>NC_089260.1:20139047-20745297 GCF_963930625.1 Muntiacus reevesi | reverse complement strand
ACAAACTAGCATCTCTCAGAAGTAACAAACTCATAGAGGATTTATACAAGTAACAAACGGGCAGTTAGAATTGGGTTAAGGGTCATGGCAGGGTAGCTAGAGTGCGCTGTGAGAGAACAGAGCAGTCAGGCTAAAACCAGAAGGTTGAGGAGGAGGCAAGGTGTTCCTGGAAAAGGTAAAAGCGTGTGTCAAGGCCCGAAGATGAACAAATATTCAAACATAAGAGAGCACAGTGCACTTAAGGAGAACTTGTACTTTATTTTTTTTAACTTTTTAAAAATGTAGATCATTTTAAAGTCTATATTGAATTTGTTACCATATTGCTTCTGTTCTATGTTTTGGGTTTTTGGCCACAAGGGATGTGGGATCTTAGTCCCCCACCAGGGACCAGGGATTGAATTCGAACCCCTCGCGTTGGAAGGTGAAGTCTTAACTGCTGGCCCACCAGGGAAGTCCCCTGCTGTACTCTAAAGGACATATGATGTATGGAAGTCTTCCTTTCATAGAAAGGCTTCCTTTCAAGAAGGCTTCCTTTCTCCCTGCACTGCCCCTCAGCCAACTCTCCTTTATCCTTCAAGTTGCAAATAACATGTTACTGCCTCCCTTCCCTGACACCCTCAAACTCTGGTCCCCTTAGTGCCAGAGGCTTCTCTTCATTGTAGACTGCAGTTGCTGGTTTATTACCTGGCTTTCCCACCCAACCATAAGTTCTTTGAGGGCAGGTACAATACCCCGGCTCATTGCAGCTGATCCCATACCTCACACAGGGTCTTGCATGCATGCATGTGGAGTTAAGGCATGCACATTGTGACAGACAGGGAAGTGTCCCCCAAAGAGATCCTAGTCCATCCCTGGAAGCTTTACATGTTACCTTGTAGGAAAAATCTTAGCAGATGTGAATAAGTAATAACCCGGAGGTGAAGGGATTATTCTGGGTTATCCAGTGACAGAGGATGAGATGGTTGGATGACATCACCAACTCAATGGACTTGAGTCTGAGCAAGCTGCGGGCAATGGTGAAGGGCAGGGAAGCCTGGCGTGCTGCAGTCCGTGGGGTCCCAAAGAGTTGGACATGACTGAGCGACTGAACAACGGCAACAATCCGGGTGAGCCCTAAATGCAATTAGAAGTGTCCTTCTAAGAGAGAGACAGAGGAAGTTTGGGCTGCAGACAGAAGAGAAGGAAACCATGTGACCACAGAGGCAGAGATTGCAGTGATGCAGCCACAAGCCAAGGAATCCCAGGGGCCACCAGAAGCTGGAAGAGGCCAGGAATGGGTTTTCCCCTAGAGATTCTGGGGGCAGCACAGCCTTGCTGGCATCTTGATTCCAGCCAAGTGATAAAGATTTGGTACTTCCGGCCTCCAAACCTGAGAGAGAATACATTTCTGTTGTTTAAGCCACCAGGTTTGCTGTAATTTGTTAAACCAGTCAGTCACATATGCTAATACGAACACTGATACACATCCCTATAAGGACTGTTTTGATTTTCCTTCTGGCAATTAATTTCTTTGGACAGATCCCTAGAAATTAAATTCTGGGTCAAAATATATGACCGTTTTTTTAGGCTCAATGAAAATCACTAAATTGATTTTTAAAAACAACGTATATAAACACCAATACTGTAAGAGAATTCATCATAGCACCTCTGTCACTATTTTCATTCATTCTCATGTATGCTATATATTGATATGCAGAAATAGCATACCAATCTTTTAATTTATATTTATTTGGTTGCTAATGAAGACAAACATTCTGCCATATTTGTTTATCATTTTTATGTTCTGTGTGAATGAGGTTACTGTTTTAGAGAGATTTGTATATATCCTTCCTTTAGTAAAGATATTAAACTTTGTCTCTTAAATTAGATAAAAAATACTATATTTGACTCTATTGTTTGCCAGCTTATTTAGGAATTTGCTTTTAAGAGGCTGTGCACTTTTAGTTACACGAATAAGACAAAGCTGTTGATCTTTTCCTTGGTGCCTTCTTTTGTTTCTAAGCTTATGTAAGTCCTCCCCCTTCTAGAAACCCAGTAACAAATAAATTCTATTTTCTTTTAGATTATCCATGGATTGACTATATTTAACACCTCTGCCTGAAATTTACTGCTGCGTATAGTGCAGAGTGAGTGACTAAATTGATTGTTTCTTCACAGTATAACAAAGCCAATTGTCGCATCATTTATTGACTAATCATTTTGTTCTCTACTTCTTTGTAGTGCCTTTTTTGTTATACATTAAATGATTATGTATATAATGGCATCTGTTTCTGGTCTACGCGTTATGTTTCTCTGATCTGACTGTCTATTATTGTATCGGTATCATACATTGTTAAATACTGCATTTTGAAATTTGTTCTCAAACATGGTAGGTCTCATCCCTATCCATATTATTAATACTTCTGTTTTCAAAGTATTTCTCTGCATTTGTAATCTTGCACTAACTTTTCAAAGCGCATTCTAAAATAATTTTATATTCCTTTGAAACAGATTTACTCTCTAGCTTTCTCCACAACAAAAAATAGTCACAGATCCATAATAAGTGCTTAAAAAATACTAGTTGTTATTATTACTGCCAAACAACAACTGTCTTAAACACTCACTTTTGTCTATTTGGTTTCTGAGCTATGTCAAGCAGTTTTCTACCATGTCAGTTAAAAAACAACCAAGTCTAAAAATTATAGCCAATTTTCTTTTAGTGAATGAAACTATTGCTAGCATCTCTCTCTCTCTCTCTCTCTCACACACACACACACACACACAAACACACACTCTCATACATACATGCTAAGTGGTATCTGTTTTAAAAGACTTTAAAACATACGGTTAAGAGAGCAGTTCTTCTCAAAGTAGGCTGAACAGACTCAGAATCTTTTCAAGGACTCTTATTCTTTCCAAAATTGCTGAACTGTGTTTGCTCTGTGAGTCCTGAAATCACATATGCCTTTTACTAAAAATTAGGTCAATGGTGAAGCTTGACTAGTGTGAGAAACCACTCACTCCTCCATATTACTCAACATCTTGCAATAACTTTCGAACTTCAAGGGCATGCTATTGCTTATTAGAGAGAGCTGATCTAGACTCCTCCTTATCATCTCTTGCCATCCAAGAGCAAAGCTAATCCTTAGGGATCACCTGTTTGTGCAGATAAATGTTAGTCCTTCTACATTTGTTTTTGTTTCCTAAGAGCTAAGTGCTGGAATACAAAAATTAATCAGCAAGAGAAGTGGACAAGTAAACAAAGACAATAGTACCCTGAGATAAGAGCTCACCTCCTTCAAATGGAGTCAGCAGATGTTTTTATCTTGAGAATAAGACAAGGTGGAAATCACAAGGATCCCTCTCCTAACCATATTTAGTTTTCTTTGAAATAACTACTGCCACATCCCAAGATGACAACATGTGTGCAAGCTCAGTCTCTTCAGTCACGTCTGACTCTTTGCGACCCCATGGACCATAGCCCACCAGGCTCCTCTGTCCATAGGATTCTCCAGGCAAGAACAGTGGAGTGGGTAACCATTTCCAACATAAAAGTGAAAGTGAAAGTAGGATGCAAATTATGACGATGGACTACAGTTAAGATGATGTTTAAACTGGGCCTCAAAGAATAAGTGGGGATTTTTGTTTGCTTTGTTTGATTCTTAAATGTGGAAAAGGATGGGAGGCATTTCAGAGAAAATGGAACACGAGAAAGAGAAAGAACATGGGATATTCTGGGAAAAGATGCTGCTGCAGGACAGCAAGCGTGTAGAATGTCAGTCACACACGCTGATGGAAAAGATAAGGTAATCGAAGCGGGTCAAGTCTTAAAAGGTAAGTTGGAGCTAGGGATTATAAAAATCCTTAAATGAAAATCTGGTCTTCGTACTTTTGTCAACAGGAGTCATATTAGGCTCTAAAGTAAGGCAAGTCATCAACCCAGTCCTTCTGGCTTTCACGGTCCCCATTTTACTCTACCATGACTGTCAAGGCCACAAGCAGTTTCCATGTGGCAGATAAGAGTTTTTAAAAGTGTTTTTTAAAAAAATAAAGATGGTGGACATATGGAAGGTTGATTAGAGAGGATTAAGACTTGTGGCAGCAGTACCAGTTTGGGAGATTTTTGCCACAAGGAAAACGAGAAATGCTGAAAGTCTGAAAGAAGGAATTGGCAATGGTTTACTGATTGTAGAATTATTTATAACATGTAAAACAGAGAGAAGTCAGTGACTTGTAAAGGAATAAAGAAAAGAAGGATGGGGAGGAAGGAAAGGAGGGGAGGGAGGGGATGAAAAAGGAGGGGAGGGAGGGAGGGAGGCAGAGATAAGGAGAGAGAAAAGGAACCAAGGGAGGACAGAGAGACAGACTAGTACAGGTAACCAGAAACTAAGGGTTTGGTTTTCAGGAAAGCATCACAGAAAATTACATAAGGGGAGTAGCTTTAGTTTTTATATTAATAGCTCTTAAGACTGTAACGGAAGAACTTGCGTGAGCAGACATTTGGGATTTGCCTTATGACACCAACACTCACACAACAGAGAGAATTCAGGCTGATAATTAAGGCTGGCAATCAGGGTTTTTCAGCTCTTGTGAATTTAACAGCACTTAATTTGCAAACGCTTGTGCCAGAAAGACTGCATCTTCACAAAAATCAAAAACATGAAAACATGACTAATAAACAAGCACCAATATTTGATTAAATTTCTGAAGAATAATGAAAACCTCAAGAAAACTTTCCAATCATTCAATCTATCCTCAGAAAACAGTCAGGAAAAGGCAGACTAGAATGCTTTGCAGGATGCTTTAAAGGTTACTTGAAAGAATAGTGGTTGTGTCAAATCTCACCTTCTCTCCCAAATTCGCCAAGGAACAAATATCCTTCTTCCTTGGTCTGGGCTGACCTCTCCACCTGGTTCCTGAATCCATGTCTTCCCATCTCCTCTGGTGGCTAGCTGTGAAGGTATTTCCTCTTTCTCCCGTATTTCAACATTTCCAACATTTCGTTCTCTCCTATGCTCCTTTCAGAAGGCTAAACCAGCTCAAGTTACTGTTTGAAAACACTCCATGGCTTTTAATTCCCCACCAATAATCTCCATCCCTTCTCAGCAAGCTTTGCCAAATAATAGTTTTTCTTCTTTTATTGATTCTTCAGTGAACTGTAGTTAAGACTGTGCCCTTCCGACCCTCCATGACTCTGTTCTGGCCGAGGTCATCTTTGACATCCTAACACACTGATCTCTTTTTATTGGAAGTGTTGACCTCTGTGCATCACTTGACATCTTCCTATCATTTGACATCCTCCTGCATGGAATAACTCTTTCTTTGGTCAACTGCAAATAGCTCTCTTGAGCTGCATGCTACTATCTTACTACCCCTCTTGGTTTATATGACAGATCTGTTTCCTATCCAGTCTGCTAATGGTGGTAATTGCCAGAGACAACTTCTCTGTGGTTTTCCAATATTAACTTCCTTCCTAGTGATCTTATCAATTCCTGGAGCTACAACAGCTTGACACATACACACTGCTGCTGCTGCTGCTGCGGCTGCTGCTAAGTCGCTTCAGTTGTGTCTGACTCTGTGTGACCCCATAGATGGCAGCCCACCAGGCTCCCCCGTCCCTGGGATTCTCCAGGCAAGAACACTGGAGCGGGTTGCCATTGCCTTCTCCAATGCATGAAAGTGAAAAGTGAAAGTGAAGTCGCTCAGTCGTGTCCAACTCGTAGAGACCCCATGGACCACAGCCTACCAGCCTCCTCCGTCCATGGGATTTTCCAGGCAAGAGTACTGGAGTGGGTTGCCATTGCCTTCTCCGCACATACACGCTAGTAACACCCAAATCCATGCCTCTGTATCAGACCTCTCTCCTGTGGTCCAGAAATACCTATTTTACTGCCTAGATTACGCACGGACATCTCAAAATCATCTCTAATCTACAGTCTATGTTTTGTCCTCTTCTGAGCTTTTCCCCTTGTTAGTGAATGGCTGATACTTTATCTGGTCATTCAAACCAGGGAACCAGGAATCAGCTTAGATGCCCCCTTGCCCTTTATTCCAGCCCACAGCCAGGTCCGGTTGACTCTATATTTTTAAAAATCATTTTTCCAATCTGCCTCCTTCTTTCCATCCTTGTGGATACTGCCTTCTTCAGTCTCATAGGAACAGTACTCTAAAATTTTCTCTGTCTCCAATCTAACATCTTGTTTATTTATCTGCCATGTTACGGTGAGAAACTTTTTTCTCAAAGTGCAGCTCCTCTAAGCCCTGTCTTTATACTTCTGTGTCTGCTCACCCACATGCCTTGGCCTGGAGGGTCTCAGTCCTTTACTCACTGAGCATTTACTCATTTTTTCAGGCATGTTTTGAAGATAAACTTTTCCAGGGGGATTTCTAGCAACCCCATAAAAATTGATGACTCATCCTTATGCCCCCATTATATTCTATGCAGACATCTACCGTGCCACTCCAAACACTTTACTGAACCGTAAAATGATTTTACAGGATTCTAAGTTTCCCTAACTTTACTTTAAGTTCTTTGATGTCAGGACCAGAACTTATTCATCTTTCTGCTCCCAGCACAAACACACTGACAACAACAGGATAAGCTTGCTGAATGAGTGAATAGCCCTTACATTGTCAGGAGAATAAAACTCTCTCCAAAGACAGCCCTTCTTGTCTAAAAATGGCAATAATACAGCACATTAAAAATTCACTACATCAACACCCATCCCTACTCAAAATTCAGTTCTGCCTTTAAACTATAATCCTAACTATAACCATAATGAAATATTAAATTTTCATTGAATAATATTTTCCAAGGCAGATGGAAAGCGTGGGTTTTTGATGATTGCCTGAAGATTTGTTGAACAATTCAGGAAGGCCCTTCTATTAACTTAAGCCCTCTGCTGCTGCCCCATGTAGGAATAGCATGCTGACCTCTGAGTGCTCCCTCTGACCTCTGAGTGCTCCCTCTGACCTCTGAGTGCTCCCTCCAGCTACAGTCACACACCCGTGGGCCCTGAGTCACCAAAGCACTGCTGGTGCATAAGAGTGCAGACAGCAAAGAGCAGGGGCAACATGATTTCACATGAGCACTTTCTGCTTTGCAAGGCGTCCCTGGTCTGGAATCAAGTTCACGCTAGGATTCTACAGAAATGTTACCCAGCACTCACGACCTTGCTTCACTTAGCTTTTTCTTCCTCCCTCAGTCTAGTCTGAGGATCTTACTCATTTCTTGCCTTGACTTTAAATTCATCCTCAGAGTAATTCCAGGAGGACATGCACCACATCCTATAAACAAAGGGAGAGAGAAGCTAAGTAAGAAAGAATTCACTGAAATTTGCCAAGAATAACCAAACCAGAGTCAGAAATGGGGGTCCCCCATTGCAGACATCAGAGACCAAGATTAACAAGGAGCTACTTGCCATGGGGATCATTTTTCAAAGAATAGAAATATCAAATCACAATGCTGTGTACCAGGAACTAACATAGTGTAGGTCAATTACACTTCAACAAACAAGCAAACAAACTCAGAGAAAAAGAGATCAGGATCATGGGTATCAGAGGCAAGGGATATGGGAATTAGATGAAGTTGCTCGAAAGTAGATATAAATTTAGTTATTGGGTGAATAAGTACTAGGGATATAAAGTGCAAATGATTAATATAATTAACACTGCTGTATGTTATACATAAAAGTTAAGAGAGTAAACCCTGAGTTCTCATCATAAGGAAAAATTCTTTTGTTTTTATATCATATCTACATGAGATGATGGATTTTCACCAAAACAAACTGTGATAATCATTTCATGATGCATGTAAGTCAGATCATTACATTCGTACACCTCAAACTTTAACACGGTGCTGTATATCAGTCATATCTCAATAAAACTGGAAGAAAAAAAGGAGCTACTTGCAGATGCAGTTCACTGTCAGCTACATTTCCTTGAGAAATAAAAGATGATATGATCCGAGGAGAAATTTGTTTCAAAAGTAGAAAAAGGGAGAGTAGATCTATCAGAACCAGGCAGAACATTCCAGGAACTGGTCAAACCCCCAAGAACAGATAAGTGTGGAGTCATCACAAGAGCCCCATTGTCAGACTCCCAAGCCTTTGCTTATGGAGGAGCACCTGGAAACTGCAAGGGTGTTGGTGAAAATCAAAGCCGAGGTATCAAACAGTTTGCTCAGCGTCTGTCACATACTAGGTGGTTACTGTTCATACTCCTATTATTATCTCACCCTTGAGCCCACTAGGTCATCAGCCACTTTTTTCCTCAGGGATTTATCTTAACTAGTTCAACAGTTCACCACCTGAAGAAATGTTTCATATATTTCAAACCCTAAAACTTCATCATGTTCACTTTTCTTACAAAATTTTTAAAGACATTAGTACATTACTGTCACTACTTTTTCCTTGGGAATTCCACCGTGAGTTTTGCTCTGTGCAGACAATTTTCTGATATACTCAGCCGTTCTTCAATATATTTAAATAATGTCACTGTGATTTTAAAATATGGTCCTCATTCTTTGGTAACTTCATTTTGTTTTGTTTTAATGATAAGCTCCTGGACTGTTTCTGGGTACACTTTCTTGGTGTCAATGGGCCTCTCTTCCTCCACTTTGACTTTTAACCCTTAAAATTCCAACACTGATCCTCCTCACACTCTGAAGAAGTGAGCTATAACATCTTGTCAGAAGCTTAGTAAAGTTTTAAAATACTTTTAAATGGCTAAATATGCCAATGTAGTAGTATGCTTTGTTTCCTATATACATACACTAAAAATCACACATAAAGCGTGCCTTATTAGCATGCTTGATAAAATGAGAAGATGAATTTACAAGATGAATAATCTTACTAAAAATAAATTGTTCTATCATAAGAACAACATTAAGAACCAAAACAGCCTTTAAATTTTTGTTATACTAACACAAAGACACATATACACATTTCAAAAAAGCTTAGAAGACATCAAGACAAAGTTTGTTCAGCTTTCTTATGTTTGTATTTTTAATTTTGCATAATTGATTCTATAAAGAAATAAAAAGATCAACAAGGTTAAAATACACTCTGTGTCATATACGTTGTCATGCGATAATACACAATTATAAATTCAGCAACACAGAATCCTTCAGATGAGTAACTGTATTAATATTTTACCAAACTGATAGTCCTTTTTTAAAAAAATTTGATTATGCTATTTGACAATTTTGAAGACTGAAATCTGAACTCCTGAAAGAGTATTCCCTTTCTGCTTTTTGTTTTGTCTGTCTCAACTTTTGCTGTCATCCCATGTGACATGTGCATGAGAGAGGGTAGAGTTTCTAGCAGCCTGGACCACAGCTACTGGAAATAACACATTACCCAAGTAACCAAGACTCAGATCAAGTGCCTAAAGAATAACTCTTTTATTGCTAAAACATACTGTTGATTGTAAATAGTTATACTTATTCTTAAAAAGAAAAGAGCTAGGAAGAATTTGGAGTCCATAAATGGACACTTTTTTCAGGTTCTTCCAAACTTCTAACTTTGGGTCACAAACTTCCTAGCATTATGTCAATGAAGTCATGATGGCTTATATTTCAAATGTTGAAAAAACTGACCAAAATGATTTATCTATTGAACATGGGGAAAAGAGAACAAGAACGATATAGACTTAAAAGATTATACTTATTTCACAGATTAAAAAATACCTTTGCAATTGCTAGTGACATTTGTTTCCAGACAGCAACCCAATTTATGATTTCGGTACGCTTGGTTGGACTGTCTTTTATTACTGTTTCTCAACAGTCCGTAGTTACCCTTCATGGTGTGAAATGGTTTTTCAGTGTTCTTAATGGGCTTCTTCTGCAGCCTTCACTTGCATTCACTTCCTTTAACTTTTATAGACAGTAAGTGCTTAGAGTTCTTACCACACAGCTCTCATATCTTTCAAAAACCATTAAGAACTCTACTTTTTAAGAAATAATTTTCCTACTATTGTTAAAACCATGAAACTTGAACCTACAAGACCCAATTTTGCCACTTAACCAGCTTTGTAAATATGAGCAAATCTTGGATATCTTTGAATCTCAGTTTCTTCATCCATGAAATGGGAAATGTAAAGACATCTCCCTTACCTACTCAACTTCTACCAGGTTGTTTGATTTTGGAGCATTACTTAACCTTGCTGTGTTTCCATTTCCTCTTTCACAAAAAAATAAAGGTAGTATTATAATATTACCTATTTCATAAAGCTGTTTAAGGATTAAATAAGATACTACATGCCAAATATATGAAATAGATACACAGTAATTGTTTTTTAAAATGTCAGTTCTTGCCATTATTGAAAAGATAAAATGAATTAGTGCATGTAGCATAACAGAGTTGAAAGAGAAAGGGCTTCAGAGTTCAACATCATGCCTTCCCATCTCTTGGCTGTGACATCTGACATAAGTGACCCCACTGCTCTGAGCTTTAGTTACTCTAATTGCAAAATTCAAAATTATAAATATTAACAATAGCATGCATAAAGAGCAGCATGAGTATTTAAGAAAAGATGGTTATTATGAGTATTATGAAAAAGTACTTATAAGAGAGTAGTATTCAGAGATATGTGAAGAGCCTATCTCAAGCCTTAGCAGGAAGAGTAATAAGAGAGCATATCCTAAAGAAACAGAAAAAAAAAAAAAAAAACAATGAAATGGAACAAAACTCTTATTGCCACAAAATAATGACTATGCCAGCAACATTTACAAAGTGAAGAAAACGTTCATTGGTCTCATAAGCACAATCTTCTGCTTGGTAGGTTTGCCAAATAGCAACTGGTAAGTTATACATATGTTTCTTTCTAAGAAAATCAGACTTAGTGAATGAATGGCTTTCACCGTAATCCTAACAAACATATTTACTATCCAAAGCTAAAAAAGGAAATACGCATGTACCATAATGCAATTGAAAAAAAGTCAGGGTGGTACCTTCTTTGGCCTGATCTGACTTGCTAGGCTAGTGAGGGTTATGTAGTGAGATACCTAGCCCTATTTGGTATACTAAAGGTGATAGAAGTAGGATCTCACTTTAGAAATGACACATCTGTCTGTCCGTGATGACGTTTATCATGATATAGGAAAACTGCTCATAATCATTTCCATTGTTGCTATTATTATATTCAAACACCCAGTGTTCATTGCCACAGAACAGCTTCCTAAAGTTATTTTTGTATTTTAGAAACAGGAAGTAGAGAAAATACAAAAAATGCACATCTTCAGTGGAAAGAAACATAGAGGATGCATTTGTTCTATAACATGTGATATACATCTTGTTTAACATATTATATGTACTATAAGGAAGAACAAGGCAAAGTGTTGTAATTATTAGACAAATATATTCAATAAAGATGACCAGAATGTCAATGACCACAGCTATCATGTCCTCTGTGCTCTAACAATTAAAGACCATGTTATAGCTATCTGCTGGGCTAACTTTGTTCCTGATTCTAAACCCAATCTTCATTCCTATATATCAGGACAATAAAGTTCTCTAGCACTAAGTCAAACTGAACGTGGGTGGGTGTTCCTCCTGGCTCCCCACTCAGGTTTCCACAACATTCTTCCTTTCTCCTCCATTTCATTTTCCTCTAACTTTCATTTTCATTTGGTGGCCCAGATGGTAAAGAGTTTGACTGTAATAAAGGAGACCTGTGTTCAGTCCCTGGCTAGGGAAGATCCCCTGGAGAAGGAAATGACTATCCATTCTAGTATTCTTCCCTTGAGAATTCTAAGGGCAGAGGAATCTGGTAGGCTACAGTCCATGGGGTCACAAGAGTTGGACAGGACTGGGTGACTAACACTTTCACAAATGACTATCCGCTCTAGTATTCTTCCCTTGAGAATTCTAAGGGCAGAGGAATCTGGTAGGCTACAGTCCATGGGGTCACAAGAGTTGGACAGGACTGGGTGACTAACACTTTCACTGTCTTCAGGCTATATCACTGTGATGGTTAACTTGGTAAATATGGTTAATTCATGATGGTCAGTTTGGTTAATCTAGACTATACCATTGTGATATGTCAACTTGGCTAGGCTCTGGCACCCAGATAGTTGCTCAACCAGTCTAGATGTTGCTGTGAAGGTATTTTTGAGGTGAGACTAACATTAATATTTAAGGCAGTAGACTGTGAGTAAAGCAGATTACCCTCCATAATGTGGGTGGGTCTCAACCAATCAGTTGAAGGTCTTAAGAGCAATGATAAAGTTTCTCCAGGAAGAAGGAATTCTGCCTCTGGACTACCTTTGTAACTCAAGGGGCTTTCCCAACTCTTCCTGGGTCTCCAGCCTGCAAGCCTGCCCTGCAGATCTCAGACTTTCAAACATGCCAGGTCCACAGTGACATAAGCATGAGCCAATTCCTTAAAATATAATCTCTCTCTGCCACCCTCTCTCTCTCTTCCTACTGGTAAAATCTCATAAATATTATCTATTGCCATGGAGAACTTGTGCCCAGCTTGGGGTACCTGATTAGGTCACATTTAACTTTGTTTAAGACCAACCACTTCAGATACCATTTCCATGTATCCCAATAATGCATTTCTTTCAACAGACAGCCTCTTTCCCACTCCCTAGTCACAAGATAAGTTAGAAACTCACCCCACCACTCCACTGAATCTAATCCTTTCAAGGTCACTGAAGTCCTCCATGTTGTAAATCTAACATTCAAGACTCAATTCGCATTTTAATTGACTTAGCTAGCAGATTTTGTTACAGTTAATTGTCCTCTCCAACATGAAACACTTCCTCTTGGTTTCCAGGATACGGGCATTCTCCTGGTTTTCTTGAGAAGGCTCCTCTTTCTCACTTTTCTTTTGCTGATTCCTCATCTTCTCTAAAATGAGCAGGATCCAAGGCCATGGACTCCTCTCTTCCTTTTCTCACCCCCTTGGTGAGGTCAGTCAGTCTCCTGACCCACAAGTTTACAACTCCATCCCTTTCACTCTGGCCTCGTGTATCCACATGGCTCACTCTCTTACCTCTTTTCATTTTCCTACCCTCTCTGTAGGGCTTTCATTATATAAAGCCAAACATTCCCCTCCCCACCCTTCCCTGACTCTGACAATCCTTATCCCACCCTTCTTTCTTACTTTATTATATTCATTGCATCTATCATGATCTCACATGCCATGTTTACTTATATTGTGTGTGTCCTCCTCCACTAAAATCTACATTCTGTAAGAACAGGGATGAGGTCCTCTTTGTCCATCGTTTTATGTCCAGAACTTAAAGTATTTGACATGCTGCAAGTGCTTAGTATGTTTGTTGAACGGTCTTGTTTAGCTTTGTTTCCCATCATTCCCAAAACTAAGGAACTGAGATTTCTTGTTCAGTCTTCCTACAAATTAGGGTTTTCAAAATCTGTTGATGGACTTCTCTGATTCTGATGCTCCTGCCACCTCCACTACTTATTGGCCTGCCATCTGGAGTGCATCAATTATGTATACCTTTTATGCATGACTGGGCTTTTCTGATCATTTTGTTAATGGTACTCATTTCTGTCCCGAGGTCAGAGACTTATTGGCTTGTTCAAGGAACATCAAGGAGGCCGGTGGAGCAGGCTGGAGCAGACTGAGCCAGGAAGACAGTGGAAGGAGGTGATGTCAATGTGGTAACCAAGGGGGAAGATGCAGATCACGTAGGAAGTTGCATAACTCGAAAGCACTTTAGGTTTTTCTAAGGAAGTCCTTGGACATTTTGGATGTAGATGTAACATGTCCAACATGCTTTTAAAATTTCATTCTGACTGCTGGTTGAAAATAAATCACTGTTCAAATTCATTTAATTTTTCTGTACCTCATTCGCAAAACCAGTAACTTAGATCATTTTAGGTTGCATCAACTTTTAAGAAATCATAAACATGTGAATAAAAAAGGATTTTATTAAATCCCTAGTTGAATTAAACATTTTGTGCTTGACAACAAACAATAAATCAATTGCTTAACTTGACACTGTTTTTTAATAAATACTTGGCAACAATTAATTCATGATGATCTAGGCTGCTCATCAAAGTGCCCTTCACATCCTTAGACTTTGCTATTTGCCAGGGCCTTACAGATATTTTCACATGTCCCCACTGAAACTTGGCTTGAAGAGCTCCTGAAAGGAAAAATGGCAGAGATTCAGCAGATGCAAAATTTATTGTGACTCAAATTTGGATGAAATTAATCAAGTCTTGGCATGGGAAATTGGAACTACAATATTTTGAGATGTATTGTTTTCCTGATAACACTTTCAAAAAAATCCAAATGCTATCAGCCTAACCAGACCAAGCTATCAAATATTGAGATATTGAAGATTTTTCTGAATTTGACTCTTAGTGTGAGAACAGGCTATGTCACGGTTCTCCAGAGAAACAGAACCAGTAGGATGATAGACAGATTGTTGTTTTTGTTCAGTTACTCAGTCATGTCTGACTCTTTGCAACCCAATGGACTGCAACACACCAGGCCTCTTTGTCTTTCACTATCTCCCAGAGTTTGCTCAAATTCGTGTCTGTCAAGTTGATGATGCCATCCAACCATCTCATCCTCTGTCACCCCCTTCTCCTCCTGCCTTCCATCCTTCCCAGCATCAGGGTCTTTCCTAATGAGTCAGTTCTTTGCATCAGGTGGCCAAATTATTGGAGCTTCAGCTTCAGCATTAGTTTTTCCAATGAACATTCAAGGTTGATTTCCTTTAGGATTGACAGGTTTGATCTCCTTGCTATCCAAGGGACTTTGAAGATTCTTCTCCAGCACCACAGTTTGAAAGCATCAATTTTGATAGATAGATAGATACAAAAATATTTTAAAGAATTGTCTCAGGTGATTGTGGGGGCCTGATACATTCAAAATTTGTAGAGTTGGCCTGTGGGCTGGAAATTTAGGCAACAGTTGATGCTACAGTCAAAATTCCACAGGATAGCAGGATTAAAACTCAGGTAGAGTTTCTATTGCAGTCTTAAAGACTATCGCAGTCTTCAGGAGAATTCCTTCTTCAGGAAACCTCAGTTTCTGCTCCTAAGACCTTTAACTGACTTGACACAGCCCACTCATATTATGGAAGATAATCTGCTTTATGCAAAGTCTACTGATGCAAATATTAATTACATACCAAAAATTTCTTCACAGAAGAATCTGGTCTGGCTTTTCACTAAGCAGACACCAAATTTGGCACCATAACCTAGTCAAGTTGACATATCATGTAAACCATTATACCATGTAAACCTCCAGTTCAATGATCCTTCACATGGTGGGTAAATGCTGACCTGAGTAATATTAATTTTCAACAACATGGATTATCCCACTCTCCTGAAATTTTGCAAGATGTTCCAATTACATTGTTCTTTACTTTTCTCTTTTTGCTAGAAACAAAACAAGACCTACAATTCAAAGTTCTATTATTAGATGCATGCATGAGAATAATCAGTATTATTAATGAGGAAGGAAAGGAGAAATTTTCCTCTAATCCTCCATTCTTACAATACAGATGTAAGTTCTACTGAGAATTGCTGGGACTTTCCCAGTAGTCCAGTGATTAAGTCTCCACCTTCCAATGCAAGGGATGAGGGTTCAATCCCTGGTTGGGGGCTAAGGTCCTGCATGACATGGGGTGTGGCCAAAAATTAAAATAAATAAATAAGTAAACATTTATTTATAAAAGAAAAAAGAAAACAAATTGCTCAAGTGAAATCTCTAAATCAGTTATTAAATGTGAAAAGTTAAGTGATAAAGCAGAAAAGTGTTCTACATGACATTGGATCTGCAATGTTAGAAGTGACTAAGTATATTTTCATGGGACTTGAAGCTCTCTTTCCCTCACAGCTGGAACCACTAGATTCCCACAGACTAGTGGGTTTTTTTTTTTTTAGAAAAACCCTTCCTTAAAAGGAATGTAGGGAGTCATACCCTAGCATCCTGTTACAGACCATTTGCCTCTTTAGCCTCTATTAGCTCTCACCCTGTGCCCTCTACTAAGAACTTCTCTTGCTCTAAAGCTAAAATACACATCTTGAACATTCTGTTAATTCAATGCTGATTATATATTCTTAGCCTAATTGGCATCCCAGTTAGGTATCTTTCTGGGATTGATTGAAGCCCTGGTCTTGTTCTTGTGAAGCTTCTTTTCTTTCCTTTTTTTTTTTTTTTTTTTTGGTTAATTGGAATAGAATTGCTTTAGAATGTTATGTTGTTGTGTTAGTTTCTATTGTATAATGAAGTGAATCAGCTACCTGTATACATATATCCGGGGCTTCCCAGGTGACTCAGTGGTAAAGATATCCATGCAGGAGATGCAGGAGACACGGGTTTGATCCCTGAGTCAGGAAGATCCCCTGGAGGAGGAAATGGCAACCCACTCCAGAATTCTGGCAGGGAAAATCCATGGAGAGAGGATCCTGGCAGGCTACAGTCCTTGGGGTTGCAAAGAGCTGGATGTGACCGGGCACGCATGCATGCATGCATACCTATATCCCATCCCTCCTGGACCTTCCTTCTACGCCATCTTCATCCCACCCCTCTAGGTCATCACAGAGCACCGAGCTGAGCTCCCTGCACTATCCAGCCCGTTACCACTAGCTATCTATTTTACACATGGAAGTTTGAGCTTCTTTTCTTTCCAGGGATGAGATGCCTGCCTCCGGATTGAAGATAACTAACTAAGGCACGAGTTACCTGCTCAGGATTCACTACCTCCTCGAATTTTCCAGTCCCAACTGCTGGCCTCCCAGTACCAGCTATGTGTTCTCCATCTGTCGAAATATTCCTGCTGCCTCAGCCCTTCCAGCTGATGCTACTTTTCCAAGATATGACTTTGTTTCTGTTGTTGTACCCTTCATATTCCACATCTTTCCCACGAGATTGGACTTCCTTTCTGGAAGCCAATTTTCTCTCCTCCTCCATCTCCACCCAAGTTTCTCAGTCTAGCTCTGGGTCCTCATTACTCCCAGGTTGCCTGTCTTCTAGCAGAATCAGAATTCACAGTGTACTATCACCCTTGCATAAATGAGTCTGGGTTTCTCACCTGTAAAATTAGGAGATTGGACTAGAGATGACCCTTTCAGCTCTGACAGTCTTATGATCCTATAAATGCCTCTTCTATTTAATGGTCCTTGACAGCACCTCAGAGAAAATAAAATCACACCAGGTCCTGAGTGGATTATTTCTATTCCTACATATCCTAACCTAGTTCTTTCTTTTCCTCATGATCAGTTTCTCACCATTCCTTTGAGGTAATGCTTCTATTACTTAGAGAGTATTCTTCCTTAAATACTCTAGTTATTATCAGACAACTAAGGCATGTGTTGAAGATCTTCCATCTGCTTTTCTTAAGAACAAATGTTGAACTTAAATGGGAAGCATTGCTAATCTACTGTTTCCTGTTCCTCAAGAGGCTTGTGTAAGCTTTCTGGCCTCTGATACTGGGCCTTTGCTGGTGAGATGTATGAACTTGTCGACTTCCTCTTCTTTCTTGGTAAGAGAATACATTTACACAATGCATTTGTTAGAAACCTTGTTACCTGAGGCTTAAATATAAATAGGGGATTAAGAGCACTTAATTAATTGACATGAGATACAAACATACTCATGAAAGCATAACACATTTTAAATGATATACTGAGCAAAAGTTAACATAGTTTTCAGTTATATATCAGAACAAGCAAATCCTCTCATCATTTATCTTTACTTTTAGAAACAAAGTTCATAACAATTAAATTTTTCACTCACCCAGCTACTCTTTTTTTTTTTTTCCTAATCAAACAACTTCAGCAAAAACACTTTCAGGAAACATGGTATCTATATCATATGCATAAATTGAATCTTAAAAATGATTAATGCAGTTGTTTCCCTTTCCTAAACAACTGAATTAAATTAAAAGCATGATCAAGCTACTTGGCTCTACAGAAGTCAGTCATTAATATTGTTGTAAAAAAATTCAGTAGGAAACAGCTGATTCAGAGGACATGGAAATATGGCCCCTGTGGACTTGAACTTGTCTGTCCCAAACCACATTTGACGTTATTCCAATAGCTCCGAGTAAAACAGTGACAGAGTAATTGGCATTAAACAAGATAAAGGATATGTGTGCCTTGGCTATTATGTTAGCAACTAAGTACATTGAAATACTATCAGCCAAAAATATAATTTCCAAAAAGAACATCACTGATATAGTAAATGTTTGTGACCTTTCAGTCTTCTAAAGGTTTAGTATGGTTCTAGGAGGAAAAATCAGTCATGCTAGAACTGCTACATCTTCTACCTTAGGCAGGGATTGCTTTGAGATAAGAGGTCACCTTAGAGGGACATCTGGAAAACCTCCTTGGCCCCAATTCTCTCCCCCATCCACTGACATTTCACCCTCAAACATCCACCAAGGATGTTTAACACTTTCTCTCCCATCCTGCTGCAAGAGAAACCATATCCAGCTTCAAACCAGGTTTACTTCAAAGGTTCTTTCTTGAGAATCATTTTTGATCGAGGAAAGCTGAGGGTCAGAAAACACAAACATGTCAGAAGTCCACAGTTGGGATAAAAGAATATAAGCAAGGCTCAGGAAGGGTGAAGGATAATCAAGAAAAGGAGTGTTGGGGTGGTGAAGACAAACTTTATAAACTTCAACATTTGTGTCTTGGGTCCATGTGAAATTAGACATTCTTAAGTTTAAATTCTTAGTGGATAATGCTAGGATAGAAGAGACTGAGGAAATTATGATAAAATTCTTGAAGATATAACAATAGGATATATAGATCATCAAGAATTCAGCTTTGGTCTAAATTAAAGGCTAAACAGATACCTGTAGAAATCTTTAGATAAGGACATTAGATGTTTTTGTAGCCAATTATTGGGTTGGCCAAAAGGTTGGTTTGGGTTTTTCTGTAAGATGTCATGGAAAATACATTAGTTGCTCTTCACATCTTGACCCTTTATCACTTGCATTACCCTTGGCACTGACACATTTTACCTCTCCCTTCCCTGTGCTTGGATCTCCGTAATTGGTTTCTGTGACAACAGGCATTTCTACATTTCTTCCTACCTTTTGGCCATTTCATTTCATTCTGCTCTTACTGCTGGTTCCTCTACCACCTCTCCTCCATGAACCACTGATGCCTTTCATATTCTCTAGGGGAAGCAACATCCTCTCCAAGAGTAGTCTTAATCAATGCCAGTGGTTTTCTATCTTGCGCCCATTTTTCTCCCCTGGCTATATGGTATTGGACTTCTCTTCCTGAATGTGCTCCTCCAAGTTATACTCACCTCTTTGCTCCACCTCATTTCCTTTCCCATATCCCATATCTTAAGGAAAGGTGTTATCAATTGCTCCAACTAGAAATCCGGGCGAAATGGATTACCTTCTGAACAACTACCAATGGTGTTCCTTAGTCTCCATTCCTATTGCTACGAGGCACCCCCAAGTCCATCCCATTTCTCACGACTACAATATCCTCCTGTGTGTGTGTGTGCTTGTGTGTGTGTGTTAGTCACTCGGTTGTGTTAGACTCTTTTCGACATCATGGACTGTAGCCTGCCAGGATCTTCTGTCCATGGAATTCTCCAGGCAAGAATAGTGGAGTGGTTTGCCATTCCCTTCTCCAGGGGATCTTCCTGACCCAGGGATCAAACCCAGGCCTCCCACATTGCCGGCAGATTCTCTACCATCTGAGCCACTGGGGAAGGCCAGTATCCTCCTTACTGGTCTTCAAATCCCTTTCCTCCCCATTCCAGGCTCCATCATAGAAAGCCAGGGCTCCATGGCTTACAGTTTTTCAAGGCTCCCATCTCTGGCATCTTATAGAATAAATTCTACATACATTTATGCATGTCATTTAAGACCTTTTATGATGCAATTTATATGTTTATTTCCTCCCCAACCCAACACACACACAACACACACAGGCTACTTTTAAATTAGCAATACAAACTATTAATCCTTTACATTGACAACTCTATTCTATCTATTCAGAACATACTCTATTCTCCTCTCCTGTTTCCACTTGATTTCTTATGCCTGGAATGCTTTTTCATTACCCCTTGCCTATCTCCTTTTTTATTATCAGTCTCCTACTTATGTTTTGCTTCTCAAATCAAATTTTTTTTCTTTTGTGAGGCCCTCTCCGATTTTCCCTGTGGTTCTGGTGTATCTTACGTATATGTACCCCTGCCATGGCATATGCATTCACTAAGCAGCTACAACATCTGAAAAAAATTAATGACACATAGTAGGTGCTCAATAAATATTTGTTGAATGAATGAGTGTTGCTTATATTTATTGATTTATCTGTTTCTTCACTAGATTACAAGTTCCCTTGTATCTGTAATAACTGGTCTGCCAGAGTAAGATCTCTACCTTTAAGTGATTGAATTAGATTATTTGAGCTACATTTTACAGTCTTTACATATCTCAAGTATTCAAAAATATAAAGTAAATTCTTACTACAATTTCAACAACATTCTTGTTAATTTTGATAGAACTGATTTCATTTTCCCGAACAATCAACTTAAGCAAGTATATATAAATGGAGAGAAGGCCATATTGATTATAACAAATGATAAACAATATTTCAGAATTTGGAAATTGGAAAGTACTCTTTGTACTTACATTTTAATATGGAAGTGACTGATGACCCAGAAATACAAAATACATTAAACAAACCTTGAATTCATACTGGCCACCTGGGTTTCCTTCTCTGCCTTCTGATCCTGACTTCATACTGGACATTGGTTTAAGCACCTCTTAGACTGATGTTAAGGAACAGTTTAACTTCATAGACAATGGAATTGGAATTTCTCTACACACTCGAAGCAAGGCATTAATTCACAGTCCTCTGAAGGAGAATGCTTTAAAATGTCTTCTTTTCTAAGGGTTTCTGTTGGTTTAGAGAACAAAGTTCCTGTTTATTTTAATAATCAATAAAATAAATAGTGCCCAACTTATAGATCATACAAGGCCAGCTGAGGGCATAAAAGTCCATTTAACCTATAGTATAATGGAAATATTAAACACTGGAAATAAAATTATAGGAAACTGGCTTCAACACCAGAATATGGTTTTTGACCTCCTCATTAAAGTTTTTAAATTAATAATAAATTTTAATCAATTAATTACTTTATCAGTTTTTTTGGCTACGCTGGGTGTTCATTGCTGCAGGCGGGGCAGGGCAGGCTTTCTCTAGTTGTGGGGGGTGGGGGGCTACTCTCTAGTTGTGGTGGGCAGGCTTCTCATTGCAGCGGTTTCTCTTATTGCTGAACATAGGCTCTAGGGAGCGTGGGCTTCAGTGGTTGTGACACGTGGGCTTAGTTGCCTGCGGCATGTGGAATCTTCCCAGACGAGGGATCGAATCCATGTTCCCTTAACCACTGGACCACCAAAGAAGTCCCTCTCACTTTATGAGATTTTTTTTAAACCTCATAAAGTAATATCTTAAGTCTCAGCACACAAGGTGAAATGGGCCTCATCCTCCAAATGAGGTTTATCAGCTTTTCCTAAAAGACCAAGACTTGATGTTTCACTCCATTTTTGCCTGAGCTCCAAAGCAGGCTGCCTTCTCCGCAGACCACCTAGGCAGCAATGACAGGAAAAGCATGAGTCCTTTCTCCTCCATGTTACACTGCCCAACAGCTTTGCCTCTTCTTACCCGCCAGGGATCTGGTTCATTTCTGAGCTCCCTATTCATTCACTTGACGAATGTTTCCTGAGCATCTACTGGGAGACAGGCCCTTTCTGTGGTGCTGAAGATGCAGTGAACAAAACTTGTAAAAGACCCCATCTCACTGCAGCTTTCTCTCCTTTCCTTTGTCCATCATCACCCTCAGCGATGATGGGAGAATCTGAAGATGCTGGTTCTGCTCTTCAGATTAGCAAATGCACCAGTCCAGGGGCCACCGATGGGATTTATGAATTCTCCCATCTTCATGGACTGAGTGAATGAGGGGTAAGCATTAAGTGGTTTGCCAGAAGAGGTCTGAAGCCTGTAGCAGCAGTCTCCTGAGGAGCTTAATCAACTGTCCTGATGAGGATGAACAACACAGAGAACAGACTCGTTGGATGACAGCATCCTTCCACATACCCTGGTCCCCGGAGTCCTGAAGGTTAGCACTGCTGGGAGTCTGATCCAGAGCAAGCGCCGCCAGCACAGCTGCTCTGGGACTGTGTCCTTTTTCACATTCACGGGTCAGATGAAGCGGCTGCATGCAACTAGGTCTCTACCTGCCAACTGCTAGTAAGTGCCCTTAAATCATACACTGAAAGAGCTAAAGTATTTTATACAAATCTGTATATATGAGTATGTGTAAATTGGAGTTTCCATCTCAGGAGTATCTACACATAAGCATAGCTAGCCACAACATGGAAAAAGGTTACGGTGTCTAGAGTTAAGTGCCTGGTGACTAGAACCAACTGACATAATATTCTGAAGTGTTTAACTTATTTTTTGTTTCAGTTACTTAATTCATTTTATGGAGTATGAGAATAAAACTTTTATATTGAAATGCTTTTTGACACCATTTCTTTTACATTCCCTGCTGTGCAAGTGAAGCGGTTGACTACAGGAATCGAAAGGATTAGACTGTTCTTTTCCATCACAGCTGGTACATATTCAAAATGCAAACCCGTCTGGGTATTTCCAAGGAGAATATTCTTTTCATGATGAAGCTGGAGTAATCCATTCTTTAGTAGAAATGACCTCTGTTTTCATGGCCCGATAACTGAGCAGTTTCATGTGATTTGATGTATTCTTTGGGATCAGAAAAGTCTGTCATAGATCGTCTCTGAAGATTAGGGCAACAAGCAACCTAAGGTTCTCTGATCTTCAAAGGAAACTATAAATAATGACTACAAGGTCACCGAAAAAAAATTTCTTAGTACAAGCAGCAAAAAGCCAGACTTATGTTTCATCTAACTGATGCTTGCTTCATGTTTTCCAAAAACTCAAGGAAATAAAACTTTAAAGGCTTATGTCTAATTTAAACCAAACTCAGAGTAGTATCAGCTACTTCTAGGAAATAAAAGGAAGACAGAAAACTACTATGTATACTGCATTTTAAACGGTAAGAGATTAAAGAATAAAAACTATTTTCTTTGTGTCATTTATGTGTTTAAGTGGTGCCATTTATTGAGCACCTACTAAGTTCCTGGCATTCTCTCAAGTACTTTACATAAAACGTGGTAGAATGATTTAAGTACGTGTTTGAAGTCAGACTGCCTGAGTTTGAACACTGAACAGTTAGTATCTGTGTGTTCTTGAGAAAACTACTGAACCTCTCTCTGCCTATTTGTTCAGCTGACAAGTGGAGATAATAATAGTATGGACATCATAGGACTGTTTGAGGGCTGAATGTGTAGCATGCTCTAAGTACTCAACATGTCTGTGCCAAGTTGCTTCAGCCATGTCTGACTTCCTGTGACCCTATGGACTGTAGTCTGCCAGGCTCCTCTATCCATGGGACTCTCCAGGCAAGAATCCTGGAGTGGATTGCCATGCCCTCCTCCAGGCAAAGTAATTAATACATGTTAGCAATTATTCTTACCTTATTTTAGGCATGCAGATAATCTAGTGAGGCCCCCATATATTCCAATTTTTTGGTGGCAATACAAAGTACAAAACGTTAGGTTACTTGACCACAGTTAATTGCCTAGGTCAAACTCACCTCTGTTAAACTCTAAAGGCCTATACTTTTAATAACTACAATATATTAATTCTATCCTGCCAAATACATTGGGAACCCCAAATCCTTTTTCCACTTGGACAGAGTACAAACAGTTAAGTTATATATGCCTCAAATCAGCAATATAAAATTTCTTGGGTTGTCATCACTATTGCTAAATTCACTTCTTATGGACTCATTTTAAATAAGATTCCATCCTAAAAAAAAAAAAAAAAAAAAGATTCCATCCTACCAGCACTTCTGGTTCATGTTCTCAATCAATAATAGGAAGAACTTAAAAAAACACAGTTATGTACATTTGAAACCTCAGAGTTAAGCAGCAAAAACACTCAGAGTATCTGTCTATAAATACCAATGTCTGCAGTCAATTTTCCTTTCCCTCCTTTTTTCTTGGTAGGGGCAACTCTTTCATATAGCTACAAGAGAGAGATGCTATTAGCCCTGTAAATTCATGCATGCTCTGCAATCAGGTTTTACAATTAAGAAGTTGAGCTTATGAAGGTAAAACTAAATTTGTGTGGACTGGAGATTTTTAATTTAGAGCCAGGATTATGTCTTTGACTACTTGGTACAATGCTGGGTCTGCTGTCACAGCATAGAACACAATAAATAATAAACACAATAAATGTGCTAGGGAACTGGTATATAAGTTGCCTAGATTGATGGATCTCATTTGCTGTCCTCTATTATTCAATTCCAATGGAAATTACAATTTGCTTGTAAAGATCGCTCATTTAACTTGAATCTTTAAAATTCTTTTCTTTCCCTTTTAGTTATTTGTATGTGTTTATCAAGTTTGTTTTTCTTTTGTAAACATAATATTCCTTTGAGGGGGAGTTAAGAGATTCAGCACTGCCTGGCAGCATGCCAAGCAGAGAAACTACTACCATCAATTTTCTTTCCAATAAAAGATGATGCACACAGTGGTAGACTTAATTTCCCAGTCTAACCTCACTGGGTGTTGATGAGGTTCTTAAAGGCTACTAAATGAAGCAAGGTCTATACCAAGAAGGAAACAGTTTTTATTAGTGACAAGAGTAAAAATTAAACCAGCACATATGGTGATAGCTAGAAAAGAAGGAAAGAGAAGTGCAAAATCAAAACAAAAGGATTATTTACAGACACATCTCCACAAAGTGGAAAAGCATGGCTCTTTTCAGAATAGTCGAGGGAAAAAGTACATAGTCCATGTACTTCTCCACTCCCAAATGCATGTCTTCAAGGAGCTTGAGAACCATTTGGAAAAGGATTAAGAAGCAACTCAAGTAGCTGTTTCATTCAATTTTTCTTAAACATTTTAAAAAATGATTGACACAGTCTTTCAAGAAACTGCTGAAAATAACAAATCTTCTGCCTATAAAAATATATGAGCACAAAATTTCATACAATTTCAGGATCCTTGAAACACATCTATGGACTCAGGGACTGAGACTAAGAACCACTAAGAGTCTCAGGAGCATGCTTTATGCTTTATAGGGTGTAGATTAGAAAGCTGGCCAAGTTAAATCAGCACTCCTACTGCAACAGAACTGTTACCAGTACTGACCAATTTATCTAGTTTTTATAGATTTCTAAGTGCTTTCTCATATATGGGTTATTTGATGTATTAGTGTGGTCCAAAAGTTTGTTTGGGATTTTCCATATTAGCTTAGTAGTAGAAACATCTAGTTTCTCAGCTCAATAGACATGGAGAAAAAGATAACACTGAATACTAGGCCCGGGCCCAGGCTTCCCAAGTGGCTCGATGGTAAAGAATCCATCAGCCAAGCAGGAGACACAGGTTCAATCCCTGGGTTGGGAAGACCCCCTGGAGGAGGCAATGGCAACCCACTTCAGTATTCTTGCCTGGAGAATCCCAGGGACAGAGGAGCCTGGCGGGCTACAGTCCAGAGGGTCGCAAAAACTCAGACACGTGAGCATGAGCCTGAGGCGTGGGCTAGATGAGAAACACAGGTCTGATGATCAATTAGGATTAGATTTTGTAGAAATAAAATGTTCCCTCTTGAAACATAAATATGCTTAGTTGAGGAACATTTAAGTGCTCAGCTGCTAATACCCTTAGAATGAATATTGTATTTTTTTCCAATAAGAACCAAAATACTTAGATTTTTGAACGTAGTAAGTCAGACACCTAGATCAAGTTTTCAAAATTTTATCTGAGGACCCTGGAGAGGTACACAAGGTCCTCTCTTTGCCAATCACATATCTGTGTGAATTTGGATTTTCCTCATATACTTTAACCAAAGGAACATCTTGCAACAGACTGGATTCAGAAGCAGATATGAAAATGAGGTTTATAAAGATGGAAACAATGACACACTTTTTACTAAAGATTTTTGTTCTGGAAAAGAGTTAACCTGTAACATACTTCTTAAGTGAATTTACACATATTTTAAATTGTTTTAACTTCGAAATGGTAAATATCATATTTAACTTATATGCAGAGGACATCATGAGAAACGCTGGGCTGGACGAAGCACAAGCTGGAATCAAGATTGCCAGGAGACATACCAATAACCTCAGATATGCAGATGACACCACCTTTATGGCACAAAGCGAAGAACTAAAGAGCCTCTTGATGAAAGTGAAAGAGGAGAGTGAAAAAGTTGGCTTAAAACTCAACATTCAGAAAACTATGATCATGGCATCTGGCCCCATCACTTCATGGCAAATAGATGGGGAAACAGTGGAAACGGGGGCTGACCTTTATTTTTGGGGGCTCCAAAATCACTGCAGATGGTGATTTCAGCCATGAAATTAAAAGACGCTTACTCCTTGGAAGGAAAGTTATGACCAACCTAGACAGCATATTAAAAAGCAGAGACACTACTTTCCCAACAAAGGTTTGTCTAGTCAAAGCTATGGTTTTTCCAGTAGTCATGTATGAATGTGAGAGTTGGACTTAAACAAAGAAAGCTGAGCACTGAGAATTGATATTTTTGAACTATGGTGTTGGAGAAGACTCCTGAGAGTCCCTTGGACTGCAAAGAGATCCAGCCAGTCCATCCTAAAGGAAATCAGTCCTGAATATTCATTGGAAGGACTGATGCAGAAGTTGAAACTCCAACACTTTGGCCACCTGATACGAAGAACTGACTCACTGGAAAAGACCCTGATGCTGGGAAAGGCTGGAGGCAGGAGAAGAATAGGACGACAGAGGATGAGATGGCATAACCAACTCAATGGACATGAGTTTGAGTAAGCTCTGGGAGTTGGCGATGGACAGGGAGGCCTGGCGTGCTGCAGTCCATGGGGTCACCAAAGAGTCAAGACACAACTGAGAGACTGAACTGAAATATCAGTAGATGTTCCCCACCTAAACAAAAGCTCTTTGGAGTTTTCAGCAAATTTTAAGTGTTTTTAAAGGGGCCCTTGAGCTTCCCTGGTGGATCAGATGGTAAAGAATCCACCTGCAATGCAGGAGACACAGGTTCAATCCCTGGATCAGGATGATCCCCTGGAGAAAGAAATAGCAATTCACTCCAGTAATCTTGCCTGGAGAATTCTATAAGCAGAGTAGCCTGGCAGAATACAGTCCATGGGGTTGCAAAGAATGGGACATAACTGAGCAACACACACACACACACACACACACACACACACACAAAAGGGGCCCTGAGACCAAAAGGTTTGAGAACTTGGTACTTGTCAGAAGACAGGTCTGGGGCGTGGGGGGTGGGGGGCTGAGAAAGTGTCAAGGTGAGAGCGGGTGAAGGGAAGAGTTAAGAAGGAGAGCATCATTGAGTCTTGTCTGGGATATAGGGTTCCTTGACTGGGAGGAAAAGGGCAGAGAGGCAGTACCATGCAGTCTCTTCATTTTGTTTGTGACCTGTTTTAAACACAACGGTCTGCATCACAATTTCTGGAAAAAGATCTCAAGAATCAAGCCAGTAGAGTCTCCACTCCTAAAACTAGGAAAGACAATTGCTGGTTGTTAAAGAAGAACACTGAAGCTGCTCCTTTTTTCTCCAACAAAAGTGCAAAACACTTTTGGAGATCTAGATTGTGTTTGCTTTGCCAGATAATACAAGATTTGTTATTACTGGGTTTTGCATTGTTTGTTAATAAATTTTTCACCGTTTGGAATACCATTTCCAGGAAAAAAAAAAAAATCTAAAAGGGGTCAAATCGGTAAGGGACAGAAAGACTAAATATCCCTTCAAAGAAATTCATCTTAAATCTTAATATTTACCTGCTATGCACTAAGCATTGTGCTACAGAGTAAGTTGCAGTAGAGGAAACAGCCTTGAATTTGGGATGAGAAATACTGTTTCAAACCATTTGTTTGAAATGTGTAACAAAGTGTAACCTTTGTTACATTCTTTTGGATAATTTAACCTGAGTCGCGTTTTCTTATCTATAAAATATGTATAATAAAACTTATCTCACAAGGTCGTTAGGGATCAAAAAGAGATAACCAATGTCAATTGGACAGCACGGAGCATAGTAGGTCTTTCTTCAACAGCCCAGATACTCCGTGTAAAGGCCAGTGATAATCTACTAAGGGAGATAAGACGTGTAGACAAACATTTGAAAAATACAAGGCGGAAGGTCTGACGTGCCAGAGTCACAACAAAAGTATTTGGAAAGTGCTACGGTGATGCAGTCACACTTGTGGGGATGGGGGAAGATGCTCAGGGAAATAACGGATTGCCCAGTGAATCCCTCTCCCACTTCCCGGCCCCCAAGGTCGGCTCAGGCTGAGCATCCCCGGCCCAGCTCCAACTCCCCCGCGGGATGGTCACACCGCTTCCACGCCAGCCTTGCCCAGCTCACTCCCGGGCACCTCGAGCGTGGGCGTCCGGCCCCAGGTCCCCGGCGGCATCTACAGCGACCCGGCGGCCTGGGTCCCGGCAGAACCTGCACCCACCCACTCCGAGCTCCGCGCCGGTATTAAGTGGAGGTAGGGAGGGGTAGGGAAGAGCAACTCGCAAGTTCCCAGCTTCTGGGACACCCACTCTCCTCGCTCAGACGGCCACCCTCCGCCTCCCAGCTCGCCCTCACAGCACCCCGCGGGAAGTTGCCCCGAGGCCTCAGGCGGCGGCGGAGCTCCGTAGCCGGGCCCCCCACTCCTCCCACTCCAGCCGGGGGAACTCGGCGGCTGGCGTTCTCGCGCTCGCTCATCGATTGGCGCTGCCTTGCTCCTCCGGCTCCCGTCGCGGGGAACGCGGCCCCGGGGACGGAGAAAGTCCGGCGGGGGGAGAGGGGGCGGGGACCAAGGCAGGCGGTCCAGGGGATTGCCGATCGCACGGATGGGCGCGGGTGCCGGCTCGCGCTGTCTGGCGGGTGGCGGCGGGCGCGGGCCAGCCTGTGCGGCGTGAGGCGAGGCCGGAGTCGCGCGTCTGCCGCCCGCTCGCCTCGCCTCGCCTCGCCTCGCTTCGCCCCGGCGCCGGCTACCCCTGCCCCCGGGAGGGCCGTCCCGCGGAGGCGGAGGGCTCTCGCGCCGACCGCGGGAGGGTGGGGCGGGGGGAGCCGGCGAGCTGCTGAGGAGGGGGCCGGAGGGAGGTAGCGAGAGGGAGCGCGCGCGGGCGGCGGCGGCGGCGGCGGCCCGGCCCCTCCCCCTCCCGCCGCCGCGGAGAGCGCAGGGAGCCGCCGGGGGCTCGGCGGCGGCGGTGGCGTCTGGCCCCGGCTCCTCCTCCTCCTCCTCCTTCTTCTCCTCGCTCCCTCCATCTGCCGTGGTTATGGCCCGTCGCTGGAGCACAAAAGAGTCTCCGCGGTGGAGGTCTGCGCTGGTCTTGCTTTTCCTCGCCGGGGTGTACGGTAAGTCTCCGCGTTTCCGCACCTACCCCCCACCCCCGGCCCCGCCGCTGACAGAAAAAAAAGCTGGGGCGACCCGGAGCCCCGAGGCCTCCTGGACAGGGGCTCCCCGAGGAACCGGCTAGAGACCCCGACTGCCGGCGGGACAAAAGATCCGGCGAGGGTTGGATGCAGCGCGAGAGGTGTTCCCCCCACACGGAGATGCCGTGAGTCCGCTCGTCCGCCTCCAGACCCTCGGGGGTGTTGGAGAGCGGCTTGGGCGTCCCCGGCCCCGGGGGGAAGCCTCCCCAAACCCCCGAGAAGCTCGAGGGTGGCGGGCGGACTTCCCGATCCGGGCTGGAGGGCCCCGGCGGCCGGCTCCTGTGGAACTCGTAGCCCCTTGCACACTCCACACATGACAAAGATGTACGGTGTGGGGGAGAGAGAATGGGAGGTCGCCCCCAGCCGCCGGCCGGGACGGTCCAGCCCCCCTCGACCCTCCCGGGGCCAGGAAGTTCTGTCCGCAGTGGATTTCCCACCGCACCGACTCCTCGCCTTCCCAACTCGCTGGTAAAGCTGCCCGCTATTTTCTTCCCATCCCTGCACCTCGGGGGCCGAGGCTCTGCTGATCCCCGGGCATGCAAGATCCTGCGCCTTACTCTGAAGCAACGCGCGGGAGAAGGCCAGAAAATAGTTTCCAGCCCTACCTCAGCCCTCCCTCTTGGGGCGTACATGTCTGCGCTGACTCGCGGTTCGTTTGTCATCTCATCCATCATTGTCCGCTAATGTTGTCACTCTTGCTTTATTCCAGTGGTAGGTTGTTATTACGTATATATATATATATATATATATATCTTTGAGGTTAAGAGAAGGCTGAGGCTATGAGCGAGGACCAAGCTTTATGTATCACACAGGGGTCAGAACAAGAGCTACATGGAATTCACTGGAAAGAACATTCATTGCTTGAGAGACTTTGAGTTCCACTTCTGACTTGAATGTTCTTAGTTCCTTCAGTTAAAAAACACTGAATCGTTGTTTCAGAGAACACCGTTAACCTTTACTTTTGGGAGTTGTGGTTTGATTTCTTCAGAGGGAAATAATTGGAAGTTGCCATTCTTAAGTCAGTTTTACTTCTAAAAATTGTCACAAACACGTGGTTTACAAGGGAGCGTTATCTCTTTTGAAAGCACTTATCTATAGGGTTAAATGTGACCGTAACTTTTAAAAACCTGAGAAATTACAGGAAATGAAGAATTTAGTGAACTGAAATGGACCTTTACTGACAACCAAGAAATTGTAGTTTTTCTGTATGGTTCACAATGCATCGCTGCTCCCTGAGTTGATTAATATATTATTTTTTTTTGTCTGGGGGGAGTTGGTCCACATTTGATGTGGTCATTGCCAACGGTGTGCTTATTTGTGACCAGAAAACCCAGTGCAAGACTTTTGATTGTTAGTTGCATCAAGTGGCTGTGATCCCTACTCGCCTGGTGACTTGTGGGTTTGGGTCTACACCAGAGATCAGTAAGTTGTTATGTGTTTCTTCTAGCCTGACGTTGGGTGTAGTTCTGCACTAGGTTTGGTGTAATGGTCCAGGAGAGAGAAGAAAGAGAGAGGCATCTTTAGTGTGGTTAGGAGTGTCCAGCTTTGCCCTCTCCTGTAATCAGAATTGAGTCAGTGTTGTCTGATCAGAATGGATAAACAAACAAGTTCTTTTAGCTCTGCTTTCGTTAAAAGCTGTGCCATTAGTGTTTGAACTAAAAGTCTTTTGGCCCCTAGGGATAAGAGGCTGTGAACCCCATAATTTTGTCTCGGTGCACAAGAATGACTTTCTGGTAGGTGCTTATCAGATATTTATGTTTGGGGAATTTGTGTGTAGTGAGAAATTGTTAGTAGGCAGAGACTGAAGCTCCTTTTTCCAACAATGTGGTGTCAGATTATAAAACTAGAGAGTGATTATGCGAAGGGTTGATATCTCAAGCTTCACAGCAAGTTTCAAAGTATAAAGAAAAAGGAGGTAGTGAGCCAGGCGGAACATTAAACTGTGAGCAGAGATTAAAGGAGCCCTTCACTCCTTCATTGCAGTTGGGGAAAATCTCTTTATTGCTGCACTTTTTGTCCTCTTCTGTCTCTTCAGTCCTCTGTGGATTTGTATTAGAGGAAAAAGGCTGGAACAGTAGCGTGGGAGGGGGTGTGCATTCGTAATAGTACTGAGGTTTTACTTGTGTGTGCAATAGTTGTGATGAGTAGTGGATGCATCCTGAGAAGTACCTGTTCTGAGCCTATGGAACAAATACACCCTGTAGTTTATGGAGCTGTCCCTTATACATCAAAACATGTTTTTTCCAAAAAGTGGCTTCAAAAATAATGAGAAACCTCTGTTAATGCAACTGAATATTTGGAGTAATGCTTAACTTAGACCTAGTAAAAAGTAAATACAGGTGGATTGGCTATTGGGTCAGTTCCAATACTAACTCTTCACAGAGTGACTCTTTCTTGTCTATTAAAATGTAGTCATAAATGGCTCCAGGTTGTGTCATGAATCTTTGAAACATTTCAAATGCCTTAAAAAATAATCTGTATTTGGTGTTTAATCTCTTCACATGACCAATTTCATGAACCCTGTGACTATTAAAATGTGACTGTTTTAGTGGAATAGTGTGACTGTTCCTTCCAAGTTACTTTTCTGAATGCCCATGCCTCATTTGAAACTCTTGATTATGATATGGAATACAATTAATGTTTTATAGGAGTAGCTGTTCAAAGACCATAATTATCTTCAGGAGCTGCTGTATCTTAACTGCACTGAATGTTCCTGGCAGGAGAAGGTAAAGGTTGATCTCTGCCGTTGGAAGTTTGTAGGAATAAGAACAGTTAGTGAGGGCAGCTGTGAGCTTTGCGGGGCACTGCGTTGTTGTTCAGTTGCTCAGTCGTGTCTGACTCTTTGCAACCCCATGGACTGCAGCATGCCAGCCTTCCCTGTCCTTTACTGTCCCCCAGATTTGCTCAAACTCATGTGCATTGAATTGGTGATGCCATCCAACTGTCTCATCCTTTGTCGCCCTCTTCTGCTTTCTATCTTTCCCAGCTTCAGGGTCTTTTCCAGTGAGTCGGCTTTTTACTGTGTTAGGCTGGCTGTAAGCGGAGAAGGTGTTTTTTCCATATCTCACGTGGGGACATCTGACTGTTAGAATGTATGGAGGTCTCCCTGACTGTCTCCTAGTCAATACAAGCTAACCATAATTTGGTAACTGTGGCAGTTCCATTGCTTTTCCTTTTCCACTTCTGTTTGTCTCTCAGATCAATGTTTTCTAATCTTTCTTTCCCCCACTCAAACCTAAAATAAAAATAAAGTCATAAAATACCTAAAATGTTGCATTTTTTTTTTTACTACTCCCAGAACAAAACAAAGTTCATGAAATAATACTTGTTGGTACCACCTGAGATTCTCTCTGATGTTTTCTAGTCTATTCCACCTCCCTTCTGTCCTGCTTCCTTTCTTCATTTACTGGCTTGGACCCACTTACAGAATACAATTCTTTGTTTGTAAAATTCTGCCCTAGGTGAAGCCTTAAAATGTCACTTAAAGTGTTTGTTGTATTTGTATATCATTTTACAGTAGCCTTGAAGAGTTGTAGGTGGTTAAGTCTTCAGTTACTTCCTCCTAGAACATTTGAGAGCATTGAGAACTCTGCCTGAGGTACACTGACTGACTTGTGACAAAATGTTACCTTTAAAATGGTTTTCAGCTCATTATAGTCAAAAGTTCTTTCTGTACGCGCTGCTGTTCTAGATGTTGTGGGAACATAATATATCTTGCAGTTTATATCTAATGGGTGAATTTTATGAAACTTTGTGCTGCATTTTATAAATTTCCAGTTTAAGTATAGAACAGAAGTTCCAATTTTAGAAAGATTGTAGAAATAACTAGAACATAAGAAAAAATCTAAACTGGATTCCAGTTACTTCTAAGAAAGTCAAGCTCGATTACATAAAATGTTGAAGAAAACTAAATTAATTGCTTAATACTGTTTTTCTTTCTCTGAGCTGAGGCGTTTTTGTATTTGGGGTTTCTTTGTTGTTTTTTCTTTTGTCATATCAATGAAATTACAGTTAAAAGAAATGAAAGGTGAAAAGGAAATGAAAGTTAAAGATACATTTAATATAGATGAGATTTATGTAGGTTTAAATAGAAAATGTTTTATTTTAGAATGAGTTCTAATCTTGTTCCAACTGCAAGTCTTTATAGGTAACTGAAGGTTGTTCTAAACTTAGGAGTTGAGGTTGAATTAATGATTTCTAATTTCTCAGATTACCTTTCCTTCCAGTTTCTTAATTTCTCTTCATTTTCTCCTCACCCCACCTCGTCCTTTGTGAGAGGGCTGAGTAAGATGTATCCTACTTATTCCTCATTTTCTAAGGTGCAAGACTAGATCCTACAAATACGAGTTACCAGTCTGTCTGTTCAAATGCATGTCATTAGTCTTTTTAAGTAGGTGCAACAGCAGATGTATATGTAGATAGATAGGTTTGTCTGTCTGTCTCTTTAGTTTCAATACAGAATTAGCTTAGGGAATTCTTATTCTCTAAACTATAGGAGGAAGGGAAGGAAACTAACATTTATTAAATTAAGTTCAGATACTGTGCTTGATCTTCATTCAATGCCCGTTAATCTTCATTAGGTCTCATTTAGTAATCCTACAAGGTATTCTTTCTTTCTTTTTTTTTTTTTTTAATAGAATCTCAGAGAAGTTGTGCCTTGTCTAAGCTCATACCACTAGGAAACAATAGAACCAAGACTGAAGCTTAATCCTGTCTCTCTCTTCACTCATTCATTCATTTAGCAAATATTCGTGGAGGACTTACTTGCAGTAAGATACAACAACCTGGTGAACATGGTTTCTGCCCTCGTGGAGCTTATAGTCTAGTGAATAACTTGTGTGCTCTAACAAAAACAAACAAGGGTCAGAGACAGCGAATAATAGACACAGAGTAGTTAGAGGAAGGCTTCATTGTAGAGGAGAATAGGAGACCTGAAGCTAACCATGTTATGATTGGGATAGGAGAGCTTTGCACGTGAAAACAACCCATGAAAGATCCAGACCTGGAAAAGAGTTGATGTGGAAGAGCTGGTGTGTTGCAGGTAAAGAAATAAAATCAGTAGCTAGAACACAATGGTCATAAGCGTGATGAGGTGAGTCTAGACTCTCAGGCAGGAGCTCAGGGTGTTGGAAACCAACCTAGAGAGTTTGGGCTTATTTTAAGTGTAACTTATTGACACAGTTTAAATGACATAATGTGATTTATGTTTTGAAACAGTCGCTTTTGCCACTGTGTGAATTGTTGCGAAGTAGGCAAGGGCAGAGGTGGGATGATAGGTTTTGGCTGAGAGACACAGGAGCTTGGAGTGAGGTGGTAGTGGTGAATAGAAGGAAGAGTACAGATTCCCTTTTGATAGGGAAGAAAGGGGTACTTCCTCTATTGCTGAAAGAGGGAAGGGGTCCATAGGTTTGGAGGTAGGATGATGGAGAATTAACAGAACATGAGATCATCCAGTGAGAGTGAAGAAAAGGGCTGAGAGGTTGAGGGTCATTTCTGTTTCCATAATTCGGTAAATCAGTGTAGACCCTAGGAAGTTTAAGTTTCTGTTTTTTAATACAGAAAAGAGAAGGCTAAAAACATCCAGTGCAGGAAGGTATATTGTGGTGAATAGTTATACAACACAGACCCTGGGAGTGGGCTTAGATTAAAGTTAAAAGGGGAGAGGCTTAAGTTTTCTGTGGAGAACTCAGTTCTAAGAAGTGTCATTTTTGTTGATGAAGTAAGTACAGAACAAAACTTCCAACACTGTTTTATAAGTGTTTCAGGCAGAAAATAAAGGGTAGAACAAATGTTAGATTTCAAGGTCTTTTGCCCAAGTTAAACACTTTCTACTAAGTGATCTATTAAAGACTGTTGTTTATCTTAGGAGAGTCAAGAATACATTGGTAGATCACATAACTTCAGAGTTTCAGAAAAATAAAATTACCTTTTACCTTTCCTGCCCAGACTGAATAGTTTATTTACAAAAGATATAACTTTAGAAGGTCCCACAACTTCAAAATAAATGAAACCTAATGAATAGTTTTTTAGTTCTTGAATATTTGATAATTGAGACCGAATAGTTTTCTTCTTCTTGAATATTTGATAGCTCATTTCCCTGCTAGTATTAGTTTGATGAAGACATGAAATTGTTTTGCATTCATGTTTTCACCACTGCGTGAAAGTGACTTGATGCTCACCTTGAGTACACCTCCATTTCAGGTTTTAGAGCTGGGATGTGGTGCTAATCTTTTCATGTTAAATGGAGCACAGTAGGATATGTCATAGTTAGAATGTACTGTTCAAATGTAATTATCTGACTTAATTTCATTGATTGTTAAGCTATCTTTTAGGTTTTAGTAAGTTGGAGAAGACATGAATCTTTTTGTCTGGCATATTCTGAAATAGAATTCAGATTCTTGGGTTTATTATTGTCTGTTCCAATGACACTAAAACCTTTTACAGAGAGTTAGAATACAGAAGTCCTTTGCAAAATGATGCCTCGTTTAAATCCTCAAAATAACTCTGAGGTGGGTATTATAAGAAGAAACTGAAGCTTTGAGAACAGTGATTTTGCCTAAGGTTCACATCTCTTTTCTGCTGTTCTCTTCACATAGAGGCCTATTATCATTTAATCTCCATTGTTGTAACAGTCCCAGCTAGTAGTCTTGAGTCTTATCCTGATTCACTCATATCACACAGAGCAGCCACAGAGGGACTCTTCTAAAGTGAGGATATGATTACGTAACTTTCTTGCTTAAAACCTACTAGTGGTTCCCTTTTCTTAAAATAGAAGCATCACTAGGCCCTTCAGGAGCTAGTAGGTTCTCCCTTTCTTGTCTCCTGTCACTCCCTCCACCATGCCCCTCCCCACCACCGTGTTCCTGCTGTTTATACTGAGCGCACACTGAACATGGTTCTCTGTCTCCTGGCCTTTGCACACACTGCTCTTTGCCTGGTTTTATCCACCTTCCTCCACCACTTTCTTTTCCATGCGGACTACTGCTATCCTTCGGCTTGCTTTTTGGTGTTATCTCCTTTGGGAGGTCTCTCCTGGTTGCTCCAAAGTAGGTACACGTTACCTAAGCTCCTCAGATTGTTCTTAATATATGCAAATTTGGTATTTTCCTGTTTTACTTCTCTATATTTCTCCCTGGAGCAGCGCTGCATACCAGATGTATCATGTGAGCTTCAAGTGTAAGTCATATACATGGTTTTAAACTTTCTAGTATCAACATTTTTAAAAAAAGTGAGATTAATGTTAATAATGTATTTAATAGATCTAAAATATTTTGATGTGTAATCAATACCAAATTATTAATGAGATATATTCTGTGTTATGTTTTTCATACTAAGTCCTTTACAGTCTAGTGTAAATTTTATTCTTATAGTTTATCTCAATTAGATTAACCACATTCAAATGCTTAATAGCTACTTTGAAAACAGTTATCTGTTATAAACAAGCCCTGTGATCCAGCAGTTCTGCTCCTGATATAAACTCAGTAGATTCAAGGATATCACGTGCATCAGAAGACATGTACGAGGATATTCATAGCATCCTTACTTGTTTTAATTCCAGACTAGAAACAGCCCATATGTCCATCAGCAATAGAATGGATTATGGTATGCAGTATTTTCACATAAGGGAAAACTGTACACCAGCAGTTTAGACTTTTTGGACTTGGGGCTCCAGAATTATTTTTTTTACATGGGGTGGGCAGGGGTGATGTCCCTGCTGCTGCTGCTCTTGGCTCCCACTCCCACGTGAGGGCTCTGCAATTACTGAGGGACTCAAAGAATGTTTTTTATATGACAGAAATAGATGTTTTTAAGTAATATGATAAAATTGAAAAAGAAACTCCAGTACGTGTGACCTTCAGTGGCATACGATTTAAAAATACGTAAAATGACAACTAAAATTTCCCTCAAAAAAGTTAAATGAGAAGAATGGCATTGCTATACATTTTTGCAAATCGCTGTAATGTCTGGCTTAATAGAAGACAGCTGATTTCTCATGTCTGCCTCTGCAGTCGGTCTGTTGTGACATGTTTTGCTTGAGGTATAGGAAGAATAGCTGGCTTCACATAGATAACTGTGAGAAAAATTTTAGTGGCTTTTTCAGATAAACGTGAATATTCTTTGATGCTGCACCAAGACTTGAGAAGTGGTAGCTTTTTAAAGTTTAGTTGCAATGTGGAATCTGAAATCAAATTAGTGAACTCTCTGTATGCTGCTAAACTCTGAAAGGGTCTTGAAAATTTCCAAGAGTCCACTGACCGCACTTTGAGAACAGCTTGCTCTCATTACAAGAACAAATAGAAAAGAACAAAGTTTTAAAAAGAAGGAAAAGAACCAAACCACTGCTGCGGGTAGGGTGGGTTAATTTCACATGTTGATTAGAAGAAGTTAAACACACGATTATGGCTCCTGTATGATTGCAGTGTTAGAAGTTAGACTAATGTAGGAGAGTAGTTGCCTCTTAGAGTGGGGCAGAGGTGGGTAGTGATTGAGATGGGTACCAAGGAAGCTTCTGGGGTGCTGCCTAAGTTTATTTCTTGACCTAAGTGGTGGTTTACACAGATGCAGGTTTTTTTAGGTCATAACTCATGGAGTTATAAACTTGCAATTAGTACATTTTTGTATGTATATTTCAAATAAAAGTTATTAAGTAATATTTTAAAAAATAGAGTAATGCTATATAATAATATCCATAGAAGATTTTCTGGTAAGGTAGATTTTCTTTAGTGTTTACATTTAGTTCTTGTTCTTTTTTGTTTTATTTCCCCCCCATTGTGTTTGATAACTAAAAACAATTTTGAAACTCTGAAAAATTTCTTATGTATTCAAAAGTAGAGCACTAGTATAATTAACCTGATATACCCAACATCCAGCTTCAACAAATAATCATTATATGGCCAGTCTTGTTTTATGCCCTCCTCTACCTGCTCCCTAAACCCAAATGATTTTGAAGCAGATCCCAAATATCTAGTCTTAATAATATTTCAGTATGTATCTCTAAGATGTGGAGGGTTCCACAAACAAAAAACAGGGAAAACCTTAAGCCCAATACCACTAACTAAAAAGTTGACAATTCCTGTCAGTGCATATCTAGCCACGTCGGCTTCCCAGGTGGCGCTAGTGGTAAAAAACCCGCCTGCCGGTTCAGGAGACGTAAGAGACTTGGTTCGATCCCTGGGTTGGGTAGATCCCCTGGAGGAGGTGATAGCAACCCACTCCAGTATTCTTGCTTGGAGAATCCTCATGGACAGAGGAGCCTGGCAGGATATAGTCCATAGCGTCACAAAGAGTCAGACATGACTGAAGCAGCTGAGCATGCACACACAAATCTAGCCATGTGTATATATCGCTCTGCTGCTGCTAAGTCACTTCTGTTGTGTCCGACTCTGTGCGACCCCATAGACGGCAGCCCACCAGGCTCCCCCGTCCCTGGGATTCTCCAGGCAAGAACACTGGAGTGGGTTGCCATTTCCTTCTCCAATGCATGAAAGTGAAAAGTGAAAGTGAAGTTGCTCAGTCGTGTCCGACTCTTAGCGACCCCATGGACTGCAGCCTACCAGGCGCCTCCATCCATGGGATTTTCCAGGCAAGAGTACTGGAGTGGGGTGCCATTGCCTTCTCCGATATATCACTCTAGTTGTCATGTAAACATGAAGTTTCAGAAACCATTTGAATCAGGATCCAAATAAGGTCCTTACTCTGTGGTTGAGATCTGTTCAGTCTTTAGTGTTAATGGTTCCCATCTCCCACCTTTTTTTTCCCCAAAATGTTAAGTGTGATGTTTGCTATAGGTTTCTGATAAACTCTTAATCAAATTGAAGCTACTACATGAGTTCCTATATAAAATAAGTTTCTGGAAATAGACATTTAATTTTGACACTTAAGAGTTGTTACTTCTGAAATGATCATAAGTTATTTATGAGGGCCAGAAGTTATACCTAACATAATACAGGACAGTACTTGTTGAATAAATGAATTTGTTTAATGGAGTAAATTACATTCATGTGAACTACTGAGGTTCAAGTAGTTCAGTGTTGAACTCCTTTTGCATTTATGAGATAGACCAGGACAAGTTGGTGATGATATATTATCTTTTAATCTGCTGGAATACATTTAATAATTTTTTAAGGCTTTGTGTTTGTATCTATGAAGTCAGTTTATAGTTACTGCCAACTTTCTAACTCGTTCCACCCGTTTTCTTTCTCCTGTAAGCTGACTTTCTCTCTCCTCTAGCCATTTTTTCATTTTTTCGCATCTGTTAATCTATTCTTTTAGATCCACTTATAACAGATTACACCTTTTAGAATTGATTTCAGCTGTCAGGAACAGTGCAGTGTTTCAGTTTCTATTAGGGAGGAAGAGTAAGAGTTTAGGACCTGTATAGCTACAGTTATAATAAGAAAGCAAAAATGAACAACTGTGTTCTGCTGACAGGAGAAATGTTTTCATTCCTCGTGCAGATAGACTTTTGTTTCACTAAGCAAGGTAATAGAGATGAACCTGTGAGAGATCAGCCTCTTCTTATGAATGAGCCTTATGACCAAAGAAGCAAGTAAGATTCTTTGGTGGAGGTGGACTGGTTCCATAAGAAGAAGAATTCTACCCGAAGGCGGGGTCTGTGGAGTAAAATGGAGACGCTGAATGAAGACTGAGCTCAAATCCAGGGATAGGACCACTGTGTTCTGTCAGAGGGGCACTTCTAGTCTGTTGGGGATGATTATATTTTAAGACCAGACTTGCTTGCTCAAAAGGTAACAGCCATAGAATTAACCAAAATGTGGCCCCAGAACTGTGTAAGCCGTGACCTTGTGGTGTCCCTCACATGATTACTTGTACGTAAGAGTATCCACGCTGGTACCGATGGTGGAAAATGAAATGAGAACCGACTGTTTGTGCTGCTCTAATAGAATCACTACACAGACGTTAGGTTCTAATGTCAGTTAATAAGGCTAAAGTGGAGGTCTTTTAAAACTCCCTGAAATCATCTTCATGTATAGTATACATGTATGCTGTTGCTAAGTTGCTTCAGTCGTGTCCAACTCTGTGCGACCCCATAGACGGCAGCCCACCAGTACTACATGTATATTATACATGTTTTACAATATTTAGTGCTGAATAGCATACTTTCCTTAAGTGCAAAACATCCAGTTTTCTCTCTGGCACTGGTACAGAAGTTTTTTGAGCACCAGATGAAATGGTTGTATTTAGAGGCCATATGAAAAATGTGAGTGAGTGTAGGTAAAATTGCATAAATTCAGTCTGAAGAGGATTCAGCTCCACATTACTTTTCCCACTGCATTACAACAAGGAACTGAGTGCTTGATTTGATTGAAGTATGTGGGTGTGTTACAGAGAATTCAAATTAAGATACATAATTTATTCCCACTTTTTATTTATTTTGTTTATTTTTTAAAAAATAGTTCTTTTGTTTCCCTGACCTAAGTAGGGGGCTAGTAGCTACAACAGAATTTAAAATAATAGAAGTTATGTTTTTTTTAAGTAAGTTTTTTTAGAACTATACTCTGCAACTATAAGGGCATGGTACTTCTGGAGAATATATCTTTTCAACTTTTACCTCTTTGAGTCAATTTTGTTAAAAATACTAGGTCATATTTTCCTAGCATATTATAATTTCAGCTCTATTTCCATATTTGCTTTAAAATTATAAGTAATGTCCTCTCAAAAATATTTTCTACATGTGTCCTGGCTTTCTTTTTTGTCTCTTAGTTTTTTATCTTTGTCTTTCTATTCTAGAATTTAAAGATTCTTCAATTTAGTCTTCTCAGTTGTAACTTTCTACAGTATAGTTGTTTATAATATAGAATTGTCTAATTCCTCAGCCTAGTCTTAAAAGTTATAGTTGTCATACATATGTAAAATAGTTGCCTTTATGAATCATCTTTCCTGTTTATAATATGACAATTTTTTTTCAGTTAGCTGTGAGACTGATTTTTGCCTTTTCACCTCTCCCACGAAAGGTAGAGACTTTTTACTGTCTACCTTTCCCCTTCTCCTACTAGCACCCCTGCTCTTGATAAGATGGTAAGAACTGTACGTAGGTCCTTTGCTTAGACACTAATCCACATATGCACATTCATAGAAAATGTCATATGTGATATTATGTGATTCCAGAACTCCTTAAAGCTTGTTCATGACCCCCGATAGCATTGTTCTTGAACCAGCTGCATTGATACCATCTGACAAGCTTGTTATAAATGCAGAATCTCAGGCCCTGCCCTAGATACTGAATTAGACTCTCCATTTTAACAAGAGCCCCAAGTGATTTCTTTCATATTCAAGTTTGAGAAGCACTGTTGCAGGAGATTAGAGACCTCTGTAGTGTTGTGATGTGATCTATATTGATGGTTTTATTCTTGATATCTTTGAGCTTGGAAATACACATATGCACACACACACATACGTATCTAGATTCCACTTATGAGAGATATCATATGGTATTTGTCTTTGACCTCTTTCACGTAACATAATGCCACCCATGTTTCATTAAAGGCAAAATTTCATTTTTTGTTGCTGAATAATATTCTATCATAAATATCACAATTTCTTTATCCATTTATTTATTGATAGATATTTAGATGTTTCCATAACTTGAATATTGTAAATGCTGCAGTGAACATAGTAGTTCATATATATTTTAGAGTTAGTGTTTTCACTTTTTTCAGATAAATGCCCAGAAATGGAATTGAATAGATCATATGGTAGTTCTAATTTTACCTTTCTGAGGAACCTCCTTTTGAAAACCTCCACTGTTTTCCATAGTGGCTGCACTAAATTACATTTCTACCAACAGCACACTAGAGATTTCTTTCTCCACTTTCTCACCAACATGTGTTATTTCTAATCTTTTTGATAATAATAATGCTGATGAGTATGAGGTATATCTCAGTGTGGTTTTTTATTTGATGATTAATGAACTAAGTATTTTGTCATGTACCTGTTGTCCATCTGTATAAAATATCTACTCAGATTCTCTGCCCATTTTGTAATCTGAGTGTTTGGAGTTATTGCTGTTGAGTTGTTTGAGCTTTTTATACATTTTGGATATTGGCCCCTTATCAAATATGTGATTTGCAAATATTTTCTCCCATTCAGTAGGCTCCTTTCTCATTTTATTGATGGTTTCCTTTGCTGTGCAGAAGCTTTTAATTTGATATAGTCCTACTTCTTTATTTTTGCTTTTGTAACTTTTCCTTTTGGTGCCAGATTAAAATAATTGTCAGCAAGACATGTCAAGGAGCTTAGTGCCTATGTTTTCTTCTAAGAGTTTTATGGCTTCAGGTCTTATGTTCAAATCCTTAATTCATTTTGAATTAATTTTTGCATATAGTGTAAGGATAGAGGTTAGTTTTCATTTTTTTGCATGTGGCTGCTCAGTTTTCCCAATACCTTTATTGAGGAGACTGTCCTTTTCCTATTGTATATTCTTAGCTGTTTTGTTGTAAATTAATTCATTGTACATGCGTGGGTTTATTTCTGGGCTCTATTTCATTCCATTGATCTATGTGTCTGTTTTAATTACTATAGCTTTGTCATATAGTTTGAAATCAGGGAATGTGATGCCTCCAGCTTTGTTCTTCTTTCTGAAGATTACTGTAGAGTTTTCTTTTTCTTTTTTCTTTTAGATATTGTGTCTGGCATGTCATCAGAAGTACTTTAAAAAGAATTGTACCTTGATTAAATTGTACATAGCTAATTAAAGTAGGAGTATTTTGAAAAAGTCACAAAACAATACAATATTTGAATAGCAAGCTCTGCTCTATGAACTAGTAGGAGACAAGGAGGGAAAGATTTTTAAACTTGCTATATGTTTGTAATAATAGCAAACATATAACAGTTTACTGCATACCAGGCAATATTTAAATCACTGTGTTTTTGTGTATGTGCATACATATATATATGTATGTTATGAGAAGTGAGTGAGTGTATGTGCATATACATGTATTGTTACGAGAAGTGAGTGTATGCACATACACTCACTCGCTTCTCATAACAACCCTGTCAGCTTAGATACTATTATTATTTGCATTTCACATATAAGGAACCAGAGACACAGAGAAGTATTTCAGCAAGATCACATAATAAGTAGAAGAGCTTGGATCTGAACCCAGGTAGTATGGCTCAAGAATTGGTGCTCTTAACCTTTACACCATGCTGCTGCTTTGTAGTTTTACTCTGAGACTTCCCTAAATTCAGTGCAGTTTATATACAAACTGATTAATTCCCAATATATTTGCTTTTTTAAATTTATTACTAGAACTCATCTGTTTGTGATGTTTATAGATAAGCCACAGATGCCAGATCATTAGTGTTTTCTGAATTAATTTAGGTTTGCTATTAATTGAGGTTTCTAAATGGCAAGATGTTGGATTATTGGATTTTATGCCATATACCCTCAAGGTTTGTTGTGAGCATATTAAATAACTTATGCAAATGATTTCTATATACAATATTAATTTTATTTTTTCCTCAGTAGATGGACAAGAGATAATTTATAGAAATAGTAATTGGATGGCTATTAAAATTAGAAACAAAAATTAACTTCACAGAGAAGTACAAATAAATACCACATGCTAATTTAGTAAATATGTAAAAGAGTGTTCTGTTGAGTGTTCAAAATGTTCAGTACATGAGTGTTCAAATGTTTAAGACATAAAAATCAAAATGTGGTTAGGGTGCAGGGAAATGAGCATTCATACTTGACTAGCAGAATGGTATCTTTGGCTGACAGGTTTATTAGTATTACTTGACATATATCATGGGCTTTTCCATATCACTTTTTCTTCATAAACTATTTCCCTAATGTTGAATGTTAGATTGTTTACAGTTTTGTTCACATTTATAAATACTGTAATTGACATGCTTTAAATTTATCTTAATTTTTAAATTATTTTCTTTATGGTTAAGCCATAAAAGCAGAATTATTGGGTCAAAGGTTGTAGTATTTTCAAAGTTTTCACTAAAAATAGTACCTGATTGTTACTGAGTTTCTACCATATGCTAACCATGGCTGAGCACTGAAGAATTGATGCTTTTGAACTGTGGTGTTGGAGAAGACTCTTGAGAGTCCCTTGGACTGCAAGGAGATCCAACCAGTCCATCCTAAAGGAAATCAGTCCTGAATATTCATTGGAAGGACTGATGTTGAAGCTGAAACTTCAGTACTTTGGCTACCTGATGCGAAGAGCTGACTCTTATGAAAAGACCCTGATGCTGGGAAAATTGAAGGCAGGAGGAGAAGGGAATGACAGAAGATGAGATGGTTGGATGGCATCACCAACTCAATGGACATGAGTTTGAGTAAACTCCAGGAGTTGGTGATGGACAGGGAGGCCTGGCGTGCTGCAGTCCATAGGGTCGCCAAGAGTTGAACACAACTGAGTGACTGAACTGACTGGCTGACTGAACCATGGCTTTTAATGCCAAAGGTGTAAAATTATTTAATCTTTATACTAATACTATGAGATGGACCCTGTTTTAACTCCATTTTATAGAAAACTCAGCCATAGAGAAATTAAATAATTTCTTAAAGTCACACAAATAGAGGTAGGGTTTGCTTCCCAGAAAAAGTATACTATTTTAATCTTCTGCCCATGAATTCAAGGTTATATATATATATATTTTTTATCAGTGAAACGTTGTAATTAACAGCACAGTAGCATTGACCACAACTAGAACTCTATCATGGTAAATACCATTCCTCACTGAAAGGATCTGGGGATTATGGAAGAATGGCTGGTTTCATTCTGGGGCAGAAAGTGCCAAGAGATGAGCCTGGGACATTCTGTGTATCAAAAAAGCAAGGAAACTCCCAAAGACTAGTTAGTGGTTCATGCCAAAAGGACACAGAGACCAATGTAAAGAGACTCCCATTGACCAAAGATGAGAGAACTTAAGTATCAAAAGGAGTAATAAAGACAGCTGATTGAATATAGAAAACTCCTTGATTCATAACAACAGATTCGTAATAAGACACACACCAGTACAAGTTACCAGATACCAGTGGTAACAAATAGGGCATTAACTCCATATTCTGAAAATTTATAAGGAAAGAATTAAGCATTTGTTCTCTCTTTTTTTCTGTATGAACTGTGTTTCAGGGTAAGCGAATAACATTCGTTGAGGAAAAGTTCTTTACAAAAATTTAGCTAATGAAGGTATAAAGAATGGCAGGATTAGAAAATAATTTTTCCACCTTAATGAAATAATTTATTCAGGCTGTGATCATCAGTAAATGAAACAAACGTTATGTGGGAATGTTACAGTGGGAGCATCAGGCTGCCCTACCTGGACTTGTTGATTAATCTCAGACTGATGAGAAGTCTGCGTGTGCTGCAGGGGTACGTATAAAGCAAACAGCACTCTCTCTGAAGGAGAATTCCAGCCAAAAATGTTGAACCTGCATGAAATCAGGCTTCTGCAGCAGGGGTTAGCAAATTAAGGCCTTTGAGTCAAATCCATCCCACTGCATGTTTGTTTTTTTTTTTTTTTCATAATGTTTTATTGAAATACAGCCCCTCTGATGCATTTAAGTCTTGTCTTTGGCTCCTTTCATGCTGTAGTGACAGAGTTGAGTAGTTGTGACAGAGACCTTATGGCCACAGAGCCTAAAAATATTTATCATCTTGCCTTTTACAGAAAAAGTTTTCTGGCCCTTGAGGTAGATGAACGAAGTTAAGTGACACCAAAAGGAAGTGACACCACAGAATATGAGCCTGTAGCAGGACAACTGATCCAGTTTCTGTAACAAGTCAGTGGCATGGAAAGTAAGGGAGTATCACTGTGGGTTGAGAGACTGAAACACACTCAACAAATGAAATGTGGAGATGTTTGGATACTGCTTGAAATAAGCCAAGAGTAAGAAGACATTTATGAGACAGACAGGGAAACCTGATTATGACCTGGCTGTGTTCAGTGATACCAGGAATTATTATTAATTCTGTTAGAATAAGAGCATGATAGTTGGTAAGAGAATGTTTATATTTTTAGATATGCATATTGACATATATAGAGGTGAAATGATATATGGAATATTTTTTCACATACTTCCCAAGAAGAAGAAAGGAAGTACCAAAAGCAGACTCAAACTCAAGATTCTTTGATATCAAGACTCATATACTTCCTACCATATCATCATGCCATAATATACTTTCTATAATAGATTTTACCATATGGTCTTCTAGGTTGCTTTTAACAACTACTGACCTATCTTTTTCTAAATTCCCTCATCTCTTGGAATCCTTGTCAATATAAGTGCAACTTGATTTTTTCCTATTCCATTATATCTATAGACATCGGTAACAGAGGAACAAGAATAGATATATTTACATTGCATAATTGTTTAAAGATATGTGAAAAGAATAATCTTCTAATTCATATATGATACTTCTATGGGAAAATGCCTAGTTGACAGGATAAACTGCAAGTTACTATTTTAAGATTCTATGAAAGAATAGGTAAGTTATGAGACGAGCTCTGGTAGATGTGGGTGAGAAGCTAGCCACTTGCTCAGAGGAAAAAAGAGAATTCTTTAAGTATATCTATTAGATTGATGGTCTCTAAGCTGTTAAGAACTCAGGAGTCATTGAAGATCAAAAATGGTAAAAGCATCATGCTTTTGACTTGATGTCCTCTCTTGCCGACCTGCAAGTTGCTAATGCTAATTGAGTCCCTTACAATCTAAAAACAGACGCTGCTCAAGAGCTTTGAGTAGTCATTTGCTAATATTTTCCATTTTGAAGTACAGTTGTAAGAAACAGCTTTCTAAAGCCTGTCATCCAAGTGGACAATTACATCCAAAATCTCTCTTTCCCTTCATCTCTTTCTAACTTCATTCACTAACGAAAAAAATGCCTGTCATCCGCTATATTTCTTCATCCTTTTCCTTCTTTCCTCTTACTCTCTGAGCAAACTACAACATGAAAACCAAATGGCTATTTGTATAAGGGGTGTTCCATGCTTAATTTCAAAATCTGAAATTTTGATTCTTTAAATGAACAGCTACTGAAATTTCACTCTGTCAGAAACTAAGAGATAGGTTTTGGGAAATAGGAAGGCAGGGAGAAAGAGAGTGAAAAAGAAAGAAAAAGAAGAAAGAAAGGAGGGATAAACTTTCTTTGCCTCAGGACACTCAAAATTTTGGGTGAAAGATGTGCACATAGCTCAATATCAAGATGATGTCCTGTGAAAACATCAAGAAGGACTCCTAACTCACCCTGAGATGGATGGAATTCTGTTTCCGGAATGGAGTTGAAGGAGTCCATAATGCCTTTGGAAAAGGCGTATCTGATATGAATCTTCAGTGAAACTGTTGATGTGTGCTGGTGGCAGTGTGCTGGACTCTTGCAGGCAGAGACTGCATCATATTCAAAAACATCAGTTTCTGAAACTCTATATATTTAAACTGTGTCGAAACCAAAATTTATACGTATGAAGTAAAAGCAGACCAAGAGTATTAAAAGTTAAGGGTGAAGAGACACAGAAGAGCCAGATGATAGTGGGCCTCAGAGGCTGCTTAATACGTACAAGGAGCTGAACCAGTTACAGATTTATAAGCTGAAGATTCACGTTAGATACGCCTTTTCCAAAGATCTCTAGTAGCACTATGAAGAATGGATCAGAGGCTGCAAGACCAGAAGTACAAAGCTTGCAAGCTAATTCATTTATTCATACATTCAGCAAATATTTATCAAATGTCTGCTGTGAGCCAGGCATTATTCTGCACTTCTGTTCTTGTGGAGCTTAGATTTAATGCAGTGAAACTAGAAAGAAATATCAGTGACACAAAGGAAGGGATCATGAGAACTGACTAGATAGTGCAAAGGGAAAGATGGATTTGGTGAAAAAGAAATCTGGACTGACTTCCAGGTTTCTCTGTGGACAAATGGAAGATGTTGTCATTCTCCCAGGTAAGGAATACCAGAGGAGAAGAAGATTGAAGGCAGATAAAAAAAGAGTTCCATCTCAGACATAGTGAGTTTAAGATAGCTAGGTAATATTAAGGTAGTACTGAATTCCTGTTTAGTGGGAAGTTAAAAGACAAGTTTTAGGATGGAAATAATAATAGCAGCTCCTTTATAGGGTGGTTATGAAGATTAAATGTGCTGAAGCGTGGAAATTGCTTAGACCATCATCTGGCACATATTCCAAACTCATTAGTTGCTGCTGTTTTTATTTTAAGAGTAAGGGCTTTGAGCTAGACAAGTCTGCCTAAATCCTGGCAGTACCACTAACCAGTTGTGTGGCTTTGAGCAAATCTTTTAACTTCTTTTGAGTCTAAATTTTTCTGCATGGAAAGTGGCATAGTATCTATTTTACATTGATGCTGTAAAGATCAGTAATAGTGTATGAAAAGCAACAACCACAGTGACTGGCAGTAAGTGTCCAGTGAATGTTGGGGAGGTTGGTGTCAAGTAAGAATTTGCACCTCAAGAAAATGATTCTTATTATGGGTCAAATTTTGAGAGATAGCAATGTGGAGGACTCAAACCTTTAAACATATATGCTGAAGAGTTTCTAGAAAAGAAGAGGATACTATGTCAAAAGATCTCTGAAGGATTAGGGAGATAATTTACTAAGAGTATTTATTATTAGTCAAGGAAGTTGTTTGAAGGCTCGGGGAGCATAAAGGACTAATGTAGTTTTTGAGCGAATTAGAGATAGAGCTGAATAAAGCTTTATTATAAAGTTATACTCCAGTAATAAATATCCAGTTGAGATGAAACCATGACTATATCGTGACATAATTCCTTGTGATTATGTGATTTTCTCCAATATCAGGAACCTGGGTTCAGTGCTGATGTTTTTGAGGATTGTGTTTGGTAGGTAGATCTTTGGTAATCTTTGCCACATGAGTTTCAGACATGCACTGAGGGTAAGAACTTAGCAAGTTCAGGAGCAAATGATGGGTACGGAAGCTCCATTAGTGAGTGTAGATTGTTTCAAAGAGTTTTTGACTGAGAAAGTAAGACCGGGATAGGAAAGAAGAAACAAGAAGGTGTGCTGGCAAAAAAAGTTTTTCCTTTATGCATGAGAAAGACCTGAATAAATCAAGAGGAAACAAATGAACCAGAGAGCAGGATCTTAAGGGGAAGGAAAGAAGGGGCAAATGAGATTGTAGGATCCACTATCTGCTTTTAGGCTAACTGTTCGTTTGGTTCTTTGGGTCCCATGATAGAGCCTCTGATAAACTTGAGAACAACCTTCCCTCCCAGTGAAATACTTTCCATTCACAACATCTTGTTCTCTGGCTTTACACATTACTAGAAGGAGAAACAAATCACCTACCATCTCATCCTTCATAGATAATTGTTCTTTAGTTGCCAAGTTATGTCTGACTTGACTCTTTGCGACCCTATGGGTTATAGCCTGCTAGGCTCCTGTGTCCACGGGATTTCCCAGACAGAAATACTGGAGTGCATTGCCATTTCCTTCTCCAGGGGATCTTCCTGACCCAGGGACTGAACCCATGTCTCCTGCATTGGCAGACAGATTCTTTACCACTGAGCCACCAGGGAGGTCCCTCATAAATAATTAAGATAGGAAAAAGAACAGTGTGGTCATTTGATGTGGGGAAAAAAATCACCTGGTGTCAAGAAAAACCTAAGTCTACAAATAGTATCCCCAATGATTTTAACAATTTAGTGATTTCTTTCAAATGTTAAAAGTTCAAAATGTTAAAAATTTAGATGGTTACTGGTTTTAAAATTCTGCTTCCTGTATAGTTCTCCTTTAAAAGGCTCTTTTCCTGCAGTCTAATACAAGTACATTAAGAATCATTTATCCTTGTTATTATTGCAGAGCAGCACTGTTTCTACTTGTGCGCTTTAGTCTGCACATAATGCCATGGTGCCGTCAGTGACATCAGCAGGAATAAGAAAGTTGCAGCCACATAGCCATCTTCTCATTACTGAACCTTTTTCAAAGTGACATGTTGCTATGGAAGAGAATAGTGAATATGTTTCAGTGTGTGTATTAAGTGGTCGTTCTTGTACTGTTTTGTCAATAATATTAAGAAAAAAGATATCATCTGTAATTGTTAATTATTTTTATGAAGAAAAAAACTGGAAACCATAGCTGTAGAATATTATGTTGTCTTAATTTTTTTCAGAAGGTAACATTTTAGTTCATAGTATCAATACACATGAGTTAAAATACAAAAGTAATATATGCTTTAATAAGTCAACATTATAGAAATGTATCAAGAATGAAAGCCAATCATCTCTGTCCCCCCTTCTTTCTACTTTGAGGCTGCAGTTAAGGGAGTAGAGTAATCATTGTTAGTTGGTGTTCTTTGTATCTTAACATATATTTTTCTAGGCATATAACTTGTACTCACAAAATGCACCAGGGGTCACAATTTCAAGTGTTGACAAAGACCAGGAAAGTAACACAAGTTAACTTAGAAGGCGTAGGATCAGTGCAAGATGACAATAGAAGTAATGGGCCTGTTGGGTATCTTAAAAAAAAAATGCATACTTCTACTGAAGGAAACAAGCACAGTAGATTTGTATGCATGAATACTTGTAGACAGTTACAAAATTTTTTTCAAGGGAAGTCAAGAAATTTAGTATCTTTTAATTAAAACTCTATTTTTAACATTGGAATTAGGTAGTCCTGGCTTTGAGTCTGTCTCTACCACCTACTAGCTTAAAGAAACTTGCAGTTTACCTGATCTGAGTCAGTTTCCTCATCTGTAATATGGGGATAACAGTATCCTTAAAATTTTAGGAGGAAGATTAAATAGTGTATTGGGTTCAGCGCAATACCTAATACAAATGATGACCTTATAAATGCCTGTGACCATACATTGGGTGTAGAGTGTGGAAAAGGGATTCACCAGAGAGCCTATTGGGGCAATGGAGATGTGTGTCTTGATTGTGATAGTGATTGCAATACCATATATGCTTGTTAGAACTCATCAAACTGTATACTTGGAATTAGTGAATCTTTTTCATGTAAATTATGCTCAACAAAGTTGATTTTTAAAAATATAACTGCCTTTCCCTTCTGTCTATACTTCAACTTCATCAGCTATTAAAATAGAGTTGACATAAAAAATCCAACATTTTTATCACCTGGCTTCTCCTACTGTCCCTTCCCAACCCCAGTCATAGGCCATCCCCACATTGCAAAGATTTTTCCTGTTGGAAAATCAGGAAGAAAGAAAGAAAAAACACCTTTATTTGTTGGACTTTACTCCTGTACTAAGGTGACCATGTACTGGATTTATCTGAATGGGTACTGTGCCTGGTACATCATTTGAGTAAAACAAACCCCTAGGCACTTTGCAGAAGCATTACAATGTAATCAAATAATATGAAGTAATAAAATACGAAGTTTAATAAACCAAGAAGAAAAGTTAGAAGCAAAAGCAATATACTTGTTGTTTCCTTAAATGAGAGTAAAATACATAAGTAGCAGCACATAGTGTGTATGTGAATGTATATATATCCTTTAAAAACTCATCCCAAGTCATTCTTTGAGACCAGCACTACCCTGATACCAGAAAAAAGGAAACTACAGACCAACTTTCCTTACTTATGTAGATGCAAAAATCCTCTTAACAAAGTGCTGGTGAACCAAATCCAGCAGTATATAAATAGGATTGTAAACTGTGACCAAATGAATTCTTCTCAGAAATGTGAGGTTCACCATAGGACAATCCATGTGATATACCATGTTGATAGAATAAAGTACGAAAATCACAGAGTCATCTCAGTAGACACAAGCAATTGACAGTAACCAATACCAGTTTATAATAAAGATACTTTAAAAATTAGGAATGAAAAGGAATTTCCTCAGCCTGAAAAAACAGCGTTTATGAAAAACCCACAGCTAACATCATAATTAACAGTAAAAGACTGGAAGCTTTCTCTCTAAGACTAGGAGCAAGACGAGGATGTCCATCTGCTCTCACTACTTCTATTCTTCATTGTATTGGAGGTTCTAGGCAGGAGAAATAGCCAAGGGAAAAAGGCATCTTAATTAGAAGGGAAGAAGTAAAGCTATCTCTGTTTATAGATATGACATACATGTGTGTAAAAATCCTAAGGAGTTCATAAATGCCCATGAGAGCTAATAAATTCAGCAAGATTGCAGAATATAAGAAAAATGATTCTTATACACTAGAAATGAACAACTGAAAATCAAGTAAGAAAATTTGATTAGCAATAGCATGAACAAGAATAAAATGCTTCAGAATAAATGTAACAAAATGCAAAACTAATACTCAGAAACTACCAAGTATTGTGGGGAAAATTAAAGAATATCTAGTAAATGGAAAAGGTCACTTTTCATTCCAGTCCCAAGGAAGGGGAATGCCAAAGAATGTCAAACTACTGCATAATTGGACTCATTTCACATGCTAGCAAAGTAATGCTCAAAATTCTCTAAGCTAGACTTCAGCAGTATACATGAACCAAGAACAGCCAGATGTTCAAGCTAGATTTAGAAAAGGCAGAGGAACCAGAGACCAAATTGCCAACATCCTTTGGATCATAGAAAAAGCAAGAGAATTCCAGAAAAACATCTACTTGTGCTTCACTGACTATGGTAAAGCCTTTGACTATGTGCATCACAGCAAACTGGAAAATTCTTAAACGAGATGGGAATACCACATCACCTTACCTGCCTCCTGAGAAATCTGTATGCAGGTCATGAAGCAACAGTTAGAAGTGGACATGGAACAAAGGACTAGTTCAAAATGGGAAAAACAGTACGTCAAGGCTGTATATTGTCACCCTGCTTATTTAACTTATTTGCAGAGTTCATCATGCGAAATGCTGGGCTGGATGAAGCACAAACTGGAACCAAGATTACTGGGACCTCAGATATGCAGATGACACCACCCTTATGGCAGAAGCAAAGAGGAACTAAAAAGCCTCTTGATGATGGTGAAAGAGGAGAGTGAAAAAGTTGGCTTCCGATTCAATATTCAAAAGACAAAGATCATGGCATCTTGTCGCATCACTTCATGGCAAATAGATGGGGAAACAATGGGAACACTGACAGACTTTATTTTCTTGGGCTCCAAAATCATGTGGAGAGTGACTGTAGCCATGAAATTAAAAGATGCCTGCTCCTTGGATGAAATGACAGACCTAGACAGCATATTAAAAAGCAGAGACATCACTTTGCTGACAAAGGTCAGTATAGTCAAAGGTATGGTTTTCCAGTGGTCATGTATGAATGTGAGAGTTGAACCATATAGAAGACTGAGCGCCCAAGAATTGATGCTTTTGAACTGTGGTGTTGGAGAAGACTCTTGAGAGCCCCTTGAACTGCAACAAGATCCAACCAGTCCATCTTAAAGGAAATCAATCCTGAATATTCACCGGAAGGACTGATGCTGAAGCTGAAGCTCCAATACTTCGGCCACCTGATGTGAAGAGCCAACTCATTGGAAATGACCCTCTTGCTGGGAAGGATTGAAGACAGGAGAAGAAGGGGATAACTGAGGATGAGATGGTTGCATGGCATCCCCAACTCAATGACTTGAGTTTGAGCAAGCTCCAGGGGATGGTGAAGGACTGGGAAGCCTGGTGTGCTGCAGTCCATGGGGTCACAAAGAATTGGAAGCGACTGAGTGACTGAACAACAAGTACATGAAAAGACGTGCATCATATTTATGTATCTGAAGAATTAATATTGTTAGGAATTAGTATTCTTTATACTCCCCAAGTTGATCTACAGATTCAGCATAATCTCTCCTAAAATTTCAAGTGTCTTTGCAGAATTGACAAGCTGATTTTAAAGTTCATTTAAAGGAGATTGCCTGGTGGTTCAGTGGTTGGGACTCTGCACTTTCATTGCTGAGGGCTGGGTTCAGCCCCTGGTTGGGGAACTAAGACTCTGCAAACGGTATGTCATGGCCAAATAAATTAATTAAATTATTCATAAATTGATTTAGAAATTCAAGTGATTCAGAATAGCCAAAATAATCTCAAAAAAGAACTCATACTTCCCAATTTCAGAAGCTACAGTATCAATACAATATCAGGCTACAGTAATGAAAAGTGTGTGATACTAACATAAGGATATATATTTTAGATCATTTTAGATCAATGGTATAGAATTGAAAGTCCAGCAGTAAATAGTTATATTTATAGCCAATTGATGTTCAACACAAGTGCCAGGATAAGTCACTGGGGAAAAATAATATTTTCATCCAGTTGTGAGACAGCTGGTTATCCACATGCAAAAGAACGAATGTGACCCTTTTGTTAACACTGTACACAACAGTTAACTCAAAATGTACCAGAGACCAAGTATAAGTGCTAAAACTGTGACACGCTTAGAAATAAACATATGAGTAAATCTTTGTGATCTTGAATTACAAAATGGATTCTTGGATAGGACTCCAAAACACTAGCAACAACCACAAAAATAGGTTAATTGGATTGTCTCAAAACCAAAAAATACCTATACTTCAAACACATATTTCAACATCAAAAAACATCTTTACATCAGGAAAGTGGAAAATTAAACTACAGAATGAAAGAAAATATTTGTGAATCACATATCTGATAAGGGATTAATATGCACAATATGTAAAAACTCTCAAAACTCAACAAAAACAAAAAGACAACTCAGCTAATTAAGAAATGGGCAAAGGATTTGAATAGATGTTTAAATAGATGTTTCTCCAAAGGATATATTGACATCCCCAATAAACACATGAAAAGAACTTCAACATCTTTACTCATTAGGGAAATGTAAGTGAAACCACAGTGAGGTATCACTTCACACCCACCAGAATAACTGTAATAAAAAGACAATAAAAAAGTATTGTTGAGGATATGGGTAAATTGGGACTCTTACACATGGCTGTTGGGAATGTAAAATTGCACAGCCATTTGGAAAAAAGTTCGGCATTTGCTCAGAAAAATAAGCATAGAGTTTTCAAAAAGACCCAGCAGTTCCTCTCTATGGATATACTCAAGAGAATTGAAAACATGTCTGCACAGAAGCTTGTATAGATATCCATAGCAGTATTCACAAAAAGTGGAAACAACCCAGATGTCTGTCAGCTGATGAATGGATTAGCCCAATGTGATTTATCCATATAATGGACTACTATTGTGCCATGAAGAAGAATGAACTACTGATGTGGCACAACATGGATTACCCATGAAAACGTTATGCATGATGAAAGAAACCAGACATGTAAGATCACATATTGTATGGTTCCATTTATATGAAATGTTTGGAATAGGAAAACCCCATAGAGACAAAAACTAGATTAGTTAATGTAGGGGCTGGAAGAAAACAAAAAAGAGGAATAACTGTTAATAGGTACGCTTTTTCTTTGGGGTTGATGGAAACATTCAGGTATGAGATAGTAGTGATAGTTGCACAACTTTTTGAATATAATAAAAACCACCAAATGGTATACTTTAAATGATGAATTAAATGTTGTGTGAAGTATATGTCAGTAAATCTCATTGGAAATATATGTGTATAATTCTCATTTTTCCTAGATTTATGAATCCATTCAAACCTTCATATTTACTCTTGTGAAACACAGAAGTCACAGGTAGGAACCTTTGAACCCATGTACTCTTTAGCTGAGCCCCTTTCTAGTTTGTTTTGTGAGTTCTTACATCAATGCTTCAAGCTGTTTTACAATAAAGATTATTTCTATCTGCGTGAACATGGTCACTGAGGTACTCAGCAGTGGGATTCATAACTGTCTTGCATGTTCTTTCAGGGATATGATTCATCCTGTGAATACAGGTAACTTGTGTTTGTATAGTATTTGTTCTTTGACTAATAGTTCATTGTCATCATGCCCTTATTTGAAGATATTTCCAGCATAAAATCTTACTAACATAATATAGGAAGCCTAAACATAAAAACAGTGAATTCCCAAATGTCTTTTAATGTGCTTTGAAAATTAGAATGTTTATTTCGATAAAAAATAATGTTGTAAATGATCATTATTATTTTAAGTAGCAGGTAGGTTCAGGCCAGTTCATAAAAGTCTATTAAATCCATAATGAATGCCTACAATTAAAAAGCTATAGAAGTAATAGTTTTAGAATACCAGTAATTAAATAAAGCTGGAAAAGAAGCTTTGTCTCCAAGGAATTTCTTAACCTTTTTTTGCACAAAACCTCTCATGTATTTGTTAGACACTATGGAGCCTGTTTTCAAAAGAATGTTCTGAATTTTTTATACACTTTTAAGGCATTCACAAGCATCTTTGTTTAGCCATGACCTGGGAAAAGTGTGTTTATTAGTCTGCTTGGGCTGCCTCATCAAAATACCAGAGACTGGGTAGCTTAAACAACGCAAATTTATTTTCTTACAATTCTGGACGCTAGAAGTCCAAGGTCAAGGTGCTGTCTGGGTTGGTTTCTGTTGATGTTCCTCTTCCTGACTTGAGGTGTCCATCTCACTGTGTCCTCACATGGTCTGTTCTCTGCACAAATAAAGAGATATCTGATGTCTCTTCTTAAAGAAACAGTCTCATCAGATTAGGTCCTCACCCTTGTGACTTCCTTTAACCTTAATTATCCCTTTGAAGGCCATGTCTCCAAATACAGTCACCTTGGGCATTTGGGCTTCAGCGTATTAATTTTGAGCGGCACATTTCAGTCCTTAACAGTGTACTTTCTCTATACCTTATTTGACCAGGTAGAAATAACTGTATTAAAATCACTAAAAAAAAAATGAGGTTGGGAGACTTCGCTGGTGGTCCAATGGTTCTGAATCCACCTTCCAATGCAGGGGACATGGGTTTAACCCCTGGTCCGGGAAGATCTCGCATGCCATGGGGCAGCTAAACCCATGCACCAGCACTGCTGAGCCTGCGCCCTAGAGCCCACACACCCTAGAGCCCATGCTCTGCAATGAGAGAAGCTCCCGCAGTGCCAAGTCCACACACCAGGACAAAGTAGCCCCCCACTCACCACAGCTAGAGAAAGCCCACATGCAGCAGTGAAGACCCAGGGCAGCCATAAATAACACAATAAATGTTGTGTTTTTTTTTAATTAGCTTGGTCAGAATCAGAGCTTAAGACCTAAATATTCTAAAGTAATTTAGACCAAAAAAAAAAGTGCCTCCACAACATGAAAATCTGGAAAGAAAGGCTGGGGAGATTATTAAAATCTCAAAAATTTCTAGTTATTGAAATCACAAACTCCCAAAAAGGAATGAATGGCAGAAAAAATTAAGGAAATTAAGTGATTCCTCAATGACTTCACTAATTAAGAACATGTTCCCAAGATAAAAAGGATATTTAATAACCAAAAATAAAAGCATTGCTATTAGTAATATAGAGAAAACACAAGACTGAGTTCAGCAAAAATACCAAGGACAACAAAGCAGCCTTTTAAACATTTCTTTGTAGAATAAAGACTAACAGAGAAGAATATAAGTCTGTTACTTTGACAGATGGTGTAATACTGGTGATGTTTATGTCCCCTCTGTCAAATATACTACTCTTCACACTGAAAGGGTAAGAGTAATTGTATCTGAGAGTCTTCTTGAAGGACACAGGTACAAGGATTATAGTTCATCCAGAGACTCTAAATGCCTTAACGAGTTCTGACTTAGGTGGTAAAATACTTCCAGGGAATGAGAGAAGGAAAGAAAGATCCGATGATTGGAAAACAGAAATGCAGTTTTGATTTTCCAAAATGGGGTAAGGATGAGAGTTCCACAAACCAGCAGTTACTCATATGGCTCTAGGGAAGATCATAGGAAATAAAAGAATACCTGGGAAAAGAAATCTACAAGCCATATGAGTTTGGTTAGAGCAGTGTTACCAGAACCTTATTTTTTTTTACAGATTGGTAGTAGGCCTGTCAGAGGCAAGTGTTATTCACTTCTACAAGGGCATAACAAATTCTCTTATACACTTTGCACAATTTAGAAAAGTTTCATCTGGGTACCAGAACAACATCTAATACAATAATCATCCTGATTAGAAACAACTACTTCTTTTAAATTCTTATGGTTGACTTTTTGCATCCTTTAGTGAATTACACACACAAAAAAGGAATTTGAATGAAAAGGAGTGAAGATAGTTTAAGAGACTTATGGACAGCATCAAGCAGACTGATACATGCATTATTAAATTGTGAAAGAGAAAGAGAGATTCTTTTTTTTTTGAAAGAGAGATTCTTAAAAGCAGCAAGACCAAAACTTGTTACATGCAAACAAATCCTCATAAGACTATTAGCAGAACCTTTGTAGGCCAAAAGGGAGTAGCATGCCATATTCAGAGTGCTAAAATAAAAAAAAGAAAAGCAACTGCCAACCACAAATAGTTTACCTGGCAAAGTTGTTCTTCAGAATTAAAGGAGGATAATGAGTTTTCCAGAGAAACAAAAGCTGAAGGACTTCACCACTATGCCGCCTCACAAGAAATGTTAAAAGGAACTTCTCCAAGTTGAAATGAAAGAATATTAATTAGGAACAAGAAAAGATAATAAAAGTATAAATCTCACTGGTAAAGGTAAATACATAGTTAAATTCAGAATATTCAAATGTTGTATTGGTGGTTAGTAAATCACTTATAACTCTAGTATGAAGGTTTAAAAGCAAAAGTATTAAAAGTGTGACTAAAATAATTTATTATGAATACTCGGTGAATAGATATAAATTGTGACCTCAAAAATATAAAATGTGGGGAGTAAAAATGTAGAGCTTTGGTGCACATTCAAAGTTAACAGCTTAAAGTAGACTGTTATAAGATATTTAAGTCTCATAAGAACCACAAAGCAAAAACCTATGGTAGATACACAAAAGAGAGAAAGCTTATCAGACCACCACAGAAGATCATCAGATCACAAAGAAGAAAGTAAGAGAAGAAAAAAGGAACAAAAGAATTATTGAAAAAACTAGAAAACAGTTAACAAAATGGTATTAGCAAGTCCATTTTGGATTTCTTTCTCTTTTTGTTGGTTAGAACTGCCTATTGTCTCATGTCTGAACTTTTGTTATTTTTTTTCCAACATTTTCAGACATGAGACAGCAGGCAGTATAAAACTGTGATCTCTGAGAAATAAAGATCTCTGGGAAACAAATTAAAAAGAGTTCTTTTATTGCATTAGCTTTCTACCTGGAGAAAGCTGGTCTGTTATCCATTGCTTCATCAGGACCAGCAGCAGGAGTTCTGTGTTTGAGGTTTTAAAATCTTTCTTTGTTGCTATTAAAAATTGTATCTTCTCTTATCTTCGGACTGGCTGTTGCTTGTTTCTATAAAGGTGTTTTGTTTTTGTATGCTTATTTTATATCTTGCTACTTTACTAATTTATCATATTTTTTATAACTTTGCTCTTGACTGTCTTGGGTTTTTCAAGTACATATACAATCATATCAGATACAGATGGATGTCGTTTTACCTCTTCTTTTCCAGTCCTTAATGCCTATAATTGTCTTTTTTTGTGTAATTGCACTGGGTTAATATCATGGCTAATATGGTGGGTACTTCTATCTTCCATTCCCATTTTTAGTAGAAAAGCCTCCAAAGCTTCCTACCTGAGTAAGAAGCTTGCTAATTTTATTTTGGTTTTATATTGTTTGCTTCTGTTTCATATATTTTAAATTATTTTCTCAGTAGATAATCAACTCTTTGGTGGCAAAGACTATGCCTTTTACTTACATGTCAACCTACTGTTCATTCGTTTATTTGATCAGATTTGGACTAAGTATCTCCTATTGTGTGTTGGGTTCTGTGCTAGTCACTGGGTTACAAAACAGAACAAACCCAGCTATGTCCCAGCACCCACCCACCTTCCACCACCTAGATTAAGGTCACACAGTAGACATTACACAGATAATACAAGTGTGATACGTTTTCAGAAAATGACAGTTCTATAGGAGCCTGGTAACAGAATGACCTAACCTAATGAGGGAATCAGGAGATACCTTCCTAAAAAAATAATATGTTAAAGTCCAAAGGCAAAAGACGCAACTGACTCTTTTCTAAGTGAAATCTAGACGCAACTGACTCTTTTCTAAGTGAAATCTAATATTTCTGGAGAGAAGATATGGAGTGGAAAAGTGAATCACAAGAGAGGAAACTTTTGGAGTAGTTGGGAAGGCTCATACTTTGTAGAGTTTGGTAAGCCCTATTTACAATTTTGAAATTTTTCTTTAAGTAAAGTAAAATAGAAAGGATGTTTGCTTTGGGGGTATATATATGTATGTTCATGTTTTGATATTTGATACTTCTCACTGCACAGTGAAAATAGGATTGTAGGATGCTGATCATATAAGTGACTTGTAACTGCTGCTCATTAACTTTTTAACCACTGATCTTCCCCCATACAAATTGGAGTAGCTCTGGGAGGTGGTTTTTAATTCTGAAAGTTAAGAAGTTGAGTCCTGTTTCCTTTGCAAGCAAGTATATTCATGTCCGCATTTTTTTTTTTAAATAAGGAGCACAAACTTTTTAATGACTGTGAATTTGAATTTTTAATCCATCCAATTACTTGCTTTTTGAAAAAAAATTACTAAATTGCTAAAAGCTGGTTTTCTTGCCTTAAAGTGAACTGCTTTTTTTTTTTAAGGATAAGCTGAGGGAAGCCTTGTGAGGCACTTAGGGTGTGTCTGGCATGTATCTATCAAACTTGCAGTATTTATTAGCTATTTTTTAAGAACTTTAGTTCTTAATAAGAATAGACAGGAAGAAAGACACAAAGCAACAAGGATGGAGAGACCATGAATTAAGATATTCTCTAAATGAGGATATTCTATTTATGCAGGTGAGTAAATCTTAGGAGAAATTGTTATTAAGGTTCATGAGTAAAATAAATAGTAAAGCTAAGGTTTGATTCCACAGAGTCTGGTTCCAGAGCTCAAATTCACCCCTCTGTGGTCTCTTTTCCTAAAACAGTTCTCTCTTGTATTTCAGAAATTATAGAACCATATTTTAGCTTGGTAAGAAGTATTATAAGTGGGACCAATTATCTTTGGAATTTGGTTAATAGGAATGAAAAAAAATTAAGTCTTAAAAGTTATTTCCTTATTTAAGTGATAATAAAACTTTTTCTTGTTTTCTAGGAGTTCTAGCTAATGAGCTGGTCCACTAACTAATTAGTTGCTAGGTGGCCCGGTAATAAAGAATCCACCTGCCAATGCAGGAGGTGCAAGAGACACCGTTTCAGTCGGTGAGTCAGGAAGAGCCCCTGGAGGAGGAAATGGCAACCCCCTCCAGTAGTCTTGCCTGGAAAAATTCTATGGACAGAGGAGCCTTGCAGGCTACAGTTCATGGGGTCTCAAAGAGTTGGACATGACTGAGCACGTGCACACACACACACACAGTGTATGGTTATAGAAGTAATGTTTTATCAGACTGTGTATTATTCCAGTATATAGCAACTTTAAAGGGTGACTTACGTGAGAATATCTTGCATGGTCACCTCTGTAGTTGCAATGAGGAGGTGGTGTGTGTACAACCTCATATGTATGGGGTTTTCTTCTCTTGGGTGTTGGGGGCTGGGCATTAGGGGAAATATAATGAACTTTATATTAACAAAGCAGTTTGAGGCAGTGCTCTCAGCTTATATATAACATGTGTTTTGTAAGTGGCATGTTTGTAAAAATGACAAGTATACCTCAATTCAGCAGCCCACTTATTTCATGTGATACTTAGAGTAGGAAATATCTAGTATAATGTAATCCTCAAAAAAGGGATAGTTATTTGATATCAGAAATTATCATTTTTTTAACTTTTAAATAGGATTGTTTTTAAACTAGAGTAAATTTGTGGGAAGTTAGTAGTATCATGTTTTATGACTTAAAGTATTGTTATGTTGGTTTTAAAAATCAATAATACTTCTGAAATTATAATGTTTCATACAATATTTATGAGACTTCTGTTTATTTAGAATGATGGGAAAGGGACTATATGTCTTCTCTATTTTTTGATAATATGAATAAATTTTTTTAAAAGGAATCTGTGCCTGTTGTAGTAAATTCGGTCAATGCTGAAGTACACAAAGTAGGTCTTCCTCTTTGATTTCAGTTTGTGTATAGCCTTAGACACACACACATATGTGTCTGTGTCTGTGTGTGTATATACACACACATGCATTCATATATCTTATGATTATATAAACATATGCATTAACTATATATGCACCATTTAAAAATTAAAATTAGATCATATTCTAATGTTATTCTGAAGCATATTTAACTTGGCATATCTTTTCATGTGAGTACATATAGAATTAGGCTTCCCTTGTAGCTCAGTTGGTAAAGAATCTGACTGCAATGCAGGAGACCCAGGTTTGATTCCTGGTTTGGAAAGATCCCCTGGAGTAGGAAATGGCAACCCACTCCAGGATTCTCTGTCCATGAGAATCCCGTGGACAGAGGAGCCTGGCAGGCTACTGTCCATGGAGTCGCAAGAGTTGGACATGACTTAGCAACTAAACCACCACCACATATAGAATTAATTCGGTTTATTGAATATTTTATTGTAAGACTGTTTTTAATTTGTTCATTTACATGCTAATGGGGATATAGATTAAATTCTGTTATTTTCTACTAACAGAATTCTCCTAAACCCTTTAAGATAGGTGTTATCTGCTCTGTTTTAAAGATGAAATTAAGACACAAAGAGGTTACGTAACTTGCCCCAAATTGCAGAGCAAGTAAATAATTGGAGCTGGCGTTAGAATCCTGGCAATCTAGTCCAGAACCCATAGTCTTGAATACTACATTGTTACTGTTTTCCTTCTGCTTGTCTGTATTCTGTTTACTGAATTAGAATTAAAAATTTAATGTATAAAATGTATCTAATATTAAAACTCCTGAGGATAATTTAATATGCTACTTTAAGGGTATTTGAATCTTAGGATCGCAGATTACACAGCTTTAATTTGGAGTTGTAGCTACTTTAGAAGTAAAAGGTTTAAACCCTGCCTCTCAAATGTTAATGTGCATTCAAATCACTGGGAGCAGGGGAGTGGTCTTTGTTAAAATGTAAATTCTGACTCAGTAATCTGGGGCAGGGCCTGAGACTCTGCCTTTCCAAAAGTAAGCTCCCTGGAATGCCTGTACTGCTGACCTTTTGTAAATAGCAAAGATTTAGGCAGTTTATACTGACCTTTAGCCAATCTTGTTAGTTGTTTATTGAATCTATTTCTTATTTACTGTTTTGTTTATGCTACGAATTTTCATAAGTTGTACACATTAAAGAAATAATGTAGGAGCTTTCTAGTAGTTTCATTTCTGTGTCTGTATCATTTAATATTGCTGGGAAAAAATGTGGCTTCTGTGGTATTAATGTTCAGTACTCATATAAATAACTGATCCAATTTATTTGTGTACTAAATACAACTTACACACCTATGCCACCATTTCCACTGGATCATTTTTAATGGAGGGAAGTATAACACCTCTTTTCATTTTGAAGGCTGTAGTTGTGGTTGAACTAAGAAGGTTGTTTTATCACTATTATTCTTCAGTAATAATTAAAATATATTTTACATAGCTATAAAAATGAATTTCTGTTCAGTGCAATCTGTCTGGCACTGTTCTTGTTCATTTGCTAAGTCATGTCTCACTCTTTGCAACTCCATGGAGTGTAGCACACCAGGCTCCTCTGTCCTCACTATCTCCTGGAGTTTGTTTGCTCAAGCTCACATCTGTTGAGTTGGTGATGCCATCTAACCATCTAATTATCTGCTACCCCTTCTCTTTTTGCCTTCAATCTTTCCCAGCATTAGGGTCTTTTCCAATGAGTCAACTCTTTGCATCAAATGGCCAAAGTATTGGGCCTTCAGCATCTGTCCTTCCAATGAATATTCAGGGTTAATTTCCTTTAGAATTGACTGGTTTGATCTCCTTGCAGTCCACAGGACTCTCAAGAGTCTTCTCCAGCACCACAATTTGAAGGCATCAGTTCTTTGGCACTCATCCTTCTTTATGGTCCAAGTCTCACAACCATACATGACTACTGGAAAAACCATAGCTTTGACTATTTGGGTCTTTGTTAGCAAAATGATTTATCTGCTTTTTAATATGCTGTCTAGGTTTGTCATAGCTTTCCTTCCGAGGAGCAAACATCTTTTAATTTCATGACTGTAGTCACCATCTGCAGTGAGGGAGGCCAAGAAAAATCTGTCACTGCTTCTACTTTTCCCCCTTCTATTTGCCATGAAATGATGGAATCAGATGCCATGGTCTTAGTTTTTTGAGTGTTGAATTTTAAGCCAGCTTTTTCACTCTTTCACCTTCATTAAGAGACTATTTAGTTCCTCTGCATTTTCTGCCATTAGAGTGGTGTCATCTGCATATCTGAGATTGTTGATATTTCTCCCAACAGTATTGATTCCAGCTTGTGATTCATTTAGCCTAGCAATTAGTATGATGTACTCTGCGTATAAATTAAATAAACGGGGTGACAATATACAGCCTCGATGTACTCCTTTCCCAGTTTGGAACCAGTCCATTGTTCCATATCTGGTTCTAACTTGCTTCTTGACCTGCCTACAGATTTCTCAGGAGGCAGGTAAGGTGGTCTGTTACTCCGAACTCTTTAAGCATTCTCCACAGTTTGTTGTGATCCACACAGTCAAAAGCTTTAGTGTAGTCAATGAAGCAGAAGTGATGTTTTTCTGGAAACACCCTTGCTTTCTCCATGATCCAACAAATGTTGGCAATTTGATCTCTGGTTCTTCTGCCTCTTTGAAACCCAGCTTGTACATCTGAAAGTTCTCAGTTCATGTACTGCTGAGGCCTAGCTTGAAGGATTTTTAATATAACCTTACTAGCAATGTGAAATGAGTGCAGTGGTACAGTAGTGTGAACATTCTCTGGCATCGCCCTTCTTTAGTCTTGGAGTGAAAACTGATCTTTTCCAGTCCTGTGTATCAGGTGCTTAACTGGCATGATTTCATCTCATTGTCATGGCCCTCCCGTAGCCTCCCTTCATTCATTAGCTCTTTGAGCACCTGCTGTGTTCTGGGAACTGTGCAGACAGTGGTGAGGCAGGCGAAAACAGATTCTGCTGTCCTAGAGCTTAGTTCCTTGGGGGATGCAAAACAGTAATCAAGCAACCATAGAAATGTGGTGGTTTAAAAGATGAACTGTTAATTATAGTATTTGCTATTATCTTCACTCTTTGAACCTTCAGAGAGAATTCTGCTTTTGCCATTGAAGTTTCTCCCACCTAGCTTCCTCTGAACCTGCCCCACCCTAGGGAGAATGCCTTATCAGCTGGAAATTGACCTAATGCATAGACAAGAGACAAACTTTAGAAGTAAACATGAGCAACTTGTACAAGAAAAATAGAGGTAGATGGAAGTCATTCATAATACAGCTAAATTAAATTTTTAAGGATAATACCTGAGGGACACTGTTTACTCATTTAAAGGAGTAAATAGTTTCTACTTTAAAAGGGGTCTTTTTTAAACGCTATTTTTCTAGCTGACACTTGGTAACTAATTTCAGTTACTTGAATGCTTTCATGTGCCCAGCTTTGTGGTAGGAGATATAGAAAATCAGGGGCTACCAAAATAGGATATAATTATGTCTCTACTCTAAAGATGATTGATTGATTGATTGAAAGTCGCTCAGTCTTGTCCGACTCTTTGCGACCCCATGGATTATACAGTCCATGGAATTCTTCAGGTCAGAATACTGGAGTGGGTAGCCTTTCCCTTCTCCAGGGGATCTTCCCAACCCAGGGATCAAACCCAGATCTCCTGCACGGCAGGTGGATTCTTTACCATTTGAGCCACAGGGGAAGCCCCTAAAGACTATTAGAGTTGTTGATAAAATGTTGACAGACTTAGAAGACAGTGCAAAAGCAAGACCTTTTTTTTTTAAGTACCAACATGTGTGACTGTAGCAGTGAGCACATTGTGGACTATTAAGCATGCTTTTAGAGAAATGCTGTTTTTAAAAAGTTTATGATTGTCCCTTTTCTGGTAATAGTACTAAGTTCTCTTTGGACTGTTCACTTGACAGAAAATTCTTTCTGGTATTAATCACACTTATATATTTGGCCTTTACTTTACACTACCTTGTCGTGATTTCCAAAACGTTTTGTTGTTCTTACTGAGATTATGATTTGGGGCTTTGTAATATTGTTTTGAAGATTATTATGAGACCTTAATTTAGTTTCTGAATATTATAAGTAGCTCTAAGTACCTGTTTTTCTGTTAGAGGGAGAATCTGAAAATTTTTAAAAAATTTTTATCTTGGAAATTAGTTTATTCATTATGTTTAATTTTAGGACATGGTGCTCTTGCAGAACATTCTGAAAATGTGCATATTTCAGGAGTGTCAACTGGTAAGTCATTTTTTGTAATGTTTAAATTTCATGCATGACTTATATGGTAAATATTGAAAGCCACCTGGTATCTTATGAAGTGATATTTGGCTATAAAAGTTATTACTGCTTTTTGCAGCATGTAATAAGGAAAGAACTGGAACATGGAGAAATTCTCACAAGATAAAATTGATACTTGCATGGCTGTGGATTGATTATACTTTTCCAGAAGGACTGCATAATTATTTTTCTGTACAAACATTGAACCAAGAGAAAAGTTAGCTCAAGCTGAATTTGTGGTTTCTTTCCATAGAAAGTTATATGAAATGAAATTTATGAAAATGTAATTTTGAATGCTGCTTATAGCATTGGAGCCTTAGAAATTAGCATTTTTGCCTGACTTTTTAGATGAAATGCTACTATACATAAAACTGTAGTACTTGAATGCACAATTTATATGTTACTAAAAAAGCACCCCAACAACATATGTGCATCTATGAGATTCAGAAACTTGCTAAGATAAATGCATTTTTCCACCTATTTAAGCTTTTATAAATTAATAATTACTTAAGGACCCATATCTATTAAAATGTTCATTCTTATATACACAAAATAAATAATAAAGTCTGGGAACTATATTCAGTATCTTCTCATAAACTAATGGAAAAGAATCTGTCACCTAAAATTAACACAGCATTATAAATCAACTATAATTCAGTTGATTTTTTTTTTCATTCTTAGGTGATTTCTACAACTTTGATACCATTTTTACCTTATCAAGTACAGTTACTTGGAGAGCAAAATCTTTATTTTCCACATATACTGAAATAGAGTTTCTTACTGTTATTTCCTATATTCTTAATGAGTTTTGTGTAGTTAAGAAAAATTGCACTTGGTGTATTTGTCAGTTTACCACTTGATTTCTTCATGTTTTCTTACAATTTTGTGGTTATTTTTTTCTCATTAAGCAAAACTGAAGGTTTCCTCTTCTGTTTTATATCTTATTTTATATTTAGAAAGTTAATAGACTTAACAAGTAGTCTAGGAGTTAGCCTGTGCCAGGCCAAACAGATTGACAGGTCAGGTTTCCTAAAAGTGAAAAGCAGGTGCCTTTGCAGCCTATGTTAATTCTTCTACAGTGTGTTTCCCCATTTTCATATGCTTTCAAGTGTCATACAGTTGTGTATATCAAGTTAAAAAAGTTTATTTAGGGTTGACCTTAATTTTCTCCCTTTTCCTGCTTTGGATATCTATTGAGAATTGTGATGACTTTTCCAAGTTGTCACTATGAAGTAAGAAATTGTTTACAAACATTTAATTTACACAGCCAAGTGATTATTATCTAATTCAGTGATTTTCAAATTTTTTGGTCTCAGGACCCCTTGTAAACTTTTAATAATATCGGGGACTGTATTAGTCTACTCGGGCGGCTACCATTACAAAACACCATAGGCTGAGTGGCTTAAATAATAGCAACTTAGCTTCTCACAGTCTAGAGGCTAGATGTCCAAGGTCACTTAGCTTCTCACAGTCTAGAGGCTAGAAGTCCAAGGTCAGGGGGCGGGTGGGGTTGGTTTCTGGTGAGACCTTTCTTCCTGACTTGCTGATGGGGCCTTCTCACTCTGTCCTCACATGACATTTCCTGTATGTGCTCTCGGAGAAAGTGAGGTACTCTGGTGTCTCTTCCTCTTCTTTATAAGGATCCCAGCCCTGTAGCATTAGGGTCCCATCTTTATGAGTTACAGCCTGGCTTCCAAATACAGTCACATTTGAGGGTTAGGACTTAAGCACATGAGTTTGCAAAGGATGCAATTCAGCCCATAACAAGGATTTCAAAGAGCTTATGTTTATATAGGCTATAGCTACTGATATTTACTGTATTAGAAATTAAAGCTGAGAAATTGTTTAAAAACTTCTTCATTTACTTGGATATGAAAGTAGTGAATCCATGGCATCTTTACATCAGTAACATAATTTTGTTAAAAATGCATTTTCCAAAACAACATCAGTAAGAAGAATGGTATTGCTTTACAGTTTTGCAAACTTTTTAAAGATTGACTTATAAAGGAGTACCTGGATTCTGACATCTGTGCGCTCAGCCTTTTGTAACATGTTGCTTTGTTCGACAATATAAGGACAATCCAGCAGTACACCAATGTGTGATTTGAAAAGAGAGGAATATTTCCATAACTTTTTTCAGATAATTATGAAGATTCTTCTTTGATGTGATGCCAGAACTCAACAGGTGGTGGTTTCTTAAAGGTTAGTTGCAAGTGGGATCTGAAACTGCATCAGTGAACTTTTGTTCCCTGTTTTACCAAAATCCAGTGACCGTTCTTGTCCTTTAAAGGGTTTTTTTCACCATGCATGATTTTGTAATACGAATTAGATATTTGGAAATATTGGTTGACTGAGTTATGTGGATTTATAACATAGGTTTATTTTCTCATAGTCGTGAAGGCTAAAAATCCAAAATCAAGGTGTTAGCAGAGTTGGTTTCTTCTGAGGCCGTTTTCTTTGGTTTGTAGATGGCTGTCTTCTATCTGTATCTTCTCATAGTCTTCAATCTGTGTGTCTGTGTCCTGATCTCTCCTTATTAGGACACCCATCACATTAGATAGGACCCACCCATGTGACTTCATTTTAATTTAGTTGCCTCTTTAAAGATCTTGTCTCGAAATCCAGCCACATTCTGAGTACTGGCAGTTTGGACTTTAACATAGGAGTCTTAGGGGTAACACAGTTCAGTCTGTAACAAAATGAGTGTTTTAATTAAATGTACTTATATATCAATAAATTACTTTCAGAGCGCAGTGAAACCTTATTAATGACTTATTGTTTTTCCTGAAGGTTTGTCTTATAAAATCTTTCTTTTGTGGAAAGAGAAGATTAAGATGAAGTCTATTCCAACCATATCATTAAAAATATAAATGAATGTTCTCTCAAAATGTGATTTTGGATATAGACTCATTGCACTTTTTCTTTAGTCAGTATGGAGCTATAGAAGGTATAATGCTTGGTATAGTATAAGCCTTCTGAATTCCTTGTATCCCTAGTTGAAAAGAGCCCTTTCAGTGCTCTTATAAATGGGAAATTAGCTTTTGGAAGAATCTCTAAATGTAGGACTTGCTCTTTCTTGGGCCCAGCAAGCAGCAAAAGTGACAAGGTGTCTCCGTGTTCTGTGGAGCTGCCTGCTTCTGCTCTTCACCTGCTCTTTTCAGCTCTGCTGCTTTATTTGACAGTGCTTTGCACCTTAGCTCATTCATTCTTTATGTTCTGGAAATTTTAATGACATTTTTGAAGAACTTTAACTTAGGTGCAGTAGTATTTTCACGTAATTTATTACCCAGATCAAGACACTTTGAAAGCAAAAAGGTATACTGTTTTCAATATGCTGATACCACAGGCAAACCAGAACTATCCTAGTCAATTTGGAATGTACAGTCACCCTAACTGTAATGAATTAAATTCATTCAGTTTGTACTAAACACCTGATATGTACCTTGTGCTGAGAAGGATGGGAGTAAGCAGTAAGTAAAAATATTCCTTCCCGACTGAGCAAGCTCATCTGCTGCTGAAGCCAAAGCCTCCGCTGCCCACCCTTGCAGGTTCCAGGGTCCTGAGTGCCACCACCACCAAAGCCTCCTTTGATCATACGTAAGGCCCATGTGGCCCATCTATGCCAAAGCCTCCTCCAGAATCTACCCTGGGCACCCCAGCGTAGGAGCAGAAGTTGCTGGTGGGGGATGAATACTAAAACATGGGGTTAGGAAAGCAGATCTAGGGAGAGGGCTGCTGTTGGCTGTGCAGAGACAACATGAAGGGATGGGAAGATCTGAACAGACGAATCACAAGTAGGGGCTTCCCAGGTGATGTTAGTGGTAAAGAATCCCCCTGCCAATTCAAGAGACGTAAGAGACCCGGATTCGATCCCTGGGTCAGGAAGATCCCCTGGAAGAGGAAATGGCAACCTGCTTCAGTATTCTTGCCTGAAAAATCCCATGGACAGAAGAACCTGTGGGGTACAGTCCATGGGGTCACAAAGACTCTACACAACAGAGCGCACACACAGGCACAGGCAGTCACAAGTAATGGAATTGAAACTGATTAAAAATCTTCCAGGAAACAAAAGTTCAGAACCAAATGGCTTTAAGGTGAATTCTGTCAAACATTTAGAGACGAGCTAACACCTGTCCTCCTCAAACAATTCCAAAAAATTGCAGAGGGATAAACACTCCCAACTTCATTGTACGAGGCCACCATCACTCTTCATACCAAAACCAGACAAAGATATCACAGAAAAAAGAAAATTACAGGGCAATATCACTGATAAACATAGATGCAAAAATCCTCAACAAAATACTAGCAAACCAAACCTAACAACATTTTAAAAGGATCATAACAATGATCAAGTGGGATTTATCCCAGGAGTGCAAGGATTATTCAGTGTATGCAAACAAATCGATGTGATACACCATATTAACAAATTGAATAAAAAACATATGTTCTTCTCAATAGATGCAGAAAAAGCTTATCCAGTCTCACTACTTTTATTCAACATAGTTGTGGAAGTTGTAGCAACAGCAATCAGAGAAGAAAAATAAAAGGAATCCAGGTTGGAAAAGAAGAAGTAGAACTCAACTTTTTTCAGATGACCTGATACTGTACATAAAAAGTCCTACAGACACCAATAGAAGACTGCTAGAGCTCATCAATGAATTTGGTAAAGTTGCAGGATACAAAATTAATACTCAGAATCTCTTACATTCTTATACACTAACAATGAAAGCTCAGAAAGAGAAATTAAGGAAACTATACCATTTACCATGCAACAAAAAAAGAATAAAATACCTAGGAGTAAACCTACCTAAGGAGGCAAAAGAGCTATATTCAAAGAGTTGGATATGACTGAGTGACTTTCACTTTCAAAAGACTAAGTTACTCATGAAAGAAATCAAAGATGACACAAGCAGATGGAGAGATATACCATGTTCTTGGATTGGAAGAATTGGATTGTGAAATTGACTGTACTACCCAAAGCAATCTACAGATTCAGTGTAACCCCTGTCAAATCATCAAGGATATTTTTCACAGAATTAGGACAAAAAATTTTACAATTTGTATAGAAACACGAAAGACCTCAAATAGCCAAAGCAGTCCTTTTTTTTTAAGATTTATTTTATATTTTGGCTGTGGTGGGTCCTTGTTGCTGCGCTCTCACCTCGTCTAGTTGCTGCCAGCGGGGATGATTTGTGACAGTGCTTGGGCTTCTCGCTGTGGTGGCTTTGCTTGTTGTGGAGCACAGGCCCTAGGCACACAAGCTTCAGTAGTTGGAGTACACAGGCTCAGTAGTTGTGGCAGATGGGCTTAGTTGCACAGCAACATGTGGGAATCTTCCTGGATCAGGGACCAAAATGGTGGTATTCCTTTCATTGCAAGGTGGATTCTTAACCCCTGGACCATCAGGGAAGCCGGGCCGAAGCAGTCTTAAGAAAGTAAAACAGAGCCGGAGCAATCAGGCTCCCTGACGTTATACTATACTACAAAGCTACAGTTACCAGGGCAGCATGGTACTAGCACAAAAACAGGAATATAGATTAGTGGAACAAGGTAGAAGGCTCAGAAATAACCCACACATCTACGGTCAGCTAATCTGTGTCAAAGGAGGCAAGAATATGCAGTGGAGAAAAGACAGTCTCTTCAATAAGTGGTGCTGGGAAACTGGACAGGTACAGGCTAGATACTATAAAATTCTTAGAAGAAAACATAGAACGTTCTATGAGATAAATCACAGCAAGATCTTTTTTGATCCGTCTTCTAGAGTAGCAACAACAAAGAGAAACAATTTGGGTTTAGTGAAACTTGGACGCTTTTGCACAGCAAGAGAAACCGTAAACAAAATGAAAAGACAATCCTCAGAGTGGGAGAAAATATTTGCAGATGAAGCAACTAACAAAGGATTAATCTAACAGCTCATGTAGCTCGATATCAAAAAACAACCCAATCAAAAATGAGAAGACCTAAATAGATACTTCTTCAGAGAGGACCTACAGATGGCCAACAAACACATGAAAAGATGTTCAGCATCACCAATTATTAGAGAAATGTAAGTCAAAACTCCAGTGACGTATCACCTCACAACATTTAGAATGACTACCATCAAAAAATTCACAAACAGTAAATACTGGAGATGGTATAGAGGAAAGGGAATCCTCTTACGCTGTTGGTGGGAATGTAAATTGATACAGCCACTATGGAGAGCAGTATGGAGGTTCCTTAAACTAAAAAGTAGAAATACCACGTGACCCAGCTATCCCACTGTTAGGCATATACCTAGAGAAACCATAATTCCAAAAGATACATGTACCTCAGTGTTCACTGCAGCACTGTTTACAATAGCCAGGACGTGGAAACAGCCTAAATGTCTATCCACAGAAGAATGTATAAAGATGTGGTACATATATTACTACTGAATATTACTCAGCCATAAAAGGGAATGAAATTATGCAATTTGCAAAGATGTGGAGAGACCTAGATGTCATATAGAGTGAAGGCAATCAGAACAGGAACAACTTGTCATATAATACTATTTATATGTGGAATATAAAAAAATGATACACGTGAATTTATTTGTAAAGCAGAAATAGGGATGCAGAAGTAGAGAGTGGATATATGGATACATATGGACATATGGACAGGAAAGGAGGGGTAGGGTGAATTAGGAAAATGGGATTGACATATACGTTAATATTTATAAATTAGATAACTAATGAGAACCTACTATATAGCACATGGAATTCTACTCAGTGCTCTGTGGTGTCCTAAATAGGAAGGAAATCCAAAAAAGCGGGGAGATATACATATGTATATGTCAGCTGTATACATTTATATATGTATATATGCATATAGTCGACCGGCTTTGCTCCACAGCACCCACTAGCACAGCATTGTGGAACAGCTGCGCTCTAGTAAAGATTAGTTAGAAGACGCCTGTCCCCAAATGATTTAATATTTTTCTTAGTTCTGAGTAGTACTAAGTACTTAGTTTTCTTTATTCGTATGAATTTTTATGGGAATTAGTAATTTATGATTAATAATATAGCTTGGGTTCTTAGGCCCCAGATAATTTATTTCTATTTCTAGCATTCTGGTCATTTTCATCTTCCTCTTTCTCAAATCTTTGCTAAGAGATATGTTTTTATCCTTTTGCTGGTTCTTATGCTATAGGAATTGTCATGAGAAAATGGGAGTTAGTATAAACTATACATCGAGTGGTTGTATAATGGAAAAGAATGATTGGATAAAGTGTTATTTTTTGTATGCTTACTTTCTTTAGAATTTTTAATGATTTTCATGCGTGAAAATCACGAAAATTTTTTACATGATTTCATACGTAAATCATGAAATTATATCATAGAAATTGCAAGTAATTGTATATAAGAAAATAGGAAGGCTATTTTAATATTCTTTTTAAAAAATGCCTAAATTAAATGCTTCATGTTCTCTTTTGAATGTCTAAGTTTGTAAAATGGCTAATTTATTGTTCATCTGCTACATAGAATGAAACTTTTTTAGATCAGATTGATTTATACACATTAAACAAATATATTTGATTTTTAATATGTATCTACTTTGAATTCTATTATATAATCCATATTTATTTGAATCAGAGTAATTCTAGATGCACTAACCTATAATGGAAAAGAATCTAAAAGAGAATATATATATATGTATATATCTATGTACACACACACACATGTATATACATATATAACTGAATCACTTTCCTGGACACCTGAAACTTAACATAAATAAACTGTACTTCGATTTTTTAAAAAAGAATATTTCTAGATGTAATTTGATTATGTCCTCATTGCTCTTAATTACTTTCAAGTCATTTTTTTGTTTTCACAAATTCTGTTTACACATTATGTAAATTACATTAAATATTTATAAAAATTGGAAAAAGAGCAAAAAGATTACAAAAATCACCCACTAACCTTGCATTCTTAGTAACTAATAATATTATAATTTATTTCATTTGTACTCTGTGTATACCTTTAAAAATAATTGTATATGCATCTGGATTATAACTAATTGCGTCTCCTGCCTTTTCTATTTAACATTGTATAGAATACATTTTTTTCATAGTTGTTATTTTAATACCTATATAGTAAAGTTTCCATCCTGTGGCTATATTGCAATGTACTTAAACATATCATTGGTGTTTTTCCCAGTAGGTTCTCCCTAGTCTGGATCATATTGCAAGGAACAATTTAATATATATTTAGCCCTTTTTTAAATTTCTGAGATTATTTCTTCAATGTAGATTTCTAGAATTGGAATTACTGTATCAAAGGTCATAAAGAAATTTATAACTCTGAAAACCTTTTGACAGATTGCTTTCAGAAAGAATTGTACTAATTTACCGAGTTACCCCCAGAAACGAGAGCACTTAGACTGCATATAATCATGTTTTTCCTGTTTAACTTGTTTCTTACCTTGTTTCTGTTAAAGTCCCAATCTTTTATTTTCCCCAGACTGTTCAGAAATGTAACTGTTCACTTCTTTTCAGATTCACGGCTCAGAGTTGTGACATTGCAAAGAATAAAAGAATGAGATTGGCTTTCTTTAATGGTTAAGCAGAAACTACCCTGAAATTTAAGACTTTCTGGTTGTTAATAGGTTGTTAATAGATGTTGGAACAAGTGCTTTCTGAGCTAGAAAGTTTTTATTTATGAAATTTAACAAGTTATTCCCAGTTCACCAATGATACACCTGCTGAATGTTCCTACATTATAATATCTGTAGCTAAAAGCTCTCAGGTTAGCCCAGTCTTGAATCTTCTTTGTATTTGACTTCAAATCTTTGTCAGGCAAGGCTGACATTTCAGAGAGCAGAGAAAGAGAGTTTTCTGCTTAGGAATTCTATCCTAATACGTGTTCATATTAATTGAATTAACAGAGTATAGAAAATGGTAGTTGTTACCTGTTATTCTTCCTATATTCTGTCAGAATTTTTATTTTATTAAAATCATCACCCTTTCTTGTTTTTGTGTTTTTTCATTTTATAGTGCCTATTTTTGTCCTCAATGGTCTAGCATGCTACTGATCCTATAAGTCTTTTAAAACTAATAATTTAGTTGTGGGCCTTTTAAAGTAGGAGATATTTTCTTTTTCTTTTTTTTTAAATTAAAATGTGGACCATTTTTAAAGTCTGTATTATATTTGTTACATATTGCTTATGTTTTATGTTTTGATTTTTTGGTTGTGAGGCATTTGGGATCTTAGCTCTCTGACCAGGGATTGAACACATGCCCCCTGTCTTGGAAGGTGAAATCTTCATCACTGGACTGCCAGGAAAGTCCCTAGGAGATATTATTTCTAAGTTGCAATAATTTGCTTACAAATTATTGAGCAACATTTTACACTAGCATGAAGCACTGTAGTAAAATAGCTTTAGTTTTATTCAGTTTTAGGCTTGAGTACTATAATATGGTATATTGAAGTTTCCCTGGAAGAACATCTTGATCTATTGTCATCTTGATCATTTTACTGTCCTAGAATTTTCCAATCTTACCAAAAAAGCATCTGAAAGGAAATGAAGCTTAAACTATAATTATTTGATAGCAGTTCACAGTTATTTTTTAAATATAGAAAAGTTCATGAGTAAAGCAGCAGGTACAAGTGGTTCTTTGTACCTTTCCTGTTATTTAATGTTATTTTCAGTTATTCAGTTAAATACCTGGACCTCTTGCTAAACTTATGAAAAAGAATTTCACCAGTTCTTTTAACCAATACAATATCTTTTATTCATGTTGCAAATGGCAGGGGGGAAGAAAAGTGTATGAATTTTATAGTTTTTAGGATTTCAAAATATAAAAACAGAACTTTGTGTGAACCCAAGGAACTGTCCTTCAAATGAAGAAAGTGAGTGGAGAATACAAGACAGTACATTTAAAAAAAAAATTAGTTCTGGAAACAACACCACATTAGTTTTTAGTTTTTCAAAATATAAAAATAAAACTTAGTATGAACACAAGGAACTGTGCTTCAAATGAAGAAAGTGAGTGGAGAATACAAGACAGAGTACATTTCAAAAACAAAAAAACCACCACATTAGTTTAGTTTATAAACAATGACTATACAAACATTGCCTGCCTTCAGAGAGTTTATTTTTGAAACACTTGAGCTTTTGGAGTAGAGCATTCCCTGTTAATTTTAGCAAAGAAATAATGGTTGTATTATAATGTTTATATATTATACTTTTATATTAATATTATATACTACATAATTAAATCTATGACATATTATGCAATAATATATTTTATGTGAAGCATTTATCTAATCATAACATTTCATGTGTTATAAAATGTTTACTGAACAATTATGTTTATAGCAAGATTATTATATCTTATAATTGTATGTTCTTAATAAAGTCAACAGCAGAACATTAAATGTGTTCTATCAACAGAACATTAAATGTATGTCTAGCCATACCATAGAACAGGGTGTAATGTGACAGAAGTGTGCACTGTGTAGATGGCAGAAGTGATCGTCTGCTCAAGTGAGCAGGCCAGCTCTGCTGAAGATAAAAAACAGGTTGCATTCAAACATTTGACATTTTCTTTTCTACTCTGTTAACCTTGAGAATAACTTTTTTTAACCTTTACAGTAATTATTCAGTGTGTTGTTGTTCATTAAGTCATTTCTGATTCTTTGTGACCTCTTGGACTGCTGCACTCCAGGCTTCCCTGTCCACCACTCTCTCCCAGAGTTTGCTCAGATTCATGTCCATTGAGTTAGTGTTGCTGTCTAACCATCACATCATTTGCCCCCTTCTTTTGCCTCCAGTCTTCCCCAGTATCAGGGTCTTTTCCAGTGAGCCACCTCTTTGTATCAGGTGGCCAAAGTATTGGAGCTTCAGCATCAGTCCTTCCAATGAATATTCAAGGTTGATTTCCTATAAGATTGACTGATTTGATCTCCTGTGGTCCAAGGAACTCTCAAGTCTCCTTCAGCACCACAATTTGAAAGTGTCAATTCTTTGGCTCTCAGCCTTCCTTACTGTCCAACTCTCATATCCTTACATGAATACTGGAAAAGCCATAGCTTTGACTATACAAACCTTTGTCAGCAAAGTGATGTTTCTACTTTTTAATAAGCTCACTAGGTTTGTCATAGCTTTCCTTCCAAGGAGCAAGCATCTTTTAATTTTACGGGTACAGTCACCATCCTTAGTGATTTTGGAGACCTGAGATCATGTTAATTATTTGTACTTTTGCTAAGGCATGGATTTGAAGATACTGTGCATCTGTTGTGCAAAAGCCAGTCACTTAGCAGATGAACAACGTTAATTAACAGACCCATATGGGACTTCCCTGATGGCACAGTGGTAAAGAATCCACTGCCAATAAAAGAGACACAGCTTTGATCCCTGGGTTGGGAAGAGAAAACAATGGCAACCCACTCCAGTGTTCTTGCCTGGGAAATCCCATGGACAGAGCTCCCTGGCTGGCTACAGTTCCTGGAGTTGCAAAAGAGTCGGATATGACTTAGCAACTAAACAACAACAAACGGATTGATACAAGTTAGGGAGTGATTTAATCTTAAGATGCAGTGATAGAAATATAAAATCCAGAACATAGTCCATCAAATTCTTTACTCCTCCCTTAAACATAATCTGAATATTAGGTTTATTTCTGGATATCACCCTTGACAGAGGACACCAAGACTGGAATACTCTCAGAAGATGTGTTACACTAAAAACTCTATTAAGGCTGATAGAAATGACTTAGAAAATTGTGAACTTCAAGGCCAGTTTATCTTTGCTCTGGTTCCTGCCTTTTTTCTATGTTTCCAGCAAGAATCACAGTAAACTTCAAAAATTAATAGTTTTCCCATTCTGGAAATAGTAGTAGCTTACTTAGCATTTTATTCATCTAGTGTGCTTAAATTTAGAAAATGTGAGTAACGTATCAATCGTTTTTATACCCTTCCAGGAAAAAATTGCCCTTTTACGGCCTTTTTAAAAAGGTATAAAAGGTTAAATCTTCTGTATTCATTTTATCTTGTGCTTTGCCAGCAAAATTCAAAATTAGTCTTGCCCTTAGAAATTTTAGGATAAAACTAGTTAGGTAGTTCCGTTAAAAGAGTACGCTGCTGGTCTTAGATCCATATTGTGCTGTAACCCTGTTAGAACTAAGACTGTATTTTTTTAAAATTTTTCTTCTGTATTTTTCCACATTTTGTACCTGTTTTGACTCTTTAAAATGTATTTTACTGTCATGTAGCACCTGATTATTATTTGTTTGTTCTGGACATTGTTGTCAGTATTTTTAGTCAGTAAGTCTTTTACGATCTCATGGACTATAGCCTGCCGGGCTACTCTGTCTATGAGATTTCCCAGGCAAGAAGGCTGGAGCGGGTTGCCATTCCCTTCAGGGGATCTTCCCGACCCAGGGATCAAACCTGGGTCTCCTGTGTTGCAGGCAGATTCTTTATCACTGAGTCACCTGGGAAGCTCTGGACAGTAGTGACCTTTAAGAAGCCAAGAAGTTATTGCCTTGAATAGAGCTAATGACCAAGTGAATATTTTTGCCCTTGAAAAAAATCATTAAGAATAATAGGAATAAATATACGGAATTTAGATAGATGGTGGCGATAACCCTATATGCAAAACAGAAAAAGAGACACAGAAGTACAGAACAGACTTTTGAACTCTGGGGGAGATCGTGAGGGTGGGAGGTTTTGAAAGAACAGCATGTATATTATCTATGGTGAAACGGACCACCAGCCCAGGTGGGATACATGAGTCAGGTGCTCGGGCCTGGTGCACTGGGAGGACCCTGAGGAGTCGGGTGGGGAGGGAGGTGGGAGGGGGGATCGGGATGGGGAATACGTGTAACTATATGGCTGATTCATGTCAATGTATGACAAAACCCACTGAAATGTTGTAAAGTGATTGGCCTCCAACTAATAAAATAATATTTAAAAAAAAAAAAAAAAAAAGAATAATAGGAATAAGTTTATTGCTGTATCCATTCTTAAGTATCTGCTCTAATGCAGAGGAATGAATATCCAGTTGTTATTCATTCTGAATATAGGATATTCTGGGTATGGGATTTCCTGCTTTCAAAGATATGTGTGATTCCCAAGTCTAAGAGTAATGAGAGAGTATCCTAAGAGTGAGTGATACATTAATATAAAGTTTTCTGCGTATACTGATTCCTATATTTTAAATGATAATTGAAAACTTTCCCATGTTAAACTAGTTCAGTTCAGTTCAGTCACTCAGTCGTGTCTGACTCTGCGAAACCATGAACCACAGCACGCCAGGCCTCCCTGTCCATCACCAACTCCCAGAGTCCACCCAAACCCATGTCCATTGAGTCGGTGATGCCATCCAACCATCTCATCCCCTGTCGTCCCCTTCTCCTCCTGCCCTCAACCGTTCCCAGCATCAGGGTCTTTTCAAATGAGTCAGCTCTTCGCATCAGGTGGCCAAAGTATTGGAGTTTCAGCTTCAATATCAGTCCTTCCAATGAACACCCAGGACTGATCTCCTTTAGGATGGACTGGTTGGATCTCCTTGCAGTCCAAGGGACTCTCAAGAGTCTTCTCCAACACCACAGTTCAAAGGCATCAATTCTGCGCTCAGCTTTCTTTATAGTCCAACCCTCACATCCATACATGACTACTGGAAAAACCATGACCTTGACTAGACGGACCTTTGTTGGCAAAGTAATGTCTCTGCTTTTTAATACGCTGTCTAGGTTGGTCATAACTTTCCTTCCAAGGAGTAAGTGTCTTTTAATTTCATGACTGCAATCACCATCTGCAGTGATTTTGGAGCCCAGAAAAATAAAGTCAGCCACTGTTTCCACTTTTCCCCATCTATTTGCCATGAAGTAATGGGACCAGATGCCATGATCTTAGTTTTCTGAATGTTGAGCTTTAAGCCAACTTTTTCACTCTCCTCTTTCACTTTCATCAAGAGACTCTTTAGTTCTTCTTCACTTTTTGCCATAAGGGTGGTGTCATCTGCATATCTGAGGTTATTGATATTTCTCCCGGCAATCTTGATTCCAGCTTGTGCTTCCTCCAGCCCAGCGTTTCTCATGTTGTACTCTGCATATAAGTTAAATAAGCAGGGTGACAATATACAGCCTTGACGTACTCCTTTTCCTATTTGGAACCAGTCTGTTGTTCCATGTCCAGTTCTAACGGTTGTTTCCTGACCTGCTTACAGATTAGACTAGTAAACATTGCTGTTAGAGTGCTGGTAATTATTTCCCTAAAGGGAAAATGTCAGTTTGCTGACCTCCTGAAAAAATTAGAATGAAATATGAAGTAATTCTAAGGGGTATTACTTATATCCAACCTGCCTCCTTCCAGCTCAGTCCATCTTCAGAATGTTGACCGTTGGTTTCATTATGACAGAAATCAGGTATTAAAGGATCTGGACGACAAAGTCAAAAAAATCAAGATGCTAAGTGTGAGCAACAAACCCAGTCCAGTTGCAGAAGTGGACTTTCCAACTGAGTTTCTTCCTGACCAAGGCTTCTGTGTTCCCTGTTGAGTTGCAAAGCTGAGCTTTGTCCTCCAGGGGGCATCCTGCCAAAGAGCCATCTTATACTTACATGTCATTCATCTTGCAGATTCTGACACTCAGCGTGGTACTTGCCCTGTGTTCTCAGCAATCCATGATCTTCATGCTCGACATGCTTGCTTTCTAAACTCTGCCTATTTGTCCAATATGAAGAATCTGTAAGAACACAATCACTTTCCATTAGTCATCCAGCTCTCTCTGGTTTCCTCTTCTCTACTTCTCTTTCGTCTGAAATACCTCCCTCAGCATTCACTGCCTACCCTTATTGCTTCTATTCTGCCCCATATCCTAATCAGCTTACCAGGAGTTAATGTATATATGTACATACTATTATTAAAAGAACTTCTAGAATCCTGTTTACAAAGCTGTTTAATTCCAAAGAGACTAGGAAGCAGTTTTGTCTGACCTGCAGTTCCTGTATAGATTTGTAGCCAAAAGAAATCTGTCTTTAGAAACTTTAAGTATACCCTCTTTATCTGTGCTGTCATAGATTCTGTACCTGTTCTCTCCAGGTAAATATAGGACCAAGACATATTTTTTACCAAATGAGACCACTTTTATCTTTATTGAAATTCTATTGAGGCCTCTTCCCCCCATCCCCTGATAATATTTCCAGGTATCATAGGGAACTCCCTAGTGGGCAGTAGTGTGACCTGGCAACCAAAAATCCCACATGCTGCTACTAATACCTGGCGCAGCAAAATAAATAAATATTAAAAAAGAAAAGAATGCTGCTCTAAAGCCTACTGCCTAGACTCCAGTCTGTGACATTTACTTTTTTGTGACTTTAAGAAAATTACTTAATTTCTCTGTACCTCCATTTTGTAGTCATTGGTTATATAGGGCTAATAATACTAATAATTAAATGTGAAAAGACATGAGAAAAAGAAGTACCTGATGGGCAGTAACATTATCATTAGCCAGGGGACCTACAGACCTGACCACACACTCCTCACTTTGAGTATATTCACAGATCTTGAATTTATGAACCATAAGCTTCTGATTAGTGACAAAAGTCTCATCTTTAGCACTTTTCATCATACTTGGCTGTAACTTTTCACACTGGTGCCCTTCTTTTAAATTAACAGTGGACCAGTTGGCATTTGGTTTCCAGCCTAATCATCTAACTTTACACTTTAATTTTCCATGTCTTGGTGCCTTTTATTGCTTGCATAGGTATAATGTTTTCCATGTTTTGCATGAGTCACTTATTATCCTCAGGATCATTCATAGGTTCATCACACATGACCATTCTACAGTCACCATTTGCTTGTGAATTTTTTTACTTTGGAGATGGTATTTAAGTTCATTTATTTCCATTGGAATCAAACCCTTTTTATTGGTATTTTCAACACGTGGAATTGCTTTTGTATTCAACAGCCATAATGGAGTTAATATTTATGGAGCACTCTATACACTGAAAAAATGAGATGGCCAAATAATAGTGACCACTGTTGACTATAAATACTTTGAAACAAGAGTGAGCGTGCTTTTGTTTCATACTGAAACTTGATCAAGTAAAATTTTACAAGTGGAAGAGTTTCTGTACCTGCTTTTTAGCTGATCTCTTTGCTGCACCAGTTTGTCTTCCCACGGGTTGTATACAACAAGGCATGTTTACACAGTATTTGTATCATATCAACTCTTTTAGCGGTAGCATACCTTGCCTTAGCTAGTATCTATAGAATTGACTCACTAAATTCTTCTAATTTAGAATGTGCTCTTTACTCTGATTCTTCTCACTTCTGTTCAGTCAAAGAAACCCTTTGTTAACAGTCAAACTTGACTTACATAAGGCCCAAAAGTGGGCCTTTGTTTCTGTTTAATAATACCCTATGCCTTATGATGCATTGTTTATAAATACACACTATGTCATTTGGGACTATATTGTCTTCTATGCAAGGTCTTCCCAGATGGCTCAATGGTAAAGAATCCGCCTGCCAATGCAGGAAAAGTGGGTTTTATGCCTGGATTGAGAAGATCCCCTGGAGAAGGAAATGGCAATGCACTCCAATGTTCTTGCCTGGGAAATCCCATGGACAGAGGAGCCTGGCAGGCTACAGTTCATGGGGTCTCAAAGAGTTGAACAGGACTGAGCAACTGAACAGAAACTTGTCTTATATGCTCTCATAACTATTTATATGTTTCTTGGATTCAGCTAATAAGCATAATTCATTTTTACAAAGCTTCAGTGTCCATGAGAACATTAATTTTCTTCATGTTCTTTTGTGCTTTTCGTATGTATCTCATATACTTAGGGTGGCCACTAAGCACAGCTGATTTTTACTTGTATTTCAGTTCTGTGATTTGTTAAAACCAAAGGCACAAAGATTTCATATCACCTTTAGTCACAAAGTGCCAAAAACCCTTGTCAGCTTTGGAAAGAAACCCCATTCTTCATCTGTGGAACAGGAAATTGTACTTTTTCCCTTACAAGGAGAACTGTAAGTTTCCTTCCGTGTCTCTTTTTTTCAGATCTTAAAAACCATGAAATATTTTGAAATCATCCTCTTCTTTCCCATGTGGCCTCTAAAATAGAGGTTGTTTGCACAGTTTCTATTCTTTAAATGGTTACTTTAAAGATAATAGGTATGGTGTACAAATCTGATCTTGAAATCATAGTTACCTGCTTTTTCTGTGGGATTATTGAACTAGTATCAGAATAAGCATGAAGAAGTCTTGAGTGTTTCTCATTAGTTTTGCCCTGTTTTCTCAACTCTACAGTGAGATCTTTGTATTTTAAACCTGGAAATTATCAAAATTTTATTAAGAATGCCATCAAAGAATCTCTACCTACTTACTTTCCAGTTAATTCTCCTTTTCTTGAGAACATATACGATCAATTAAAAAGTGTATTATTTAGTTTAGCCTTTAGTGCGTTTTAACCACTAGCATTATAATAATGCTATTTTCTTTTTTCATTCCAAATGTACAAATGGAATAGGCTTTAGGGGAGCTAATCAGATAACCAGAGGTTTTCCTGGCAGCTCAGATGGTAGAGTCTGCCTGTGATGCAGGAGACCTGGGTTTGATCCCTGGAGAAAGAAATGGCAACTCACTCAGTATTCTTGCCTGGAAAATCCCATGAACAGGGGACCTTGGCAGGCTACAGTCCATGGGGTCACAAAGAGTTGGACACAACTGAGCGACTAACACTTACTCTAATCACTGCATTCTGTGAAGAAGACACTCTCAAGGTTGAAAGTTGCTAACTTTTTTGAATGAACATTTGGAACTCTTAATTTGGGAGCTTCTATAGAGATATATATTGTCATCACCCAAAATACTTGAACATTTGTTTATATCTAAAGATACTAAAGTAAATTAAACAGATATTTTTTGTAGGTATTTGTGTTTGGATAACAAAAAATTGTTACTGATTATTAAGAGATATATTAAGAAAGCAAAATGAACAAAGGCTAAAATATAGTCATTCTTGCCATAATGCTATGTGTGTGTTCCTGGAAAATCTCATATTCTGCAAAACTGAACATTAAACTACAGGGCTTATGAGAAAGGTAGTTTTGGTACAGATTGCTTACAACTATGTAACTTTGTAAGCACAGCCCTAACAAATAAAATGTTGATCCAAATGCCAGGACAAATATCTCCTGACAGTTACACCTAGACTCAGTCCCTACTTTGCAGCCACATACCCTGAAGTTCAGACTTCCTCCTTGAAGATACATGCTTCTTCTAATGGAGACCAGTTTAATCAAAGCTAAAAACATAATTCAGAGATCAGTTCAGTTCAGTTGTTCAGTCATGTCCGACTTTGCGACCCCATGAATCGCAGCACGCCAGGCCTCCCTGTCCATCACCAACTCCCAGAATTTACTCAAACTCGTGTCCATCGAGTCGGTGATGCCATCCAGCCATCTCATCTTCTGTCATCCCCTTCTCCTCCTGCCCCCAATCCCTCCCAGCATCAGGGTCTTTTCCAGTGATTCAACTCTTCTTATGAGGTGGCCAAAGTACTGGAGTTTCAGCTTCAGCATCAGTCTTTCCAATGAACACCCAGGACTGATCTCCTTTAGGATGGACTGGTTGGATCTCCTTGCAGTCCAAGGGACTCAAGAGTCTTCTCCAACACCGCAGTTCAAAAGCATCAATTTTTTGACGCTCAGCTTTCTTCACAGTCCAACTCTCACATCCATACATGACCACTGGAAAAACCATAGCCTTGACTAGATGGACCTTTGTTGGCAAAGTAATGTCTCCTCTATTTTTTAATATGCTTTCTGGATTGGTCATAACTTTCCTTCCAAGGAGTAAGTGTCTTTTAATTTCATGGCTACAATCACCAACTGCAGTGATTTTGGAGCCCCCAAAAATAAAGTCTGACACTGTTTCCAGATACCCTTAATCAATTAAGGTTTTCTGTTTTATTTTGATAGTGGGGAAAGGTGTTCACATCTCTATCTATACTTGCAGCCTCCTAAGATGGCTTAATACAGAGGAAAGTTTAGCAGTTCTTTAAACCAGTAAAAGTAAGCCCTTCTTGCAATAAAAGAAGTTACTTCTTAGGGGTTTTCTCCTGCTCCTGGTTACTTCACATCATTCACATGCTGGGAATAAGATCCTTCACAGCTTTGCATTATACTGATGAGATGCCTCTGTTTGCCAGTTATATATAAATTAACTCTATTGAAGAAATAATCAGAGAATAGCTAAAATAACTTGTGTAAACAATTGTGATGACATGGGTAGAAAAAAATGGAAGTAAAAGAAGAATTAGGTTTGGTACATTCTAGATTGGAATATAGTCAAAAATCTAGAAAGACATTTAAACTATCAGAACCATGTACAAATTTTGTTTAAAACAAACAAAAATTCATTCCCTAAAGCAACATTTTGTGAGTGTATATCCCAACTCATGTCAGATAACTAGTTAATTATGGCATAATTTTACATTCTTTCCAGAACATGATAGTGCCCAGCATATATTAAATGAACAGTCACTGCCCTCTCACATTTAGCCTGGCCACTGCCTTAGTAATTATCTCAGTATGGCATTCCAGGCATTATTGCCAACCAGTCTGCTTTGGTCCATCATGTGATGTTATTTATCAACAGGTTGCTGTAATCCAAACAGTGGGCTAATCTCCTTACCAAAATCAGTTCAGTTCAGTTCAGTCACTCAGTCGTGTCCGACTCTGTGCGACCCCATGAATTGCAGCACACCAGACCTCCCTGTCCATCACCAACTCCCGGAGTTTACTCAAACTCGTGTCCATCGAGTCAGTGATGCCATCCAGCCATCTCATCCTCTGTCGTCCCCTTCTCCTCCTGCCCCCAATCCCTCCCAGCATCAGGGTCTTTTCCAGTGATTCAACTCTTCTTATGAGGTGGCCAAAGTACTGGAGTTTCAGCTTCAGCATCAGTCCTTCCAATGAACACCCAGGACTGATCTCCTTTAGGATGGACTGGTGGGATCTTCTTGCAGTCCAAGGGACTCTCAAGAGTCTTCTCCAACACCACAGTTCAAAAGCATCAATTTTTTGACGCTCAGCTTTCTTCACAGTCCAACTCTCACATCCATACATGACCACTGGAAAAACCATAGCCTTGACTAGATGGACCTTTGTTGGCAAAGTAATGTCTCTGCTTTTTAATACGCTGTCTAGGTTGGTCATAACTTTCCTTCCAAGGAGTAAGTGTCTTTTAATTTCATGGCTGCAGTCACCATCTGCAGTGATTTTGGAGCCCAAAAAAAGTCAGCCACTGCTTCTACTGTCTCCCCATCTATTTCCCATGAGGTGATGGGACCAGAGGCCATGATCTTAGTTTTCTGAATGTTAAGCTGTAAGCCAACTTTTTCACTCTCCTCTTTCACTTTCATCAAGAGGCTTTTCAGTTCCTCTTCACTCTCTGCCATAAGGGTGGTGTCATCTGCATATCTGAGGTTATTGATATTTCTCCTGACAGTCTTGATTCCAGCTTGTGCTTCTTCCAGCCCAGCGTTTCTCATGATGTACTCTGCATATAAGTTAAATAAGCAGGGTGACAATATACATCCTTGATGTTCTCCTTTTCCTATTTGGAACCAGTCTGTTGTTCCATGTCCAGTTCTAACTGTTGCTTCCTGACCTGCATACAGGTTTCTCAAGAGGCAGATCAGGTGGTCTGGTATTCCCATCTCTTTCAGAATTTTCCACAGTTTATTGTGATCCACACAGTCGAAGGTAGTTGTATTTAATTCTGGCAGCACTGTTATGTGGTAGGTAGTGTTTTAATCCCCATTTACAAATGAGGAAGTAGATGCTAAAGTATTATCAAATTGATTGTGATAGTAAGTCACCTCAAATCTTTTATGTAAAAGGGTAAAATATAACATGAACAATAGTATAAATATAGCAAAATAAGAAAACAATGAGATTACAGTTGATGGTAGATACTTAAACTGACGTGTTATGATAAGTTGGGAATGAGAAGTCATTATAAGATACTGAAATGGAAAAGTAGAAGACTCTGAAAGCCATTTGGAAGATTGGGACAGACATATAGGAGACAAAGCAGGCCTTTTAAGAGGTGATGAAGGCAGCCTCAGGTTGTGACTTTGTGATTTCTAGTTTTAGTTGCTGTGAATTTTATTTCCTACACTTAGGAAATCACTGAGATTGCCTGTGGTATTCTTAAAGTAAGTTTACTTTTTACTTGAATTAGGTGAAATGACTATTGTTTTTTCCAAATACGAGGTCTACGATAATAACAATTCAGAATTTAAAATAAAGAGAAGGATTTGAGAAACACACAGTTCTGATCATATTGAATTTGTAATGTCCAGTGGACCTTTGATTTTGCAGTCTCTGGGTTAGAGATTTTTTGACTCATCAACTGTAGATCATAAGGGGAGATGTAGGCATGAATGAGATCTCCCATAGAGAGAGAGAAGAACATAAGACTTGGGAATGAACCATGACATCAGTATGTCAGGACCTGGCTGAGGAAGAAGGATCCAGTCTGAGAACAGTCCCAGAGAGTCTGAATTAGGAGAACTAAAAGAGTGATGTCAGCAAAGTCAAGGTTGTATGGGACCAAGAGGAAAAAGATCACTGTCAGGTGGCCTAAAGATATCAAGTACCATGGAAAGTGAGGGGACATTTGATTTGGTGGTGGCCTTTGCTTGCTAACACAGTTTTGATGGGGTTAAGGTAAAAGTATGAAAATGTGATCTCAGTGAGCCAAAGAGACAATGCAAAGTGATGAAACAAAAAAATTTACCAATGCATCCTGATAAGTATCAGAAATATAGTAGAAGTATATTATGATGATGAAAGAGGGGCATGATTTAGGGCTGAAATAGGCCTTAGAGATTATTTAAACAGCAACTGCTCCTTTTAACACATGAGGAAACCAAGCCTTTAAAAGGTTTAGTAGTTTATACTATGGCAAAGCCCGTAGTGGCAGATAGAACAGATAGCACCTAAGTCTTCTGATTCCAAACCTACCAGTATATATAGGCAAACTCTAAGCTCAAAAAGGAGGGGAATTTTCTTTTGATTTCTAATGTTTGTCGTATTCTTTGAGCATGTGAATGTGTTGTTTCTCATATATAGAAAGGGATAAATAGTGGTTGTGCTAGAGTATATTAATCTGCATGTCCAGTGTATATTATATGTATAAAGATGTTGGTAAAAAGCCACTGGCTGAATCTAAAACAAAATGCCAGAGTCAGTCATGTTGGAAAATTTAATCAAAATATATATTCATAGCCAATTAAGAGAGAAAATTTAATTTTTGATCAGGTAGAATCAACAAATAATGTTATAGAAGTATTAAGTGAGTTAGAATGTTAAATAGTGAATATTAAAATAACTGCTCTTATTTATGAATGGTGTGTCTGTCCTTTGTCAGTTGTATGAAAATAAAATATTCACAACAGTATTTTTGAGCATCCACGCCAGATCATAATTTCTTTAGTTTTTGGTATAAGAGCACCACCTATGGGTTTCTCAGGTATTTGAGGGAAAACTTTTTAAGCAAAATCTAATAAAACAAAAATGTAATAAAATTCTTTCCTGTTTTGCTCTACAACTAGTCTCTCCACCTGAGTTTATTTAAAGGTTAGGAGTTATTTGCTTTATCATAGATTATTCCCACCTGGTTTTTGGATGTGTCCCAAAACTGTTAGATCAGCTGATAAGTATTTGAGTAGTTACATGCCATTACAGTGTTATAATTGTAAGTTAAACACAGTTTAACGTAAAATTGTATTATTCTCTCTAACATAAATGAATCTTTTAATGAAAATGAACAGTTTACAATATCCTGGGGGAGATATGATAATAATAGCTTTTTCCAATTTATTTGTGTGTATCTTCATGAAGTTAAGAATTTGTTCAATACACTGCTACAAAATGCTTTGGCAAGAGAGTGAAGAAAGGAAAAAGGGCTTGTAAATGACTTAGGGCATCTTTTCACTGATTGCTGAGATGATATCTCATTAGAACAAGGTTGTCAACAAAATTCTGGTGCTTCAGTATTCATTCAGTTCAGTTCAGTTGCTCAGTCGTGTCTAACTCTTTGTGACCCCATAGACTGCACCACGCCAAGCTTTGCTGTCCATCACCAACTCCTGGAACTTGCACAAACTCAACATCCATTGAGTCGGTGATGCCATCCAACCATCTCTCATTCTCTGTCATCCCCTTCTCCTCCTGCCTTCAGTCTTTCACAGCATCAGGGTCTTTTCCAAGGAGTCAGTTCTTCGCATCAGGTGGCCAAAGTATTGGAGTTTCAGCTTCAGCATCAGTCCCTTCCATGAATATTCTGGACTGATTTCCTTTAGGATGGGCTGGTTGGATCTTCTTGCAGTCCAAGGGACTCTCAAGAATCTTCTCCAATACCACAGTTCAAAAGCATGAACTCTTGGGGGCTCAGATTTCCTTATAGTCCAACTCTCACGTCCATACATGACTACTGGAAAAACCATAACTTTGACTAGACAAACCTTTATTGGCAAAGTAATGTCTCTGCTTTTTAATATGCTGTCTAGGTTGGTCATAATTTTCCTTCCAAGGAGTAATCATCTTTTAAATTCATGGCTGCAGTCACCATCTGCAGTGATTTTGGAGCCCCAAAAAATAAAGTCTGTCACTGTTTCCATTGTTTCCCCATCTGTTTGCCATGAAGTGATGGGACCAGATGCCTTGATCTTAGTTTTCTGAATGTTGAGTTTTAAGCCAGCTTTTTCACTCTCCCCTTTCACTTTCATCAAAAGGCTTTTTAGTTCTTCGCTTTCTGTCATTAGGGTAGTGTCATCTGCATATCTGAGGTTATTGATATTTCTCCCAGCAGTCTTGATGCCAGCTTGTGCTTCTTCCAGCCCAGCATTTCTCATGATGTACTCTGCATATAAGTTAAATAAGCAGGGTGACAATATACAGCCTTGAGGTACTCCTTTCCCAATTTGGAACCACTCTGTTGTTCCATGTCCAGTTCTAACTGTTGCTTCCTGACCTGCACACAGATTTCTCAGGAGGCAGGTCAGGTGGTCTGATATTCCCATCTCTTTCAGAATTTTCCACAGTTTGTTGTGATCCACACAGTGAAAGACTTTGGCATAGTCAATAAAGCAGAAATAGATGTTTTTCTGGAACTCTCTTGCTTTTTCGATGATCCAGCAGACGTTGGCAATTTGATCTCTGGTTCCTCTCCCTTTTCTAAATCCTGCTTGAACATCTGGAAGTTCACGGTTCATATACTGTTGAAGCCTGGCTTGGAGAATTTTGAGCATTACTTTACTAGCGTGTGAGATGAGTGCAACTGTGCAGTAGTTTGAGCATTCTTTGGCATTGTCTTTCTTTGGGATTGGAATGAAAACTGACCTTTTCCAGTCCTGTGGCCACTGCTGAGTTTTCCAAATTTGCTGGCATATTGAGTACAGCACTTTCACAGCATCATCTTTCAGGATTTGAAAGAGCTCAACTGGAAATCCGTCACCTCCACTAGCTTTGTTCGGAGTGATGCTTCCTAAAGCCCACTTGACTTTACATTCCAGGATGTCTGGCTCTAGGTGAGTAATCACACCATCATGATCATCTGGGTCGTGAAGATCTTTTTTGTATAGTTCTGTATATTCTTACCACCTCTTCCTAATATCTTCTGCTTCTCTTAGGTCCATACCATTTCTGTTGTTTATTGTGCCCACCTTTGCATAAAATGTTTCCTTGGTATCTCTAATTTTCTTGAAGAGGTCAGTAGTCTTTTCCATTCTGTTGTTTTCCTCTATTTCTTTGCATTGATCACTGAGGAAGGCTTCCTTATCTTTGCTCGCTATTCTTTGGAACTCTGCATTCAAATGGGTATACCTTTCCTTTTTGCCTTTGCCTTTCACTTCTCTTCTTTTCACAGCTATTTGTAAGGCCTCCTCAGACAACCATTTTGCCCTTTAGCATTTCTTTTTCTTGCGGGTGATCTTGATCATTGTCTCCTGTACAATGTCATAAACCTCCATCCATAATTCTTCAGGTACTCTATCAAATCTGATCCCTTAAATCTATTTCTCACTTCCACTGTATAATCATAAGGGATTTGGTTTAGGTCATACCTGAATGGTCTAATGGTTTTCCCTCCTTTCTTCAATATAATCTGAATTTGGCAATAAAGAGTTCATGATCTGAGCCACAGTCAGCTCCCAGTTTTGTTTTTGCTGACTGTATAGAGCTTCTCCATCTTTGGCTGCAAAGAACATAATCAATCTGATTTCGGTATTGACCATCTGGTGATGTCCACGTGTAGAGTCTTCTCTTGTGTTGTTGGAAGTTGTTTGCTATGACCAGTGCATTCTCTTGGCAAAACTCTCTTGGCAAAGCCTTTGCCATGCTTCATTTTGTACTCCAATGCCAAATTTGCCTGTTTTTCCAGGTGTCTCTTGACTTGCTTTTGCATTCCAGTCCCCTGTAATGAAAAGGACATCTTTTTTGAGTATTAGTTCTAGAAGGTCTTGTAGGTCTTCACAGAACCGTTCAACTTCAGCTTCTTCAGCATTACTGGTTGGGGCATAGACTTGGATTACTGTGATATTGAATGGTTTGCATTGCTTTATTAAGACTTCAGTGTTAATCAGCCCCAAATAGAATCAAATTTGGATAAATATAGTCTTTTTGTAAAATATCAAATTAAGTATTTTTTTGGCAAAAACAATTGGAAACTTTGTGTGTGGGCAATAAGATGTATGCTAGACTCAGTGTTTTATTTATTCTCTGTTTCTAAGATATTTAGATATCTAACTGCATAATGATAACTTTAATTACTGTTTCAAGCCTTTATTTTTAAAATAATTTAGGAATCATTTATGACTTTGTAATAAAGTTTGGAAGTGTTCCTGGAATGAATTAAAGAACTACTTTGAAGAAATGTTTTGCTGCTTTTATCCAGTCATCTACCCACTTCTTAATAACTCAGCATCTTACTCTTGTTTTTATATGTGCTTTCCTTTAATTATTTTGTTCAGAAGACTATATGATTTTTTAAATTTAAAGTATCCAAAAAGTAGTTCAGTAAAGTTGATTTTTAGGTAGTTATAATAAATAAATTTAAAAGGTGAGTCTTGGAAAAAGATAGATGGATGGATGTACTAGTTGATCTCCATGGCTAAAGCTAGCAGTCTTGACTCTTAAATTGTTATTCAGAGATTCAAATTGAAAACTTCCACGCCTCCTCAAAACTTTATACTTAATTACGATAAGACAATTTGACTAAAAGGACAGAAAACAATCTAATTAGAATAATGAAAGTTTTTAAGGTTGGCCATACCATATTTTATTGTATATGATTTGACGTTGGAAGTGTCTCTTTTAATAAATACTGATTTACTTAATGCTTTGTTTAAAAATACAATAATTTTCCAAGATTGCTTCGACTATCTTCCAGCCTGTGGAGAAACTCCAGAACAGATTCGAGCACCGAGTGGGATAATCACAAGCCCAGGCTGGCCTTCCGAATATCCTGCCAGAATCAACTGTAGCTGGTTCATAAGGGCAAACCCAGGGGAAATCATTACTATAAGGTAATTCTGATACCTCCGTGTATTACTGTATGATATTTTATTACAAGATATAAATTCACTTTCCAAGTATCATTGCTCAACATGCAGTAGTATAAAAAGATGATTTTTAGAAAATATAATAAATTATATTTATCATTACCGTCTCGCGGGGAGGAGTAACTGCCCATTCTTCCTATTCTATTAGGGCATGTGTTTTGAATATTTTCTAATGGTGGTAATGAATTTATACTGAGCCATCTGTATTCTTCTAGGCTATCTTTTAACAAAAGCTACACATTTGCTGAATAGTTTATTAGAATCAAGAGTGTAATCTTTGGCAATGAGACAGATAAACAGACTTACTAATCCTCTTGGAGATCTAGCCCATAATCTTGGTCTTGAAAGTAGAGTCCTCTACCTTAATGAATTAAAACATATTTGTAGACTATGCCTGTGTATATGTTATGTGTGTATAAAACTTGAAATAAGCTAATGATGGATAAATACTGTGTTTAGAAAAAGCTCATTTTTGTAACAATGAGACAATAGATCATTTGTTAAAAATACAAAATGAAAGATAATCCTAGGGAAAATAACCGTAAATTTAAAATCCTAAGAATAAATAAGATATAAATAAGGAAAATTAAGAGTATTCTAAAGACATTTAAAATTGTAGAGAAATACTGTGGGAATAAGACACTAAGAAGGAAATACCCAGTAAAACCAGTTATTGCTTGTTTAAGGAAATTATATCAGGGCTATTAGGGGAAAAAATTTACCTGAAGGGGAGAAAAAAGTGTACCTAAACAGAACTGTAACACAATTAAGAATGCCATTTCTATCACAGAGATATTACAAAGGCATCTTTGATGTTCTTTCATTATTTACATGTTTATGGATAAGAATCATGGAATGTTAGATTTAGAAGAGACCTCATAGATCATAGACACATATTCCTTCATTTTTACATTTTAAAAAAAGTGGGATTCTAAATTAAGCCTATGTTTGAACCTTTCCATCTTCCTTTTTTATATTTATTAACGAATGAGAGGACCATTCGTTCCTCAACGAATTGAGGAACACAGTTGCTGTCTATCCCCTTTTTTCTGTGGAAGCCGTAAAACAGCAACACATGGTATGTTTTCCTTTGGTTCTCTTTGCCCTGAGCCACATCTTCTGGAACACTGAAGCTGAGCATCTGTGGAAGCAGTAACACTCCTCTGTGAGAAGTACGATTCCCTTGCCTGATGCATGGGTGGGATGTGCCATGAAAGTTACCCTTCTGTAACTGTACCAACATTGGAATCTGAACAATATGCCTGTTTTCTGCTACTTACAATATGACAAGTACAAATGTGTTTCCAAAGTAACATTTTACCATAGGGGTTCCAAATATTTTTTAAACATGAAACTAGCATTTTTAGAGATTTTTTTTCTTTTAACCTAAAATTTCAACCCCAAATTGAATTTGCAGCCTACCAGCTCAGTTATGTAAAAATTGGCAATTCTTGCTAGCACAGAGGAGGTGACATGGAATACTGCCATCTGGTTCTGATCATGTGTTGAATCCTTGAGATGTCACAAAGCTACACTAAAAATCAAGCACAGTATTGAAATGCAGAGTATTAGAGGTGAGCCCAACACACCTAGGGGAAGATTTCCTAAATTCTGAACCGAGTTAACAAATTTGGATTTACACAGCCAGTCTCACAAAATCAGAAAGTAATTTTAGTAATTGTCCTAGTTCTTACTGAAACCATTATCATGGTAATAACAAACTTTTAAAGATGACATACTGACATAATATGCAAAGAAAGTCAAGTTTTACTTGTGAATATTGGTGTAATATCTTAAATAAATTGTTCAAAAGAAATTTATACCATAATCAAATGCAGTTCATTTAAACACACAAATTAGTCAATTTTAGGAAACATTAAATTAATTTACCATATAAGTCAGAGAAAAGGTGTATGATTATCTAGACACAGGCTTTAAAGCTTTTCAGTAAAATGAAAATCAACATGCATTCCTGAGTTTAAAATAATTTTAAAATAATTAAAATACAGATAAAAGAAACTAAAATTACATACTATAAACAAATAATACTTAGAACTCTCCTTGTAAAACTGGTTAAACTATTTAACCAGTTTATAAGCATTTTTATCCTTTCCCTGGAAATCTGCTAAAATTCACAAAGGCCACCTTATCCACCTTATCCTCTGTCTACCTTATCCTCTGTCCACCTTATCCACAGAGGATTGGTTTCTGATTCCCTGCTTGAAGTCAAGGACTAGGGTCAGGATATTTTGCTTAAGAAAGGAGGCTGAAGAAGACTTCTGCTAACCACTGCTTGAACTCTCATGGAGCTGAGAGCTTAGAGAGACAGGATGACATACCATAATAAATGGGAATTTTACTAAGTCCCTTACTGATTCTGTGACACGACTGTAATACTGCTCTGAACTGCAACGTTAGGGCTGGTTTTAGAAAGGAGACCTAAATGGAGGAAGTTACAGAGCAGATGCTGTGGGGGAATATAGGGGGAAAAAAATTAAAAACAGCACCAAAAATCCTCCTCAGAAGCTTGCAACCCAAAATTTCTAGAATGTATGAAAAAATTTAATATTAAGCAAAACAGCCAACAAAATCAAACTGTTAGTCACTCAATTGTGTCCGACTCTTTGTGACCCTTTTGGACTATAGCCCGCCAGGCTCCTCTGTCCATAGAATTCTCCAGGCAAGAATACTGGAGTGGGTAGCCGTTCCCTTCTCACAGGGATCAAACCTGCATCTCTTGCATTGCCGGCAGATTCTTTGCCATCTCAGCCACCAGGGAAGCAAGTTGGAACACAGATTTACTACAGACGTTATACACTTTACTATACTGGGGTTTTTTTTCTTAACCTTCTTTGTGCCATGAGCACTTTGGTAGTTTGGTGAAACATAAATCCATTCCCAGAATATTTTTAAATGCATAGAGTAAAACACATAGCGTTACAAAAGAAACCAGTTATTCCTGAAACACAGCTATCAGATATTTTTACAGACACATATATGTTTATTAACAATTACTGAGCAAGCCATGCTTTTAACAGTTACTATAATTTCAAAATGGTTTTGAGTGTAAGTAGTTACTCTCGATATCTACTAAAACTAAAATGTAATATGAAATTTTCTATGATTTCCACTGGTGACAGTGTGAGAAGCATTATAAAAACTATTCATAGTATGTTTATTTCATAAGTGAAGCAATGTTAATGAAATGTTAAATTTCAGTTACAGATGGGTGAAAATAAAATTGTTGATTTTTCTACTGAATTTGAAAATTTGCGAGGGGATTAGAAACACTGAATACTTGTATTTGGACTTTATTAGACCAAAGCATCCCTGGTGGCTCAGTGGTAAAGAATCCACCTACCAATGCAGGAGACGTGGGTTTGATCCCGGGGTCAGAAAGATCCTCTGGAGAAGGGACTAGCAACCTGTTCCAGTATTCTTGCCTGGGAAATCCTATGGACAGAGAAGCCTGGCAGGCTACAGTCCATGGAGTTGTAAAAGAATGGGACATGACTTAGCAGCTAAACAACAACAAAGACCAAAGCAGAGGGAAAGAAATTTTTTAAAAAGCCTATTAGTATAGAAGAATACAGGAAAATGAGAAAACCAGAATCTCACTTAACATTTAGAAGATAGACTATCCAGTCAGGTTTATATCAGTTAACTGGTATGATCCTTCTCTAATGGGCTTACAGGAACATACCTAAAAGAGTACCAATACAGGAAATCTAAATAATGAAGACAGGAAAAGATAAGCTATGAAATACTGATCAGAAGAGAGCTAGTGTAGGAGGGTTGACATCAGTTGTAATTGACTTCAAAACAAAATATTAGTAACAAATGGAAAATATAATCGTGGTTAGATGTTATGTAGCTAATAACGCAGCCTAAAACCAAGCAAAAGCAAATTGTAGGGAATTACCAAGCAAATCTGACCAAGTTTTATTAGTTCACAATTACAGTGGAAGTTTGTAAACATATTTGTTATCTGAATTTAAACAGGAAAACAGTAAGTAAAAATAGAGAAATTTTGATACTGATCCAGTAGACACATATATCACGTATGTGTGTGATTTTTATACCTATCTCAGTGGATAGAGAATGCACATTTCTTTTAATGACATGTGCAATCATATTTAAAAATTGATTATACATTAAATAACAAAGGAATTCTCATTGTATTTCCAGACTTTACATCATTCAGATTGTGTTCTCTGACCATAACACAGTTAAATTGGAAAACAATTAAAAAGCCCATATGTTCAGAAACATATTCCTAAATAACAACTGCACCAAAGATGGAAGGCACAGTGGAACTCAAAATATTTTTAAATACCTGTAATGAAATTACTGGATATTAAAACTGTTGAACTATGTTGAAACAGCAGTTAGCGAAAAATTTACAACTTTAATGCATTGAATTAAAAATTAATGCATAGAAAGTAAAGTGGAAAATATATTAGCTCAGCATTTTCTCAAGAGTTTAGAATAAAAACTACAGGGTAAATCTTTGTCAGAAAATAATTAAACAAAAAAAGAATTAAAGTTAAACAGAAAAAAAACTTTATTTATCAGAAGATAATTAAACAGAAAAAGAAATAACCAAAAACTGGTTTTCTGAAAAACTGAGGAAAATAAACAAAGATCTCAAGGCAAGACTGAAGGAAAAAAATAGAAAAACAAGAACAAAAATGTCTATAGTTATAAATACAACACTTTTACTGCTTGTACTTGAACCCTCAGTCAATACAACACTCCAACAAATAGAGATGAGTGATATAAAAAAATGAAAAGGAAGAGGTAAAACTCTTATTTGCCAGTATTATACTTACCTACAAAGAAAACCCAAACAAATTTAGACCATAGATAATGAAAATTTAAACAGTTGTGTGAAAGTACTATGTAAAGCTTTGCCGTGATAAATTTTACTTTCAAGGGCAAATGACTTCTAAGAAAGTTTAAATTACCAAAATTGACTTATTGAAAGTTTAGGAAAAGCTGATTAAACCAAAAAGCTTGAAGAAATTGAAAATCTCTACCCTAAGTCGTCTGTCCTGTGAAGAAGCACAAGATGCAGATTTGTAAACTGTTACATAAACTATTACAAAGCATAAAAAAAGAAAAACTGAAAACTATTTCTACTTATGAAAAGTGAAAGTGAAGTCCCTCAGGTGTGTCTGACTCTTTGCAACCCCATGGGCTGTAGCCTACCCGGCTTCTCTGTCCATGGGATTTTTCAGGCAAGAATACTGGAGTGGGTTGCCATTTCCTTCTTCAGGAGATCTTCCTGACCCAGGGATTGAACCCTGGTCTCCTACATCATGGGCAGACACTTTACCGTCTGAGCCACCAGGGAAGTCAATTTTCTACTTAGAAATGTGTTTTAAGCACCCTAAATGAATATTGGAAAACCAGATCCTCAATAGTGAAGAGACAACTACTGATTATTTCTTTTGTTCTGAATCAGGTCCCTGATTTCATGAATATTAAACATTTTAGCTGATTAAAAGTTGGGAGTTCCCTGATGGTTTAGTGGTTAGAATTCCAGGCTTTCCCTGCCATGACCCAGGTTCAGTCCCTGGTCAGGGAACTGAGATTCTGCAAGCCAGCATAAACATTAGGGGTACATATATCTTTCCTAATTAATGTTTTGTTTTCTTCCATAAATACCTAGGAGTGGAATTGCTGAATCGTATGGTAGTTCTATTTTTAATTTTTTGAGGAACCTCCATACTGTTTTCCATGTAGTTCCACCAACAGTGCACAAAGGTGGCTCCCTTTTTTCCACATCCTGACCAACACGGCTATGACAATAACCACTCTGACAGTTGTGAGGTGCTATCTCATTGTGGTTTTGTGTTGCATTTCCCTGACGATTAGAAATGTTGAGCATCTTTTCATGTGCTTGTTGGCCATCTGTATGTCTCCTTTGGAAAAACGTCTGTTCAGATCCTCTGCCCCTACTTTAATTGGGTTGTTTTTTTGACACTGAGTTGTATGAGTTCTTTGTGTATTTTGGATGATTAACCCCTTATTGGACATGTCATTTGCAAATATCTTCTCCCATTCAGCACAGCCACTGTGGAAAACAGCACATAAGTTCCTCAAAAAATGAAAAATAGAACTTCCACACGACTCTGCAGTTCTACTCTTCATACCCAAAGAAAATGAAAAAAATAATTTCAAAAGATGAATGCATCCCAGTGTTCATAACAGCATTATTTATAGTGACCAAGATATGAAATACAGATAAATGGATAAAAAGGATGTGGGGTGTGTGTATGGTGGTGGAATATTTCTCAGCCATAAAAAAGAATGAAATTTTGCCATTTCCAACAGTGTGGATAGACCTACAGGATATAAGTCAGACAGAGAAAAACAAATACTGTATATTTTTAGTTTATGTGGAATCTGAAAAATAAAACACATTAGTGAATGTAACAAAACAGAAACAGACTCACAGAGAACAAACTAGTGGTTACCAGTGGAGAGGGATAAGATAAGTGGAGGGCTATTGAGATATAAACTACTGTGTATAAAATAAAAAAGTTACAAGGATATAATGTACAGCACAGAGGAATATAGCCAATATGTAATAATAATTTTATATGGAGTATAAGCTATAAAAATATCAAGTTACTGTGTTGTATCCCTGAAACTAATACAATGTTGTAAGGCAGCCATACTTCAAAAAAAGAAAAACCCGTCTCATTAACAGATACCATTAAGAAAGTGAAAAGGCAACCCATGGATAGAGAAAATATTAGCAATACACATATCTAAACTTGGATCCAGAACATAGAAAGAATTTCTATAGCTCAAACTTTTTTTTTTTAAAAGGACAAGAGACTTGAACAGACACTTCAAAGAAGATACAAGAATGGCCAATAAGCACATGAAAGATGTTCAACATCATTGGTCTTTCAGGAAATGCACATAAAACAACCATGGGAGATGCCATTTCATGCCCAGTAATGGCTGAAATTCAAAAGAATTTTAGCACCAACTAAATTTAGCATCAAATTTAGCACCACGGTTAGCACTGACTACTGGAGAGTGTGGGTGTGAGTGCTTGTACATATATATCTTGTGTAACATACATGCCTCAAAAAGGTACGTTTAAAAGTGAAGGTGATAGTTGATCGGTTATGTCCAACTCTTTGTAACATTATGGATTAATAGCCCGCCAGGCTCCTCTGTCCGTGGAATTCTCCAGGTAAGAATACTGGAGTGAGTAGCCATTACCTTCTCTAGGGAATCTTCCCAACCCAGGGATCTGAGTCTCCTGCATTGCAGGCAGATTCTTTACCATCCTAGCCACCAGGGAAGCCCCATATGTTCATAAAGAGCTCTTGAATAAGAACACATTTCAGTGTACGAAGGATATAACAATATGATTCACAGGAAAAGAAATAGAAATATCTAATAAACATGGGAAAAGTGTTTCAATCTCAGTAAATAAGGAAATGGAGACTAGAACAATAAATTTATTTTATGCACCTAATTGGCAACAAATCTTTGGAAGTAAAATGTTTCCTTTTGCCAGAGTTGTAGGGTATAAGGTACTTTTTCACACACATTCGGTGGAATTGTGAGTTGGTATAAACATTTTCTCAATGCCACCATCAACTTTAAAGCAAAATTGTATACTTGGATCTAACAATTCTACTTCTAGAAAAATCTGTCCTACAGAAATACTTGCTCTTGTGTGTATGGAGAGAAAGCATTGTTCATAATAGTGAAAAACTGGAAGCAGTCAAAGTGTCAGCCTTTGTTCTAGTTACTCAGAATATTTAAAGAGGAAATAGCCTGGTGTAATAATCCTCGGATAATTAACTTTGTCATCACTTGGCTTAAGGCAGAGGCAGGGAATCTCACTTTTTGGCTAATTTTGTATGTGCTTCTTATATGACTGTTTTGTCCTTTGCATACATGCTCAGTTCCTCAGCCATGTCTGACTTTTTGTGACCTCGTGGACTATAGCCCATCAACCTCCTCTGTCCATTCTTCCCAGGCAAGAATACTGGAATGGGTTGCCATTTCCTCCTCCAGGGGATCTTCCCAACCCAGGAATTGAACCCTCGTCTCTAGCATCTCCAGCTTTGGCAGGTGGATTCTTTACCACAGAGCCACTTGGGAAGCCCTTTCTGTCCTTTATTTGTGCCCGTGTTTTACGAACTATAAGATAACATTTGGATATAAATCATTTATGTAGAAAAGTATTCCCAAACTCAGGGACTTTTCACTGAGGTTTTTTTGTTTATTCATTTTTAACTTCTTTACTTGGCTCAGGTTTGTGCTATTTACTCTCCTGAAAATGTAAGCTATAAACTTTTCATTAAGCAAGCAGATGAACCAGTCTAATCTAAGGGAAGGCTGACTTCCTCTGTGTCTTTTAGTTCATTGAATTATGGAGTGGTGTTTCTGGTCCAAACAGAGAACAATTTAGAGTATTAGAAAATAGAAGTGGTCCTTCCTAAAGACATACAGGGAGAAGAAAAAGGTGCCGGTGCCAACTATCTCCTGTTTCTTAGCATTATTTTGGAACTTTGTGTTACTTATGAAGAAGTATTATTCTGGAATCTGGGAAAGAGATATAAATATTAGGAACACAGAAGTATTATTGTTAATATTTAATAGTTAATAACACAACTGATGATACAGTTGTGTTCTAAGAAGAGCCAGGAGAATCAGTGAACATTTAGAGGCTTATAATAAAGTTCTCAGTTATTTTTATTTTGTTGTTTTTTTTTTAAATGAAATTTTTTTTCCAAAATTTCCTTTCAACAGCCTTTTCTGACTTTTTATTTGTAGTTTTCAGGATTTTGACATTCAAGGGTCCAGAAGATGCAGTTTGGACTGGTTGACGATAGAAACATATAAGAATATTGAAAGCTACAGAGCCTGTGGTTCCACAATCCCACCGCCGTACATTTCTTCCCAAGACCACGTCTGGATCAGGTTCCATTCTGATGACAGTATCTCTAGGAAGGGTTTCAGGCTGGCATACTTTTCAGGTGTGTTTTTATATAAGAAGAACGGTATGGAACAGAATTCTATCATATTAACTCCTCAGGCACTTCAGGACTTGCCTTCTAAACAATGTCTATTTTATTGTGACTAAATACCAAGACAACTGAGATTGAAGAATTCGAGGCGAAAGGTTCAGGTGCCCTAGAGTTAGGTCTCCAAAAGGCATTTTGTATAATCCTAATAAAATGGTTAATTTTACACACTAAAGTCAGTCTTTTAAAATATTTTGAATATATTTATTTTAAAAGGAACTTTTTTCCCCTCAAGTGTTCACCCATATCCTGCATGTTACTTCAGAATGTATTTTTGTGTGTGTTACCATTATCTTTACAAAAAAAAGACATTATCTTTTCAAAGAAAAGACACAATCAATTTTACTTTCATAGTTTGTAGTATCAGAAGTCTTCTTTAGCTAGTTCTTAAACTTTATCTGAAAGTGTGACCAGACCATAAAAATATGAAGAACTCAGAGCATTAAAGTCCTGTAAATTTTTGCTGAATATAATTTTACATTTTTCTGAAATTAACATGGTCACCTTTAGCAACATATGCTACTTTTTCTCTTTTTTATTAAAAGCACATCTTTGTAATAATTACTTAGATTCTGAAGCATTTTCTGTCACCTATTTGCCAGTAAATAAGTTGTTGATGGAGAGGAAAGCCTTTGGCTGACATCATCAGTATGGACTGTAGGATTCTGATGTTTAGTTTTCTTTCCGTGTCTCATTCTTGACATATATTTAGGATAGTCTACTACAACAATTAGAATTTTATGAACATTTCAGTTCTTTTCTCTTTCTCTTACTCTTGAGTCTAGATAATCGACTTGCAAGATATTGTGTATATGTACATATATATATATATATATATATAAATAACTAGAAAAGAATATTAAAATGGATTTGAAAAGGTGATTATTATGGAGTTTTTCTTCATTTCAAAATGTTTATTCAGTAGGGTATTTAAAATTCTTAGGCAATATATCCTGGCTCATATATCTTACATCACTTTACTAAATGTTCTGTAGCAAAGCAGCTTCTGCAAAAACAGAATCGGTCCTTTATCTTTAGATCAGTTGTAGAGATCTTCATGGGACAAATCATAAGTATTATTTAATTAAAGTTTTGAGTAATCAGTAAGCCAACATTAATTAAATTTTTTGCTTAAGCCCAACTAGTTAACATTTACGATAAAAATACCACTTGCTGTTACATATCCTTTAAAGAATATGTTTTTTTCCCTCCTTACCTTTCCATCTCCCCCTCCCACTGACCTCCCAGGGAAATCTGAAGAACCAAACTGTGCTTGTGACCAGTTTCGCTGTGGAAATGGAAAGTGTATACCAGCAGCCTGGAAATGCAACAACATGGATGAATGCGGAGACAGTTCTGATGAAGAGATCTGTGCCAGAGAAGCGAATCCTCCAACATCTGCCTCCTTCCAGCCCTGTGCTTACAACCAGTTCCAGTGTCTGTCTCGGTTTACCAAAGTGTACACCTGCCTTCCTGAGTCTTTAAAATGCGACGGCAACATTGACTGTCTTGACCTCGGAGATGAGATCGACTGTGATGTGCCCACATGTGGGCAGTGGTTAAAATATTTTTATGGTACTTTTAATTCTCCCAATTATCCAGACTTTTATCCTCCCGGAAGCAATTGTACCTGGTTAATAGACACTGGTGATCACCGCAAAGTCATCTTACGCTTCACAGACTTTAAACTTGATGGTACTGGTTATGGTGATTATGTCAAAATATACGATGGTTTAGAGGAGAATCCGCACAAGCTTCTGCGTGTGTTGACCGCTTTTGATTCTCACGCGCCTCTCACGGTCGTGTCTTCGTCTGGACAGATAAGGGTCCATTTCTGTGCCGATAAAGTCAACGCGGCCCGGGGCTTTAACGCCACTTACCAGGTGGATGGCTTCTGCCTGCCGTGGGAGATCCCCTGCGGAGGGAACTGGGGCTGCTACACCGAGCCGCAGCGCTGTGACGGCTACTGGCACTGCCCGAACGGCAGGGACGAGGCCAACTGCACCGCCTGCCAGAGGGACGAGTTCCCGTGCTCCCGCAACGGCGTCTGCTACCCGCGCTCCGACCGCTGCAACTACCAGAACCACTGCCCAAACGGCTCCGATGAGAAAAACTGCTTTTTTTGCCAGCCAGGAAACTTTCACTGTAAAAACAACCGGTGCGTGTTTGAGAGCTGGGTGTGTGACTCTCAGGACGACTGCGGCGACGGCAGCGACGAGGAGAACTGCCCCGTGATTGTGCCGACTCGGGTCATCACCGCCGCTGTCATCGGGAGCCTCATCTGCGGCCTGCTGCTGGTCATTGCCTTGGGGTGCACCTGTAAGCTCTATTCTCTGAGAATGTTTGAACGAAGGTCAGTATCGAGATAGAGCTATGGGGGAGCGTGCTCTGTACAGTAAAAACATGGCCCAGATATTTGCAACACAGTTTTTAAGGAGATGAGCAATATATTCTTGTTACAATATTGGAGACAGAGCTACATATTGTCTGTGATTTATAAAATTACTGTGAAATGCATATGACTCAAAAGGTTAATAAGCGCATTAAAAAAACAAACACCTAAGAGTTAGGAGGTGAGAAAAGGCAGTCTGTATTCAGTTACTGTTTTCAGATTAACATTTTTTATAGGAATTTTGCAAGCTGTAATTCTTGGTTGTAGTGCTTTAACCTGAGTTTTTATAAATATTAATTCAACAATTACAGACGTTTGAGAGCCTTCTATGTTCAAAGCAGTATACGGGTGAATAGAGCAATGAGTAGAAGTGATCTCACAGGCAGTTTACAGTTAGAAGGAAGGAACTGGTGGGTAGGATCAAATGACAGAACATAAATGCTGTAATAGCTATAAAATAAAGTGATATGAAAGTCAGAGGATCTCAGTTAAGTAAGAAATGGTTCCGCATGAAAGGGTGGCCCTCAGGGAGAGCCATCTTCCACGTGGCAGAGGAGAGACCTGGAGAAGTTGATGGCAGAGAGGTCTAGAAAGCTCCTGTGGAGACCATGACCATCAGCCCCAGGAGAGTTGCAAGTAATACATACAACAAAGAAGTCACATACCAGAGAGCCAAGAACAGATGCCCAGTATCACAACTACCATATGCTTCTTACTTGGCATAAGTGAGCATAAGTGACCAGAAATGTTTTACTACATTGCAACATAAAAGCAAGTAAGCAACATAAAGAGTGGTAAAGAACCCACCTGCAATGCAAGACACATAAGAGACATGGGTTTGATCCCTGGGTAGGGAAGATGCCCTGAGGGAGAGCATGGCAGCCCACTCCAGTGTTCTTGCCTGGAGAAGCCCCATGTGCTGAGGAGCCTGGAGGGTTACAGTGCATAGAGTCGCAAAGAGTCGGACATGACTGGAGGGACTTAGTGCACACACACAACGTGAGAGCACAATGAAGACCAGAGGTCTTGAGTTTAAGAGCAAGTTACTCCAGAGGGGTTTGGCAACTCATTTCACTGTTTTCCTTACCTGAAAGATAAATGTGTTGGTCTTGATGAATAAAGTATCTTCTAAGAATATTCAGATACTTTCACCTCAAGTCTCAAGCCCCTATGATCTCAGAAGTTTAAAGATCTAGTACTTTTATCTTTTACAGGGATATTTAATTTTTTAAAACTTAGTGATCCAGGCCCCTAGTAAAAACCACATGAGGCTGGACTGTCCGCTTCACCTCTGTGTTCTCAGTGTGGGTAGTATAGATACTCACCAAGCGTTGGTTGATTCTGCTTTACGAATGAACAAATATGTTAACCTTCCGATTGTTTTCATTGTTGATAATTTAAAAATTACTGTTTTGGCTTGCCCCCTTTTTTTTAAAAAACTCCTTTCATCCCCCTGTTTCTCTCAAAGATCGTTTGAAACACAGTTGTCCAGAGTGGAAGCAGAATTGTTAAGAAGAGAAGCTCCTCCCTCTTATGGACAATTGATCGCTCAGGGTTTAATTCCACCAGTTGAAGATTTTCCTGTTTGTTCACCTAATCAGGTATGTTACAATTTATCATTTCTGTTTCAGTACCTCTTAAAATGAAGTCTATACTTACGTGTAGTGGTGAAGGACCCTTGACTGTGTCAGAATTTTTGCAGTCGAGTCAAGAATTAAATAAATGGAAGATTTGAAATTATATAGTTGACTCCTGAACAATGTGGGGGTTAGGGGCATCAATGCTCCATGCAGGTTAAAATTCACATGTAACTTTATAGTTGAACTTCCCAGGTGGCCCAGTGGTAAAGAATCCACCTGCCAATGCAAGAGATGCAGTTTGATCCCTGGGTTGGGAAGATCCCCTGGAGAAGGAAATGGCAACCCACTCCAGTATTCTTGCTGGGAAATCCCATGGACAGAGGATCCTGGTGGGATACAATCCATGGGGTCACAAGACAGTTGGACATGTCTGAGCAACTAAACAACTTTTTAGTCAGCCTTCTGTCTAGGGTTCAGCATCCACAAATTCAATCAACCTTAGATGATGTGGTGCTGTAGTCTTTGCCATTGAAAAAAAAATCTGTAAATAAGTGCACCTAGGCAAGCCCATGTTGCTCAAGGGTCTACTCTAGTTGTTTCATTATATTTTAAGAAATTCAAAAGTATACTTTTCATTCTTTACTTCTTATTTGGTTACGTGATTCTTAAGCACTTTAATGTTTAGGATGTGCTTAGTCGCTCAAACATGTCCGATTCTTTGCGACCGCATGGACGGTAACCCACCAGGCTTCTCTGTCCATGGGGTTCCCCAGGCAAGAATATTGGAGTGGGTTGCCATACCCTCCTCCAGGGGGTCTTCCCCACCCAGGGATTGAACCCGTGTCTCTTATTTCCTGCATTGGCAAGTGGGTTCTTTACCACTAGCACCACCTGGAAAGCCCTAATGTTTAGAATAATTTAGTACGTCAAAATTCAGAAGTAAAGTCTGACAACTTATTTTCTACTTGAACTATTTTGAAGATTTAAGAGTAAATATGTTGATATCAACTAAAGTTGATATGCTTAGAAATACATTAGTAACATGCAAGGTTAAAATAAGTCATTGAAATGAAGTTAATATTTCTACCTGCCTTGAGAGAAAACCTCTTCACAGCTGGATTTTACAGTGCTTAAAAATCCATATCATTTTCTTTAAATAGTGACTCTGTTTTTAAATTTTTTTAGTTTATTTGGAGTATAGCCAATTAACAATGTTATGAAAGTTTCAGGTGGACGGCAAAGGGATTCAACCATATATATTTATGTATCCATTCTCCCCCAAACTCCCCTCCTATGTAGTCATTCTTTATTAATGTTGCTGAATTCTTTAAATTTTTGTTAGCAATTTTTTAAATTGAAATGTAGTTTATTTACAGTGTTGTCTTAGTTTCCAGTATACAGCAAAGTGATTCAGTTATATACATAGTTATATACATTCTTTTTCATATTTTTTTCTGTAATTAGTTCCCGGCAATTTCTTTTTCAATTCTTAAAGTTGTGCCAGGGTTCATAAGGCCATAAAGGTTTATACATTTAAAATGTAAATTCATCATGAAATAATTCTAAAAATTGTTCCTAGTATCATAATTAAGAAAAATTGTTAGACATTGTTTTCCCACTGGTTGAAAGTGAAAGTCGCTCAGTCGTGTCTGACTCTTTGTGACTCCATGGATAGTCCATGGAATTCTCCAGGCCAGAATACTGGAGTGGGTAGCTGTTTCCTTCTCCAGGGGATCTTCCCAACCCAGGGATCGAACCCAGGTCTCCTGTATTGCAGGTGGATTCTTTCTCAGCTGAGCCACCAGAGAAGCCCAGTAATTAATTCTGTTCAAAATTAAAGTCCATTTCCTTTTTGGTAAATGAGATCTCTGATTGCAATCTGTCACCTTATTTGAGTCTTTTTAGGAAATCTTTGTGAGAATTGATAGTTTTAAAACATTTCTCTGGATATAATTTGCTAAATAAATAATTCAGAATTTCCACTGGTTGAAATTTTGTGTGCAACATAGGAAGAACCTACATTATGGCTTTTTCATAATATATTGTTGGTCCTGCCATGGGGAAGGGTTCTTTTTAGGTAGGAATTCAGAGGATGGTTAATTCCATGCACCCCCTCTACCATCTGTCACTCATCACCGGTATACCCTGAGGGTACCTTCAAGAGTTTAGTCAACTCTGAGTTACATGGAGCATTGTCCACATATGATAGCCCTCGCTTCTAACACCAATTGTAATTGTAAGTTCAGGGGCTCCCAGAACCATCCTCCAGTTTGATAATTCACTAGAAAGCCTCAGAGCTCATTGAGTACTGTTATATACCATGGTGTAACTTTTATTGCTTGGAAAGGACCCAGATTAAATCAACCAAAGTAAGAGACATATAAAACAGGGTTCAGGAGAGTACCAAACACAGCCCTTCCAATTGTCTTTTCCCCATAATCTCAGGACTGTGTAACTCTCTCAACACCAGTGAATGACAGTATGCATGAAACACTGCCATCTAAGGAAGCTCCCCCAAACTTGGTGTCCAAGGTTTTTATAAGAGCTCCATCACATAGGCACAATTCATCACACACGTGACTGATCCCGGCCTCGAGCTCTTCAGAGATTGACTGATTCTGCTGATTGAAAGCCCTCACCCTGCATCACATTTGTGTGGCTCAGAGCCTCCACCTAAAACACACTGTTACTCTCTGGCTGACCCAAGGCTCCACGCAATGACATTTCTATCAGAGATGACATTCCAGGGATTGAGATCTCTTCCCAGAAGTAAAGGGCAAAGGTCAGACTTCACTTTGGGTAAAGTTTAATTAACTCCCCATAACAGCTTTCATCTTGGGTTATAATTTACCCTGAGAGAATTTTGATTCAAAAAAGTTTTAAAACAAAACATGTTTGTACATGTTTAGATTTTACTCAGTTAATGAGATTAAACTCTCAAGTTTGAAACTTTTGTTAATAAATTATCAAATATCTATATTAGTTTTTAAAAAGAATTATTTTCTGAATTACCACCTCAATTCAAAATAGCGATCCTTTCTGAGGCATGCTTTCTTTTTTCTTCATAAACTGAAGAAGTATATGAAATTATTCCTAAAACAATCATGAGATCCCCTTATAGAATTGAATTGGCAGTCATTTAATTAAACAGACTTTGAAACGAGTAGAGAACTTCCTATCACTGTGGCAGACTGTACTGTTAAAGTCGGCTCTGAAGGGTGCTGAAGGTGTTGTGGATCACACTGCCTAAGAGGGGAGGATAGCTGAAGAGCCTGTATTCCTTGCTGGATTTAAAGACAGTGCTCACACAAAGCCTTAGAACTTGAATGCCGGATGAGGAGAACCAGATCTATGGGGTTCATAGGGATGTGAACCACTTTTAGTTTATATTCTTAATTGGTGAAAAATCTTACTGGCATACTAAATTTATATATGCTGATATTCAGATTTCTTATTGACAGTCTGTTCTTTATTAAAGCCAGACTATGAGATAATCCTGTGATAGTAGCTTCTTAGCTTTCTGTGAATTATATTTCAGGGATTATGTTCAAAAAGTCTATATGACACACATGGAAATCACAAATAAGTGCAGTACCAGTCACAGAGAGATGGAGAACATACTATCACATTTTCTTATTCTCTTCCCTTCTTTTCTTGTGTGAGGAGGAGGGGCAAGAGTCATTCATTTTGGCAAATAGAAGCTGTATCTTCATTTGAAAGGGAGTCTATCAACTTACTGTTGTTTCTTGGAAATACTGTGTTGTAAATACTAAATACCAGATTGATGAAAGCTGTGTTTGTTTCTAGTTGGATTACTCCTTTTTATAACCACTAGATGGAGCTAAAGACTTTTTATAACAGTAGCTTGTTGGGTTTTGGTTTTTATTTTTTAATAATTCTGATAGTCATTCATCTACAAAAAAAAAAGAGTAGGTTTTTCTTTCAGTTGAGCAATATGGTCACCTCCCAAGTGCACTAGTTAAAAATCATCAGTTTTCAAAGAATAAGGTTATAATTTATGTTTAACATGACAATAAGAGATAAATCTTTAAGATCGAGAAGAAACCTAAATGTCTCAGATACCATTGAATAGTGCTATAAACAAATTATTTTCTTTGACTTTCTGTTTTCTGTGCTGCATTACAAATATAATTCCTGTTTATGGTAACATAAATAAATTCTCAATATCTACTCATTCAATAAATCCTTGGTTTTGACCTTGTAAATCAAGTCTAATTTGTTCTGTTCTAAACAAACAGGTAAACAGCCTGGTTTTCACACTCCTGTAAGTCATTTAGAGAATTATGGTAGAGACTATTCTATGCTCATAGCTAAAGAAGTATCAAATAATTTCATTTTCATCCTTGGTACATTTCTAGGATTGTATTACTGTGTGAAGTTTTAAAACATAATTGCTGTTGTGATTGACATTAAGTATCATTTTAAAGTTCATATATAAAGTATCAAGAAAATCTTAAACACAGTGAACAGTGGTTCCAGTTATAGGTTAGTTTCTGCAATGGGATGAACCTGTATCAATGAGAGAATTTAATTTATCTTTCATAGACCCTAGCAATGAGTAATAGAATTTTTATCCACAACATAGTTTTAATACCTTGCTTTCAGCTGTCTTAAGATCTTTTTTTTTTTCAGGCGTCTGTTTTGGAAAACCTGAGGCTGGCTGTACGGTCTCAGCTTGGATTTACTTCCATCAGGCTTCCTATGGCAGGCAGATCCAGCAACATCTGGAACCGTATTTTTAATTTTGCACGGTCACGCCATTCAGGGTCATTGGCTCTGGTCTCAGCAGATGGAGATGAGGTTGTCCCTAGCCAGAGTACCAGCAGAGAACCTGAAAGAAATCATACTCACAGAAGTCTGTTTTCCGTGGAGTCTGATGACACAGACACAGAAAACGAGAGAAGAGATACAGCAGGAGCATCGGGCGGGGTTGCAGCTCCTTTGCCCCAAAAAGTCCCTCCCACGACAGCTGTAGAAGCAGCAGTGGGAGCGAGTGGAAGTTCCACCACTCAGAGCACCCGAGGGGGTCACACAGAGACCAGACGGGATGTGACCGCCGTGGAGCCCCGCAGTGTGAGTCCAGCACGGCACCAGCTCACAAGTGCGCTCAGTCGAATGACTCAGGGGCTGCGTTGGGTACGTTTTACATTAGGGCGATCAAGCTCCGTGAGTCAGAACCAGAGCCCTTTGAGACAACTTGATAATGGGGTAAATGGAAGAGAAGAAGATGATGATGTCGAGATGCTAATTCCAGTTTCTGAAGGAGCTTCAGACTTCGATGTGAATGACTGCTCCAGGCCCCTTCTTGGTCTTACGTCCGATCAAGGGCAAGGGTTCAGACAACCACACAGTGGAACAAACCCCGGAGTGAGGCCAAGTAGTCGTGACGGCCCTTGTGAGCGCTGTGGTATCGTCCACACTGCCCAGATCCCGGACTCTTGCTTGGAAGCAACGCTGAAAACTGAAACGAGTGATGATGAAGCTTTGTTACTTTGTTAGGTACGATCCCATCAGGGAGCTTGGATACAAGTTGGAGCAATATCCATTCATTGTTTTGTAACTTTACAATTAAACTAGTTTTCGTTTAAAAAGAAAAGAAAAAGATGCAGGGCGATTTCTTATTATCATATGTTAGCCTGCATGGTTAAATTAAACAACTGTAACTCTATGAACTTTAGAGTTTACTATTTTAGCAGCTAAAAATGCATTATGTATTCAGATTGTTCAGTAATGTTTTTCCATTTGTTTCTAATTGTTTTCATTCCGGTACTGTGGTTAGCAGTAGAGATATGGCTGCTGAAACTCATTTGACTGTCAGTTTATCTATCCTATGTTAAAATATTTTTTTGTTTAGAATAATACCTTCTTTTAATTAAACCCTTTATGCTTTTGCCAACACATCTTGTAAGTTAATATACTAGATGTTAAGGTTGTTAATATAAAAAGTAAAAATTCCTTATACTCATCTATTTTTATTTATATAACATTAACATTTGTCTAGGCATTATTGGATTTCATCATAACATGAGCTTGTCAAAGGGAAAAAAAAACTTTGTCTAAAATGTTTTCTCTTATGTTTGACATGCAATGATGTGAAATTTAGATAGTTAGATAAATTAATGGCAAAAAACAAAACTCTTTTATAGGTTTTCTAATGTTGACTTTAATACTCTAATATGGTACAAACCAAATGGTAAAAATCCCAAGTCATTTCTTTTTCATCTCTATTTAAGGACAAAATTAAGCAGATGAAGATATTCTACTATGCATTAAATCTTGAACTTTATGTGTACAAAAACTGTACAAGTTCCAACTGGTAATGTTTTTCCCTGATACTGGGTTATGCTTGTATAAGACCCTAGGGGATTTGCACTAAAATCATATTAAGGTCTCAGATGAATTTAGTGCAGAAGCACCTTCACTTTAAATACTATTATTTGCTATCATGATGACTATATTTCCATAGCTTTTTTGGGGGGTGAGGGGGCATTTTTATTACAACTTGAGGTTGCTTTGCTGGTTTCATATTTATTTGTTGTATTTAAAGACTGCATTCTTGTAAGAAAGTGATTTTTTTCAATATATTTTATTCATGAGGGGAGGATCGTGCTTCATGAAAAGCAAATTAAAAAGTCATTCAGATCACCTCCCTTTTTAAAGTAAAGTGAATTGCAAAACCGCATATTTTTTTATTGTCAATTCCCATTTATTTATTCTTTAGCTATCTCTTTTAGTAGCTTAATGATTGAGTATGAAAAATGTATTTGTGTGTGATTATTGCTATTTATTAAATTTTAAATACTTTGCTGAATGTCATTTTAAAGCATGTTTGAGGTCTTGTGTATTTGTCGTGTTATGCTGTCAGGAAGAACTGACTGAAATGTTTTAATATGTATCAAAAATTAAAATTACTTTTTTTGTATTGCCTCGAGGTACTTTTTAACTCAAAGTTGATCTTTATTTTTGTTCATTTGGTGTATATACAAATTCAGGCAATGAAATATGCAGTATGTCTAGAAGAAAAATTAAAGGGAGATAGTCTTTCTTAACTCCCTTATAAAGTAGTAGCTTATACCAGTTCTCGAGGGTAAAAATCCCTAAGGATCTGAGTATTATTTTGCCTTTGAAAAAACTGACGTATCTTAGAAGATTCAGTAACTCTAGCAGTTTTCTTTTTATGTTATTTTCAGACATTTTAAACTCCTGTGCAATATTTTACTGTCAGAATTTGGGTTACCAAATTAACCTTGTTTGGGTCCTACTAATTATATGCTATTATGTATAGGTTTTTTGTTTTTGTTTTTTGGCATGTGTTTTTAATTTCTTTGTTTAAATTAACTAATACATCTTCTTAGTTGAAACATTAAAAAAAATCAAGTCTGCCTCCTACTCCTGACACTCATCTTTTAGTTCCCTTTCAAAGAAAAAGGTACAAACACTACATTTTTGTGTATCCCCCAGAAATACCGTATACATACATAAATGTATCCATGTGTATAAATGCTATATGATATAATACAAATTGTAACATGCATTCTTTTCTGCACTTCTTTTCAAAGGCAAGGTGTATCTACTACTATTTGAATGTTAAAAGTAAAGATGAGTATTTCTGGTTTTTGACTTTTCACATTTAAACATTTGATCTGTCCTGAATTTAAGGCTCCACTTTTTTTTTCCTAGGTAACTACCTAGTTACTGTAAGACAGTTCATTAAATCTATTCTTTCCTCACTTTTGCAAATGACCCTTTTATCATATTGCAGATTTTCATATTGTGTAGATATGTTTCTAGACTCCCATTCCATTCTCTTCAGTTGACCTGCCTTTCTTTTTTTGTACCAGTCTTCCACTGCCTGGAGAATCCCATGGACAGAGGAGCCTGGTAGGCTACAGTCCACAGGGTCGCAGAGAGTCGGACACAACTGAGCGACTTCACTTTCCACTGTTTTAATAACTGTAATTTTTTAAGTGTTCAAATATTCTTGCTTATTTTTCCAGTTGAACTTTAGAACCAGCCCTTGTGTTCCACCAAACAAACCCATAGAACTTTTTTTTTTTTTTGGACAGTTTTATAGATCAGCTTGGGTAAATTTGACATCATTATCATGTTAAGAATTCTGTCTAAACCATCCAAAAATGGCTCCCATTTGATCAAGTCTTTTTGTTGTTTCCTTTGAAGATGCTTCACGTTTTACTTTACTGAGAACTTGTAATGTTCTTCAAGAGTTCTAAGAAATTTTATTATTTTTGTTACCATCATTAAGGAAGTCCTTCCAATTTATAATTTAGTCTTATTTTAGTATATACAAAAAGTAAAATGTTTTCTACTCAGCTACCAGACTCTGATTTTCTTATGGTTTCTAATAGTACTTCACTTAATATTTTTGTGTTTTCCACTTATACAGTCATGTCTTCCAGTTTGCATACCTCTTTTTATCTCTTGCTTGCATTGTCTAGTATTTCTAGAATAATGTTAAAATATATTGGCTATAATGAACTGGGTTGAGTTATATACATTTAATTAATCATATTAAGGAGTATCTGTTGACCCCTATTTTTTAAAAAAATTAGTCAAGATTGATTGCATGTTGAATTTTATCACATGCCTTTTCATTTTCTATGGAGATGATCATATGATTTTTCTCCTTGACCTTTTAATATGAATTTTGTTAATATATTTTGTACCATCCTTAAATTCCTGAAATAAACTCTACTTGACCATATGTATTATTCTTTCAATGTATTTCCAGATTATTTCATATTTTATTTAGATTTGCATCCGTATTCATCAGTGCAATTAGTCATATGTGTGTGTGTGCATGCACCCTTGTGCACTACCTTTAAGAAGCTTTGTTATTGACTTTATGCCGGTAAACTGGAAATATTTTTCTTTCTCCTGAGTTCTGGAACAGTTTGCATAACATTGGGATTTTCCTTAAGATTTCAGTGAAATTGTCTGGGGCTAGTCAATGTTTAGCAAATAGCTCTTTAACAACTCTTTTGGTATTTATGGTAACTGGTGTGTATAGTTTCTGTGTCTCAGCTAGGACCATCAACCATCCATATTGTCCAGGTTTTCAAGTTAATTTCCCAGTGGTGAGCAGAGTTACCCCTTCCTCTTTTGTGTGCATGGCCCTTTTGTGTGTAGTATGTATTACGCTTGCTCCCTTATTTTCCTAATTAAGATAGCTAGTAGTTGACCTAATTTGCTGTTTTTGTTTCCTTGTTCCCCCCAAGTGGTATGCTTTGAGTTGTCTCTTTTATTATTTTTCTGTTTTTCAATTAATTGATTTCCTTAAATAAATGTCCTACTTTTTGCTTTCCTTAGTTTATTTTGTTGTTGTTTTAACTCCTTGTTAGCATTCGATTTAATCATTTTTATTTTTTCTTAATTATTAATATGAGATTTAATTTTATTCAGTTCAGTTTAGTCACTCAGTCGTGCCCGACTCTTTGCAACCCATTGGACTGCAGCACGCCAGGCCTCCCTGTCCATCACCAACTCCCAGAGTTTACCCAAACTCATGTCCATTGAGTTGGTGATGCCATCCAACCATCTCATCCTCTGTCGTCCCCTTCTCCTTCTGCCCTCAATCTTTCCCAACATCAGGGTCTTTTCAAATGAGTCAGCTCTTTGCATCAGGTGGCCAAAGTATTGGAGTTTCAGCTTCAACATCAGTCCTTCCAATGAACATCCAGGACTGATCTCTTATAGGATGGACTGGTTGGATCTCCTTGCTGTCCAAGGGACTCTCAGGAGTCTTCTCCAACACCACAGTTCAAAAGCATCTATTCTTTTGCACTTAGCTTTCTTTATAGTCCAACTCTGACATCCATACATGACTACTAAAAAAACCATAGCCTTGACTAGACAGACCTTCGTTGACAAAGTAATGTCTCTGCTTTTTAATATGCTGTCTAGGTTGGTCATAACTTAATTCTGAGTACTGCTTGCATAGGCCAGAACACTTAGGTGTATTAGTGTTGTCATTACTTTTATATTCCAGGTGTTCTGAAGTTTGTTTTTATTTCCTCCTTAACCCACAAGTTGTATAAAAGAAGACTTTTTTCCTTTTTTTGCTATGTATTGTTTTTTGTTTTACCAAATAATAGCAGATTCGGTGTGGGTATTGGTATTGTTTTCTGATTGCTTTATTCTCTTTTTTTTTGGACATCAGAATCAGATAATGTTATGTGTATTATATTACTGTGGGGAGTTTATTATCTTTCCTTAATTTTTAATATCCAGGATCTCTTTTTTTAAGTATATTCCCTGTTCACAGGATGTAGATTTTATTAGAGATTACTCAGTTTATCGTGTACCATTTAGATCTTCTCCCCTGTACTGTGTCTTGTCTTCTCAGTCTGTCCGTCAGAGCTCCAGTGTTGGCATGAAGGAAGAGGGGCAGCAACCACGGGGCTGTGTCATACGGGCTCAGAGGTCGCAGCCCCGCCTCAGCTCACTAGGACTGAGAACATAAGCACGTGATGAGGGGAGTCTTCCAGCAAGACGTTGGGGTTTCAGCTGCTACTGCTGCTTACCACTGTCATCCACTGTTAAGCTGGAAATGAATGCATACGACGTTTAGAATAAAGGGGAAAAGAGCAGACTGAATTCACTAGGTGTTCACTGAGTCTCTACCACAGACCCAGCGATGCTTTGGTGACCTGCTTGCTGCTCGCCACTCGAGTTGCTTGGCCGTTCCCTCACCCTTCCTCCTGAATTCCAGGGAGAAAAGGACCGCAAGTTGACCCATTTTACTCGAGTGGGCCCCTGTTTAAAAACTGATGGATATCTCTGCACAAGCTTCTTAGGACCTAGTCTCAGAAGGGCCAAAATATCACTTCTACCGTATTCTGTTGGTCAAACAAAACTCTAAAGCCAACCCAGATTCCACAGAAAGACAAATAGACTCCACTCCATAGTAGACGTAGCAAAGGATTTGTGACATCTATAATCCATCTCAGGAGAGTACCTGATGTGTAAGAAATACCAAATTGCCAGAATTAATATCTTAAGCAGAAAAACAGTGCTACAGTCCAGTTAAGAGGGTCACTTGCCAACTTCCCTGGTGGTCCAGTGGTTGGGAGTCTGCCAGTGTCAGGGACACGCATCTGATCCCTGGTCCAGGAAGATCCCACATGCTGCAGGGCAACTAAGCCTGCTCACCACAACTACTGATCCCACACACTGCCACTACTGAATCCAGTGCTCCCTAAAGCTGGTACTGGAGTGAGAAGCCCACACTCCAAAACCCGGAGTAGCCTCTGCTCACTGCAACTTAGAGAAAGCCCATGTGCAGCAAGGAACACCCAGGGCAGCCAAGAATAAATAATTTTTTTTAAAAAGAAACTCATTTGCTAAAAGGATATCACATTAACTCAGCTCCTCTGTCATATGTCAAGTACATTAATCATGCATATCTTGGTTATTAGAAATGCAACAGTGTGACAATTAGCCTTAGTATATTTGGAAGAGAAATCAGAGCATTGATGCAAATTTAGATAAGCACATTTAGGCAGTATGAATGTTAAGTTTATTAATATTTTTCAACTAAGTTTATATTTGTTATTGTAACCTATGGGCTTCCTTCTTAGCTCAGTTGGTAAAGATTCTACCTGCAATGCAGGAGACCCGGGTTCAATTCCTGGGTCGGGAAGATCCCCTGGAGAAGGAAATGGCAACCCACTCCAGTATTCTTGCCTGGAGAATTCCATAGACAGAAGAGTCTGGTGGGCTATAGTCCATGGACTCGTAGGAGTCTATAAAATATTTTTAAATTTTTAGAGGCAATACAACATGAAATCTTCAGTAAGTCCTTTAATCACTCTGCACTTTAGATCTTCATCTATCAATGGGGATGACTGGCCTCATGGAAGATTACTGTATGTAAAGCTCTTGAAGCAGTGCCTGGCTCATCGTAAGGACTACATCTTTGCTATTACTGTCATTGAATGTTAAACAGAAAACATCTCTGAAGCTTGAATTAGATGAGATCTTGTATGTGAAAAGTCCAGAAATATTCATGGTTTCTGAAGATCATGAAGATGGGCTTCCTGGGTGCTTCTGAGGGCAACCACTTCCCCTGGGATCATCATGGACGTGAACCAGGAACCCAGAATAAACGTCAGAATGGGAGCAAGAAAAGGGGAAAAGAGACAGTAGCAGCCCATTTGTGATGAGTTCAAGGGAGTTCCAAGACCCAAGAGACGGGACCTTGCTGAGCCTGGGATCTGAGGAAGTTGCCATAGTGACTGAATCTGGAGAAGGGTCTTCACGGGCCTCCTAGAACAGCAGTAGTTTTTAGATCACTTAGCCCCCTGTGGAAGGATCATTAGTGGCTTCCCTGATGGCCCAGGTGGTAGAGAATCTGCAATGCAGGAGACCCAGGTTTGACCCCTGGGTCCCTCCTCCCTGGAGGAGGCCATGGCAACCCACTCCAGTATTCTTGCCTGGAGAAACCCGTGGACAGAGGAGCATGGTGGGCTACCGTCCATGGGGGTCGCAGAGAATCAGACACGACTGAGCGATTAACTCTTTCACTTCACTTTCAGTCCCCTCACTGGAGCAAATGTGTGTACTCAGCATCCAGAAGGAGGGAAGCCTCCTTCTGAGGGTTTGGGGAAAGAATAAAACAGGCCTCTTGTCTCTGAGCAACTGCACCAGCCTTGGCCTGACTCCTTTGACTTCCTGTTCTATGAAACAAGTGTGGTAGGAGTCTCACTCACCATGGAGTATGACATGCCTAACTCCTCTGCAGGCTCTTAAGTTGGGAATAACAACAATGGTGGACAGGATTAAATGAGACAATATATGTAAAAGCCAGTTAGAATAGTGACTGTGAAGTGCAGTGTGAGTGCTCCATAAACAATAAAGATCAGGTGGCCAAAGTTGAAACTTCAGCTTCAGCATCAATCCTTCCAATGAATATTCAGGGTTGAGTTCCTTTAGGATTGTCTGGTTTGATCTGTTTGCTGTCCAAGGGACTCTCAAGAGTCTTCTCCAACACCACAATTCAAAAGCATCAGTTCTTTGGCACTCAGCATTCTTTGTGGTCCAACTCTCACATCTGTACATGACTACTAGAAAAACCACAGTTTTGACTATAAGGACCCTTGTCGGTAATGTTTCTGCTTTTTAATATGCTGTCTAGGTTTGTCATTGCTTTTCTTCCAAGAAGCAAGTGTCTTTTAATTTCATAGCTGCAGTCACTGTCCACAGTGATATTGGAGTCCAAGAAGAGAAAGTCTGTCACTGCTTTCAATTTTTCTCCATCTATTTGCCATGAAGTGATAGGACCAGATGCCTTGATCTTAGTTTTTGAATGTTGAGTTTCAAGCCAGCTTTTTCACTCTTCTCTTTCATTTTCATCAAGAGACTCTGCTTTCTGCCATTGGGGTGGTGTCATCTGCATATCTGAGGTTATTGATATTTCTCCTGGCAATCTTTATTACAGCTTGTGCTTCATCTAGCCCAGCGTTTCTCATGATGTACTCTGCATATAAGTTAAATAAGCAGGGTGACAATATACAGCCTTAACGCACTCCTTTCCCAATTTTGAACCAGTCCATTGTTCTATGTTCAGTTCTACCTGGTGCCTCTTAACCTGCATATGTGCCTTGGAAGGAATATTCCCATGTGCTCAAGAGAGGCTAAAACCCAAAGAAGCTTAATATCCTCCCAGAAAGGAACATGTAAGCTTTACTAAGGAAAAATAATAGAGTGTAATGGGAAAGCATGGACTTTGGAGTCAGACACATTACTGTTTGAATCCTGGCTCTGCTACTTTTGATGTCCTAGAGCTGAATGAATCACTTGATCTCACTAGATCTTATTGTGTCATCTGGAAAGTGGGGTAGCATACATGCTTAAGGATTAAATGAAAGAAGAGGTTGAAATAAATTTTAATTGTCATTATCACAGACTCATTATCCAAATTAAAATGATCTTTTTTCCCAAACTCCCCTCCACTGAGTGTTATGCATTTTGTATATTAGTAGAGTTTTAAGAGCATATTTCTTACAGTAAGAAATATGTCCTGTTTTTCTTGATTACATGGCTGTATCTCAATGAAAAGTAGATTCACTAAACAAAAGAGTGACATTTTAGCACAGACCTCTTTATTTTATTATTAAAAAAAGGCCAAAATTATGAACTTGTATAGAACCCAGACCAAGAAATATATGGACTTAGAACGTGTGTTGAGCAACTATAAATAAAAGAAATACAGAGATGCTATTTCTATTCAAAAAATTATGGTAACATATTAAGCAATTTTCAAGAACTTTTCTCCATTTCACTGCAGTATCAAATTTTACTTGAATATTTATATTTATCTCATAAATTGAGTTCTGACTTCAAGGAACATAGAAATCCCTTATCTAATTTGGCTTTTAGATTTAGTTTTCCAAACTCTGAAAGTGTTAGTCACTCAGTTGTGTCCAACTCTTTGTGAACGCATGAACTGTAGCTTGCCAGGCACCTCTGTCCACGGAATTCTCCAGGCAAGAATACCAGAGTGGGTTACCATTTCCTTCTCCAGGGAATCTTCCTGACCCAGGTATCGTTTGATTCCTAGGTCAGGAAGATTCCCTGGAGGAGGGCATGGCAACCCACTCCCGTATTCTAGCCAGGAGAACCCCATGGACAGAAGAGCCTGGCGGGCTACAATCCATAGGGTCGCAAAGAGTTGGACTTAACTGAAGCTTCTTAGCACTCACAAGCTATCACTCTACAAATAATCTTCCCTATTTTTCAGAAAAGTAGTTGTTTTATTAAACTAAAGACAGAACGTATCATCTTCATCTACTTAACAGTATAATGAAGTGGTTGGGGGCACCATTGGCTTTGAGATCTGAGTAACTATGTTACTTTGGCATCTGTAAAACAGCAGTAATATTTCCTAGCTCACGGAGTTCTGTAGAGATGAGATGTCATATACAACGGCCTTGCTTAGCCCAATGCCCAGTGTATTAAAATCCAACAACTAAATAGTCCATAAATATTTATGGAGCGAGTACTGTACACTCAGAAATCCTCAAGCTATATGCTCTTTAAAGCATAATGTGAAAACTTGGTTTAATGTGAAGACTATATTTGATATAGAAAGAAAGTTATCATTTTGTAATATGAAATTGTACATTACAGATGTCCACAAAGGATGCATTAGTCATATTCAAGAGAACAAAGTAACAAGCTGTTTGCCTTTCCAACTTTAAAGAAAGGATAACAGCTATCTATCACAGAGATAAAAGGTCACCAGGAATGGCGTGAAAGAAGTGAAAGTGTTGGGCACTCAGTTGTGTCCAACTCTTTGTGACCCCCTGGACTGTAGCCCACCAGTCTCCTCTGTCCATGAACTCTCCAGGCAGGAATACTGGAGTGGATTGCCATTCCCTTCTCCAGGAGACCTTCCCAACTCAGGGATTGAACACAGATCTCCCACATTGCAGGTGTATTCTTTCTCATCTGAGTCACCTGGGAAAGTGTGGCTTAGTGTTGGGCACTCAGTTGTGTCCAACTCTTTGTGACCCCCTGGACTGTAGCCCACCAGTCTCCTCTGTCCATGAACTCTCCAGGCAGGAATACTGGAGTGGATTGCCATTCCCTTCTCCAGGAGACCTTCCCAACTCAGGGATTGAACACAGATCTCCCACATTGCAGGTGTATTCTTTCTCATCTGAGTCACCTGGGAAAGTGTGGCTTACTGCTTATTTATAGCAAATTGCTGAGCAGACCAAAGAAATAGTCGGTCTTTACAAGAAACCACCTTAGTGGTTTATTTCAACATTACAGTTATTTCTTTTGCAATGGATAATTGAATACTTGTCTTCATAACACTCAAATGAACTTTGAATTCTTATTGATACAAACCAAGTGCTAAAAAGTCCCTCCACAGAGTCTTGCATGTGATGTTGACAGGGTGAAAATGAAGTTAGTGAACTCCTTATGCATCGCTGTGGTCTGTAATAGGTCTTGGAATACAAGGATAAATGCCATGCAGTTTTCATTTCCCAGAAACTCACAGATTAGTGCCCTTAGGTACACAGTTATGCAACAAATAAGTAGTTGGTATTATCCTTGACCTTAGACCACATTTTCACTGTGTTTGCCTTGTCTGATGCTCAATACCTCTCACAGCAAAACAGTAACTTTTCTCCTGAGATGTCTGTAAGATGAATAAAAGTTTTAATACAGAAGGGAGGTTTTACCATACAACATAATTTCCCTTCCCTTCTGATTTACATCAGAGAAATAAAGTATAAAACAAGATGGCACAGACAGGACAGACAACAGAAAGGTTCCATTTCAGAGGGTGTGGGCCTGGGTGGGACTGCTGTTGTTCAGTCACCAAGCTATGTCTGACTCTGCAGCCCCATGGACTGCAGCACGCCAGGCTTCCCTTTCCTTCACCATCTCCCGGGGTTGGCTCAAACCTATGTCCGTTGAGTCAGTGATGCCATCCACCCATCTCATCCTCTGTCGATCCTTCTCCTGGGCGGGACATGTTTGGGTAAAAGGAGCTGCACCTTGACTACTGTCTCCCCATAGCTCATGCTTTTCCTTGAACCCTGATTCTTTCAACATTCAGGGCATCAGTCCATCTACATAACTGGAGACAGTGTCCTGAGGACTCCAGAACAGAACCTACTATCCCTGCTTCAGCCCCAACTGAGGTCATGCTCAGGACTGCCCAGGATTCCTGGGAAAGTTGAGGTAAATGCTAGTAAGGGTCACCTTGAATCTCTTTAGCTTTAGACCTTGACAGCATCAAGAGCTGGGCATAGGAAGAGTTTTATACTAAGTCATAGAACCAAAGAAGGTGAACTTTCCTGAAGATACCCTGCAGCTTACTTTGTATCCAAGTCTCAAGTCAACAAAATACGAAGAACTGAAGGCAGATCCTTGTTGCCAGGGGCCAAGGCTGGTGAGAGAGGACTGACTGCAAAGAGGCAGCTGGAAACTTTTTGCGGTGATGGAAATATTTTCTATCTTGATTGTGGTGCATGGTTACATGAATTCATAGCACTGTACACATTAAAAGGTGGATTTTACTTTCTATGCTTTGTTTGTTAAGAAACTAAATATATGAAGTGCAATAAAAATTATTTCCTCTTGCTTTTTAGAAAAACTTTTTCAAAATGACATTTCAAAGATAGTGATTTCTACACCCTCATGTTCATTGCAGCATTGTCTATAATAGTCAAGACACAGAAGTCAAGACATCAACACACGAATGGATAAAACAGTTTGGCATATACTTGTCATTGTTGTTCAGCTGCTAAGTCTGACTCTTTGTAACCCCATGTGTATGTGTGTGTGTGTCAAATACTAAGTCTGACTCTTTGTGACCTCATATGTGTGTGTGTGGCATATATATACTCAATGTATAAGAAATGAATAAGCAGTAACATCAATCAAATAGAACTGGGAAACCAAAAAGGGAGCTCTCACGTCCTGTGCTGATAGCAGAGCCCAGGGCAGTAAAGACTCCTCTCCTTTCCAGTCAAGAACTCAGTCAATGAAAAGCCATGGACGCTTGGTTTACTGAATCCAACTTCCTTTTCTTCTCTACAAAAGCCTTCTCCTTCCCTTGCCCTGTGAGACTTGCCTGTGGCTCACCATGGTTGGAGACGCAAATTGCAATCTTTTTGATCCCAAATAAACCTGTCTCTGGGAAAGAAACATCTGGCAGCCTATTTGTTACAGGACAACAAATGGAATTTTTTTTTTTTTAAATTTTAAATTCGCTCACTCATGTCTGACTCTTCTGTCCATGAAATTCTCCAGGCAAGAATACTGGAGTGGGTTGCCATTCTCCTCCCCAGGGGATCTTCCCAACCCAGGGACTGAACCCAGGTCTCCCACATTGCAGGCAGATTCTTCACTGTCTGAGCCACCAGGGAAGCCGCAACAAATGGAATTGTATTCAGACATGAACAAGAAGGAAATCCTGCCATTTGCAACACCATGGATGGACTGCGAGGATATTATGCTAAGTGAAACAGGTCGGAGAAGGACTAACATTGCATGATATTGTTCATAAGTAGAATCTAATGAAACACCTCACAGAAACAGAAAACAGATGGGTGGATGCCATGAGCAGGACTGTAAATGCGTGAAGACAGTCAAAAGGTACAAACTTCCAGTTATAAGATGAATAAGTTCTGGGGACTTAATGTACATTAACTATAGCATGGTAACTATGGTTAACAATACTGTATTGTGCACTTAAAAGTGGCTAAGAGAATTAATTTTAAATGTTCTCACCATATACACATACACAAAGCTGTAACTATGGGGAGGTGATCGATGTGTTAACTTAGTTTATTGTGGTAAACATTCTGCAATATGTACATACATCAAATCATTCCGTGTAGCCCTTAAACTTATACAATGGTTATATGTTAATTATATTTCAATAAAGCTGGAAAAAATTCTCCTCAAGATCAGTATAATAATTTCGTAAGCTTGTGGAGCTCACATTTTAAAAAGCAAAACCATGGGGCTTCTCTGGTGGTCTAGCGGTAAAGAATCCACGTCTAAATGCAGGGGACATGGGTTTGATCCCTCGTCTGGGAAGATCCCACATGCCGAGGGGCAACTAAGGCCATGCGCCACAACGACTGAGCTCACGCCCCGCAATTACTGAAACCTGCACCCCGAGAGCCCGTGTTCTACAACACGAGAAGCCACTGAAATGAGAAGCTTGAGCATCGCAAGGAACAGTAGCCCCCTCTCGCCACAACCAGAGAAAGCCAGAGCAGCAGCGGAGACCCAACACAATCAAAAATAAACAAATAAACCTTTTTAAAAGTGAAACTATTAATAAGAAAATGCTAGAACAGAAATGAAACCATTGGTTAAAAATAATATCTGACAAGCACAATGCTACAGACTTTACATGAACAACCTAATTTAAAGTGTACAGTCGTTATAGGTTGCTACCACTATTCAAAAAAAAAAAAAAAAAATCAAGAGGCACAGAACTAGTAAGAAGGTTAACCAAGATTCCACAGATGAGAGATGATAAAGCCAGAACTCAAATCTAGAGCAATCTGGCTCCAAAGTACAAGCTTTTTAATTTTATTATATTATTTCCTGGTGGCTCAGACAGTAAAGAATCTTCCTGCAATGCAGGAGACCCAGCTTCGATCCCTGGGTCAAGATGATCCCCTGGAGAAGGAAATGGCAACCCTCTCCAGTATTCTTGCCTGGAGAATCCCATGGACAGAGGAGCCTGGCGGGCTACAATCCATGGGGTCACAAAGAGTCAGACACGACTGAGCAACTAACACACACTCATATTCTTTCTAATCAAGGGAGCACTTCCTTTATTTCCTTAAGTATTGTTATATTGCTGAAAAATATTTTGCTAAAAAAAGCTCAAAATAACTTGGAAGCCACAGCACAGTATGAGTGAGGTCAAAGGGCAGGAGTTTCTGGATGTACATATTAGTATTGCTGGCAAAAGGGCAGAAGAAACCTCTGGGCTGCGGCATTTTTTGTTCAGGGGGACAATGATAGACACTGTCATTGGCCGAATTATGGGCCCCAGAGATACCTGGATGTCCTTCTAGTCCCTGGAATGTTGCTTTCTATAGCAAAAGGGACTTTGCAGAGGTGGCAAAGTGAAGGATTTGCTGAAATGGAGAGATTACCCTGGATTATCTCAGTGGCTCGTCCTGCAAGTTTCCCCCAGGGCAGGTCAATGTCGGTGTGTTAGACCTGGAGTCCCCCAAATTTCTTAACTTGTTAGAGGAAGGAGTTTTTCGTTCAAGCTCATGCCATTAGCTATCTGAGGAAAAACAAATGACTCCCCAATATTTAGCTAACAGTCTGAATGAGCTTTGCAGCCCCCAGTCAGAAGTGCCAGAGGTGTAAAGAGTGATGGGTATAGGAATTTTGTGATTGTAGGAGTCAGTGCTCATCTATCTTGCAACCTGAAGCCCACGTGTGGCCAGGATTTGAACTTGGCATTAGAGTTTGGTCTCACATTGTGAGTAAATTGTGTGTGTGTTAGTTGCTCAGCCGTGTCCAACTCTTGGCGACCCCTGGACTGTATCCTGCCAGGCTCCTCTGTCTGTGAGATTACTGGAGTGGGTTGCCATTTCCTTCTCCAGGGGATCTTCCTGACCCAGGGACTGAACCTGAGTCTCCTGTATCTTTTGCATTGCAGGCAGATTCTTTACCCGCTTAGCCATCGGGGAAGCCCAGGTTCCAGAATGAGAGGTTTACCTCCAGCATTTACTGTTATGTGACCTTGAGCAGGTCATTTTAACTCAAAAAGCCCATCTGTTAAAGGGGAAAATAGTACTTACCTCAAAGAGGTGTTGTGGAGGACAAAGTAAAATAATGCACATGAAGCATTTGGCCCAGGACTGACTTGAATCCAGTACTCAGTAAATCTCAGCTTCCTCTGCTGGTGTTTCCTCCCTCTGCCCAGGAGGTTCAAGGAAGAGCGCCCTCTAGAGGTGAGCAGTGGTCATCTCTCTCTCTCTCTCTCTCTCTCTCTCTCTCTCTCTCTCTCTGGCCCTGCAGAGTCAGGGGACCGCTCCAGCTGTCATGCCTATTACTGCTGAGCGGAGAGAAAGATGTTGTTCTTGCTTATCACCAAAAGTTCCCACCAATAACCTACATCTGGATTTACTCTCTGTACGTGGAACTCTTTCCAAGCAGATCCCCTCTGCCTCAGTAGAGGCCCCAGAAATAAAGCAGCCCCAAGTCTAGAAGGCAAGTGCTTCCTGGTCTGTAATTCACTCACCTGGACCCAAGAAGAGTCTAATTCAGACCTATGCCCAGCACTCTCTGGATGGGCGACTTGTCCCTGTTCGCAGAATCACAGGACTGTAACAGTACATGTAGTAGTAGTGAAAGTCGCTCAGTCGTGTCCGATTCTTTGTGACCCCAGGGACTGTAACCCACCAGGGTCCTCTGTCTGTGGGATTTCTCAGGCAAGAATACTAGAGTGGGTAGCCATTCCCTTCTCCAGGGGATCTTCCCGACCCAGAGATCGAACCTGGGTCTCCTGCTTTGCAGGCAGATTCTTTACTGTCTGAGTCATCAGGGAAGCCTTACAAGGTCTTGTCAAACTAGCTCCTCATTTTTCAGTTGAGGAGCCTGAGAGTGACTTGCCCAGACTCACACCAGAAGCTGGCATCAGAGCTACACTAGACTCCTGATTCCCTTCCATGCCACCTACCCGCCTGTTCTATCGCTGATTCAGGTTTAACCTCATTCCCCTGCCAGGGACTTTGATACCAGTGAGGGCCAGGCGGCCAGGGCTGCCCACAGCTCCCGGCTGGGGCGTACTGGAGACGCCCAGCTCTGCCCATTCTCTCCTTGTTCACTCTGGCTCACACACCCTCATCGTCTCCTCTTTCTGCCCCATGGACAACTTTTCCTCGAGCTGGAAACAACACCCTGAAACCCCTCATAGCCACAGGGCCTGGAGCAGGAGTGAGGAAGGCTCAGGAGAACAGGGAAAGCAAACTCAGTGACTCCAGGGTTGTGGAGGACCAGATATGCCTGGACCTGGGGGGTTTGTTTCCCCCAAAACCTGAGCTGCTCAGAGAAGGAAGTCACTCTGCTGCTCAGCCTTTCTGTCCCTTGAGACCATCAGTCAGAGCTGGGAAGGCCTTCCTTTCTGACGGTTCTCACCTACACACTGGAGAAGACCCTGACGTCGGGAAAGACTGAGGGCAAGAGGAGAAGGAGACAGCAGAGGATGAGACGGCTGGATGGCATCACCAACTCAATGGACTTGAACTCCGGGAGATGCTGAGAGACAGGGAGGCCTGGCGTGCTGCCCTCCACGGGATTGCAAAGAGTCGGACAACACTGACCGACTGAACAACGTGTTTCTGTGGGTTAAGCATCCACAATCCTCCTTCAAAGCGAGTCCTCTGAGGAGTAATGGCTCCTCAGACACCCTTTGGCATGTTAGTCAGTCAGACTGATCCTCCAGCAAGAAGAAGGCAAAAGAGCAGGAATCTTGCTTCACGCCGTCCTCCAGTGGCAACGCCATCGAGTCTGGGGTTGCTGTTTCCTGTCCACTCGGGGCCCGCTGGTCTGAGTAGGCAGAGAAAAGGGAGGTAAGGGGTCTCAGGACAAGCTTCCCTTCTGAGAACACCTGCTCAGACGCAGCCTCCAGCAGGCAGGATGGCGGACACGGCCCAGCGTCTGGACAGCGGTGACCAGAGAGGGGCAAGACCCCTTCTGCGAGCTGGCTTTTCTCCTTAAACTCACCGACCCTTCTGTGTGGTCAGTGGCGCTCTCTGAGCTATTTCCTCCTGCTTCAGTGACATTCTACAAACTCCCTTTCCTGATACAAGCTTGAGTTAATGAAATGTGGAGCGTTTGCGTTGGGTTGTGTTACAGGGCGCTTTGTGATCAAGTGTCTGAGATAAAGACACCTTTGAAGTCACCCAGCTGAATAATTTCATAAAGGATGTCACAACCACCCTGACACCAACCAATCTTATCTTCCTAGAGTGTTGTTATGTGTGTAGCTTGGTGGAGTTTCATTATATTTATAATTATTCTTTTCACCTTTCCACAACAGCCTTTGGATAAAAATCACATTACCTTCTTGGGTTTCTTGTTCCTGGCTTGACTGCCAAATCTATGGCACTTTATTGATGTTTCCTAATTTTTAATCATTGTGAGGTTTGTGTAATCTGAGACTTGAGGAAATCTGGTGCTAATAATACCTTATATTCCATTATTAAAAACGCCGTCTCCAAGGTCACATGTGACTACTTAGTCCCCAAACTTGAAGGGTCTTCCCTTTCTCTGTCAGCTGATGGTTGAAAATGACAAAAAATCCAAAGGAAACCCGCTGAAGCAAACACTGGCGAGTCTGAAAAGAGGGGTCATCAGACACGGTTGGTTTCAGGAGTGGCAGCGCATCATGAGAACGCAGTCCCTCTCCATCTCTCCTTCCTGTTGTCTCTGTTGGCTTGTTCGTGGGACTCTTCCCTGTTGTAGTTTACTCCCTCCAGGATGCAAGTCCAACAGGAAAGAGAAAGCTTCCCCTCTGCTCAACAAAAACAAGTTAGGGTCTGCTCTCACTGAGCACAGTCAGTCTTCTTGGGACCCACGTCATCTCTGAGCACATCACTGTGGCTGTGATGACGTCCTGCCCTGATCGGGAGCACTGAGGTACGTAGGCCAGTCCCAGAACCCGAGGTGCCACCAGTTCCACCAAGACAAGTGTTCTGAGAATGCACGTGGAGGATTTCCTGCCAAAGAAACTCCACCGACTACCGGCAGGAGGAGGATGAGAACAGACGGCGGAAGAGCGCACGTCGGCCTCTCTCCACCACTTCTTTACAAGGGCCCTTGATCCTGGTGCCCTTGAAAATCCTGCATTGCTGTCTTCCCTCACACAGGGCTCCCTGAACTCCCTTCTCTCTGACTGTCCCTTTTGGTCCCCTCTTGTCCAACCCTAACCCCTCAGCTTAACCACACGGGGCTCAGACTCAACGTGCCATCATCTCCTCTGTGCCTTTACCTAGCTTGTTCCTTCACCTAGAAAGCCAGCCCTCTCCCCACCCCTCCTCTCTCCACATTCATGTCCTCTATGCTAGAGTTCAGGCTTCCCTGGTAGCTCAGCTGGTAGAGTCTGCTTGCAATGCAGGAGACCCCAGTTCAATTCCTGGGTCGGGAAGATCCCCTGGAGAAGGAATAGGCTACCCACTCCAGTATTCTTCGGCTTCCCTGGTGGCTCAGATGGTAAAGAATCCGCCTGCGACACGGGAGACCTGTGTTGGATCCCTGGGTTGGGAAAAGCCCCAGGAGGAGGGCGTGGCAACCCACTCTAGTATTCTTAACTGGAGAGTCCCCATGGACAGAGGAGCCTGGTGGGCTACAGCCCATGGGGTCACGAAGAGTCGGACTGACTGAGCGACTAAGCACATACCTGAAATCAAATATTCTTTGTGAATCTTCCATCTCTAATTTTCAAGGCAGAAATAAACTTTCCCTTTCCTCTAAACTCATATACGTACCCTCTCTCAAAAGTAGAAACTTCTGGTTTGTGTAGTTATAAATTGAAATATGTATGTGTGTTACTGTTGTCTCTTAGTTTCCTGAGGGTAAGGATGTCATTTATCGTTGTTCCTCACATAATTAAGAATATTTAAAAAGAAATACAGATCAAGTGGGTCTTCCAGGCATGGGTATTTTCATTGTTGCAGAGGTGTCTGTCTGTCTGTCTCCCTTCCTCCCTCCTTCTCCCTCTGTCTGTGTTTTGGTACAGACACATTTTTCATAAAGAGAAGAGATGAGGTGAATTTCTTTCCCAAAAGTGCCTTTTCTTATAAAGGAAAGCAAATATCCCTCGCCTTTAAAACTACCTCCATGAAAGGAAAACCCTCCTTACATTCCTACCAAGAATTTAAATTGGTACTGCCACTATGGGGAACAGTATGGAGGTTCCTTGAAAAACTAAAAATAGGGCTACCATATGATCCAGCAATCCCACACCTGGGCATACAGCCAGAGAAAACCATAATTCAAAAAGACAGACGTACCCCAATTCATCGCAACACTATTTACAACAGCCAGGGCAGGGAAACCACCTAAACATCCACCAACAGAAGACTGGATAAAGAAGATGTGGCATATACATATGTATGATGGAATATTACTCAGCCATAAAAAATGTAGCAATATGGATGAATCTAGAGATTGTCACACAGAGTGAAGTGGGAGAAAGACAAACATATGATATCACTAATATGTGGAATCTAAAAAAAAATGCTACAAATGAACTTATTAACAAAACAGAAAGGGACTCACAGATTTAGAAAATAAACAGTTACCAAAGTGGGGAGGGAGGATCAGAAGACTGGGATTAACCTGTACACAGCGTTATATATAAAACAGACAATCAAGAAGAACCTACTGGATAGTACAGGGAACTCTACGCAGTACTGTGTAATGAATCTAAAAGCGTGGATACATGTATAATTGACTCACTTCGCTGTAGAGCAGAAACCAACACAACATTGAAAATATCTCTTTTTTTCTAAATTTATTTTTATTAGTTGGAGGCTAATTACTTTACAATATTGTAGTGGTTTTTGCCATACATTGACATGAATCAGCCATGGACTTATGTGTGTTCCCCATCCTGAACCCCCCTCCCACTTCCCTCCCCATTGTAAATATCTTACACTCCAATAAAAGTTCATATAAATATGTTAATATAAATAACTTTTATATTAAATAAACGTATCCAATAAAAGTTCATATAAATAAAACTTCAAAAAATAAATTAATAAAACTACCCTCAAGATGTTTCCCTTCTAATGACCAAGACCCACACGTAGAGCAGGATTCGGAGCAGCAGAGTCTGAGTTGCACTGACCTTTGGTTGCACCCCCATCCTTTGGGTGCAGGCCCAGCCCCGGGTTGGCGGGATGGTGGTTGGAGGTGGATACGCCCCTTCTCCCGGCCCTACCCCGTCCCGCGGCCGAGTTGATAAACCCGGACGCGGGGCCCCGGGGCTGTCCCCGGGCACCGAGGAGGAACGCGCCCCTCGCCATGGCTGCGCCGTCGCTCCTGCTGATCCGCGGGGGGCGCGTGGTCAACGACGACTGCTCGCAGGAGGCCGACGTGCTGGTGGAGGACGGCGTGGTGCGGGCGGTGGGGCGCCACCTGCTGCCGCCCGGGGACGCGCCCGCCGGGCTGCGGGTCCTCGACGCCACCGGCAAGCTGGTCCTGCCCGGCGGCATCGACACGCACACACACATGCAGTTCCCCTTCATGGGCTCGCGCTCCGTGGACGACTTCCATCTGGGCACCAAGGTACCCGGCCCCCGCGCGCCCTTACACCCCGGACGCCCGCCCAGTCCTCGGCCGCCTCTCCCGCGGTCCCCGGACCCGGAGGAGCGAGCCGGGCCGACCCCGCCGGATGCGGGCCCCCACGCTGAGCTCCTTTCTTCTGGGTGGTCCTCCTCGGGGGGCATCAGCTCTGCTTCGGCCCAACCAGACGCCCCCCTGCGCCTCTCTTTGGGTAATCTGACTCGTTTAAAGCAACCTATTCCCTCACCCTCGTTTCTCCATCCCCCTCCCCCGAACCCCTCCTTTTCACTTGGTGTTCTGTGAAACTCCGAAAGTCCTCCTCAATATCTATACTCTTTGTAGTCGACGCTCTCAGCCAAAACCAAATGAAAAATCCATTCACCACTCAAAAGTTAGCAGCGCACGGCGAGTGATGGTGTTGAGCCCACCACATCCACAATCGTTGCTGCCACCCTCCAGCAGAAAAAGTATTCATGCAAGGCCGCCGAAGGTTTCCAAGAGTGCTGTTGCAGAAACGATCTCCCAGCGATAGCTCTCGACCTGACCCCACCCCTTCTCCTACCTGCTTGCCAGGGGACATCAAATTCAGACCCTGATTCTTGCCGATTGAGCACCTGCGGCTTTCACAGAGTGGTAGAAGGATCAGATTACAGATCTCCCCAGGCGAGGGAGGCCTGGGTTTCTCTAGACACAAAGGCCTAAAGACTCAGCCTATGAAAAGAACTGAAACGAATCTCCAAAGCTCCCGGAAGAAAAAAATAAATAAAAATTAGAAGATGAACAGGGCAGCTTATAGGAACCTGCAGTAAAAACTGCACACAGCCACTTTGCCAGGAGCCTGACCTGCACCCTTCTTGAGGCTCCCGTTGGGGCTGTGGGTGGCACAGCCAGCTCCTTGCAAAATGCAAGTAGTGATATCCGGAAGGTCTGAGCTCTCTGTGCAGGTTTTTTCTCATTGACTGTGCTCTGAAGTGTATGAAGCAAATCGGGCCGTTTAGTCCAAGTACAGGCTGTGGGGTTTCAAAGCAGTTTTGAGGATTTATCCATTACCCTACCGATTTCTAACGGCTTCACTTTCTCTACACCTCTCTTCCTCCACGTTCCCAATCCTCTATAATTGACCAAAGCGTTTAAGAAAAAAAGAACTATCTGACCCAGAGAGAAGGTCTGGGGCAGGCTGCTGACACCAACATTTGCAAAGCTTCCTCCTAGTTACTAATTACCAGGACAATGGTCAAGGTCTTTTATAGGAAAGATCAGTATCTGTTGAATAGTATTCACTTTTCTCTTTTGCTAAAACGTGAAATTTGCTAAATTTCAACAACTTTATTTATGTTGACATGTAAAATACTTTTTTTCAGATATCCAAGCAATACATGGTTGTAGAAAGTTGGGGGGGGGGGGAATAGAAAAATAAAAAGAGGAACAGTATTACCCATAATTTCTCACTTGGTGACAATGTTGTGGTTTAATGTCTTTATGGTTTTCGTATGCTTTATTTTACATAACTGAGGTGATATTGTGCATGTGTGTACCTGTATATAGAAATCATGTATCCTGTTGTATTCAGTTATCGTACATGCACTTTCTTGTTGTCATGGACTCATCATTCACTCGGCGCATTGCTGATGGCAGGGCATTTCATTGACACCCCCATTTACCAAGTAGGGAGCTGCTGTTGCTGATCATCAGTCAGTCACCAGGCCCACCAGCATCATTCCCCTTCATTATTTCCCTTTCTCTCATCCCAGATGAAGCAGCCAAGAAGGGTTAGAATGCTGTGGGGAAGGGATGTTTCTTCTCTCTCAAGATGATTGGTGCATGCCTGAAGATCCAGGGAGGTAGTTCTCAGTTTTCTACATGTTCTTGTCCATTCTGGGATTCCAGTTTGGAGAGGTTTACGATTCCATTACGGTAAAGAATCCGCCTGCAATGTGGGAGACCTGGGTTCAAAAGATCCCCTGAAGAAGGGAAAGATTACCCACTCCAGTATTCTGGCCTGGAGAATTCCATGGACTGTATAGTCCATGGGGTCGCAAAGAGTTGGACACAACTTAGTGACTTGCACTTTCACTTCACATCATGATTCCATACTTAGAAGACAGCTTTTTGTAGCATATTATTTAAAGAACTTTCTGGTTGATTCTCTAGGCATTTCTCATTTAAAGGTTGTCAAGATATTAAAGGAAAACATGTTTTTCATGAGCTTAGAATTGCAAGCAGAAAACGATATGGTCAGAGATAAGGTCAAAGATTGAGCAAAGACTAAATGCATGTTGAACATTAAACAGTATTCACAAAAGGGCAAAGTTGCAAAAGTTTACTTTAAATGGGCTGGTTGAATCCCAGGAGATACCCACCCTCCCACCCCCACTCCCTAAACAGATGAGACTCCATAACAGGGAACCAGACAAGTAAATATAGATAAACATGAGCATTAAAGTATTGGCCTGAGTTCTGAAAGAAGGCCATTATGAAGTTATCTTGTCCTCTTTTCTAGAGTCTTCACAATAATTCCCAACTCAGGGTTGGTGGTTTTGGGTTTGGGGAAATTGCGACAAAGAACTCTTTTGTAAATGCTGGTCATATTTTATACTAAACTTGAAAGACATGAGTACTGTTGAGCAGCCTTTGCTTCATCAAGTCTGTGCTACGTTTTAGGCACTTTGCTTTGTTTTCCAATCATCCCAGGTGCCACTGTCTACCCTTTGCAGTTAAAGAAGCTGAAATGTAAGTCACGTGGCCATGGCTGCACACCTAGTAAGTGGCGGAGCCGTTCTTCAAATTCAGGACCGCCTGCCTTCTTTTTTTTGTTTGTTTTCTCAGTTTATTTTTTTATTTTTATTTTTATTAGTTGGAGGCTAATTACTTTACAATATTGTAGTGGTTTTTGTCATACATTGACATGAATCACCCATGGAGTTACATGTATTCCCTATCCTGATCCCCCCTCCCACCTCCCTCTCTGGGTTTTCCCAGTGCACCAGCCCTGAGCACTTGTCTCATGCACCCAACCTGGGCTGGTGATCTGTTTCACCATAGATAATATACAAGTTTTGATTCTGTTCTCTCAAAACATCCCACCCTCACCTTCTCCCACAGAGTCCCAAAGTCTGTTCTGTACATCTGTGTCTCTTTTTCTGTTTTGCATATAGGGTTATCATTACCATCTTTCTAAATTCCATATATATGTGTTAGTATACTGTATTGGTCTTTATCTTTCTGGCTTACTTCACTCTGTATAATGGGCTCCAGTTTCATCCGTCTCATTAGAACTGATTCAAATGAATTCTTTTTAACGGCTGAGTAATATTCCATGGTGTATATGTACCACAGCTTCCTTACCCGTTCGTCTGCTGATGGGCATCTAGGTTGCTTCCATGTCCTGGCTATTATAAACAGCCTTCTATACTAGGTTCTCTTCCTTTCTGAAATGATGACTTTTTTAAAAAAAATCTAATGTTTAGATTCACCAAAGTGGCCATAGATAGATGAAAAACCTATATAAGTAAGGGATATGTTACTGTGAGATGGCTTTTGTCAAAGACAGAGCAAAGTCAACCTTAAGCTATACAGTAGCCCTTCACCTTCCCAGTGCTGGAGACAGTTAAGGTTGTCAAAATAAATATACACTGCAGGGAGTGCGTTTGTGAGACATTTGTACCTGCATTTATAGCCACATCATCTCTAAGGGTACAGAAATAGGTACCTTAAGTACAGAAAGCCATAAAGTAAGACTGATATATCATGCTTTCAGGAGATGGGCCCTAAAAGGTTAGACCAGTGTGGGCTTCCTGAAAGCACCAGGCTGATCATTTATAATATCTGACAAACAGAAGGGATGCTGTTTGTGGTGTTCTATCTATCGATCACTAGATTGTGATGGAGCCAAATTTAAAAACTGAAATATAGGTCAACCAAAGGTTACACATGTTGGAAATCTAATTCATGTCAGAAGTAGGTTTAAAGCTTATAATTGATTTACTTAATTACAGGTAAAAGCCTTCCTTCCGATATAACTAATGGTAATAGCATCCTGCTTTAAAGAAACCACATTTCATTTTGTTATTCTGTACTAGATGTACAGTAGTCTTCCAATAATTTAATATCTGTTGTGAAAGACAATGGGATTCTTTATTCAAATGGGTATTGTAAATTAGATAAACTTGAAGGAATTATGACTGCTTTTACAACATCCTGTGATAAGAAAGTGAATTAAAAGAATTCAGTCAGTTTTCAAATATATATATATTTGTATTCAGACACAGACACAACTTGGAGTGGGTGAACTCACATTAAAAACCTGGCAGCATCAGTAGCTGGCAAAAAAATCATTTTTTTTTTTAAAATTGAGAGAATGCAGAACACCTTTTATGTGAAGGACAAAAAGTCCTCAAAATTATCAAGAGAGAAAATTATACTTTGCTCCGGAACTTTTTGGTAAAATGCCATGACGGTGATTACTTATAATAAGGGAGTGGAAGGTATATGATTAAGCACACATTCACGGTTGTATTTATAGAGCTTCCTCACCTTGTAGAAGAGCTGTGATTCAGAGAGTTTGGTTGCAAACCAAACCTCTTTTTCTGTTGCCTCTTTTTCGGAGCTCCAGGATGGGTTTCAGAAAGAGTTCGGGCTGACTCTGTGACCTTGGGCAAGTCATTTCCTCTCTGGGTATTGTCAGTGTTTCCTTATCTGTAAAATAGGCAATAATAGTGAGAACATCTTCGATTAAACAAAGTTTTTAAGTAGTGAAAATATATATTCATCATTCAGGAAAAGGTTGGAAATTATAATCGCTTAATATATGTGAGTTGAATGAAGAAACCCCTTTTAAAAAAATAAAAGGAAAATACAGAAGAGTATAAAGAAAAATAATAGTTAGATCGCCTACAGTTTCAACATTTTGCTTTTAACATTTTCATTTCAGATTTTTCTTTTTTGGGAGGGACATATAAACGTTTTTCCTTGTACTTGACCCATTTTTCTTCCTGTTTCCCCTACTGTTAACACCTCCACTCTCACTGTGCTCATGTGGGATGTTTTGGTGGCATCCAGCTTTTTTTGGCTTGTGTATAACAGTACAACGTAATTCATTGCTCAAATGCTTGATAATTGACGTGGAAATCACCCCTCAGGGTGAAATGCCTGGGCCGGCATTGGACCCATCTTAAAAGAGTCTAACACATGCATCCAGATTGCCTTTCAGTTTATGCCCCAATCCCCACCCACCTCCACAGCAATACATCCTAATTCCCATCTCACTGCATCCTAGCTAATTGTGGATGTTGACTTTTTAAAAATTGATGCTAATTTAAGAGGGAAAGCATAGAATTTACTGTTTTTAAACAAGCATTTCTTTCATTGCTGGTAAGGCTGAGCTTTGAACATTCTTGTGTTAATAGCTTCCATGGTCCAGCTGTAAAAGTGTGTAATTCTATGATTTCCATCAGTGGCTATTTACTGATTACAAATTTAATCTTTGTACTAATCAGAAGACAAAAATAAAACCATCTCAAAGATTAATTTGAAGCCACTCAGTATGAAGTAGGGCTTTGGCTCTATTGAGGGTGTTGTGTGTTAGGAAGCCTTTCATTGAATTTTACAGAACCTGGGACTTGCCTTCTTTCCATTTTCATATTTGTGTTTTGCATGCTTTTCACTCCTACTTGTTTTCTTCTTCATTTATCTGGACCACATGTCTTCAGTGTCTGACAGAGGTAGTCAGGAATCACAATTTCCTTGATACTGCCATCAGGAAGGAAAACTTTTCCTCTGACCACTTATGTTTAGTTTGGTGGGTAGCTCAGTCGGTAAAGAATCTGCCAGCAGTGCAGGAGACCAAAGTTTGATCCCTGGGTTGGGGCTATCCCCTGGAGAAGGAAACCAAGGCAAACCACTCCAGTATTCCTGCCTGGAAAATCCCATGGACAGAGGAGCCTGGTGGGCTGCAGTCCATGGACTCGCAAGAGTCAGACATGACTTAGCAACTAAAACCAGCCCCACGAATTGAACTGACAAAAGACAGATTCGAAAGAGGAAAGATAGATTTTTAAAATTCATGTACATTCAGTCCAAGTTCACAGAAAAATGTGATTCAAGAAGGCAAGTTAGAATTAGGGGCTTCTATGTCACCTTGGGGCTTCCCCATGGCTGAGCGGTAAAGAATTCATCTGCCAGTGCAGGAGACACAGGAGATGCAGGTTCAATCCCTGGGTCAGGAAGATCACCTGGAGGAGGAAGAGGCAACCCACTCGTATTCTAGTCTGAAAAACTCCATGGATAGAGGAGTCTGGAAGGCTATAGTCCAAAAGGTCACAAAGAGTCAGATATGACTGAGCACAGGCATGCCTATCACCTTAACATGGGAAGGGCACTTATGGGAAAACAAATGGCTTTTAGGAGAGACCGATGGGCTCTTAGGAGAATAGATGGAGATATGATATTTCATGACAAGATCTATTTAGGTGTGGTGCAAGCTTCTAGTATCAGGTAGTAAGGCTTATCTTCCTGGAAGGGAATTTATGACAATTCAATTCTTTTTTGAAAGGCTCTGCTTTCAGGCAGGTAAAGGAGTTTGGGGAGGTGGAGGGAGGGGGGGGGGGAGGCATCTATTTTCAGATGCCTTCAGCTCAAAATGATTTTTATGCCACAGTGGCACATTCTGGACCTCATCACTGCCATTTAATATGGAATAGCCTTAAGCGATGGATTTTTAAAGTTCATAATTAGGTTCCATGAATTCAGGCAACAGATAGTTCTTGGAAACCCCCTAAGTGCCAGGCACTGTGGTTGGAGTTATAGAGATGAAACCGTGATCTTTGTTCTCAATGGCAGACAGACTGGAGGTATATGGGGCTCTAATTTTTCTTGGCATTGGTAATAAATTATACGCAGTGAACTTTTGGATGTGTAGGCTTAACTTGAATTTTGTGTGACTATTTTTGAGTGAACACTTGCAATCTGGCATTTTCCCTTGTGCTTAGTAACCAGTCCTAATTGCTGACATCACTGGGCTACATTTCTGATAAGTGAGCTTCAGCAACTGCCCAGAGCCTGCCCCCAACACTGCTCTGTCCTCTTCTTTTCAGATGTCAAGTCTCAATTGAGGGAGGACACCTCACTGTTTCTGTTACATTTCATTGCCTCTAATAGAGAAATTGTGTGTTACAGTGATAGTAGTCATGAGTTCCTCAGCCCCGAGGATCTTTTTACCCATAAATGCTTAAAATAAAATAAAGCAGATCATAATCTTTAAAAAAACAGGAAATTATTGGAGGTATAGATATAAAAATAGACTGTAATTCTGTTTTGTTAAAAGTCCTATTTAACACTGATTAAGTAATAGGCTTGGGACAAAACTGAGCATTCAGCTTTCAAATGTGCTTAAAGTCTACATTCCATGTTAACAATTTCATAGAAGGATCTTGGAAATAACATAGCCAGGGCTAGCAATGTTTTTAAGAAGCGGAATCGCGCATGATTATGCAATCTGCACAGCTTTCCCTCTTTGCTATTGGAGAAGTGAACCATCCTAATTATTCTACCTCATAATTTCTGGGAGAAATTCATTGGTCTCTTTTCCTTTCTCCCTTAAACATTTAAAGAATATTTATGGACTGTAACAGGCATGAGGCATATGGCAATGAAACTACATCAACAAAATAAAAAAGATCTCTGGAGGATGGGATAAAAGTTCCCTAAAGCAGGCCTACTGGCAGCCAGGGCTAAGAGTCACTGAACTGGGGACTTCCCTGACAATCCAGTGGTTAAGACTTCACCTTTCAGTGCAGGGGGTGCAGATTTGATCCCTAATCAGGGAGCTAAGATTCCACATGCCTCAGAGTCAAAAAACGAAAACATAAAACAGAAGCAATATTGTAACAAATTCAGTAAAGACTTTTAAAATGGTCCACATTTAAAAAAAAAAAAAAAAAAAATCTTAAGAAAAAAAAGAGTCCCTGGATCAGAGAAGGGACAAGGAGAGAAGAATGTGGGTGACTTGACTCTCTGATATGGAAAGGAACTCGGATCGTGCAGAGCTTTAGGGAGCTGTGTGATAACTGTTTTTCCTTCCTCCTAACAGCAGAGGGAAGTCAATAAAAGGTGGAAAGTGGCCAGCGTGGCTGAGGACAAGGTGACCGTACAGAGGCTAACTGCTCTAGCCTGGTCAGGAGATGCATGTAGCCCACGCAGCAGTGATGGAAGGATGGTGACTCAGGGTGTATGTCGGGGAGGGGATGCGTTTACCGATGGATTGGACTTGGTGATAGCAGGGAAGAGAGGTAGACGTCAAGGGTACCTCTTAAGTCTGTGGTTTGCCCAGTTGGATGGGTGATGGTGTGATTAATGTTTCACACTTGGGGAGGCAAAGAGTAAGGCAAGGTACTGTGGGACACCTATTTTAAAGTATTTTTACTTATTTTTAATTTGATTTACTTATGTTTTATTTTTGGCCTTGCTGGTTCTTCACTGCTTCGTTCTGGCTTTCTCTAGTCATGATGCGTGGGCTCTCACTGTGCTGGCTTCTCTTGTTGTGGAGCACCGGCTCTAGAGTGTGTGACCTGTTGCCCCCCAGCACGAGGGACCTTCCAGGACCAGGGATCAAACCCGTGTACCCTGTACCGGCAGGTGGACTCCCACCCACTGGACCACCAGGGAAGTCCCTGTGGAGGACGTCTTTTTACAAAGCTGGTTATGCTTCTGAAGTTAGAATATAAACTAGAATCATGAAAATTGCTTTCCTAAGTCTTAGTGACTATGAGAAAGTTGAAAATTCAGCCAAGTGTTTTTCTCCCTCAGGCTCAAATGTCCTGTTGGATTTCTTTTTTGATTCATTTGGGTTGAGCAAGTCCTGTGATGAATTTTAGTGAAACAAAGTCACTTGTTCCAAGATGAGCTTAGAAATGAAAATTCAGCGAGGCCATAAAAGAAAACACCTGAGATGCTTTCAATACAGTCTAATACAGTCTTAAGTAAAATCTTGTGTTATGTAATATTATAATCCTACTGTTGGTTAGAGTTTATCCCAATTTATGTTCAGTCACAGAAAGGAGATCAAACCAGTCAATCCTAAAGGATATCAACCCTGAATAGTCATTGGAAGGACTGATGCGGAAGTTGAAGCTGCAATACTTTGACTAGCTAATGTGAATAGCCAACTCTTTGGAAAAGACCCTGATGCTGGGAAAGACTGAATGCAAAAGGAGAAGAGAGAGGCAGAGGATGAGATAGGTAGTATCGCTAACTCAATGGACATGAATCTGAGCAAACTCCGGGAAATGGTGAAGGACAGAGGAGCCTGGTATGCTGCAGTCCATATGGTCTCAAAGAGTCAGACACGACTTAGAGACTGAACAACAAGGTTTGCACATAAGATAGCAAGTACTTGCTCTTTTCTCCCTAAGAGAAGGTTTTAGACAAATTAGAAGGTTTTCAAGGGAGAACAGCCAAAGTAATTAGGAGCTGAAAGAATTGATTTATGAGCCAAGATTAGAAGAGGTAAATGCATTTTGTTTGGCTAACTGACAAATAAGGGTGAAGTCAATCAGCAGTAAATACAAAGGAAACAATTAGGTTTTGTATGAAAATATGAAAGGAATTTTCCCTCTTTCCTGGTTCTCCCTCCCCTAAACTCTTTTTATTCTTCAAATGTTGATCCTGGTGAACATGTTGTGAAATGAATGAAAAGCATCTGATGTTAAAAGCAGTTCAGTGAATACTGAAAATCTGCAAGGTAAGCTAGGAATGCGATGTTGTGATGAGTTGATTTGCTGGATAAAGTTAATTATCCCATGAGTAGTAGCTGTGTGAAGGCAAAAAGCATCAAGATAAGGCTTTTCCTTGTAACTCTTTCAGGAGCACATTATTTCAATGGCTTTTCTCAAAATGATGAACATGACATGAGCTTAATAAAATTTCATTTCCTTTGTGCATTTACAATTCATAGTTCAATGGGATTTCTTTTGTTTTGGTATGGTCTTGGGTTTCCTAAACGGTTGATTTATTTTACCAACCTATGCATTTCTTCAAGTAAGAATTCACTGATGAACTGGGTCAATAGGCTGGAAGTCATAATACTAAATTGAAGACTGGGTAAAGGGAAAAGGCCTGCATGGGGTTGAGGCCCAGTGTAGGCAGAATGTAAGACCTCCTGCTCAAAGTTGCAGCCTCCTCTGTGTTCCCAATGAGAATTGCCAACTGTGTGGCCCTGGAGAGTCATTTGACATCTCTGAGCCTCAGTATCCTCAACTGTAAGATAAGAAAAGCAATTTCTATCTCTCAGGACTGTAGCAAGGCATCATTCAATGAGTTAATGTATATAAGAAGCTTAACACAGAGAGAACAAGATGGCGGAGGAGTAGGTGGAGGTGGAGTACACCTCTCTCCACGGATACGTCAGGGATACACCTTCAGACACAGAAGTGCATGCAGAACGCCAGCTGAGAGCAGACAGGAGTACCTGACCAGTGGAAAAGAAGATAGAGGACCACGCAAACTCAGTAGGGCGAAGGAACTAGGGAGAAAAACAGGAGCATTAGTAGGACTGGACCTGCCCTCAGCAGGTGGGGAACTGAAGCAGGGGTCTGATCCCCACAGCGGGACAATTGTCTGCATCAGAGAAGAAACATTTAAGGCTGAGAGTGAAATAGCTGATCTATGGCAGCCTAAATGGAATGAGAATCAGCTCTTGCCGCAGCCATACATACCCTGGATAGGAACACTGGTCTCCCGGAAGGTGCAGCAGCTGGGAGCTGGAGTTTAGGGATTATGGAGCAATCACAGGGTGAGGGCTGCTGTTGACTGTGGAGAGACGATAGAGGGGATGTGAGGGTGGAGACCATGGTGGGAAATGCCAGTAGAGGAAAGCCAGGCAGCCATGTAAGCAAGGCGATACTGCTGAGTCATGCGTCAGCGGTGGAACCACCACCATAGCTTCTCTCTTCCCACGCGCCAGCATTGGCAGCTGAACAATAGGGAGTCTGGCCCATCAAATGCCTGACACTCTGAACTACAGAGTAGGACCCCAGCCAGGGGGCCCTCTCTATGTGCCTGATGTGCCAAACAAGAGAAGGACCCCAGACCAGTTCAATTCAGTTGTTGCTCATTCGTGTCCAACTCTTTGCAACCCCATGGACTGCAGCATTCCAGGCTTCCCTGTCTATCACCAACTCCCAGAGCCTGCTCAAATTCATGTCCATTGAGTCAGTGATGCCATCTAACCATCTCATCCTCTCTCGTCCCCTTCTCCTCCCACCTTCAATCTTTCCCAGCATCAGGGTCTTTCCTAGAGATTCAGTTCTTCAAATCAGATGGCCAAAGTATTAGAGCTTCAGCTTCAACATCAGTCTTTCCAATGAATATTCAGGGTTGATTTCCTTTGGGATAGACTGGTTGGATCTCCTTGCAATCCAAGGGACTCTCGAGAGTCTTCTCCAACACCACAGTTCAAAAGCATCAATTCTTCGGCGCTCAGCTTTCTTTATAATCCAACTCTCACATCCATCATGACTACTGGAAAAACCATAGCTTTGACTAGACAGATCTTTGTTGGCAAAGTAATGTCTCTTCTTTTTAATATGCTATCTAGGTTGATCACAGCTTTCCTTCCAAGGAGCAAGCATCTTTTAATTTCATGGCTGCAGTCACCATCTGCAGTGATTTTGGAGACCAAAAAAATAAAGTCTTTTACTATTTCCATTGATTTCCCCATCTATTTGCCATGAAGTGATGGGACCAGATGCCATAATCTTGATTTTCTAAATGATGAGTTTTAAGCCAGGTTTATCACTCTCCTCTTTCACTTTCATCAAGAAGCTCTTTAGTTCTTCTTTGCTTCCTGCCATAAGGGTGGTGTCGTCTGCATATCTGAGGTTATTGATATTTCTCCTGGCAATATTAATTCCAGCTTGTGCTTTATCCAGCCTGGCATTTCACATGATGTACTCTGCATATAAGTTAAATAAGCAGGGTGACAATATACAGCCTTGACGTACTCCGTTCCTGATTTGGAACCAGTCTGTTGTTCCATGTCCAGTTCTAACTGTTGCTTCTTGACCTGCATACAGATTTCTCAGGAGGCAGGTCAGGTGGTCTGATATTCCCATCTCTTTCAGAATTTTCCACAGTTTGTTTTGATCCACACAGTCAAAGGCTTTGGCATAGTCAATAAAGCAGAAATAGATGTTTTTCTGGAACTTAACTGTTGCTTCTTGACCTGCACACAGATTTCTCAGGAGGCAGGTCCGGTGGTCTGGTATTCCCATCTCTTTCAGAATTTTCCACAATTTGTTTTGATCTGCACAGTCAAAGGCTTTGGCATAGTCAATAAAGCAGAAATAGATGTTTTTCTGGAACTCTCTTGCTTTTTCAATGATCCAACAGATGTTGGCAAATTGATCTCTGGTTCCTCTGCCTTTTCTAAAACCAGCTTAAACATCTGTAAGTTTCACGGTTCATGTGCTGTTGAAGCATGGCTTGGAGAATTTTGAGCATTACTTTGCCAGCATGTGAGATGAGTGCAGTTGTGCAGTAGTTTGAGCATTCTTTGGCATTGCCTTTCTTTGGGATTGGGATGAAAACTGACCTTTTCCAGTCCTGTGGCCACTGCTGAGTTTTCCAAATTTGCTGGCATATTGAGTACAGCACTTTCACAGCATCATCTTCTAGAATTTGAAATAGTTCAACTGGAATTCCATCACCTCCACTAGCTTTGTTCATAGTGATGTTTCCTAAGGCCCACTTGACTTTGAATTCCAGGATGTCTGGCTCTAGGTGGGTGATCACACCATCATGGTTACCTGGGTCATGAAGATCTTTTTTGTATAGTTCTTCTGTGTATTCTTGCCTCCTCTTCTTATATCTTCTGCTTCTGTTAGGTCCATACCATTTATGTCCTTTATTGTGCCCATCTTTGCATGAAATGTTCCCTTGGTATCTCTAATTTTCTTGAAGAGATCTATAGTCTTTCCCATTCTCTTGTTTTCCTCTATTTCTTTGCATTGATCACTGAGGAAGGCTTTCTTATCTCTCCTTGCTACTCTTTGGAACTCTGCTCTTTTTCCTCTCCTTTGCCTTCAGCTGCTCTTCTTTTCTCAGCTATTTGTAAGGCCTCCTCAGACAACCATTTTGCCTTTTTGCATTTCTTTTTCTTGGGGATGGTCTTGATCACTGCCTCCTGTACAATGTCATGAACCTCCATCCATAGTTCTTCAGACACTCTGTCAAATCTAATCCCTTAAATCTATTTGTCACTTTCACTGTATAATTGTAAGGGATTTGATATAAGTCATACCTGAGTGGTCTGGTAGTTTTCCCTAGTTTCTTCAATTTAAGTCTGATTTTGGCACTAAGGAGTTCTTGATCTGAGCCACAGTAGCTCCCCATCTTGTTTTTGCTGACTGTATAGTTTCTCTATCTTTGGCTGAAAAGAATAATCAATCTGATTAATCAATTTAATCAATCTGATTTTGGTATTGACCACCTGGTGATGTCCATGTGTAGAGTGTTCTCTCATGTTGTTGGAAGAAGGTGTTTGCTATGACCAGTGCATTCTCTGGCAAAACTCTGTTAGCCTTTGCCCTGCTTCATTTTGTACTCCAAAGCCAAATTTGCCTGTTACTTGAGGTATCTCTTGACTTCCTACTTTTGCATTCCAGTCTCCTATGATGAAAAGCACATTTATTGGGTGTTAGTTCTAAAAAGTCTTGTAGGTCTTCATAGAACCATTTGATTTCAGCTTCTTCAGCACTCCCCAGGCAAGGGAGTCCTCTAAGTGCCTGAATAGGTGGAGCTACAGAGAAAGACTGACCAAAGAGGCCTTCTGACTGCCAACTAAAAAAGGCTTGAAAAAAGACTCTGATAGGGTCATAACTCCTGCGGCAGAGGCAGTCTGTGTCCCTACACACTTGGTGCCGCCAGGGTCCCCGCAAGACAAGTAGCTGCACCATCTTATGCTCAACTCTCACTGGGGCAGAGCTGCCACAGGCAAAAAATAAGTCTTGCATCTATGCTCATAGGGTCACTCGGTCATGTCCGACTCTTTGTGAACCTGTAGACTGTGACCTGCCAGGATTCTCTGTCAGAGAGGGGGTTCTCCAGGCAAGAATACTGGAGCATGTTGGCCAATTCTGGTTGCCATACCCTTCTAGAGCACTGTATTTCCTGCTATCCTAGCCACCAACCCCCTGAGGACCTGGTGCTGCCAGAACCCCTGAGACATAAGCAGCCGCACCACCTCCGCACCCGGCCCTCACAGGGGCAAACCCAAGCCCTCCAGGGCAGCCTCAGGAGCTAAACTCCAGGGGACAACCCACATGTAGAGGTGGAACAAAACCACAATTGAAACCCAGAGGTGGAACTAAAACCACAGTTGAAACCCAGGGGCAATGTGTCTAAGGAAGAAGATCCAAAATCTTCCCACCAATTATATAAGCTGCAAATTAAGTCCACATGATCAATTAAGCAGACTCTGTGTCTATGGAATATATAAAAGGCCACTGAGAGCTCCCACAAAAGAAAACGCACTAACTCTGCTAGCTGTGGACATTGGAGGCAGAAACACACAGGAGTAGAACCAGATTAGAATCTGTCCCATAGCAGATCCAGAGATCAGCACAGTGTTGGAGGACACCCTAGGGAGAGATCAAGCCCTGAGCATTTGGAATCAGAGCACTGACTCCAAGACCCTAGACTACCAGAAAACTACCTGTAGTGAGTATCAAATAGTGGGAGCTTACACAAAGGAAACCACTTGAATACAAGACTTGGCATCACCCAACCACGAGTAGCACCCTGTGCAGGATGCCTCATCTAAACAACAAACAAAACAAAAATACACTCCCAATCATCAGCAGATAGGATTACCACCTCACTCAGCCTTGCCCATCAGAGGAAAAACAAACAAACAAACAAAAACTCAGCACAAATCTTATCCTATACAAAGCTCACACAACACTGGACCAACCTTAGGAGAGCAGAAACCAAAAGGAAGAAAGAATTCAACTTTCTTCAAGGAAAGAATTCAACTTTCCTTGAAGCTTCGGAAAAGGAGACCTCAAACACAATAGTCTAAAAAAAAAAAAAAAAAAAAAAATGAAAAGACAGAGAAATACTGCACAAATGAAGGAACAAACTAGAAACACAGAAGTCCAAATAAATAAAGACTAAATAGGCAAACTACCTGAAAAAGAATTCAGAATAATGATAGTAAAGATGATTGAAACCTTGAAAACAAAATGGAGAAAATGTAAGAATCATTTAAAAAGACCTAGAAGAATTAAAGAATAAACATACAAAGACAAACAACACAATTACTGATATTAAAAATACTCTAGAAGGAATCAATAGTGGAATATCTGAAGCAGAAGAATGAATTAGTGAGATGGAAAATAAAATGAAATGGTGGAAATAACTTCTGAAGAGCAGAATAAAGTAAAAAGAATGACAAGAGTTGAGGACAGTCTCAGAGACCTCTGGGACTATATCAAACACACCAACATTCAAATTATAGGGGTTGCAGAAGAAGAAGAGAAAAAGAAAGTATACGAGAAACTTTTTGAGGTGGTTATAGTTGAAAATTTTCCCAACATGGAAAAAGAAATAGTCAGTCTGGTCCAAGGGGCACAAAGAGTCCCATACAGGATAAACCCAAAGAGAAACATGCCAACACACACACTAATCAAACTAACAAAGACTAAACACAAAGAAAAAATATTAAAAGCAGCAAGGGAGAAGCAACAAGTACCATACAAGGGAAACCCCATACGTTTAACAGCTGATCTTTCAGCAGAAACTTTGCAGGCCAGAAGGGAATGGCAGGATATATTTACAGTACTGAAAGGGAAAAGTCTACCACCAAGATTACTGTACCCAGCAAGGATCTCATTCAAAATTGATGGAGAAATAAAAAGCTTTTCAGACAAGCAAAAATTAAGAGAATTCAGTACCACCAAACCAGCTTTACAACAAATGTTAAAGAGACTTATATAGTCAAGAAATACAACAGAAGAAAAAAGATCTACAAAATCAAACCCAAACAATTAAGAAAGTGGCAATAGGAACATATATACCAATAGCTACTTTAAATGTAAATGGATTAAATGCTTCAACCAAAAGACACAGACTGGCTGAATGGATACAAAAACAAGACCTGTATATATGCTATATATCTTGGAGATATACAAGAAACCCACTTCAGACCTCAAGACACATACAGACTGAAAGTGAGAGGATGGAAAAATATATTTCATGCAAATGGGAAGCAAAAGAAAACTGGAGTAGCAATTCTCACATCAGAAAAAATAGACCTTAAAATAAAGAATATTACAAGAGATAAGGAAGGACACTACATAATGATCAAGGGATCAATCCAAGAGGAAGACACAACAATTGTAAATATCTATGCACCCAACATAGGAGCACCTCAATACATAAGACAAACACAAACATAAAAGGAGAAATTGACAGTAACACAATAATAGTAGGAGACTTTTAACACCCCACTCACACCAGTGGACTGATCATCAAAACAGAAAATTAATACGGAAGCACAAGCCTTAAAAGATAGCTTAGATGAGATGGATCTCATTGATATCTTCAGGACATTCCATCCAAATGCAGAATACACCTTTTCCAGTGCACATGGAACTTTCTCCAGGATAGACCACATCTTGATCACAAATCAAACCTCAGTAAATTTAAGAAAATTGAAATCATATCAAGCATCTTCTTGACCAGAACACTATGAGACTAGACATCAATTACAAGAAAAAACTGTAAGAAGCACAAACACTTGGAGATTAAACAATACATTTCTAAATAACCAACAGGTTACTGAGGAAATCAAAAGGGAAATAAAAAAATTTCTAGAAACAATGACAATGAAAACACAACTCAAAAGCTATGGGATGCAGCAAAAGTACTTCTAAGAGAAAAGTTTATAGCAATACAATGCTACCTCAAGAAACAATAAAAGCACCAAATAAACAACCTAACTTTGCACCTAAAACAACTGGAAAAAGAATAACAAAAAAAACAAAGAAAAACTCCAAAATTAGTAGAAGTAAAGAAATCTTAAAGATCTGAGCAGAAATAAATGAAAAAGAAGTGAAAGAAACAATGGTAAAGATTAATAAAACTAAGAGTTGGTTCTTTGAGATGATAAAATTGACAAACCTTTAGCTAGACTCAACAAGAAAAAAAAAGAGAAGAATCAAATCAACAAAATTAGAAATGAAAAAGGAGAGGTTACAACAGACAATGCAGAAATACAAAGGATTATAAGAGACTATTATGACCAACTATATGGCAATAAAATAGACAACCTGGAAGATATAGACAGATTCTTAGAAAAGTTCAATCTTCCAAAACTGAACCAGGAAGAAATAGAAATTATGAACAACCCAATCACAAGCACTGAAATTGAAGCTGTGATAAAAAATCTCCCAAAAAACAAAAGCCCAGGACCAGATGGCTTCACAGGAGAATTCTATCAAACATTTAGAGAAGAGCTAATGCCTATCCTTCTAAAACTTTTTCAAAAAATTGCAGAGGAAGGAACACTTTCAAACTCATTCTATGAGGCCACCATCTGGTTTTGATACCAAAACCAGACAAAGACAACACACAAAAAGAAAACTACAGGCCAATATCACTGATTAACATAGATGCAAAAATCCTCAACAAAATTTTAGCAAACAGAATTCAGCAACATATCAGGAAGCTCAGACACCATGATCAAGTTGGGTTTGTTCCAGGGATGCAAGGATTCTTCAATATACACAAAGCAATCAGTGTGATACACCATATTAACAAATTGAAAGATGAAAGCCATATGATGATCTCGATAGATGCAGAAAAAGCCTTTGACAAAATTCAGCACCCATTTATGATGACAACTCTTCAAAAAATGGACATAGAAGGAACCTACCTCAACATACTAAGCTCCATATATGATGAGCCTGCAGCAAACATTATTCTCAATGGTGAAAATGGAAAGCATCCCCCATAACATCAGGAACAAGACAAGGGTGTCCACTTTTGCCACTATATTCAACATAGTTCTGGAAGTCCTAGATGCAGCAATCAGAGAAGAAAAAGAAATAAAAGGAATCCATCTTGGAAAAGAAGTAAAGCTCTCTCTGTTTGCAGATGACATGATACTTTACATTGAAAACTCTAAAGATAGTATCAGAAAATTACTAGGGCTAACCAGTGAATTTAGTAAAGCTGCAGGATACAAAATCAATACACAGAAATCACTTGCATTTCTATATATTAGCAAGGAAAAATCAGAAAGAGAAATGCCATTCACCATTGCAACAAAAGAATTAAATATCTAGGAGTAAACTTATCTAAGGAGACAAAAGAACTGTACTCAGAAAATTATAAGATAATGAAAGAAATCAAAGACAACATAAACAGATGGAGAGATATTCCATGTTCCTGGGTAGGAAAAATCAATATTGTGAAAATGACTATACTACCAAACACAATCTATAGATTCAGTGCAATCCCTATCAAATTACCAATGGCATTTTTCACAGAACTAGAACAAAAAATTTGACAATTCATATGGAAACACAAAAGACCCTGAATAACCAAGGCAATCTTAAGAAAGAAGAATGGAGCTGGAGGAATCAATCTTCCTGACTTTAGATTATACTACAAAGCTACAGTCATCAAGACAGTATGGTACTGGCACAAAAACAGAAATATAGACCAATGGAACAAGATGGAAAGTCCAGAAATAAGGCCATGCACCTATGGGTACCTTATTTTTGACAAAAGAGGAAAGAATATACAATGGGGAAAAGACAGCCTCTTCAATAAATGGTGATGGGAAAACCAGACAGATACATGTAAAAGAATGAAATTAGAACACTTCCTAACACCATACACAAAGATAAACTCAAAATGGATTAAAAACCTAAATGTAAGACCAGAAACTATACAACTCTTTGAGGAAAACATAGGCAGAACACTCGATGACATGAATCAAAGCAAGATAATCAAAGAAAATAATAGCAAATGAAACAACTGACAAAGGATTAATTTCAAAAATATACAAGCAACTCATACAGCTCAATACCAGAAAAACAAACAACCCAGTCAAAAAGTGGGAAAAGACTTAAACAGACATTTCTCCAAAGAAGACATACAGATGGCTGACAAACACATGAAAAGATGCTCAACATCGCTTATTATTAGAGGAATGCAAATCAAAATGAGATATCTACAATGAGATATTACCTCACACTGGTCAGAATGGCCCTCATCAAAAAGTCTACAAATAAGAAATGCTGGAGAGGGTGTGGAGAAAAGGGAAGGCTCTTGCACTGTTGGTGGGAATGTAAATTGATACAGCCACTATGGAAGACGGTATTGAGATTCCTTAAAAAACTAGGAATAAAACCACCATATGACCCAGCAATCCCACCCCTAGGTATATACCTCGAGGAAACCAAAATTGAAAGAGACATACGTATCCCATTGTTCATTGCAGCACTATTTACAATAGCTAGAACATGGAAGCAACCTATATATCCATTGACAAATGAATGGATAAAGAATTTGTGGTACATATACACAATGGAAGACTACTCAACCATAAAAAGAAATGCATTTGAGTCAGTTATAATGAGGTAGATGAACCTAGAGCCTATTATATAGAGTGAAGTGAGTCAGAAAGAGAATGATAAATACCATATTCTAATGGATATACACAGAATCTATAAAAATGGTATTGAAGAATTTATTTACAAGGCCACAATGGAGAAACAGACATAGAGAATAGACTTATGGACGTGGGGGTAGGAGAGGGTGAGATGTATAGAAAGAATAACATGGAAACTTATATTACCATGTGTAAAATAGCCAACGGGAATTTGCTGTATGGCTCAAGAAACTCAAACAGGGGCTCTGTATCAATCTAAAGGGGTGGGATGGGGAGGGAGATGGGAAGAAAGTTCAAAATGGAGGGGATATATGTATACCTATGGCTGACTCATGTCGAGATTTGACAGAAAACAGCAAAATTCTGTAAAGCAATTATCCTTCAATAAAAAGTAAATTAAAGGGATTCAGAAGACAAAAAAAAAAAATGCTTAATGAAGGACTGAGTGTTTGAACAAGCTCTTCCTTATGAGGCAAATACTTAGTGGGAGGTACAGGTCTCCTTCCCACGTCTTTGTGTCCCCTTTAATTGAGATTACAGAATTGCTGCTGTGACACATGGCTCCCTGAACCCAGGGGAAAGAAGGAAGTATTTCAGCTCTTGAAATCATGTTCAGGGATTTGAGAAAACTTTGGGCTGCCAAAGGACCCTGGGTGACTAGAGAGACCAAAAAGAGGCTCGAGGGACACGGGGAGGGACGCTGACGGTGCCCGACCACTGTTCGCCAGGTCCCAGGGTAGCAGCTAGGATCCTTGTGGCAGATGGATGGATGATGCCCTAGTGGTTTGGAAAAAGACAGATTCCATTTTCCATCCATTGCACACTCTGGCCCCTGGCTGTCCTCTCCCAGACACTTTGTTCCTATTTTGAAATTTGAGGAAATGGAGGATAGCGGGAAAGAGAAACAGAACGAGAAGAAATGAAAAAAGACAAATGTCTGCTCCTTTTCAGTTCATTAGGGATGTGAAGCATTTGTGATAAATATTTATTCATGATTAAATTATAGCTAGCCCCAGGAAATTTGCTGTAGTTTTAACAAAAGTGGCTGTTTTACCATCACACCTTCAGTTTCATGAGACTCATCATTACTTAATTCATATGGCATATATGAGCTTGTATCATATTATGTAAAACCTATACTTAATATAATACACCAGGCTTCCCTGGCGGCTCAGACGGTAAAGAATCCTCGTGCAATGCGGGAGACCTGGGTTCGATCCCTGGATTAGGAAGATCCGCTGGAGAAGGGAACGGCTACCCACTCCAGTATTCTGGTCTGGAGAATTCCATGGACAGAGGAGCCTGGTGGGCTATAGTCCATGGAATCACAAAGAGTCAGACACCGCTGAACGACTTTGACTCACACTAAAACCATGTAAAAATCTATTTTATCGTCTTTCGAAAGTTAGACTTTTTTTGTAGAAAATATAGCAGCTACGGAAGACAAAAGTTAACTAGAGGAAAATGAAGAAGACCCGTAAGCACGCCTTCCAGAAACAGCCACTGAAAACGTTTCGTCCTGACTCCGTCCTATTTTGTTTTCTTGCTAGGGGCTGTTACGTTCTGGAGCGTGTTGCTGTGGCCTCTCTGTCTCTCTCTGGTTATTTCCACCGACCCCAGGACCCCTCTAGCACCCTTCCCGAGGTCACCGCCACATCTTTCTCCTATCGTCCTCCTGAGTGTTGGTCAGTATCAGGGCTGCGTCTCTCTCTGTCCGCAGAGTGGACACGCGCCCGAGCATCTCACACGCGGGCTGCCCTCCCCGGAGCCCATGCTCTCTCCCGGCTGTGCCGACCGCCTCAGTCACCCCAGGCAAACGCAGCTCACAGACCCCCATCACCCTTGCAGCCACCACCGCCCTGCCTGCCTCTGGGAATCACTGCTTCACACGTCTTGGTCATCTTTTCAAATTCATTTATTTTTAACTGGAGGATAATTGCTTTACAACACAGTGTTGGTCTCTGTCATACGTCAACCGGAATCAGTCATCGTGTACATATGTTCCTTCCCTCTGGACCCTCCCTCCCACCTCCCCCTGTTTTTGAAGTACAGTTAGTTGATTTACAATATTATGTCAGTTACAGGTGTCTAGCATAGTGAGTCAGTGGTTTTGCAGATTACACTCCATTATAGGTTATTACAAGATAATGGCTATAATTCTCCGTACTGTGCTTGTTGCTGCTCTATTTTGTTACACACAGTCGTTCGTATCTCTCAGTCCTGCCTGTCCCTCCCCGAGTCCTGCTCTCCTTAGATAACCACGAGTTGGTGTTCTCTGTGAGCCGGTTTCTGTTGTGCAGATGCATTCTGCCCTTTACCACTTTTCTGCTGATTCTTCCTCGCGGACCCTTTTCTCAGCACTTCTGCCTGCTCCTGGCTGCTCCCGAGAGCACAGGCTCTGGAACCCATGACCTGGGTCCAGTCCAGCCTTTGTCATTCTCTAGCTGTGAGAACTAGGGGGTTATTTCAGGGTGCTATTCTCGGTTTCCTCAACTCTAAAACGGGGTTAATGATGTGACCTGCTGCAGAGCTGCTGAGGGGGTTTAAACTCTTAGAACATCAGAATAGTTCCTGGAACGTAATAGGTGCTCTCTACCAGTTAGATTTTATTACCGTTAGTGGCAGCTTCGAGCGTATGTCCCGGTACTAATTCAAATCCCAGCCTCCTCTGATCTGTTTCGCTCCTCTGAATGTTCCAGCAGTCTTTTCCCTCTGCCTCTTCTAGCATGCATGCTAAGTCACTTCAGTTGTGTCCAACTCTTTGCGACCCCATGGACTGTAGCCCATCAGACTCTTCTGTCGATAGGATTCTCCAGGCAAGGCTACTATAGTGGGTTGCCATGCCCTCCTCCAGGGAAATCTTCCCAAGCCAGGGATTGAACCTGCATCTCTTATGTCTCTTACATTGGCAGGTGGGTTCTTTACCACTTACCACCCCCTGGGAAGCCCATCTCTTCTAGGAGCTTAGCAATGTTAACTTCCTTTTCACAATCCCTATACTGTGCTTACTATGGAAGTGTACTTGCTACCTGTTATCATCATCTGATTATTTTATAATTGTTTGTTTGTATTTCTGTCTCCCTCTCTAGACTGTTTGATTATTTGTGTGTCTGATCATTTGTGTTTCACATGGTGGAATGACCAGGTGAACCACTAGGGGTCTAGTTTCTTCTGTTTAGTTGCTTAGTCCTTTCTCTGTGTAAGATCAAGGAATGGGCAATGTCTAAACACAAGAAACTGGTGATGTGTGTTGCCTCCTGGAAGTCAGAATTGGAGGGAAGATTTTTCACTGCATTGTGTGTAACCAGCCCTTTCATTCCATGTAATAACTTACATAGGGTAGACTTTTGGGGGGTAATAATTTTATTAAGATGTAATTCATATATAATAATATTAATTCATTTGGGTGTGCAGTTTAATGTTTTTTAGTATATTCACAGAGCTGTGCAAACATCACCACAATTTTAGAATATTTTTATCTCCCTCAAAAGAAGCCCAGTACCCTTTAGCTCTCATCCCAAATTTCCCCAACCCCCTTAACCCCAAGAAACCACTAGTCTTCCTAATGTGTGATTTATCCCTTTTGGACGTTTCATGTAAATGGAGTCATAGGATATGTAACCTTTTGTGACTGGCTTCTTTCACTTAGCATCATGTTTTCAAGGTTCATCCAAGTTGTAGCAGACATATCAGAATCTCATTCCTTTTTATGGCCAAATAATATTTCATTGTATGAACACACCACCTTTTGTTTATTCACTCAATAGTAGATGGGCATTTGAGCTGTTTCCACTTCTTGATTATTATGAATAATGCTGCTCTGATTATCTGTGTACAAGTTTTTGTGTGGACATGTTTTCATTTCTCTTGTGTATATACCTAGAAGTGGAATTGCTAAGTCGCATAACTCTATGAGGAACTGCCAAAGTGGCTGCATCATTTTATTTATATTCCCACCAGCACTGTATTTAGTTTCCCACATTCTGCATGTGATGAGACTTTTAATATGGAAAGAATTGTTCTTTAAGCTTGATTTTCTAGTTCAATAGACAGGAAAAAGGTATTTTCTTTCAACACTTTAATTAACAGCACTTTCTATTAGAAAAATGCCCTTCATCCTCAAGGGATATCTGTGAGAAGACATTTTAGAAGGAAGAAGGTGAGAAGATTAATCTGCATTCAAATAAAAATCCAGAGCCTAAGGAATTTTTTCTGGTACTCTCATTATACCCATAGGGATTTCTTAAGAAATGCAAATATGTATTGTTTCACCATGCATAAGGCAATTGTTATCTAAAGATAGAGATAAAAGTACAGAATCCTGTATAAATACTGAGATTTTTGAGACCAAAAAGAGTTGGAGTGGGACCAAATGACTTAAGGAAAAAATAAAAATCCACTTAAGTAGGCACGAAAAAAGAGATGGAATATAGCTGGTGTACCTGCTGGAACCTGGGAGCACTCAATATGTCCGGGGAGGGAGGCTGTGGGGTGGGGAGTAGGGGAAGGTGACATGTGGGCAAACCTAGGAGAGAAGATGGTGGCACGCCCTTCTTTGTTGTAACATGACAACATGTAATTTTGTTTCTGACGGTGAGATGAACTGACATATGAAAAGTGGGAAAATGCCTAATTCACAAAGGCTCATTGCGAGTTGAAGCTTATGAAACACTTACCATGAACCAAATACCATATTAAGCACTTTATATACATCACTTCAGTTGAGTCTTCCCAGCGACTCTATGGTTTAGGTACAATTATAGTCCTCACTTCACAGGTTAGCAATCAGAGGCACCCGGAGGTTGAGAAGTTGCTGTCTGCTTTCCCCTGTTCATTGCAGGATTATTCACAAGTCAAGATATAAATAAATTTACATGTCCATTTATGAATGAGTGGATAAACGAAACCTGTGTATATACAATGGAATATCATTTAGAAAGAGGGAAATCCTGCCATTTGTGACAACAGAGACGGACCTTGAGGATATTGTGCTGAGTGAAATAATATAAACTCGCTTATATGTGGGATCTAAAAAAACCAAACTCAGAGAACCCAAGAGTAGAATGGTGGTTGTCAGGGGCTGAGAAGCAGGTGCGGGGGGAAAAGGGGAGCTGTGGTTCAAAAGACACAGACTTCAGTTACAAGATGTATAAGTTCTGAGGACCTGATACACAGTGCAATACCATACAAGGAAGGGAGGTACAGATGAACTAGCAAAGGAAAGAGCTTCCCTACTGGTCCAGTGGTAAAGACTCCACCTGCCAATACAGGGAATACGGGTTTGACCCCTGGTCTGGGAAGAGTCCACGTGCTAAGAGGCCGCTAAGCCCAGGAGCCGCCAACGACTGAAGCCCACGCACCCATAGAGCCTGGGCTCTGCGAGGAGAAAGCCTGTGCATCACAGCTAGGGAGCAGCCGCCGCTCTCTGAAACTAAAGAAAGCCCACTTGCAGCGATGAAGACCCAGAGCGGCCAAAAATAAATACTAAATAGATTTAATTTTAAAAAGGAAGGAAGGAAGGAGTGAGGGAGTGAAGGAGTGGCTCGGAGTGTAATGTTGAAGCTGAGCTGTGCCCTGGAACCAGTGAGCCTGTGCGGTCAGTGCCCTTAGCCCATGCGCTAGTGTATCTCTGCCTGTTGTTTTTCTTCATTTGAATTGTGGTTGTTGTTCAGTCACCCGGTCGTGTCCGACTCTTTGCAACCCCACAGACTGCAGCACGCCAGGCCTCCCTGTCCCTCACCACTTCCCGGAGTTTGCCCACGTTCATGTTCATTGCATCGGTGATGCTGTCCAACCGTCTCATCCTCTGATGCCCTCTTCTTTTGACCTCAATCTTTTCCAGCATCAGGGACTTTTCCAATGAGTCATCTGTTCGAATCAGATGACCAAAATACTGGAGCTTCAGCTTCAGCATCAGTCCTTCCAGTGAATATTCAGGGTTGGTCTCCCTTAAGATTGACTGGTTTGATCTCCTTGCTGTCCAAGGGACTTTCAGGAGTCTTTTCCAGCACCACAGTTCGAAGGCATCATTTCTTTGGCATTCTGCCTTCCTTATGGCCCAGCTCTCACAACTATACATGAGTATTCAATCATTGTTTGAATGCAACAGTTAAAAACATACTTAACCATCTTGTAATAAAAGCAGTGTCAATAATTAGTCAAAGACATTTGATATAACTTAATAGTTTTTAATCCAGTCATAAGGTACCATAGTATAATATGCCAAAGAGACTAGAAGTCTCAAGGCAGATCATGCAGGGCCTTGTAGACCATGTTAAGGTTAAAGGCTATCCCAGGGACAGTGGGAAGCATTCAATTTTATGTCTTGGAGACAAGGGGTCACACATGTGCTTTGAAATTTCCTTCTAATTGCAATAAAGGGGTTTGTATTGGAGGAAGTAACAGCAGAACTGGAGGCATGAGGAGCAAGTCGAGGGGTAACAGTAAGGCCAGAGCACTGGAGATGGATTAGAGGAGACAGCTGAGGATTAAGGAACCATTCAGGAGTTGCCTGAACGAAGACCAGCTGGGAATCACGTGAGTCTTCTGAGAGTCTGTGTGGAACCCAGTGTCGTTAGAGATACAGTTCTCTGAGACTGAGTCTAATGAAGAGGATTTTACAGTGATGAATATAGTTCTCTTGAGAAGAAAAATGTTTGAATCGTCTTCGTTTTTCCATTTTGGCTTTTCTTTACAGCCTTCACTCTGTTTTCTTTGGAGCAAAGCCATTTTCATTTCACCAGACATGTCATTCTTTTTGCAGAAGCCATTCCAGCTCTTTTAATGCTTCAGACTTGAATTTATGGAACATCTCTTCATGTCTCTCTGGATCTTTTACACAGGCAGCATCTTTGTGCAAATTCCTGGGCCCGTCAAATTTGCCCAAGTGCTTGTAAATGCGTGCTGTTCAAGGAGATAAATGACTCAACTAGAAAACCAATGGCTAACCTGTTGAAACTCTCTGTGATTTCAGGCTGCCCTGGCGGGAGGCACCACCATGATCATTGATTTTGCTATTCCACACAAAGGCCACTCCCTCATTGAGGCCTTTGACACCTGGCGAAGCTGGGCTGATCCCAAAGTCTGCTGCGACTACAGCCTTCATGTGGCGGTGACGTGGTGGAGTGACCAGGTGAACCATGGAGGGGTCCAATTTCTTCTAGTTAGTCCTTTAGTCATTGCTCTGTGCAAAGATCAAGGAATGGGCAACATCAAAACATAAGAAACCAGTGATGTTGATTGCTTCCTGGAACTCACAATTGGAGGGAAGACTTTTCATTGCATACTGTTTTGTACCATTTGAGTTTTGAATCCTGTGAAGTATTATCAATTGAGAAAACTAAAAAAAAAAAAAAAAAAGCTAGATAATAGGATAAATCCCTTATACTTATTCACAATAGTCTTTCCTAATATTTAAGTCATGAATTGTAAATACTTTAAATGCAATTTTTAGAAGTACTGGACTTTTCCACTTCAACATCTGAAGGCACTTTTAAGGAGTCTTTTCCCACAGATTAGACTTCAGTTAGATAAATATTTTTAATATCTGTAAAAAAAACAAGGAAGCGACAGATCAGGAATGTTTTCAAGGCCTTCTCCCAGCTGTGTGCTAAGCTGGTGCTCTGTTAATATCAACTCCTGGTCAGATCATTTCAAAATAGAGTTTCCACTGTCTTCTGTATCTGCTCACCATTTAGACCATGGCAGAAATAACATGACTCAGATAGAAAAGACAGTTTTGTGATATGTTAAAATATGCTTATTTTTCCCATGAAAACATGTATATGTACTTTGGAAGAAAGTTTTACTTGTGATTTAAATCAATAGCATGTTTTCCACATTGGACTTAATTCAGAAATCTTTTTGCTAGAAAGGACTGACAGGGGTGACTTTATTTGAAGTCACCATGTAACTTCTGTCCCTACTTCCTCCCAAAATTTGGGTTGTAGACACTAAGTTAATATAAAACAAGTAATCAGATAGTTCAGCAAATGTAGTAGCAAGGTTTAGAGTCCAGAGAAAAAGTTAATTTTTTTCCAGAAACAGCATTCTAAATGAGGCATCTGACCTCCTTGGATTTAAGGTCTTCCTGCCTGCCTTCTTCTCTCCGGCCCCCCCTTCCTTCCCTTCTCCTCTCCTCCTTTCCTCCCACTCTTGTTTTATAAGATAGAGCAAAGGTGAAGATGCTTGCGTGTACCAGTGTTTCTCACATTTTAATATGTAAATAATTCACCTGGTGAATACTGTTAAAGTACAGATTATGTTCAGTGAGTGTATTCGTTTGCTAGGACTGCTTTAACAAAGAACTACAAATTTCTGGGTGGCTGAAACAACAGAAATGTACTGTCTCACAGTTCAGGAGACTCACAGCCTGAGATCGAGGTGTTGGTGTGGTTGATCCCTTCTGAGAGCTGTCAGGAATAATCTCTTTCAAGCCTCTCACCAACTTCTGGTGGTTTGTTGGCAATCTCTAGTATTCTTTGATTTGTAGGAACATCACCTGAATCTCTGCCTTTGTCTTCCCATGATGTTCTCTGTGTGTGTGTGTGTGTGGCTAAATTACCCCTTTTTATAAATTGAATTCAGGAAGGGCATGCCTTTTTGCCCTTCAGGAAGACTCCAGGAGAAGGGCATGGCAACCTATTGAATTATGGCCCACCCTAGTGACCTCATCTTAATTGATTACTTTGGTTAATGCCCTATTTCCAAATGTTGACCTGAAACAAGGAGACTGCTTGATATTTCTCCAGCAGAGATAGGCATATTTGAGATCAACAGAAGGATTGCAGTTCAGGGTCTACAAACATGTGGAGCCACGTGCAAGTCCCCACAGGGCAAGGGAAGGCGCAGGCTTTCATAGAGGGGAGAAGAAAATTGGGAGCGCTCCAGTAAACAGAGTCCATGACTTTTCATTGTTCTGGTCCTTGCCAAGAAAGAAGAGGACCCTTTCTTCTGCGTTTACATGCAGGTATGAGAGCTCCCCCTTCTGGTCTCTTGACTCTACTTAATTGAGTGAGTGAAAATCACTCAGCGGTGTCCGACTTTTTGCAACCCCATGGACTGCCAGGGTCCAGGGAATTCTCCAGGCCAGAATACTGGAGTGGGTAGCCGCTCCCTTCTCCAGGGGATCTTCCCAACCCAGAGATCGAACCCAGGTCTCCTGCACTGCAGGTGGATTCTTCACCATCTGAACCACCTTCTATTTATTAATTTTTTTATACAAGTCCAAGGTGGTACTGGGCTTCCCAGGTAGCGCTAGTGGTAAAGAGCTTGCAATGTAAGCTAGTGGTAAAGAGCTAGGCAACGTAAGAAGGGCATGGGTTGCCCTTCAGGAAAGGCATGCCTTCCTGCCCTTCAGGAAGACTCCAGGAGAAGGGCATGACAACCCACTCTGGTATCCTTGTCTGTAAATCCCATGGACAGAGGAGGCTGGTGGGAGTCCACAGGGTCCCAAAGAGTTGGACACGACTGAAGTGACTTAGCATGCATGCCCAAGGTCACATTTGGTACTAGCGGTTAGGATTTCAACCTATGAATTGAGGGGGACACAGCCAACCCATAGCAGTAGGTCTGGGATTCTGCAGTAGAGCCTGAGATTCTGCATTTCTAGTAAGCTCCCAGGTGCTGCTGCTGTTTCTGTTCAGGTCCCACACTTTTGGAATAGCAAGGCTTAAACCACTATGCCTGATTCGTATAGTGGGACTTACCCACGGATACGGATATGGGTGACAGGGATGTTTAACAAGGCCATCTGCAGAAAGGCTCTTCTACTCTGGGAGTCATAGGTATTTCACTTGAGCAATGTGGGTTGTAATTGGGAAGCCCCTTGTGTGAATTTTCTAACAGTCTAAAGCATTTTTTCCCCCACTATAAAAATAATAGACTCACGGTAGAAAATTCGAACTTATAAAAAAGTTTTTAAAAATGAAGCGCATTATACCAAGTTCTACCCTTGCTGTTGTCACTTAATGCATCTTGAAACTCATTTCATCATGTCAGTGATGTTCACTCTCAACATTTTGGTGTTTTCTGCTCCTTTTCATTCATTATTCATCCAACAGAAAGTTTTTGAGTGGCCACTATGAACCAGGGACTGTTCTAGGATATAGCAGCAGATAAACTATACAAGCTTAGCTTACATGCATGCTCAGTTGTGTCTGACTCTTTGTGACCCCATGGACTGTAGCCTGCCAAGCTCCTCTGTCCATGGGATTTTTCAGGCAAGAGCACTGGAATGGGTTGCCATTTCCTTCTCCAGGGGATCTTCCCCACCCTGGGATTGAACCCACATCTCATGTGTCTCCTGCTGGGGTAAAGACAGATTCTTTATCCCAGAGCCACCTCGGAAGCCCAAACTGTACAAAGCCCCTCCTCATATGGGATGGAAATTCTAGAGGAGGAGGCAGGTCATCAACAAGTAAATATATTATATGCCAGCTGATAAAGTGCCACGGAGAAAATTGAGAAAAATTAATAAAAGAGTAAACAGTGATGGGAGCGAGTAACTTAACATGTGATATTGTCATTTTTAAAACTTTGCTGATACAGTAGGAAAAGATTGCTTTGCTTTATTTTGCACTTTTTAATGAGTAGGAAGGCTAACATTTTTTCCATGTTTATTAGTCATTTGAATTTACTGCTTGAACTGTAAATAACATTTTTCATCTAGAATGTTAAGGTTTTTCTTATCAAGTAGAAGCAGTAATAACTCTAACATTTTTATTAACTAAGCAATAATCCTATCCTTGTTACATATTTTTTATGTTTTATTATATATTTTGTTTTATGTTATATTTATGTGTGTATATTTTTTACATATATGTGTGTGTTTTTCAACTTGTAGAAATTCAAGCAGTTTTATTTGGTCAAATCTTCTAACTTTTCCTTTGAAGTTATTAGTCATTGTTGAGACTAAAAATGGACCTGCAAAGGCAATTACTAAACTAGTTTTGATCCTATCTCATCTCTTATCATTGGTATGATATTATGATTTATAAGAACAAATTCATGTCTGGTCTTTGTCCCCATTTCTGGCACAGAACTCCTAAAACCCTTGGGATTTCCTACATGATGAGGGCAATGAAAGGGTCTATTATATTAAGTGAAGTGAAAGTCGCTCAGTCGTGACCGACTCTTTTCGACCCCAGGGACTGTATAGTTCATGGAATTCTCCAGGCCAGAATACTGGAGTGGGTAGCCTTTCCCTTCCCCAGGGGATCTTCCCAAAATAGGGATTGAACCCAGGTCTCCCGCATTGCAGGCAGATTCTTTACCATCTGAGCTACAAGAAATTAAAGAGGTGATTTTTAGACACCACCTAAGGACAGGGGCTGATTGATCCAGGAGCCAGCTGTGTGATTAGATGGTTAAAAATTTCAGTCCCACCCAGCTGACCTCTGAGGCGGGGAGAGGGGCTGGAGGCTGGGTTGGTTGCCTGTGGCCAATGCTTGCATCAGTCTGGCCTGTGTAATGGAGCCTCCACGAAACCTGGAAGGATAGGATTTGGAGAGCTTCAAGGATGGTGACCGAGGGGAGGCTTGGGAACTCTGGTGCTCTCAGAGGACACACAAGCCCTGTGCCCTTTCCCCATTCCTTCGCCTATGAGGTACCTCTTCCATCTGATGATCGTCTGTATCTTTTGTTATGTCCCTTTATAGTAAACCATGATCCAGTAGGTACAATGTTTCTCTGAGCTCTCTGAACCACTCCAGCAGATTAATTGAACCTGAGGAGGGGGCTGTGGAAACCTCTGATTTATAGCTGGTTGGTCAGAAGTGTAGGTGACAACCTGACACCCCCATAGGACTGAACTCTTAACCTGTGGAGCATGGTGCAGTCTCCAGGTAGTGTTAAAATTGAGTTGAGTTGGAAGATGCCTCCTGGCTGATGTCTGGAGACCTGCTTGGCGGTGTGAAGGAACCCCCAGTCTTCCCACTCACACATTGGAATTGGTGATCAGAACCTTTGAGCTGGCAACCCAGAAGGCTCCTGGGGCTTCCCGCTGATTCAGAATCTTTCACCTCCAGGAGCTGCCAGTGGGTCAGTTCACATCTTCCACCACCTCCGTCTTCTAACTCATCCTGTGGGATTCAGATTTGACCCCAAACGTTACTTCACATTAGCTCTGATTCCTTCTAGAGACACGACTGCTTCTGTTGCTGCCAAACGGTTGTCTTTTCATGTCCTAGAATAATTTCTTCCCACCTCAGTATCTGTTTCTCTAGATATACCTAGAATTTCATATCTAAGTGTAAAAGTGAAGTATTTGGGGAAGGGAGAGTACTCTTAACTCTTTCATGATTTAACTTTTTCACAGTGGTTCATCAGATGAACGATCGATTCCTTAATTACATTTTTCTGGAGTTCAACTGATGTCCTCATTTTACTTTATTTTCTTCTGAATGCAGCATTTTGGAGAATGCTGGTATTATCTTTAAAGGGTGACATTTTGCTGTGATTGTGGTGCCCTTTTAGGTTAAAGAAGAAATGAAAATCCTCACCCAGGATAAAGGTGTGAACTCCTTCAAGATGTTTATGGCTTATAAAGATATGTACATGGTGAGAGATGTGGAGCTGTACGAGGCCTTCTCTCGGTGCAAGGAGATCGGAGCCATTGCTCAAGTTCATGCCGAAAATGGAGAGCTAATTGCGGAGGTAGGTAATTACCACTCAGAGTTTCCACAGAAGGGAAACTGCCCATGAGTTAAGGTGAAGATGACTGGCCCCAAGTAGGTAAACTCATTTAAAGGACTGGGAAAAAGGAAATTCAGGAACTAATTTTCTGTGACTTGGAAACAGTTGACTCCAATTACTTGCTGTCCTTGCTCTGAGTTTTTGGCAGGTGGTATATGCACTGGAATGAGGAGTTCCCTTTTTCAGAGCAGCCATTAGATCTCAAACAAGGTTTATTCTAAAAGCACAGATTTTTCTTTGTGTCCCCAGCACTTTTTTTTTTCATTTAAAGTATGCTCAAGCTGCTGGTTCAGAATGCCAAAGTGTGGGCATCAGCATAATCTGATGACTTAAGCAAAGCATTAGGTAGCTGTTTTAAGCCCCACTCTTTTCAGAAATAGGGTATTAAAATGTGCTCTGAAGGAATCTAGATGATATTTATTTCTCATGTTAGCTCCATCATTAATGCCCAAAGGGTACACCATCTGCAAGATTTAAAGAGCTGCCTCTTGCCTTTTATACTGGTTGATCTTTCTCTCTCCCTGGGCTCAGTTCCCATTAAAGTCAGTGAGAGGGTGGCCACATGGCCAGAAGCCGGGGTGGGGGATGATACGAGGAAAGCATGAGCTGTAAGCTCAAACAGACTGGGATTTAAACTGGACTCTTCAACATCCTAGCTGTATGATACCGGGCAAGTCATTTTGACGCTCTGTCTTGACTTCCTGCCTTTCTTGTAAGGAAGAAATAACACTTTTGGAGAGGAGAAATACTAGCCTAATATCATTCTGTGGGTTAGAGGAGAAGGCAGTGAAGAGTATGAATCGGTAAAGACTAGAACTAACTACACAATAGCATGAGTCATTTCAACAAGAATCTAATGTGGGGGACTGGGATTCTTCATTTTGTTTGTTCTGAACCAATGTCTTTAAAATGGACACTGCTTTTCAAAGGGGCTTCAACTGGTAGTTCAGAATCCACCTGCAATGCAGGAGACCCTGGTTCGATTCCTGGGTCTTTTCAAAGAATGTGATTAGAACAGACCTCATATCTTCTTCACCTTTTCAATCAAAATAATTTAATTGTGAAATGTGTATATGAAAAATTAACAACATGTTATCAGAGTAGTGGGGTTCCCAGATGGCTCGGTAAAGAGCCCACTTGCCAAGCAGGAGACGTGTGTTCTATCCGTGGGTGGGGCAGATCCCCTGGAAAAGGAAATGGCAACCCACTCTAGTATTCTTGCCTGGGAAATCCCATGAACAGAGAAGCCTGGTGGGCTACAGTCCATGGGGTCACAAAGAGTCAGACACGACTGAGTGACTAAACAGCAACAAATCAGAGCTAGTAGATTATTTTTTACCAAAAACTCACACTGTATACACACACGTTCACACCCACCTTGGCCAAACAGATCTAAAATAAACACCTGGCAGTGTGCTTATTTCACAACATAATGACGGGATTTGTCATCAGCAAAGCCTTCCCCCGCGTACGTTCCTGCTGCCTTTTCAGGGAGCAAAGAGGATGCTGGCCTTGGGGATAACGGGGCCCGAGGGTCATGAGCTGTGCCGGCCAGAGGCGGTGGAGGCAGAAGCCACGCTGAGGGCCATCACCATAGCCAGCGCCGTGAACTGCCCTCTCTACGTCGTGCACGTGATGAGCAAGTCCGCGGCAAAGGTGGTGGCGGACGCCCGGAGAGATGGTAATTCCTGAACTGCACCCTCCCTTACGACTCCATGCTGTTAGCTGAAGAGTAAGGTGAAATAATGGCAACCGCTATGAGAAAGCTGTCCATGCATTTCCATAATTTTTCTTCCTGCCTTTTTATTAGCATCCTTTCTGTTTTCCCCCAGTCTTACACAGGTCTGTCTGTTTTCGCCCTCCTTCGGTTACAAGCCCCAACCTTCACGCCACTAACTACCAGTTCTCTAGGGCTTCCTAGCTGGCGCTAGTGGTAAAGAACCCACCTGCCAAGGCAGGAGACATATGAGACGTGGGTTCCATCCCTGGGCTGGGAAGACGCCCTGGAGGAGGGCATGGCAACCCACTCCAGTATTCTTGCCTGAAGAATCCCATGGTCAGAGGAGCCTGGTGGGCTACAGCCTATAGGGTTGCACAGAGTCAGACCAGTTCTCTAGTGAACTTCAAAGAAACTTCCCTGTCTCCTTGGCACCTCCATTAGCCCTTCCAATACCTGAATCAGGGTCATGCAAAACACACAGTAGGTGCTCAATACATTTCTTTCGAACCAAATTGATTTGTCTCATAGCAACTTAGTCATTGGCACAATGGAAATAATCATCCAAATAGTGTTTTTATGATAATTATTTTAAGACTTTTAAAACAAAGATATTTTTACTCCAAATTGTTTAATTGCCTCACTTCTATAGTTTAATTTAATATGTGGTGGTCGTGGTGGTTTAGTCACTAAGTCGTATGCGACTATTGCGACCCCATGGACTGTAACCTGTCAAGCTCCTCTGTCCATGGGATTCTCCAGGCAAGAATGCTAGAGTGGGTTGCCATTTCCTTCTCCAGGGGATCTTCCCAACCCAGGAATCAAACCCAGGTCTTATGTAATCATCTAAAAAGAAAGAGAAAATCTGCTTTTGGTACGAATTAAGGAAGGAAATAATTTCATTCATTGGCCAGTACTGGGAAAGGAAAGATGAAAACAAATAAGGTGTATTTTATTCAACACTTTAGATGCTCCTGGGAGATGGTTGTGGTTTCTCTCACTTTTAGGAAACCAGATAACCAGAAAGATTTGTGTAACTCATCCTGGCTGCATTTTTATAATATAGATTTTAAAACTATGAAAATAGATTTGGCATGTCCATAATAGACACTAGGATAAATTTTTTCAACGTTACTTCTTGTCGCTTGAATTTCACTAAGAATTTTGGGCAAGCTAAATGCATTTTTAAATGTAAATGTAAATATATCAAATTAAGAGTAACTTCAGTTTCACACAGGAATTGATAGGATCTGACTACCAGCCCACCCCTCTCTGTCTTCTCTGCACTGGGAGCAGCTCTCCTGAAACAGCCCTTCATCCCCTGAAAATGTACACTTGTGCCAAGTTTGTCTCCACTCCCTCCTTGATCAGCTTCCCAGGTGGCGCTAGTGGTAAAGAACCCACCTACTAGTGCAGGAGACCCAGGAGACAGGGATTCGATCCCTGGGTCGGGAAGATCCCCTGGAGGAGGAAATGGCAACCCGCTCCAGTATTCTTACCTGGAGAATCCTGTGGATGTGGACAGAGGGGCTTGGTGGCTACAGTCCATAAGCTTGCAAAGAGTCGGACACGACTGAAGCGACTTAGCACGCAGGCACGCCCTCCTGGATCAGGAGGACCTCTCCACTATTGAGCCGGTCACTGTCTGCAGTGGTACTAAGAAGGCCGACGACGCTGACAGCTGAAGGCCTCAGAAGCTCGGCAGCCCCATGTTCCCTGACCACTGCACTTACTCCTAGCCACAGCTTCCAGACCAGAGCCCTTTCAAGGGGCATTGACACAGTGGTCAAGTTCATTGCAGCTGGGGCTGCCGCAGCAGGGGTGGCTGGCTCCAGGACTGGAATTAGGACTGTGTTTGGGAGTCTCGGGCTTCCCTGGGGGCTCAGATGGTAAAGAATCTGCCTGCAATGCCAGAGACCCCGGTTCGGTCCCCGGTCAGGAAGATCCCCTGGAGAAGGGAATAGGAACCCACTCCAGTATTCTTGCCTGGAGAATTCCATGGACAGAGGAGCCTGGTGGGCTGCAGTCCATAGGGTTGCAAAGAGTCAGACACAGCTGAGCAACTCACACGTTCTGCTTTCCTTTGGGAGCCTCATCACTGGTTATGGGAGGAACCCTTCTCTAAAGCAGCAGCTCTTCTACGCCATTCTGGGCTTTGCCCTCTCTGAGGCCATGGGGCTCTTTTTGCCTGATGGTGGCCTTTGTCATCCTCTTCGCCTTGTGAAGGAGCCATTTCCACCTCCCATAGTTCTTTCTCTCATGTCTCCTTCTGTACTTCTCCAGGAAACCTGGGGAAAATGGCTGGCTCAGCGCTTGAAAGAAGGAAGACAAATAAATCTTGTATTCATAAGAAAAAAAGATCTTGGTACCAGCCATTTCTGGTTGCTTTTTTCTGCCATATATAACTTCAACATTAAAGAACACAGCACTTCAAAAAGAACCTTTACTTCAATTTTATTAATTGTTATAGCTTTAAATTTTGGCACCAGATGGCGCTGTTGCTAGCCCTATGAAATTGGTTTTCTCTATTTTTTGGTAAGTGGTGTACCAGGTCCTATAGCCTGTCAGTGAGGTCTGTAATGTAAAAATATGATTTAAGAAACAGCAAAGTCAGCAGAAATGGTCAATCTTAACCCACCAGCAGTCTATGATTTTGACCGTTCTGTCAGGAAACAGTTTCTGGATCCTGAGTATTTATTTTGATTTGGGATAGAATTCCATTAGCAGCAGAATAAGTCTAGAAAAGATTTTAGAATGTAAATCATAGGTAGAAAATTATTAAAATTAATTATGAATATCTTAATATTATTTAAAATATAATTTTATATTTTGAATATATAAAACATTTACCTGGTCCAAAAGTCAAAGTGATACATTAAAAGATGTATTCTCAGAGATGTCTTGCTTCCTTCCTAGCTGCTTCATCCCACATCCCATAGTTAATTATTTCATTAATTTATTTCTGGGCTACCCTTGCAGTGTTTTTTTTTTTTAAGAACATATGTTTCTTATTTTTCTTTCTCTCTTACTTGAAAGGTAAAATACGTAGTGTTCTCTAACATCCCATAGTTAATTATTTCATTAACTTATTTCTGGGCTACCCTTGTAGTGTTTTTTGGTTTTGGGGGTTTTTTTTTTGGAAAAAGAACATACATGTCTTATTTTTCTTTCTTTCCTACTTGAAAGGTAAAATACATAGTGTTCTCTATTTTTTTTTCCTACTTGAAAATATGTCCTAAAGGTCAGCTCATATTAGATATAGAGAGCTTCCTCACTCTTTTTCACAGGTGCAAAGCATCCCACTATATTTTTGAACTAGTCTTTAATGATGGATATTTGAGTTGTTTCCAATTTTTAGCTGTTACAGATAAAACCACAGTGACGGCCTTATGCATATGTTATTTCATATATGTGGAAGGTATAGTAGTCTTCTATTACTGTTGTAACGCATTATAGCAAATGTAATGGTTTACAGCAATGTAAATTTATTATCATATAGTTCTGGAGGGTGGAAGTCTGAAAAAGGTAACACTGGGCTGAAACCAAGGTGTCAGAGGGCTATATTCCTTCCGGAGGCTCCAAGGGGAATGCCCTTCCTTCTCTAGCTTCTAGAGACCACCTACATTCCTTGGTTCCTATCTCCCTACCTCTTCTTCACAGCCAGCTGTGGTGGGTGGAGAACATTCCTTGTTCTGATCTCTCTTTAAGGATCCTTGGATTATATTGAATCCACCTATTTAATCCAGGATAGTCTCCCTATCTGAAGATCTTTAAGATCTTTGAAGTCTCTCTGCTATGTAGGTAAAATACTCACAGGTTGTAGAGATTAGGTCATGGATATCTTTGGGGCACCATTATTCTATCTCCCATAAAAGGGTAACCTCACTAGAAACGGGACTGCTAGTTCAAATACTTTTTGGATATTGCTAAATCCCTTTGCAAGGTGGTTATAAGTATGAAATACTTAAAATCTCAACCCAAATGCTCTAGTTGAGTCAGACGTACTGTAATAACACTTATGAAGATACTCCAGCATGCAATTGTCAGGGCCAGCAGAAGTCTAGAATAAACCAGCATGAGAGATTATTCCATCACTGGCATGTGACCTCTCACAGGTGACCAAGCAGTGTCAAACCATTCACGTGGTGACCGCGTCAGCCAATCCGAGGGCAGATCCATGGGGAGTACAGAGTGACAAGAGCTGGTGGACACAGTGACCTTTTATAGTAGATTCATTTACTCCGTCCTCATTCAGTTCAGTTCAGTTCAGTCGCTCAGTCATGTCCGACTCTTTACAACCCCATGAACCACAGCACGCCAGGCCTCCCTATCCATCACCAACTCCCAGAGTCCACCCAAACCCATGTCCATTGAGTCAGTGATGCCATCCAACAATCTCATCCTCTGTCGTCCACTTCTCCTCCTGCCCTCAATCTTTCCCAGTATCAGGATCTTTTCCAATGAGTCAGCTCTTCGCATGAGTTGGCCAAAGTATTGGAGTTTCAGCTTCAACATCAGTCCTTCCAATGAACACCCAGGACTAATCTCCTTTAGGATGGACTGGTTGGATCATCTTGCAGTCCAAGGGACTCTCAAGAGTCTTCTCCAACACCACTGTTCAAAAGCATCAATTTTTCGGCGCTCAGCTTTCTTTATAGTCCAACTCTCACATCCACACATGACCACTGAAAAACGATAGGCTTAACTAGACAGACTTTTGTTGGCAAAGTAATGTCTCTGCTTTTTAATACGCTGTCTAGGTTGGTCATAACTTTCCTTCCAAGGAGTAAGCATCTTTTAATTTCATGGCTGCAATCACCATCTGCAGTGATTTTGGAGCCAAAAATAAATAAATAAATAAAGTCAGCCACTGTTTCCACTGTTTCCCTATCTATTTGCCATGAAGTGATGGGACCAGATGCCATGACCTTAGTTTTCTGAATGTTGAGCTTTAAGCCAACTTTTTCACTCTCCTCTTTCACTTTCATCAAGAGGCTCTTTAGTTCTTCACTTTCTGCCATAAGGGTGGTGTCATTTGCATATCTGAGCTTATTGATATTTCTCCTGGCAATCTTAATTCCAGCTTGTGCTTCCTCCAGCCCAGCGCATTTAACTCTGCATGTAAGTTAAATAAGTAGGGTATATCTCACATAATTTCTGAATGTAAAAGAACAATACACATCTATTCATCATTATCTTTTTTTAAAAAGGGATGATTCAGCCTTACAAATTTGTAATATGAGGATCTCCTATCAGTAAATCCTTTTGCCAGCCCATTCTGTCATCCAGGGCCTTGCCACTCAGAGTGTGGTCCCTGGAACACTACATTGACATCCCCTGAGAGCTCATTAGAGATGCAAATCCTTGGACCTCATACCAGATGCACTGAGTTGGAATGTGCCCTTATAACTAGAACCCCAGGTGATTCATATGCATATTAAATGTGAGAATCATTGCTCCCGGAGGCACGGAAGAGATCCAGTTATTAATTGTCTCTATTGTAGTTGCCTAGAAATACAACATTCTCATTATGTTGGATTTTATTGTTATATTGCCAACTATATACCCAGAAGATAGCAACCTGAGGGTTAACGATTGTAACAACCAACTTTGTTGAGTGCTTAATATGCGTTTGGCACATATTTCAATATATCTTGTTTCAAGTTTTATTATATATTATCTCATTAATACACTCTAACATACGTTATCTTTTCAAATTGTCATAACAATGCTTCAGGCAAAATTTTATCACTGTTTTGTGATTGATGAAATTGAGGACTGGGAAAGTTTGGTAAATTAAGCCCAAGTTCACTTTACTAGTGAGTGCTAAAGCTGGGATTCAAGTCTGTTCAACCCCAAAGTCCACATTTTTTATTACTCTTTACTCTGTCAAGAAGAAATTAGGTTACAGTGTTGGGAAATGCAGATGTCAAGTTTATATTTAATTGGTTTTGTTTATTGGCCTTACATTTTTAAAAGCATGTTTAAAATATTATTATCATTCTGTTATTTATCATTGTTAAAAGAAAAAAATGCCAGAAATGGAAATGATGAAGAATGTATTAAGTCAGAAGTAAGCATTCTCTCTCTCAGCTCAGTCTTGGAACTAGAAATTTTTAACCATGTCTATTTTTTGTTGTTGTTGTTGGTTTCCTCCAAAATTCTAAACCTTAAATTTGTAAGTAGTGACTTAAAAATTTTTGACAGTATCACTTGATTCTGAGTGGTGGAAAAGGAGCAGTCTAACTTACATAAATCTTACCTCTCGCCTCCTGAGTTTTGTTAATAGTAAATGTCACTTCAAATAATATTTCTTAAATTTATGTGTTTTGGCTAATTTTTTGTGTGGGATCTCTTTATTATCTACTAGGTTGAAAAGAAACTGAGAGGCCCAGTATTATCTCCTCTGTCTCCTCCTGACTTCTATCAGTTCCGTTATTTCTTTACATGCACGGGAGTTCCAGCATTTGTAGCTGGCTCTATAATTGGGCTTCCCAGGTAGTGCTAGTGGTAAAGAAGCCACCTGCCAGGGCTGGAGACTTGAGAGACGTGGGTTCAATCCCTGGGTCGGAAAGATCCCGTGAGGGAGGGCATGGCAACCCACTCCAGTATTCTTGCCTGGAGAATCCCCGTGGACAGAGGAGCCTGGCGGGCATCAGGCCGTGGGGTCACTAAGAGCCAGACAAGACTGAGTAACTTAGCACTTTTTCCTGGATTATCTCTGTTTCTTACTGAGTCCATTTTTCAGTGTGTGTGTATTTTTTTTTTTTAAACATCTTGGCCCTTCTTTTTATGTTGTTTGTTTCTTCTTCAAGTATCTGGTGATCCTGGGCTGTCCGTGTTCATGAGTGGACAGTCCAGGTGATAGAGCAGGGAGCTGGTGTGGACTTCCTCCGCTGTTGAGCAAACTCTGCCCCCAAATGAGAGCGCCAGCAATGAGACTATGAGCTATGTGAGTGTAAATGGGGCATGGTCACTCGTGAGCTTCGGTTTCCGTTGCTTCACTCTGGAGCATCAGCACCTTTTAGGAAGCTTAGTTCCCCGGGCAGAGGTGTGGATGGGGGCCAACGGCCCCATCTCATCCCCTTCTGCACGCTCACTGCCCTCTCCACCCCGGGAAGAATGTCCGTCATGACCTTCTGCTCCTTTGAGTTCAGGCTGTTGCTGCCACTACTTGCCGTTATAAGAACTGCAATCCTGTCTGCTTTCTGTCTTCCTACAGTCTGTCATGACCTCTGGTCAGCCATGGTTCCTCTTTGGTTCTCAGCACAGCTCTGGATTTTGTTCATCTGTTGTACATCTTTAACAGCATTTGATGTGAGCTGGAAAGGAAGAGAGGGGAATACATGTTCAGTGAATCAACTTTCATTCAAAGCCTGCCATTTCCCTTTGTTCATACCTTGATATTTCCTTTTAGGGTTCAGTACCTGCAATAAAAAGTGAAAAGCAGGTTGTAGGAAAAAGAATAAAGCTTCCCCATGCAAGTCATTGAAAGCTTGAGTTACCTTTGACAGTTGGCAAGGAATTTCAATTTCGTGTTTATTTCAAGTCTCAATCCAAGCTGAGCAACTAGATCTAGGCTAGCTCCCATCCACTAGTGCAAAAATGAAGCAAGGGGGTCAGAAGGCTGTCCTTAGAGTGTTATCCTTTTCTTCCAGAAGTAGAGTTCCCCTCCGTTGCTCCATACCTCCAGTAAAAAGTTGGGTGAACCTGCTGAAATTGTGCCTCGTATAGAAGTTCCCATCTGTCTACTCTCAGATCTCTTTCATTCACTGTTCACTCTTTGTCCAAATGGTACATGTGTCACTATATGTCATTTGCTTCAATGACAGAGGTACTTTTTACTTTGGTTTGAGTAGCTTTGGTTATCCATGTTCCTTTTTTGGCCATATATTGACATATGGGATTGTTAATAGTGTTTAAAAATTATTGTTCATCTCTCCTTCCCACCTCCCAGTAGAACACGGATGCACATAAATTCAGTATTTTTCTTGTGCTTTGTTTAGAAAGGTGGTGATTTCTCTCTGCAGCTTACTTGATGCGCTCTTTGGTGTATATCTGTTATAATTTGTTTACCAATTAATGACTGAAAATTTCAATACTAGTTTCTCTATATAACTTGTTTCAATTTGTCTTAATAAAGCTTAATTCTGTTTTACATCCGTATTCATGTCTTTTGGGTATAAATATGACTCTCACTTGAACTTTTTAATAAAATGTTTTGTTTATACTTCATAAAAAGTGAAGTTATTGGATACCTAATATATGCTTGACACTGCTCTTGGCATTGAATTTGCAAAGATGATTAAGATAATTTTGATTCTCAAGCAACTTACAATGAACTGGGCTACATTATGGTTGAGTTTTTTTGTTGTTCATTTGATTTGATTTTGGTTTCACATTGGTAGAAAGCTTTATTTTTCAGGCTTATTGCTATAAAATATAAACTTCTCTCCCAGAGAGGTTTAGATGTCCCGTTTTCCATTTTATTTAAACTCTACCTTCCCCTCCTCACGTGTTCCTCTTGTGTTTGACACTGAGGGGGAGGGAGGGCCACACAGAGGCCTCTCTCTGCCGTATGTTCATGCTGTTCTTCGCTTGTTGGTACTGAGTAGAGTGAACCGAATTTCACTTACACAAGTTCAATGAGCTGATGCTTGGGAACCGGTGCTTTTCCTAAGAAAGGATGGATGTGTGCCTGAGCCAAGGTGGGTTTGAATCTCAGACTTCCTTTATTCTTTCCTCTGCGTGAACATCTGAACCCTCCTTGTCCTTTAAATTTAGAACATGGTGATTTACCTTATGTCTATTTGCAAACCAATTCAAGACTGCCCAGTTTAAAACACTAAAAAAGAGAGAGAGAGAGAATTGACCATAAGAAAACTAATGTTTGCTGCTGCAATAAACTACCACAGACTGGGTGGCTTAAACAACAGAAACTGATTTCCTTACAGTTCTGGAGGCTGGAAGTTTAAGACCCATGTGTTGGCAACGTTAGTCCCTTCTGCCGTCACTGAAGGAAGGGAAGTGTTCCAGACCCTTCTCCTTGGCTTGTAATGCTGGTCTCTTCCCTGTGTCTTCACACTGCCTCCCCTCGGTGTGTCTGTGTTCATATTTCCTCTTCTCACAAGAACCCATTCTTATTAAATGAGTGCTCACTTCTAACGACCTCATTTTAACCTAATCAGTTCTTTAAAGTATCATTATCTCCAAATACAGTCACATTCCGAGATACTGGGGGTTAGGACTTTAACGTGTGGATTTTGACAAGGGACACGATTCAGCTTATAACATGAAGTGATTCCAGGATCCCAGGAAGATGCTAAGTACTTTTGTATATGTTAATTTATTTGATCCTCACCCAAACTGCCACACTAGAGGCACACTATGATCCCATTTTGCAGATGAGCAAAACTGAGGCTCATCTTGCACAATGTCACCAACTAAAATGAACAAAATCAGAATTTGAATCTAAATCTGTGTGATCTACTTTATTATACCCCTTCTGTGTATTTTCCTTCTCAATTTTTTTTTCTTTGTAAGTGTAATATTTTGAATCTGAAGTCCAGTAAGGTTCTACTCTGTCTTTCAAGCGGGGAAATTTTTTTTTCATGAGAGTGTTTGGTCTTCTGTTTAGTAACCAATGCTTCCACTCTTGGGCACCTATGCCAGCTTTTCTGCATCTTTCAACCTTTTCTAAAAGATGCTGTGACTTGATTGTATGCAACTCCCAAATGCAGACAAGATGTTAATATCTGCTCTCTCACTTTCATTTAATAAACAGCTATTTTATTAGGGTTGTCTGGTCAGGGATGGGGGCAGTTTTGGTTGATTTGACATGTTTCATTATTTAGAAATCTTAAGAATCTCTCAGAGAGCAGAACTCCTTCAACTGGGAGATTGCATCATAAGTGCAGATTCTTTGTTGGTTTTGAGCCAAAGGATGGAGAAAGAAGGAGAGAACATGCATGGGGAGGCAGGGTACAACATACTGTGAAACTTGCTGAGACAGTGGGAGGACATTAATGATGGAGATGTACTATCTCCCAAGGGTTGTTGAAACCATCTGGTCTTGAATATAATCAAGAGAGAACAGATCTAAGACTTTTCATTACCAACCTGTTAAGTATAGTAAATCAAACCAGTAAGTGAAATTGGAAAATCGCTTAACCAAGTCCACAGATCTAATGGTTGACTTTTGAAAATATATGCTCTTTACCAAGAAATGAAAAATAATACTTCTCCCTACTAACATAGTGCCTATGTGTAGTATGTTATCAGTGTACTAGGTTTCTATAATTCTCATGGACCACTTACTACTCCTGTGTCATGGACAAATTAGTTTTATAGGGGGTCAGTTTCTTTTTTTTTCAATTTTTATGTGGTCTATTTTTAAAGTCTTTATTAAATTTGTTACAATATTACTTCTGCTTTATGTTTTGGTTTTTTGGCCATGACTCATGTGGAATCTTAGCTCCCTGACCAAGGATTGAACCTGTACCCCCTGCATTGGAAAGCAAAGCCTTAACCACTGGGCTGCCAGGGAAGTCCTGAATGTGTTTCTTTATCTGTCAAACCAGTGTTTTGGTTTCCATGAAGGTCAAATAAGATATATGATCTTGAAGCTACATCTGCAAACCCCAGAGTGCTATACATAAATTATATTTTTTATTACGACTTTATTTTTGGCCCCCAAATAACAGAACCCACCATTATGCTGAATTATCTAATTTAATTCTTCAATTTATAGATTACCTAGGCCCCTTGTTTCTTGTCATTGCTTTCCTGCTGTTTAGTCTTTTGAAAGTGTCTTAGAACCATTGTGAAATACAGGAAAGAGTAGTTAGGAATTTTTTCTTTTTTCTATTTTTTTAAGTATTTACAGATACTTAATGGGGAGTCAGTTGAAAATAGCCCTATTAATAGAGAGCTTGTAAAGTGGCACATCACATTTTAAAGGTGCTAAGCCCTTCCAAGGAAATTGCCTGTCATCTGGTTTCAAAACGACTCTGGCAGACTCCTGGTAGATGCTGACACTTTTAATTTTTCCAGAGAGCTATTAAAATTGTAGAACTTTTGGAATTATATTCCCATACCCCCTTGATGGGCCAAATGATCAAATAGAACATGTGATAAGAATCTTTCCTCTGTGATGAAGCACCATGAAAAATCCTGAGTTGGCAACTTGCAAAGTTACTGCAGATCAAGTATCTGAGTTTCTCATTGTCTAAACTATCCGTAAAGAGTTCTCTTGGACTAGGAAGGTCTCTTCGTACCTGCAAATAAAATACCGTGTCTGTCCTGTTATCTCTCCAATAAAGAGTGCATTTCCCCTTAGTCTGGGGCTTCCCCAGTGGCAGTAAAGAATCTGCCTGCAGTGCAGTGCAGGAGACACGGGAGATTTGGGTTTGATCCCTGGTTCAGGAAGATCCCCTGGAGAAGGAAACGGCAACCCGCTCCAGTATTTTTGTCTGGAGAATTCCATGTAGACAGGAGCCTGGCAGGCTACAGTACATGGGGTTGCGAAAGAGTCGGACATGACTTAGCAACTAAACAACAAAAAGTTCTTGGAGGATAAATTTCATTGACCGTGGTTTGATACTGGGTTAGTTAAGAGGCAATGTCGGTTAGGCTTCAAGTAGCTTTGTTTTCAGGGTTTTTCAAATTCCTAGGCTCACTGGAGAAGATGGTTTGTTTGGGGGAGAAATGAGCTGCGTGATAATAGGCTGCTACGTCCCAGTTCAGCACGACTCGGGCAGCTGGTGGCCGTCCACTGTCAGGACACTCTGCGGAAATCAGTGGATTTCAGTTGTATATCGAATTTTAACTAAGGTCTGGCATCTGGTTAGCCAGAGTGAAGTGACTGAGATGCCAGCCTCTTTCTTCTGTTTATTCTCCTTCAAGAGAGCTTGGATGTGATCAGGTGGATGCCACTGAATCTATTACAGTGCTGACAAACACTAATCAGAGATAGGCTCCTGATTTTAAATTTAAATTCACTACGTGCTATTAACTGCTCTAACATTGTGTGCTTTTGATAGTCTCATTTGCATGATTTTATAAATATGCATTTCTGGCTACAATTTTATTATCTGAGTGTTCTTTTATTTAACGTATGCTTTTAGAGGAGGTTTTTTACCTTAAGAGTGTGAAAAGATGATCAATTTATTTGTGGTTGGGCTCTATGTCATCATTATCATCAGAGTAGTGTAGTATAGAGGTTAGGATTGATGGAATCAAAATGCCTGGATTCAGATCCTACTTCCTCCCCCCATTTGTGTTACGTGTGTGTAATTTAACTGTATAGAGTTTAAACCTATAAGCCTTAGCCTTACCTTCTAAAATTTATTTATTTATTGAAATATAGTTGATTTACAATGTTGTGTTAGTTTCAGGTGTTCAGCAAAGTGATTTAGTCATATATATATATGTATATATATATATATATATGTATGTATATTCCTTTTCAGGTTCTTTTCCCTTCTAGGTTATTATAAAATATTAAGTATAGTTCCCTGTGTTAGACAGTAGGTCCTTGATGTTTATGTATTTTTTATATATATTGGGTTGGCCAAAAGGTTCATTCGGGTTTTTCCATAAGATGTTAGGGAAAACCTGAATGAATCTTTTGGCTAACCCAATGGTAGTGTGTATTTGTTAATCCTAAACTCCTAATGTATCCCTCCCCCTGCTTCTCCTTTGGTAACCTGTAAGCTTTCTATGTCTGTGGATCTATTTCTGTTTCATAAATAAGTTCATTTGTATATTTTTTCTGAAGAGTCTGCATAGAAGCAGCATCATGTGCTATTTGTCTTTCTCTGTCTGGTTTACTTCACTTAGTATGATCGTTTCTAGGTCCATCCATGTTGCTACAAATGGCATTGTTTCATTCTTTTCTATGGCTGAGTAATGTTCCACTGGATGTTTGTACCACATCTTTCTTCTTTCATTTGTCAGTGGACATTTATATTGCTACCATGCTTTGGATGTAGTTAATATCGCTGCAGTGAACATTGGAATGCATGTATCCTTCCGAATTATAGTTGTCTCTAAATATATGCCCAAGACGCTTCCTTTAATGGAGATAATAATAGCATTTTCTAGATAGGGTTTATGAGAAGATTCCATTAAAATGGCATATATATCAGCCAGCTTTTGCTAGGTTATGCTCCAATAACAAATTAACCTAAAATATCAATAGCTTACAGCAGCAGAGATCTCTTTTTCATTCATGCTCATGTCCATCATCAGTTGGCTCTGCCTCTGCTCCATATTCTCTTCATTCTGAGACACACCTGAAGAAGCAGCTTCCACTGGTCTCATGGCAGAGGCAAGACGCATCGTGGTTTTAATAGCTTCTGCCTGGAAGCAGCACTTCCAAGCACTTCTATTCATATTTAATTGGCCAAACGAAGTCGTGAGGCCAAGCCTAGTAGCAGTGAGTGGGTGCAATCATTTACCACAAGCTGCAGTGCACTTTGACAGGAGCATAGTAAAGGCTCAGTAAATAGGAGATTTTAGTTTTCAATCCAGAGCCACTGGAGAGGTGAAAGGCAAAGGTAAATGATAGTTTAGCTAGGACAGACAGACTAGTACTTAGGTGTTTGTCAATCAGCTCTCTTGAGAGCAAATGGAGGTGCTGATGACTTCCTTTGAACTTTCCAGGGAAGGTGGTCTACGGAGAACCCATCGCAGCGGGTCTCGGCACGGATGGCACCCACCACTGGGACAGAGAATGGCTCCATGCCGCCCACCATGTGATGGGTCCACCCCTGCGACCGGACCCTTCAACGCCTGACTTCCTCATGAATCTGTTGGCTAAGTAATCAATTAGCAGATGATTGTTACATGTTTTGCAAAATTAAGATGTTTTTCAAGTCTCAAAACATGAAGGATTTGAGTGTAGGAGATCGTGTGATATCATCTGGATCTTCCATTGACCTCCCAGTCCTCTGTTCTACTTGACCTGACAGGCCCTGGGGAGTCCTGCATCTGGGGACCAAAAGGCATTGGCTTAATCACATTATGATGTGGTGCCAAAATCTCTCCTGACCACAGTGAAATCAGATCATTTTTTTTTTTTAGATCACGTTTTCCTCTGCTTTGGCTTTTTGTTGTTGCTGTCTTTTCTATCTCTTGTTGCTTAGGGCCGGGTCGCATCCATATGCCTTATTTTTATCAGACAGAATATTCTTGAACATTTTCCATGCTGATATAACCCAGGATCCAGATATGCCTGTGGTAGGGATACAAAAGATGATGATCTAGGGAAGAGCCACAGGTAAAAGGCAACATCCTGCCCTCAGAGCAGGTTATCCCCATGAAAGTCCATTCAGACCATTGATATATGTTTTTTGGTGGGGGTCTGGGGGGACAGTATGATCATTTTTGTTGAGGAATATACCATTCGTGGACATTCTGACATTCCCCATTCACAGATACTCAGATCCAAGTTAACAAAGAAGTTTTCACAACAGACTGTACAAGAGTTCACTTGCCACTTCCTTCCAGCCTTGAAAAGCTGCTCCTTCTCCATTGCGGTCTTCTGACTTTCAGTTGAGAACGGGGTCAGGAGACCAGGGAAAGGTATGGTAGTTTCCTCCTGACATTTTCTATCTCCTCACCCACCTCTGCCCTCATGTGTGTCTCTTTTACAGCGATGACCTAACCACAACAGGGTCTGACAACTGTACTTTCAACAGCTGCCAGAAAGCTCTTGGGAAGGATGATTTCACCAAGATTCCCAATGGAGTGAATGGTGTTGAGGACCGGATGTCGATAATATGGGAAAAAGGCGTGGTGAGTGTCACAGAATTCAGTTTGTTTTGCTGAATTCCTCAATGGGATCTGGTCTATTTTAGGACCAAAGTTCCAGAAGCCTTCATGAAGAGCTTCTTAATTATTTTCACTAAAGTGGCCACTGAGAATACTACCGCATCACCAACACCATGCCATCTCCCAAGATAATAAGGAAAAATACTTTTCTTCTCTACATGATTTAGAGGATGCTTTGTGCCAGAGTATAAATTTAGATTGGGTACCAAGAGGATTATTCTTGAAGTCTTTGAAATGTAATAGTCCTTCTATCTGATTTCCATGTTTGTGAATCCCAGTTCCTCATGTGTCACTGATATAAACACTTGGAATGATTGAAAAGACATGAAGGGTTTTTTTTTTATTACATTTGTACCTCTTTTTCATATAAAAATGTAGATGTCCCTTTTAAAGAACTTTTGAATATTAGGGTTAAAAAGTTACTGTATGAGGTCACATAAATCATAAATCCAAAGCACAGAGATTTTCTTTTAATTTCACAGTTTAAAAGTTTCTACCTGAAGATGAAGAATAATCACATGGCTAAATGTTCATACATAACCCTATCCAGGCAGCTGACGAGTGTAGTTGTAAAGATCAGCAGTGAAGACTTGCTCAGTAGGACCTGAGGTCCCCGTTGTCATGTCATTCCCATCCATCTTTCAGAACCCCTCCCTTCAACGATGTAGTAATCACATGTCTGAACTTCCTTGGTGATCTAGTTGTTAAGACTCTGAGCTTCTGATATGGGGGTATGGGTTCAATCCCTGGTCAGGGAACTGAGATTCCATGTGCAGTATGATACAGCCAAAAAAATTTAAAAAAGAAAAAAAGAAAAGGAATAATTACATCTACACCCAGAATCCCTTGCACATACCACTCACTGCCAGCTCTAATTTTTTTTTTTTTTTTTTTTTTTTTTGACAAGACCAGGTCTTGTCAATTTTATTTCCAAATGCCTCCTTATTTCCACCTTCACCTTTACCATTCTACTTGGAGTCCCATGTCTTGTTTGGACCATCATGGTAGCCTCACAGCTGGTGTCCCTGTCTGGCTTGCTACAATCTATCCTATACTCTAGGACCACTATTGCATTTCAAACACCAGGGTATAGTCATGCTGCTTTCTTCCCTAAAACCCTTTCATTTTCTGCATTACTTCTTGGATGATATTTGAACAATTCATTCACACGTAAAGATCTTCAAAACATCTCTACGGCCCTATCTTCTGCCATTTGTCCTCTCCACCCCCCTTTTACCTCTACCTTAACTCTAATCATCCCAGACGGCTTTCCTTCTCTTTCTCCTTGTTTAGACTTTCTTGATAACAACAGTCCAACCTTTCACTTTGAACTTGTGTTAACTACAATGAGTAACTTCATTACAGCAGATTTTCATAATATATAAAGTGTATTAGTTAGTTCAGTCACTCAGTCGTGTCCGACTCTTTGCAACCCCATGAACCGCAGCACACCAGGCCTCCCTGTCCATCACCAACTCCCGGAGTTTACCCAAACTCATGTCCATTGAGTTGGTGATGCCATCCAACCATCTCATCCTCTGTCGTCCCCTTCTCCTCCTGCCCTCAATCTTTCCCAGCATCGGGGTCTTTTCCAGTGAGTCAGCTCTTTGCATGAGGTGGCCAAAGTATTGGAGTTTCAGCTTCAACATCAGTCCTTCCAGCGAACACCCAGGACTGATCTCCTTTAGGATGGACTGGTTGGATCTCCTTGCAGTCCAAGGGACTCTCAAGAGTCTTCTCCAACACCACAGTTCAAAAGCATCAATTCTTCTGCACTCAGCCTTCTTTATAGTCCAACTCTCACATCCATAGATGATTACTGGAAAAACCGTAGCCTTGACTAGACAGACCTTTATTGGCAAAGTAATGCCTCTGCTTTTTAATATGCTGTCTAGGTTGGTCATAACTTTTCTTCCAAGGTGTAGTGTCTTTTAATTTCATGGCTGCAATCACCATCTGCAGTGATTTTGGAGCCAAAAAAAAAAAAAACAGTCAGCCACTGTTTCCACTGTTTCCCCATCTATTTGCCCTGAAGTGATGGGACCTGATCTTAAAGTGTATAAGTGGATCTAAAGTGATCGGAGATTTCTTCATAACATACAGGAATCTATGTTATTTTCTGAAATTTTAGGATGATTTATTTATGGGAATGTTACTTTCAGGGTGTGGTTCCTAAAGTTTTATTTATTTTTTTTTTAGGCAGAGAACCTTTGATAATTAAATAGACCTTAGGATGCTCTTGCCATATAAGTGTGTATAGGAATAAACTCTCAACATTTAAAAAAAAAAATCATTTCAGAGGGATCACATCCCACTGAAGTTTGTCCATATTAAAGTCTCTTGCAGCAGACTGTCCATGACTGTTGGTTCATGTAGATTTTAGTAGTGCAAAAACTGAACCTCTTGGCTGATTTTTCTTCTTTTTTAAAAGTGTTGTCACCAGACTTATAGGCCTATCTTATTTTAATTCTATAGTATTCTGTATAATATCTACATGATTTTCTTATAAATCTTATCTATAAATCTTAGGTCTGCAATAAATAATCCAGATCATAAATGTAGTAGGTGGTGGAAGTAAAAAAATTGAAATTACTGTTACCAACATTTAGCTCTTTTCTCTGTGATTCTGGGAAGAATGGGAAAAATTTGTGTGGGTGTTTTGTTAAGCTGATAGGTTTTTAAAAAGTTCCTTTCAGGTTTCCATATTTAACCTCATTCATCCCCATCATTGTCACTATGATTGTTTAAGATTTATCAGTATTCACAGATGTGTTTGGCCTCACAGTATACAAAATTAGGTGTGGTTCTATTTGGTTCTAAGAGATACAAGTCTCCCACTTTTATTGATAGGAGATTTTTAGTGTTTTATGATTCATCAGAAAAAGAAATGTATTTTCTTCCTTGAATTGTTTTACAGCACAGTGGCAAGATGGATGAAAACCGGTTTGTGGCAGTTACCAGCACAAATGCAGCTAAAATCTTTAACCTCTATCCAAGAAAAGGAAGAATAGCTGTGGGCTCAGATGCTGACATTGTGATTTGGGACCCAAAAGCCACAAGGTAAGCCTAAGGTTTTGTATTACTTGGCTTCTCCATGGAGAAAAAGCACTAACTTGCAAAGAAATTATTCATTGGCCTTAATCAGTCATTTCTTCTTGGCAGGCTCAGGTATTATAATCTGAGCCTGTGTACAGGGTACAGATTTGACTCTACAAACATTCTTTTGTTCTCCTTGGCATAGAAGATGCAAGAGTTGTGTTGCTTACCTTCTGTGGAAATGCATATGTGTATAAAACCAATATGAATTTCCCAATTCAGTGCTTGGCAGGCGCCTGAGTTCACAGGGAGGAAAGGTACAGAGCCGTGAAGAAAAGGAAAGGCTTAGTTTAAAAAGGGTTGCATTGAAAACTCGAAATAATTATAGCCTTTTTCAAGCTTTCAGATAGAAAAATTCCAGCACAAAGGATGTCACTTTTAGTTGGCCAAATTTTCCAGCTGATTTCATCTTGAGCCTGTCATTCCCAGTAGACGCCAGCTTTTTGTTTCCAATTTCCATAATTCTATGTTAGTATTGCAGGTTTGGCCAATTCTACCAACTCAGAAAAGCGTTCGGTAGAGGCTGAAACTTTGTTAATTTCTCCTGATAGGATGTTGATGCAGACGACATCTGCATCCTGGTTGTGTTTTTCATAAGTTCTGCAGGTGTTAATAGAGAAAACTCCACATACTTTAACATTGCATGTGTGTGTGCACAAGTGTGTGTGTATGCACATGTGTATGTGTAAATGGGGATAGGTAAGACCGTCTACTATTACCAAAGAGACATTTGTTTATAGGTTTTATGTTGTGGTAAACAAAAGTCTATGCGAACAGACCCTGTTTTATTGGACTTCAGACAGCGTGTTTTTAACTAATTGAGGGATTGTGGCAAACCTGCTTGGAGCACGTCTGTTGGCTCCATTTTCCCAACAGTATTTGTTCAGTTAGTGTCTCTGCATCGTATTTTGGTAATTCTTGCAATATTTCAAACTTTTTCATTGTTATTATATCAGTTATGGTGATCAGTGATCTTTGATGTTACTGTTGTAATTGTTTGGGGCTGAACTGAGCCCATGTAAGATGATGAACTTGACAGATGCTGTGTGTGCTCTCTACTAGATGTGGATCTAGTAGATCTCTAGAGATGTGCATCTCTACTAGATGGCCATTCGCTTGTATCTCCCCCTCTTCTTGCACCTCCCATTCCCTGTAACACAACGGCATTGAAATTAAGCCAGTTAATAACCCTACAGCAGCCTCTAAGTGCTCAAGGAAAGGGGACAGTGTCATGTCTCCCACTTTAAATCAGAAGCTCAAAATGATTAAGCTTAGTGAGGAAGGCACGCTGAAAGCTGAGATAGGCTGAAAGATAGGCCTCATGCATCAAACAGCTAGCCAAGTGGGGAATGCAAAGAAAAAGTTCCTGAAGGAAATTAAGAGTGCTCCTCCAGTGAACACATGAATGATGAGAAAGTGAAACAGCCTCGTTGCTGATATGAAGAAAGTTTTAGTGGTCTGGATAGATGATCAGACCAGCCATAACAGTCCCTTAAACCAAAGCCTAATCCAGAGCTTTACCTCTCTTCAATTCTGTGAAATCTGAGAGATGTGAGGAAACTGCAGAAGAATATTCATAGTTTGAAGTTAGCAACGATTTGTTCATGAAGTTTCAGGAAAAAAGTGCAAGGTGAAGCAGCAAGTGCTGACGTAGAAACTGCAGCAAGTTATCCAGAGAATCTAGCAAAAATATTTCATGAAGGTGGCTACACCCCACAACAGATTGTCAGTGTAAATGAAAATGCATTAAATATTCCTAATGTCAGAAGAAGATACTGCCTAGGACTTTCATAGCTAGTGAAAGGTCAATGCCTGGCTTCAAAGCTTCAAAGGACAGGCTGACTCTCTTATTAGGGGCTAATGCAGCTGGTGACTTTAAGTAGAAGCCAGTGCTCATTTACCATTCTGAAAATCCTAGGGCCCTTAAAAATTATGCTAAACCTAGTCTGCTTGTACTCTATAAATGGACGAACAAAGTCTGGATGACAGTACATCTGTTTGCTGAGTATTTTAAGTCCACTGATGAGACCTGCTTCTCGGAAAAAAAAAAAATTCCTTTTGAAATATGACTGCACCTGGTGACCCAAAAGCTCTGATGGAGACTCATGTTGTTTTCATGCCTGCTAATCCAACATCCATTCTGCAGCCCATTGGTTAGGAATAAGTCCAACTTTCATGTCTTATTGTTTAAGCAATACATTTGATGAGACTATAGTTGCCCTAGATAGTGATTCCTCTGATGGATCCAGGAAGTCAGTTGAAAATCTTTTGGAAAGGATTTACCATTCTAGATGCTGTTAAGAACATTTGTGATTCATGGGAAGTGGTCACAATATCAACATTCACAGGAGTTGGGAAGAAGTTGATTCCAACCCTCATGGATGGCTTTGAGGGAATCAAGACTTCGGAGGAGAAAGTAACTGTACACGTAGTGGGAATAGCAAGAGAACTAGAATTAGAAACCTGAGCTTATGAATTAATTGCTGCAATCTCATGGATAGAAAGTAGTTTCTCATGAGTGAATAAAGAGTGGTTTCTTAAGATGAAGTTACTATGAAGGTGTTGAAATGACAACAAAGGATTTAGAATATTCTGTAGGCTTAGTTGATAAAGCAGAGACTGGGTTTGAGAGGATTGACTTCAATTTTGAAAAAAGTTCTCCTGTAGGTAAAATGCAATCAAACAGTATTGCATGCTGCAGGCATTTTTTTCATGAAAGGAAGAGCTAATCATTGCAACAAACTTTATTGTTGTCTGATTTTAAGACAATTTCCAGACTTCTCTTGTGGTCCAGTGGTTAAGAATCTAACTCAGGGAACACGGGTTCCATACCTGGTCAGGGAAGGTTCCACATGCTGTGGGGCAGCTAAGCCCATGCACCACAGCTACTGAAGCCTGCACGCCCCAGAGCCCATGCTCTGCAACAAGAGAAGCCACCACAACAAGAAGCTCGCTTGCCTAGAGAAAGCCCACGCGGAGCAGTGGAGATCCAACACAACCAAAAATAAATAAACAATAATAAAAAGGAAATTGCTGCAGCTGCCACAGCCTTCAGCAACCACTATCCTGATCAGACAGCAGCCATCAACATCCAAGCAAGACCCTCCATCAGCCAAAAGATTAGGACTTTGCTGAAGGCTCAGATGATGGTTTGGAGAAGGCAATGACACTCCACTCCAGTACTCTTGCCTGGAAAATCCCATGGGCAGAGGAGCCTGATGGGCTGAAGCCCATGGGGTCGCGAAGAGTTGGACATGACTGAGCGACTTCACTTTCACTTTTCACTTTCATGCATTGGAGAAGGAAATGGCAACCCACTCCAGTGTTCTTGCCTGGAGAATCCCAGGGATGGGGGAGCCTGATGGGCTGCCGTCTATGGGGTCGTACAGAGTCGGACACAACTGAAGTGACTTAGCAGCAGCAGCAGATGATGGTTAGCCTTGTTTAGCAATAAAATAATGTTTCATTAAGGTATGCATAGTGTTTCTTTAGACATAATGCTATTGCACACTTAATAGACTACAATGCAATATTATCATGACTTTTATTTGCCCTGGGAAACCAAAAAATTCATGTGACTTCCCTCATTGTGATAATCGCTTTATTCCAGTGCTCTGGAACCAAACCTGCCCTCTCTCCAAGGTATGCCTGTATTCTTCCAGATTCATTATTCATGGAGTCTCCTCTTCAACCACCTATTCAACCCCATTTCTCACATTCTGCAGTTTTCACATTGAAAAAGATGAATAATGATAGTGCAAAAAATTCTGACTGTGGATTAGAGAAAATTCTTAAAGGGTTGGAGAAGTAAGATACAAGTCAAAGAAATCCAAAGAGAGCTAGATCATTTCAGTACATCCTGCCAAGTAAAGATAACATTTCTCTGTGTTTCAAAAGGACATTAAAATAAGAAAAGTTTTTTTGTGTTTTTTTTTTAAGACTCTGAGAGTCAGAGAAATAGAGCCCAATAGTTCATCTGCCTCCCTGGTCACCACAGGCAAAATAGCTGAGAACACCTAACAATGAAAGATTATTGCAAAGAAAGACACCAGCTGAACTAGATATATGTAAAATAACCATAGTAATACATATCTTATTTTTATGTAACACTTTCTTAGGTTCTAAAACATTTTTACATTTTTTAGATGATTCTTAAAAAAAAATCTGAATAATAGGCATAATAATTATTATTCATATCTCATTTACAGATGAGAGAGTGGACATTTAGAGACCTTAAATGATATGCCTGGATTCTGCAGCTTAGCATTGGTGAGCTAGGACCAGACCTACACAGCAGGCTCTCGGGTTGTGCTGGTTTTCATTATGCTTAGCCCTTAGTTATATACAATAAGCAGACATCAAGAGAGAAGACTCAGAACTAGTAATCAAAAGCCAGTATGTAACCTTTCCCCAAAAGGCACGTATATAAAAATGTGAATATTTAATTTTCTGTTATCATTACTGTTATAAAGTGAAAGACAGGTATTATATAAGAAATACTAGAGAACTGATGAAAAAAGTGGTAGAGAGAAACTTAAAAGCACAGAAGCTTTTTGGCTTGACCTTAAGTTAGTTATTTTAGGCTAGAAATTAGGGAAATTAAGCAAGTAATATATAGATCTTTAAAAAGAATAAGAACTTAACATCTGGATCATTACAGGCTATTCTGAAACAAGTGAATGGGACAGGAAGGACAAAGAATGTTACAGAGATCAGTAGCTAACACTGGTGAGAGAGTGGTCTAAATTTATATAGTCTAAAAACATGACTCAAAGAGACATAATCACAGCCTATAAATATCTTCCAAGCAACAATATATGTGTAAGTAAAGGAAGCGAATTATTCACAACCTTGAGTTCAGGTCGTTTTTCTTTGTCCAGTTGTCTAAGGAAGACAATGCTTTACACCTGAGATGGTGTTGTTCTCAGACATTGTAAGAACCAAGGAGACTCCTAAGGCTGATACCGCGGGAGCTATCCAGGGGAAGGGTTAAAGAGAAGATCCGCAGGGACTGGCCTGCCTATGGCTGTCCACACGGCTAGGAATTAGACAGGACAGTCAACACTCGAGTGTTTTCAATTCTCTCTGGTCTTTGAGGGGCTCCCCTGGTGGCTAGATGGTAAACAATCTGCCTGCAATTCAGGAGACCTGGTTTGATCCCAGGGCTGGTGAGGAAAATGGGAAAGATTTTCTTCAGCAAAGATTATAATGAGAGGAAAAGTGAGGAGAACATTATTTCCTCACAAGAATCAATAAATAATTGTTGAGAGAATGAATGAATGAAGATGAATAAAGGATAAAGGATTTTCTGAGGAAAGGAGGAAGAACTGCTTTACGGGTCTGCTTTTCATTGTGTCCCCTTTATTTTGAGGTTGGGAAGCAATGAGCTTTTTAAGCAACTCTTATAACAGGAAAAGAAAATGAAGTTAACAGAGAGCTGTCTTCCTGGTTCATTCACGCAGTCACTCAGCAAGGAGCAGCCCTGAGAAACAGGCATGAGGGTCAAGGTTATACAAGAGCCAGGCACTGCCTTTGGGAAGCTGACAGTCTACAGAGAGGAGATAAGAGATAAAGCCGAATAGTCCCAGTTCCAGAAGGAATGTGTTAAGAATATCACATGCTAGGCAACAAGGCACCACTGAAGTTCAGAGTAAGAAAGATCCTTCTTCTATTAGTGCCGCCATTGGCAAAAGACCTTTAAGGCCCACCATTAAGAGAGGAGAGAAGATGAGACTTCTAATCCTGAGTGTGTGTTATTCACTCTGTCACATCCAACTCTTTGTGACCCCATGGACTGTAGCCTGCCAGGCTCCTCTGTCCGTGGAATTCTCCAGGCAAGAATACTGGAGTGGGTTGCCATTTCCTTTTTGACCTGATCTTCCTGACCCAGGGATCGAACTCTAGTCTCCCGTATGGCAGGCAGATTCTTTACCGTCTGAGCCACCAGGGAAGCCCCTGACCTGAGTCAAGACTGAACATGGAGGTCAGACAAACCAAGGCATGGATAGGAGGGTCTGTCTGGGTGGAGGCAGTTAAGGTTTGGGGTTACAAGGCAGAAAGAACAGGTTCAAGATGTGGAAGGAGCAGAAGGATGAGGAGGCCATGGGCTGCCTCTCTTCCAGTTTTAATTTTGTTTATTACAGATAGAGGCAGTTTTAAATAGATCTTATCTAGTGGGGAAGCATTATTAAATGAACAAACAGATGTATCTATAGGTTTTCTTTTTTCTTTTCAACATATCCCTTTATAAAAAGGGATGATTTTACATGAGTTTATTATTATCTGAAGGCTGGTGATGTGAAAGCTTTCTATCTGACCACACTATTAGAGATTGGACAGAATTTTCCTTCCAAATTTCCCGGAAGGTTTTAGCAAAAGCAATCGCCCAACTATGTCAAATGAGAGCAATGTGCATTTCACCCAAGAACCTGAAGGGGGCGCACACAGCCCACCCTGAGCTAGGGGCCCAAACGAGGCCAATCTAGCTGCTGGTTATGCAAGAAAAAGCCAGCCCCTGGAGGATGGATGCACTTGCTAATGATTTTTGGCTTCATGGTACATAGATGTTTTCCTTTCTTTCTTTCTTTCTTTTTTTTTTTTTTAAATTCTCATTACTTTTTAATGGCATGTGAGGTAAGTATGCTTGCAACACAATCTGTAACCTTAAAAATGGGTTGCATTAAAGTGACTAAGGGAGATGAGGAGAAAGAAAAGCAGTACACCAGGCTTTTTTTTATTTTAAACCTGTAAAAAGCCAGATGATTCCAGAGTGAGGAATCTGACTTGTGGTGATGGATGGTGAGACAGGATTGGCAGTGGGAGTCTGTAGAGAAGGTTTGGACATCCTGATGAAAGATTACCTAAGACGTTGCTAGCCTGTAAAAATTTCTGCAAAAATCAAGTGCAATAGCTCTTCTGTGCTATTCTGTGCACATTCAAAACAAACTGCATTTTGTGCATATGGAGCATTCACCTTTTTTGGAAGTAAAAAAGAGTCTGCTGTATGCAGTGTGACGGCCCATGGAGCCAGGGTCTGTTGCTTGTGACAGAGGTATGTGTCCTAACACGTCACAACTTGAGTCAGAGCTTCGAATTTAAGGACATGTTGCCAATCTAAATGTTTGGCCCGTTTTTGCAGGATATCTTAGAACTTAGAATCAGGAGGACGAAATCAAGAGTGTGATTTTCATGTGATGTCAAGACAAAATCTGTCAGTATCACAAAGACAGAGACCAGTCAAACTGGCCAACTTGTTAAAAACCTTACTAGTGAAGATGGCATGTAAGTTACTTGCAAGCTCATAGCAGCATCAGTAACTCACGTTCTGGCAGTTTGAGGCTATCCTATGAGCTTCCGTTCTTCTGTATTCATTAAATAGCACTTAGTTACTATGGCAACTGTCCCTTTTCAGTATTTATGAGCTGCAGGGTATCTCACAGAATCTCAAGCACACAAACACACAGCCAACACATTGTGTGCGCTGGAACATTTCATGAAGACTCCTAGGCTGGACTGTGTTTTGCAAAGCAGGCATATTTTGCTCAGTTATTTGTGTGTATTATTTTTTAAATTCAATTATTGCAGGTTTTGACCTTGAATATGTCATTCTTGAAGGCATTGTGCTGTCTTTCCTGCTTAATTTCCTTCCCTTTCTCATTGAAGATAGAGATAAATGAATTTAACTATATTCAGAGAAGAGTAATGACTTGCAGCTTAAGAAAGTGCCCTCCTGGATCTAGAGAGGGCCTTGGGTGTGAAAGAAAGCAGGATAAGAATGATGATTTCATCCTTGGGCAATGGGGATTGTGGGACTCGGGGGAAAAACAAAAAATAGGGAGTAAGGTGCCCTTTGGTAAAGGGTGGTGACTGTGGTTGATTATTACAGCTGTGTTGCCAGTGACTATTTCATGGAAGCTACTGGGCATTTCCCCTTGAAGTTGCACAATGTGTACCATTTAACTAATTTGTATACACTATGATCTTTCTTCTCAAAAGAAGCGTCAGCATGCCCACATACTAGCACACACTCACAGACACAGCGACCGCGTCTCTGCTTGTAAACGCTGGTCAGCCTGAAGGCTCTGCTTTTAATACCTGTTTCTAAGACTGTTTATAACTCACGCCTCCTCTAGTCCCCAAACCCACACTATCGCTGCACACATCCTGTGGGAGGAGGGAAGAGAGAGCCAAGCCTTGTACCAGATGGGCGACAGGAAACGAGGATGATTTACGCCATGATTTTTCACCGTGTTGCCTTGCAGACGTTCATGGGGGCAACGTGGCTTCTGGTGAAGGTTGTCCAGCCTCTGCTTTTGCACAGCCATCCGAGCACCCATCACATAGTAGATTTACCATAGATTTATAGAGCAATTATGGCAATTCTCTGGCAAATGACAGCAAAGTATCTCGAGGAATAAAAGACTTTTGCTAATCCACATAAAATCTAGCCTACCTGCTAGGGCAGGAGCAAAACAAGATTGTCAAGAGAAAGCCTTGGCGGTTCAGTTGCTCCTCTGTCTACCACATACTCTCTGGGTGTGACCTTGGGAATGTTATTTCGTTTTTCCGAATTTCAGTCTCTTTGGTTATAAAATAGGGATGATGATGATATCTAATCTCATAGCATTGTTGTGTTTAAGACAGTGTACATAAAATGCTTGGAATAATAAACCAAATAAAAAACAAACTATTTGAAATGCTCCATACATAATTAATGTTCAGTAGTGCCTGGCATGCAGTAGGTGCTCAATAGTTGTAGGTAGTCAGTGGCAGTAGATGGTCAATGATTAAATAAGTGGGAGCTATTGTTAACTATAATTATGACTCAAAAGCAGACCAAACAGTACTAAAGTTATATGAGATCATATACCATACAGTACTAAAATTATATGAAATTATACTAAAATCATGAGAAAGCTCAATCTCTTGTGTTTCTTACACACCTGCAACTTGCAGCAAGAAGGACCAAAATGAAGACGCTTAGATGGATTCTTTTGGCTAAGATAACATGATTAAATCAGAACTCGTGTGCTCCCAGAGCTGACTCCTTTAAGAGATTATTTGCAGTGAAACAGTTTCAACAATCCGCTAAGATCCACTTTGTGACCTTCAGGAGATATTTCCTTTTAAAACAGTTTTGGGCTATGAGTGAGAAAAGCTAGCTTGCTGATTACATATGGGTAAAATTTTCACCACTATCTATTCCAGGTTGTTTATTTAAACATGTTATTACTGCAACTGAACCTTTCAAGTGAACTAGAAATGATTTCAAAGGACTTCACTACTAATAACTGCATTTTTTCAAATTATAAAAGAAAAGCAGCTTAGAAACAGATCACAGTAACCCATTCTGTCACTGATGGTTTGCCTTTGCCAGAGTAAGCAGTTTATTTTCAGCATTAGGATTTGGGCAAAAAATAAGCACCAAGGGGAGGTGGTTGTATGAAAGGCATAGTCTTCTCTAACTAAACACCTGCTATATTTTTCTTCCTACCACACATATATTATACATTTTTCTCTCTTTGGCATTTGCCTGTCTTATTTACAGCTATATCCCTAGGTACCAAAACAGTTGCGGGAATACATAGAACTTCAGTAGTTATTTACTGAGTGACTAAACCAGATATTAATTGTCTTGGGCCAGTGAATAAATGTGACTTTAAATTTTTGGTTGGGCCTTGTTTATCTGTTCCTGAAACAGGTTCAAGATCCAGGTTTTACATTTTCCCATCTGAGTTGGAAAAAAAGAAAGATCCTTGGCACTTCTGTCTTCTCCTTCCCCAAGGCAGTGCTTGACAAGGATACATTCCAGAGTCAAGGACCAGTAGCATTGCCAGACCTAGCCTGGCCATGAATGTGGCTTAAACCAGATTGGATTCTTTTGTGGGTTAAATGATTCTGTGTTTTGGTCACAGACTCACCCCTAATTCTGGTTAGTTATTTTAAAAACATGGGCCCTTGGTTATGGAGGGGTCAGGAGATAGAGTGAAAATGGGTGGAAGAAAATTTAATATCAGTACCTGCAAACAATCCCAGGGTCCTTATGCTCTTAAAGCACAGCAAAGAGCCATAGCTTCCTACAAAGGCCTTTAGAGAAAGCCTCGGTAACAATACATTGTTCTCTGTGGAAGATGATCGCAGTGGAAGTCTATTTGGAAGCAGAGTCATTTAGGAAGTTATTTTAATGGCTTGAACAAAACTCAACCCACCCCCCCCCACACACACACACACACAAACCTTAATGTAAGCTGTTTTACCCTTTTTTTTTTTTTTTAAAGAGCTGGGGTCCTCAAAGTGTGGTCCCTGGACCAGCAACATCAGAATCATCTGGGAATTTATTAGAAATGCAGATTCTCAGGTACCTCCTGGGGCCTACTGTCTCAGAAACTGCATGTGGAGCCCAGCAACCTGTGTTTTCATAAGCCCTTCAGGGACTTCTGATGCTCAGGTGTGAGCAGCAGAGGTTCTCAGAGTGCATGAGAAGACTTTGGAACTCAAAATCCAATAAACTCCCCAAACAAGTTCTCTATAGCCCTGTTTGATTACTACTCATTTTAGGGAACTTGCTACCTAACCAAAGTGTTTAGTCTTTTCTGGGATGGTTTTAATTGTTAGGATGTTCTTACTTTGGTTGCATTAAAAACTACCTCCTTCCAGCTCCTAACATGTTTGGCCTCTGAAGCTATAAGGAATGTTTCTACATTCTCAGATAATAGTCCATTCATTCATTCATTCAATCAAACATTTGAAGATATTGGCTCCAATAAGTTATCCCATCACCAGATAAGCATCCTCAGATCCCTCAGTGGATCCTGAGGACCATAATTAGCAGAATCCCAACATCCTGGGCACACTTCTGCTCACCCTTCTCTTGACAGACACCTGTCCATATCCTACAAAGATGCAAGTCCTAGAACTGGATCTGACTTTCCTTGTAATACCACCAGAGCAGGAACTTATGAAGATGATTGGTTTTATAACTAAGTAAAGAACTCTTCATTACCTTTATGACATTTTTCTAGAATATATTGGGGTGACCAAAAGGTCCATTCCATTTCTTCCATAACATTCTACAGTAAAAGCCAAACTAATCTTTTGGCTGACTCAATACCTTATTAAATTGCCATTTGAAGATTAAAAACGTGAAATATGAGCAATTATATGGAGTTTTAATATCTTAGCACATTTATTCAGTCAATAATGTAGAAACTTGTGTAGGGCCTTCTCTGGTATTAATATTTATGTTAAGATGATAGGATTATACTGAATGGTTGTTTTTGGTCCCACACTCTTAAGTCCCCTTGAGCAGATAGTAATTTACAATGTCCATAATCCTTCAAAGACACAATATTTAACATAAACAAAAGGTACAAAGAACAATGCAATTGACACTTGTGTATTAACCTTTCCAAACCCATCTCTCCCCTCTCCCCAGTAGCTACTTGAATCCTAGATTTGATGTTTATTGCTTCCATGCATTATTTCTATTTGTGCAATACATAAGTGCATTCCCAAACACAGAATATGCACAATATATGTATTTTGCATATTTTTGGCTTTATGTGAATTGTACCACATTTATCATTGTGCCACTTTCTCAGTATTATGTTTTTGGCACTCATCTGTGCTGAAATGCATAGGTGCTTCACTCATTTCCACTGCTGTATCATATTCTGTTTTACAAATATAGCATGATTGATTATATATGTTCCAATGCTGGTGGATGTTTAGGTTTTTTCCAGTCTTTCACTATTTCAGACACTGTGTCCATCCTTGGTACACTGGGAGAGTTTCTATAGGACATCCATCTAGTCCCTGATTTGTTTTATATCAAATGCTGTCAAATTTTTGCCAGTAGAAAGATAGAAAATTGCATGATTCTTTGTAAGTAAATGCAGAACTTTCCATTTGTCTGTAGTACATTTTATCTTGTCCCACATTCATTCAGTCAGTCATTAAGAATGGTATATTGGACCCCTTTTTTGTTGTTCAGTCGCTAATCCTTGCGACTCATAGACTGCAGCACACCAGGCTTCCCTGTCCTTCACTGTTTCCCAGAGTTTGCTCAAACTCATGTCCATTGAGTTGGTGATGCCACCCAACCATCTCATCCTCTGCCACTTCCTTCTCCTCCTGTCCTCAATCTTTCCCAGCATCAGGGTCTTTTCCAATGAGTCATGTGTCAAAGACCACAGTAGGCAGCTGAAGACAAAAGTAAGACATAATCCCACTCTTTACTCGGGGTAGGTGGAGCAGGGGGTAGGTAGGCAAGGCTAGTGGAGAGGTGGTGGCTTTTGCTTTTCTCGCTGCAGTTATTGTTTTCTGAACTGTGAGTGTGACATTCCAGGGATCAGCCCTCACTAGCAGAGTGGGACAGAATGTGGAGTTGGGGTGTGGGTGGGAGGAAGTGGAGTTAGACAACGTGGGCTCAGGATCACTTCCTGTCCCTTGAGATGACGCAGCAAATATCCACCTTTAGACCTGGCCCCGTACCTATTTTGTTATTCTAACTGCATCCCTCATCCTGAAATATAGACTCTTAGCATTGACCCAGGAGACATCCACATAGACATATAACTGTTTCCTATTCATCAGGACTCTGGTTACAGCCTCACATACTTTGCACAAACATACATGTTGGTCCTGATTCCCCCACTCTCATCACGTGTAAACTGAGATTAAATTTGTATTCATATATATACACACATGTACATGTATAGGTTCATGAAGAGCAGGCCGCCCCAGACTTCAAGATCACAGCTTCCTTGCTGGGCTATAGAGAAGCGGATTGCATGCATTGTCCTCAGTGACAAGTGTGCGCTTGGCCAACGAGTGATATAGGTCCCTGCAAATCTGCCAGTGCTCGGGATTGCACTTCCCAGCACGTCCTGCTGGCTGGGGGATTCTCTGAACACCAGAGGACAGTTGACGTTTTCCATTTAAAAGGTTTCCTGCTCCTGTGCAAACTCTGTGCCCTCCCAGAAGAGTGGCCAGTGCAAAGCAGAGCGGGCTGGGGAAGGAGAGTCAGGCTACATTAGGTTTATTTTGCAGCTGCAGCTGGAGTCACATTAAACCTACTGCCTAATTTCCTTTGTCTAACTTGATTTCTCTTTGGCTGGAAGGCAAATGGATCAATATTGTTTTTTATGCCGAGATTATGTTGCCTGAAGGAAATTTTCCATCAGTTCCCTGTGCCTGCCTTGGGTCCTGTGATTGGGGCTGCATGCTGACCAGGCATCTGGGTCCCCCCGGGCATGGACACGCATCCCACCATCTGCACAGTGCCTGTCAAGGGCAGCCTTCTGGAGGGGGTCACAGGAGTGGCGCCTCCAGGCAGAGCGTGGTGTCTGTGCCAGGCCTCTCTGCACATTCTCTGGCCATACGCTAACACAGACAGCTTATTTGATTTTTTTCTTTTCTGTGAAGCCCTTTTCCCCTCTATCTTTTCTTTCTTTTCCTATATTTGGAATCCTCTTCACCTCTCCAAAGTTTCTTAAAGGTTGTTTCTTTACATTTCTGTGATAATATTTTCTTCCTGTCTCCCTTCCCAACTCCACCTCCAATGTGATTCTGTCCTTTTTTTTTTTTTTTTTGGTCACCAGGGAAGGAAGTGTTTATACTATACTGTTGGTTCTATTCTCCTACCAGGCATTTAAGAAAAACTAAGAGTCTGGAGGCAGAAAAATGAGAAGGCAGTTTAGCCACACACACAAAATTGGAGCATTCATCTGTGTAGAAGGGTTGCTGAATTCCTTATGCGGTGGAGGTGGGGGAGAAAGACAGCCCAGTTATCTATAAACATGCATGTATTGTACGCTCACTTGATGTAAGAAATGGCATTGCTAAGCACTGGGGGGGACATAAATATAAAGTGTAACACCATCTAAAACCGCATTCTGGTTGGACAGACAAGATATAAACATGGGAAAGGATAAGGTAACTCTTGGAAGAGTAAAGTTATAACCTCTCAACACATCAGTTCAAGAAGAGGGCAAGGTCTCATGCACTTGATTCCTACTAATGAATGGTTCAAATAATTGTCCTGAGCTGAAGATAGAAGATTGAGCTGGGCTTGGAAAAGGGTGCAGAACTAACTGAATCACCTTGAGGGGAGGATCTGGATGAGTAGACAGGGGGCAGTAAAGCCCTCCAGATGAAGAATCTGGGAGAAATGAGGGAAAATGGAAAAGATAATTCAATAGGCAATCAAGAGACAGAAGGGGCTGGGCAGAGGGGTCAAGAGGGCAAGCAGCTGGAGACAAGATTAGTCCTGGCCAAACTGCCTAGGGTTTTGAGTGGTAGTTTAAGTCCAGAAGATTTTCTCTTAGACAGCACGAGCTATTGAACGTCTTTGTGTGAGGATTTGAATTGATCTAAATCTGTGCCTCCCTATTTTTACATGGCATAAGTAGAAAATGGTTATTTGTAGAGTACATGGCAATAAAGAGAAGGGGATTTGGAGACTGGAAGGAGAATATAGCAAAGTCAACTTGTCCTGGTTTGCCCGGAACCTTGCCAGTTTTCCAGTAACACTGAAAATCTCACATCCAGACAAAATTCTCAGCCTGAGCCTACACCAGGACTGCTTGTCACTTGGGAGGATGCTTTTGGTCAAAGGTGACTTAGCTTAGGAGCTCTGCCCACACCTGGTCACCCTGGGATCTCAGAGTTTCAATCTTGCGTCTGGGCTCATCCATTGGGAAACCTTGATTAAATAGCATTTTAGGGTCATGAATATACAGGTTGGGTTGGAGTCTGGGAGAATAATCAGGAGGCTATTGGTGGAGGCTGGGTTGAGGGATTAAGGTCTCAAACAAGGTAATGGCAAAGAAAATGGGGGGAAAGGAATTGATTTAAGATATTTTTCCCTGGGGGACAGAAAAGTCTCCTGATAACTTGGAGAAAGACTGAAAATTGAATGAAATAGAAATGACTTCAAAACAACTGCAGCTTTGTTCATTTATGACCCAAGCATTTATTGAATGCCATCTGGGTGTAAGACATCATACTCAAAGCTGAGTGAGAGATGTGTTCCCCTTATGAACTTAGAACATAATTGGACAGATTAAAACAAAACTCTTTGTATTTACTATAAGGTAAAAGGTCAGGGTGTGTGGCACAGTCGTTAAGGGGCATGAGATTCAGAGCAGAACTGGGTCACTAGATGCAAATCTCAGATAGGAGCTACGTGACCTTGGATGAGTTAGTCACCTCTTCAGGTCTCAGTTCCTCTCACACACACTAATGCAGATGTGCGAATCATAGTACCAAGCCCTGGGGCTTGTTGGAGTAGGAGATAATGCCTTTCACATGATGTGTGCATAGGTAAAACTTGAAGCACATTAATAGCTTTATCGGGCTTCCTTGGTAGCTCAGATGGTAAAGAATCTGCCTGCAATGAGAGAGACCTGGATTCAATCCCTGGGTTAGGGAGATCCCCTGGAGGAGGGCATGGCAATCCACTCCAGCATTCTTGCCGAGAGAATCCCCAGGGACAGAGGAGCCAGCTGGCTATAGTCTGGAGTCACAAAGCGTTGGACACGACTGAGCAACTTAAGCACCACACAGCAATAGCGTTATCATTATCACATTCAGAGTGGTGAGACATTTCTCAACTAGCAGAGAAGTATCAAAGTAAATGACTTTTATGATTTGAGAACCTATGGGAAATAAAAAAAGTTTAGAAGAACCAACAATAGTTTCAGAATTCCAGTTTGTTTTGTCAATCATAGTTTCGATCCTGTTTACAAATCCTTTTCCACACATTTAGTTTCTGACTGGCATGTCACTTGGATGCAGTTGTTCTTGTGGTTTTTACGTAAAAAACCCCTTAGATGTCACATTGCAAAGGAGTGTTAAGCAGCGATGGATGTTTGACCACGTGGGGCAGTGTCTCCAGAGAAGGCTGTCTGTATAATTTCTTTATGTTAGTTATAACTTGGAACACTTTTACAGTTTTTAAGTCTTTCTCTCTCTTTTTGTTTTAAATCCAAATTTCTGATTATTTCTATTGGCTGAATTACTAACAGCAGAATCACTACATCAAAGAATATATGAATTTAAGGGTTCTCTGCATATGTGGTTACCTCCTCATTGTTGCTGACCAATTCTGAGTACAATCTTTTATTTTCTTTGATTTTTGCTGCTTTTTCAGGTAAAAATTGTTACTTTTCAGCTACAAATTGCATATGCTTGAGCACTAAGGAAGTTGAATATTTTTTCATGTTTGTTAATTGGGTTTTTTTTCCTTATAAAGAAATATCCGCTCATGCGCTTTGTATATTTTTCATTTGGTAACATATTATTGTTTGTCTCTTTATTTAAATAGTCTCTTATTTTTTGAAAACCCCCCAAGTTTCTTTTGAGAAATAAAATCTATAGTTACATGAAAGTGCTTTGCATAAACTGTAAGGCCCTATATGCACATTATTATTATTGAAAGATTGGCTTTGTTCATGTGTTAGAGTCATACTTATAACAAAGAGGTCCTTGCAAATTCAGAAATAGGCTTGAGTAGAGTGTGAGCTTTATTCAGGTTGGAATTTTTTTCTGTTTTATTCAACTACTGTATCCCCAGTGCCTGAAACAGTCCATGGAGTAGTGACCAATAAATATATGTTAAATGAATGAGTATGAGATAAACACATAGATGGATAGAGATTTTCTACAATGTTCCACCAAGATGACTTCATTTCATTTTCTTTTTCGCCTTAAGCTGGAAGCAAATGGAGTTGTGGATAGCTGGCAGGTCAGAACTGTGAAATAGTATTCTTATCATTCTGGACTTAGGAAACTCATTTCTTAGAACCTAACTTTCTTTATGGTAACATTGTAAGCCTAATTAGTAATTCTACCTCATTTATTTAAGTGATAAATCAGAGACAAGAAGAGTTTAATGACCCAAGCATGGCTTTCAGCAATATGACAAAAGACTCAAGTTGTTGCTTTGCTTTTATATAACAGCATTTCTAATTCCTAAATATATGACAAGGCTCCTAGTCTTTCCATGCCTCACTTGTTGTTTTCTGGCAATAATGAGAATAAATTGTTCACAAGGTCTAAAAGAAAACATGACAGAATGCCTTAAAATTGATTCATTCTTTGGTTGCCTAGTTTGGGGGAAAGGTTTTGCATAGAAATTTATGCTAATGAGTTTAATCTCCTATACAGACCAAAATTCATCTACCCACAGGTGCCTGGGACCATCTTCTTTCCTAAAGTTTCTCTGTTCTGTTTTTATCTCTAATTATCCTACCTCACATTATGTTTTCCTTTTAAGGTGCTTTAGTGTTTCTGGTAGAACATGGGGTAAAATTTCCTATAAATGTGCATTTTGCTCCAGACTTGTTTTTTGGATGGATCACTTGCAGATGGAGGCAATACATGATGGTTAAGTGCTTTGTGTTTGAGTCACATAGACTCTTATTTATGATCTTAGGTGAGTCACTCAGCTTCCCTGAGCCTCAATTTATTCATTTACAAGATAAGTATTTTAAAAATCCTGCTCCCATTGGATTGTGAGGATTAAATAAAATAATGCATGTAAAGATGCTGGCATAGGGTTTGACAAATAAGCAAGCAATAAACAGAAGCTGCAACAGAATGTTATTTATCATTGTCATGTTCATCATACATGGCTTGGCCATGGCTCCTAGCCACTGAGGTGCTATTAGTGACTATAAGAAAATCAAGTGAAAATGTCAAAGCAAAAGACAAGGAAAGACAGAGATCCCTGTAAGAAAAGATCCCAGAAGTAGCCCATCTAGGATATATCAGTCAGGGTTCAAACAGAGAATTGGAACCACCTAGAAATACGGATATAGATACAGATGTATACACACATGCATATACATATGTATGAGCAATAGCTATATGCTCACATGTATATATACATACATGGACTTCCCTGGTGGCTCAGTGGTAAAGAAGCTGCCTACAATGCAGGAGATAAGCATTCGATCCCTGGGTTGGGAAGATTCCCTGGAGAAGGATGTGGCAACCTTCTTGAGTATTCTTGCTTGGAAAATCCTGTGGACAGGGGAGCCTGGAGTCAGAGTAGCTGATGGAGGCTGATGAAGACGGAGCAGGAGAACTCAGGGGGGCTTCTCCCACCTGGAGATGAGGCGGCAGATCATTTGACTTGCAAACTGGTTGCTGCTTCACTTCCACCCTCTAAAACCTAGATGCCAAGATCAATGTGAGTGTCTGTTTTAAGCTTAGATACCATGAACAATGCAGGTATCTGTTTTAAGGTAAAAACACTGAGCATTTCAGAGACGTTATTCATTAGCTTCAGATCACAGGGCTGAAAAGGGCAGAGCTGGGATTCAGAGCAGGCCTGGTTGGATTCTGTCTCATCTGTCAGACACTGTAAAGTGATAGCCTCCCTAGAGGGCAGGGAAGGAAGGTGTGCCTGCAGCATAGAACACGTGGTCTCTGGATTCAGACCTCCCTGGACTCAGACCTCTCAGGTTTAAAATTTGGCTTCTCCACTTACAGATGGTGAAACCTAGGGTGAGTTGCCTAACCTTGGTTTGCTTCAATTTCCTCCTCCTCAAATGGGCCTGATTACAACCCCGAAGTCAAAGACTGTATGCAGAATCAGGGCATTAACACAGCTGCATTCTCTGCAACAGTGTCCAGGGCTGTAAGCACCCCTGAGGGTTGGCAGTTGTTACCCCAGTTTGCTCAAGTCAGCGGGTTTCTGCCTGTCTCTCTGCAGAGGCAGAGCGCTTGTCAGGCCGCCGCTGCCTTCCCTGCTTCATTATGGATGAGCTGCCCTGAGGCGGGCTTGGTGGCGGAGCGCAGTCAACTTCGCCCGCTGCACTTTGCGCAGCTTTTCAGCATCACCACCTTGGAGTCTGAGCCTCGCACCTGCTCGAGGAGTACAGAGGTGATGCTGCAGTGACCACAATCAGCCCCGGCGCCTGCTCTTTTGACCCAACAGTGCTTCCCCGAAGCAGCTGCCTTTTGGGCCCGGTCAAATGGGAACTAGACTTCCGTATTGCTAATTGGGACTTTGGGGTTGTGCTCACTCCTCCAGAATGCTCTATTTTCAGAGGGTCGATGAAACGCTCCGGTGCACCCGGACGGAAATAGATGATTAGCTGTCACCAGCGTTCTTGCCCAGATAGAAAGCAGATACTCACTGTTAAAAGTCCAAGAGTCCTAGTAACCTTGTCAATGAGTGAAGATTGTGATACTCCCATCCTTGGGGCAGGGGGTGCTCATGGATGGTGGGGTGTGACGATGAAGGGTGGAGTGGGGGAGATCGTCTGCTGGTGTTTATTTCCCACCCTGCCACATATACTTCCTGTGTGACTCAAGCAAGTTTCTCAGCCTCCCTCAGTCTCCATGTCCTCAGCTGTTCAACAGAGATAATAATCTGGGCCGTTGCAAAATTAGGTGAGGCGGTGCCCATGGAGGAAGCTGGAACATAGTTTAATGGACACTGATAACACCTGGAATTTGCTGGATGGTCACAGGTGTGTGTGTCCCCCTCTGCCCACAAGGATTTGGTCACCCTTTTTGTCCTCCTTTGCACTTTTAAAATTTTTATTATTTTCTTTACCCCTCTTCTTTCCTCTCTCTCTTTCTCCTCTGTCCTTCCATTTTTTCTTTCTGTGTCTCCCTCCCTTGTCAAGATTTTAGGTCCTTTTTTGTTTGTTTTTTTCTTTTTGCTACTGAATGCATTTAAAGATGGAGAAGGCAATAACACCCCACTCCAGTACTCTTGCCTGGAAAATCCCATGGAAGGAGGTGCCTGGTAGACTACAATCCATGGGGTTGCTAGGAGTCTGACATGACCAAGCGACTTCACTTTCACTTTTCACTTTCATGCATTGGAAAAGGAAATGGCAACCCACTCCAGTGTTCTTGCCTGGAGGCTCCCAGGGATGGAGGAGCCTGGTGGGCTGCCGTCTGTGGGGTTGCACAGAGTCAGACACGACTGAAGCGACTTAGCATCAGCAGCAGCAGCATTTAGAGCAGAGGTCAACTCTCCTTTTGTAAAGGGCCAGAGAGAAAATAGTTTAGGTTTTATGGGCCATAAAACCTGCTGCTTTATGATTGCTACTATTGTTGCTACCTCTGTTGCTACTATTCAACATTGCCATTGAGATACAAAAGCAGCCACAAGTCATACATAGCTGAATGAACGTGGCTATGTGCTAGTAAAGCTTTATTTACAAAAACAGGCTGTGGGCCTGATTTGATCTGCAACCTCTGATAGTTTTCCAAGCCCTGATTTAGGGTTTTGGGAGATTACAGACTTCTTGAACATCCAAGGTCAGCGCCTTCTCTGGACACCTGGGACTCTGGTTCATTCACACCATGACACCGGGGAAGCCTCTGGTATCTGAGTGGCTCTTGTGGAGTATCATTGCACAGCACAAACTTTAGACAGAATTTAAAAAGTGATGGGAAAATGTTACTTTGTTATTCACAATTTATGTCTAAAAAATTCTAAGGAAATTCCCTTTAGCTACTTGGATCATCAGTAACTCCATCCATTCAAAACTGACTGATGGTATTTGAGCAGTCAGCACGAGGAAAAACTTGCTAGCTGTGGCAGAAATACATAAGCATAGCATTTTGCGTAGTTAACAACCGATTGTCTCAGGCCACTTCTGAAAGAGTGTGTAGAACCTGCATTGCCATTAAATCAAGCTGCTTTTCATCATTACTCGGAAGCCTTTTTACTTCACAGACTGAAGTTCAGGGTCTAGCTTTGCCACATGCTCACTGTGTCCTGGAAATTTTAACCTCTTTTGACCTCAGTTTTCTCATCCGTAAAATAGGCATAATGATAATACATCAATATCATAGGTTTACTGCAAGGATTAAATGAGATAATGCTTTCAATGCCTATGACAGAGTAAATCCTAAGTATTTTGGTTATGGTTATTATAAGCAAATGACAGTTTTGGAGTTTCTGAGGGTCCCTATTTGAAGTGACTTGGAAATGGTATCACTCGACATTCTATTTGCCTCAGGAATGCTGGCAGCCAGGGGTCCATTCTTAGGTTTGTGGAGCTGGAAATTCCTTCTGACTTCTTCACACAGTTCACTGGCAGCCACGTCCATGGATCTGTTTCCCGGCCATAGACTTTGCTCTTCTTCACTAACACATCTCACTCCTGGTTGTCAAGAAGTTATCTTCCAGTGTCATACCACATTTCATCTGCATTTCTGCTTACTACCTCTTTTTATTCCCTTCAGCAGGGATGGAGGGAAAATAGGTCATCTTTTTCCTTTCCAAAAAAAAAAAAAAAGTTGAGAAGTCCCTCTGACATTTCTGTTATCTAGCGTTCTCTTTTTCCATCCCTTTATTGAGAACCCTACTGTCTTCCCTTTATATTCCAGTAAGCCTTGTTTTGTTCCTAAAATATGTTATTAGAGCTGAACATAATCTTCAGGACCTGGTCTATTCTGATTTTCAGGAAGGATATTATGTGAATTTGACCTAGTGTATTGCTGTATGGAAAACCTATACAGCTTCCCCGGTGACTCAGCTGTGAAGAATCCACCTGTAATGCAGGAGATGCAGGTTCGATCCCTGGGTGGGGACGATCCCCTGGAGGAGGACATGACAACCCACTCCAGTACTCTTGCTTGGAGAATCCCATGGACTGAGGAGCCTGGAAGACTATAGTCCATAGGGTCACAAAGAGTTGGGCATGGCTGTAGTGACTGAGAGAGCATGCATTACTATGCAGAAAATCCGCATCTTTCTCTGCCCAAGTTGCACCCATAGATAGGGTATCAGTGTCATCTTGCTAAGAGCAAGGCAGTTTCCCAGGAAGGGTAACAATGTCATTACAAGGCCAAGTCCACCCCCCCCCCACCCCAGAAAGTTATTTCTAACACAGAACCAATATATTGAGCCCACAGCCTCACCTTCTGAAAGCTCACAATCAACCTCAGCAGTAAGCACTTCCTTGTTTAACATTAGTAAGACGTGCCTCCTAGAATCATGCTAAACTTTTGCTGATTCACATTCAGCTCCTGTCCCTTTGAGACACTAAATTATTCTTAGTTCCCCACTTTCTGAAAACTACTATATAAACCATGAAATATTTATGTTAAGTAGTAATGTCAAAATTAGCTAATAACTTATTTTCAGATAAACAAATATGTAGGCAAAGTGTCTCCTATTTGCTCAGCGCTGTGTGAGGGGGTGAAAGATGTGGTACCTCCTTCCAAGGTCAGCTTGTTGTTGTATTAGTTGTTCGGTCGTGTCCGACACTTTACGACCCCATGGACTGTAGCCCGCCAGGCTCCTCTGTCCATGGGATTCTCCAGGCAAGAATACTGGAGTCGGTTGCCATTTCCTTCTCCAGGGGATCTTCCCAGCCCAGTGATCAAACCCAGATCTCTCCCGCATTGTAGGCAGACTCTTTACCATCCGAGCCACCACGGAAGCCCAAGGTCAACTTTCTAGAGTCTAAATCCAGTGTATCTAACTGCGGTCTATACCACTATCCATGACCTGTAGAATAGAACTCCAAGGACAAAATAGCTGGTTTACCTGATCAGTTTATTTCTGTAAGTCAATATTTGGGCAGCATTTTTATGAATCTGCATTGAATGTTTTGTCATCCATGGAGCACCAATAGAGTTCCAAGTGATTGTCCAATTTAGATTTAATAACGTGGCTGAAGCAATTCCCATTTTCTCTTCTGTGGGAGGCGGTGCAGAAGTCTGCAGAGAGGATGGAAGATTGATGGGTGCAGTGAGCAGCAACTTTGCTTAATAATGAGAATACACTTGAAGCAACACCATTTAGCATTTCCAGAGAAGTGACTGCTTTGCTCCCCATTTATATAACTTGCCACATCCAAGAAATTGACAGAGAAGTACTTTGAAATGGACATTTGGAACACACGTTAAAAAAAAGTCTTCCATCGTGATCACCTGGAGAATATCCAATCTCAGTTTAAGGAATTTTTAATAGCATCCTAAATCTCTTGTGCCTAAACAGAAAACAGACTTGAGAAATACCAGGAAGTACGGGACGAGTTGCTCCTCATTTGTTTCCTGGTGGAGGAAGAATGTTTTCATTGATTGCATGCTTTGCAATAAACTTCTCATAGAGCTTTCAAGGGGCTACTTGTCTAGTGGTTAATAGTTCAACTTCTTATCTCATGTGAGATACATGAACTTACAAGCTGTGTAACAGAGCATGAGTTATTCACCTTTTTGTGTCATCATCTTTGTCTACTGCATGGGAGAAAAAATAGTATCTTCCTCATAATGTTGTTCAGTCAGTCAGTTCAGTTGCTCAGTCGTGTCCGACTCTGCAACCCCATGGGCTGCAGCATGCCAGGCTTCCCTGTCCTTCACCAACTCTCAGAGTTTATTCAAACTCATGCTCATTTCGTCGGTGATGCCATCCAACCATCTCATCCTCTGTCATCCCCTTCTCCTGCCTTCAATCTTTCCCAGCATCAGGGTCTTTTCAAATGAGTCAGCTCTTCACATCAGGTGGCCAAAGTATGGGAGTTTCAGCTTCAGCATCAGTGCTTCCAATGAATATTCAGAACTGATTTCCTTTAGAATGGACTGATGGGATCTCCTTGCAGTCCAAGGGACTCTCAAGAGTCTTTTCCAACACCACAGTTCAAAAGCATCAATTCTTGGGGGCTCAGTTTTCCTTATAGTCCAACTCTCACATCCATACATGACTACTGGAAAAACCATAGCTTTGGCTAGATGGAAATTTGTTGTCAAAGTAATGTCTTTGCCTTTTAATATGCTGTCTAGGTTGGTCATAACTTTCCTTCCAAGGAGTAAGCATCTTTTAATTTCATGGCTGCACTTACCATCTGCAGTGATTTTGGAGCCCCCCAAAGTAAAGTCTGCCACTGTTTCCACTGTTTCCCCATCTATTTGCCATGAAGTGATGGGACAAGATGCCATGATCTTAATTTTCTGAATGTTGAGTTTTAAGCCAACTTTTTCACTCTCCTCTTTCACTTTCATCAAGAGTCTCTTTAGTTCTTCTTGGGAAGCTTTAAATGGTTACTATCCTTTCATGTTCAATATATAAGGTGTCATAACTCAGTGTAGACAGATGAGGTATATATGTTTTTAAGTTAATTTTTATTGGAGTATAGTTGATTACAATGTTGTGTCAGTTTCTACTGTATAGCAAAATGAATCAGAATCAGCCACACCTGTGTGAATATCATCTTCCTTTTGGACTTCCTTCCCCCTCAGGTGACCACATTACATTAAGTAGAGTTTCCTGTGCTATACAGTAGGTTCTCATTCCTTACCTACTTTGTACATAGTATCAATAGTATATATGTGTCAATCCCAAACTCCCAATTCCTCCCACCCCCTCCCTTTTTTTGAGACAAGATATATTTTTGAAGAAACCACTAATAGACCTGATACATTCTTTTAACTTCCATTTGGTTCTCATGGTAAGAATCTATTCATGCCGTGGACGAAGTAGCTGAGTTGGAGAAACTATAAGAAAATACCTACAAAAGTGACTTCTCTGCGGTCAGGAAGACCCCCAACTATTCTCAGAAATTCTCGTCCTCTCCCCAGTGTTCTCTCTGAAAGCACACGGACAGTGTTGCCATCTCCCGCAGGCTTTGCTTCAGTGATTTTTCTCATCTGTAGGAGCACACAGCTCTTTGATAGGAAGCTATTTGCAAAGGGACAGAATGTTTTTCTGTGGCTGTGATGTCAGTGGTATCAAAGTTATTGACTCAGTTGAAAAACAGCTTAATGTTATCTTTAGGGCTTCTGCTTTCCTGTCAGCTCAAGCCTTGGAGATGTGTATAATTGGGACTCGCTAAGACAACCTTGACACCTCTCTGCAGAGAGACGTGCCTGCTTGATACAGGCTCAAAGCTCATTTGACAGAGACCAGTTTTTCCCTTGGGGCAGGGTGACCACGGAGAATCTGCTAATGAAGAGTCAGTGGTCCAGGAACTCTAGCCTCACTTCCCAGATGGGAAGGCTTTAATCATTCTTGTCTTTCCTGTCACCACCGGGACAGACCAAGAGCCTAGTCATCCAATCAGTAGTCAAAAAGAAGGTATTTCTTATAATTACTCCTCTCCTGAGCTGGCTTGCATATCATTAAATTGAAAAAAATGTTTGATGATGAATCTCACAGCTCTTTGGTTTGACTTATGAATGGAATCAGAACATCACCCCACATTCACATCTATTCTGTGGATAGATTTGGTGGAAAGTAGCTTCTGATTTCTTTTTGAGTAACAGACCTTTTGAACTGTGCCTCAGAGACATCCATGGACTCTTCATTACAGGAATTACTCTCCAAAGGCCAAGGTTTTTATCAGTCAGGGTCTTTGGCTGCAAACCAGAGCAAGTAACTTATACTCAGGTAAGTAAAAATGGTCTATGGGAAGGTCATGGGGAGCTCACAGATCAAAGGAATAGTCTATGGGCCAGGCTTTGAAAGAGCAGAGCCCAGAGCAACCCCGGACAGACTGTGGCAGAAGTTGATCTGTGTTCAGGGATGTACCCTCCAATCACTTTTTTTTTTTTTTTTGTCATCCTGCCAAAGATTCAAATTCTTGGGAAATATTGTGGTTTCCCACCTCTTAGCCAGGGAAGAATAGGGCACCCTGTGTGACCATCTTGCCAGATTAACTACAATGGGGGAGAAACATTTCTTTCTTTCTTTTTTATTTGGCCACACCCCACAGCATGCAGAAACTTAGTTCTCTGACCAGGGATTGAACCCACCACCCCTGCAGTGGACACACATGGAGTCCTAACCGCTGAACCACCAGGGAATTCGTGAGAGAGTTTTCTTAAAGAAAAATTGGGGGTGTGGCTAAAACCAGAGGAAGGGAGAGTGAACGTCAAGGGTTGGAACTGCAGTGCTTGCTACACTGCATCTCTCGGAAGAGGACCACACGTGTGGCTGAAATACACTGCAAAGCTCCAATTTGTCACCTGCTCCAATTTAATCTCCCAGTGTCACTGAACCTTAGGATGATGACATGTTAGTCCAATGACTGAATCCCTCTTAGTCAGAGCCCAGGCATGTTGTTCTTGCTTTCTTCTTAGATGGCTGAAAGAAAGTGTATCAGGCAGGTTTCTTCAGCTGCAAGCAAAAGAACTCTAAGCTAGGTGGTTAAAAAAAAAAAAGAGGAACGTGTTAAAAAGAACTGGTGGCTCAGAGAATCTCCAGGAGGGCCAGAAGACCAGGCTGAGAGGATGTGTAGCTGGGACCCATGCCCCAAGTCTACCACAGGATGTGGAGAGCTCCAGGACTGTTCCTGACTCACTTATCATGGATGGTTTGACTGAAGCAGAGCTTGAAACCTAGTGCTAAACCTCTGTCACAGCTGGCCTGAAAAACAGGATTGGTCCAGCTCTACCTTCACCAACATGGATTCTGTGGCACCTGCTTCCTGAGCCACCAGCTTGCCATGCAAAGACTGGTGCGGGGGCACCATTTTGGAGGAGGCCAGGTCACTTGACGGGGTCCGCTGCAAAGGTGTCTGAGAAGTGTGTTGTGGCTTCTGCATTAGAGCAGAAGGCCTCTGCCTTGGAAGAAGCATGCTCAAAGGGAGAAGCGTCCTTACAAAAGCAATTGTGTGACTTTGAACTTGTGCTTCTTCCATCAGTGGACCACATCTCTCATGGTCGTAGTTTAGTTGCTAAGTTGTGTCTGACTCATGCGACCCCGTGAACTGTAGCCTGCCAGGCTCCTCTGTCCATGGAATTCTCCGGTCAAGAAGACTGGAGTGGGTTGCCATTTCCTTCTCCAAGGGATCTTTCTAACTCGGGAATTGAACCTGGGTCTCCTACATTGCAGGCAGATTCTTTACCAACTGAGCTATGAGGGAAGCATCTCCCCTACTGTACTGGTAATAAGTAGATTTTAAATACATTCTGTAATAATTTAATAAACCTTGTGATGATACTGTATTGCATTTTTTGTTTAAAACAAATATTGAAAATGTACCACAAGTTTTAAAATCTTCATATGATGGGGTTACAGATATATCAGTTTACTCAAAAAGTGGCAGTGATTCCAACCTCTCAGAGGTTCCTTCAATATCAAACTGGGCAAGCTCTTCAGTTCAGTTCAGTTCAGTTGCTCAGTTGTGTCTGACTCTTTGCAACCCCATGAATCGCAGCACGCCAGGCCTCCCTGTCCATCACCAACTCCCGAAGTTTACTCAAACTCATGTCCATCAAGTCAGTGATGCCATCCAGCCATCTCATCCTCTGTCATCCCCTTCTCTTCCTGCCCCCAATCCCTCTCAGCATCAAGGTCTTTTCCAATGAGTCAACTCTTCGCATGAGCTGGCCAAAGTATTGGAGTTTCAGCTTCAGCATCAGTCCTTCCAATGAACACCCAGGACTGATCTTTAGGATGGACTGGTTGGATCTCCTTGCAGGCTCTTACACAGCTGTATTTCAGCCTCATCCAGACATGGGGTGATAATCCTTATCTGTGGATTTGATCATGTTGATAATGTTGGTATTGCTAAGTACTGTTAGGTATTGATAAACAAATGTTTCACATAACTGGATACAATACAACTAAGAATAATAATTGTAACCATGCTTATTTATTTATTACTAATGAGCTTGTACAGTTCACCAGAAATGTTAAGTACACAACAGAACTGTAGGACTGGATGTTTACATTCCGTTTAAATCAGTATTCTATTTCCAAAACATACAAAACATAGTAACTGATTTACATAATGCTAAACCACAGAGCAAGGAGATCAAACCAGTCCATCCTAAAGGAGATCAGTCCTGGGTGTTCATTGGAAGGACTGATGCTGAAGCTGAAACTCCAATACTTTGGCCACCTCATGCGAAGAGTTGACTCATTGGAAAAGACCCTGATGCTGGGAGGGATTGGGGGCAGGAGGAGAAGGGGATGACAGGGTGAGATGGTTGGATGGCATCACCAACTCAATAGACATGAGTTTGAGTAAACTCAAGGAGTTGGTGATGGACAGAGAGGCCCGGCGTGCTGCGATTCACAGGGTTGCAAAGAGTCGGACACGACTGAGCCACTGAACTGAACTGAACTGAACTGAACTGAAACCACAGAGGAATATGCAAAGTTTTACCGTGGGTCATCAGGGTTAGCTTCTAGGGGGACCAGTATTCTTTTTTCTTTCCTTTCCTTTTGTTTAGTTTCTTTTCATTTCATTTCTCTTCTTTTCTTTGTCAGTTTTATTGAGATATAATTGAATGGGAGCAGGATTTTTGAGCAGAGTCTAGTGGAAGGTAAAAAAGTTGGCATGGCAGGGGCAGGGAGAGAGCAGGTGTGAGCAGTGAGAAGGGCACCCGGGGAAAGAGAAGATTCAGAAGTCTGACAGCACCTAAAGAGCTGCAAACTCGCAGCTCAGCTGGAAGAAACACTTGGGTGAGAAATGACACCCTGTCAGACACCTTCCAATGTGCGAGTGGGAGCTCATACTTTTTGCTGCTGGTGATAATGCCAAGAATTTATATTTTGTGTTAATTTGACCTCATTTACATAATACCTTATTATAGTGAATCACTTAGATGTTGCCTAATTGCCCTCTTCCTCTTGCTAACTCCAACATGAGAAAGTAAAAACCTGACTTTTATTTTGGCTGAGGCAGAGAAATGTGATTTGATATTTTGCTGCCACAGATCTTTTGCTTTCATATTTACTTGTTTTTTGCATATTTGTTTTTCCTCTGCCACACAAGCACTTTGCTTTGTATATTTCTTTTGCATTTGTCCACATGCATATGTGTTCACCCATGCTTTCTAGGAAGTTAGGAAAACCCAACTTTTTTTTCTCATTTAAATTATATAATCATCATTTTCTTTGCTTTCCCAGTGTATTCTTAATTCTAGTCTTTCGTAGATATACCATATTCCATTGAGTAATCATTGGAAAATTGTTATGCTTCAGTTTTTCAATAGTAGATATTATAATGGCAATTTTTGTGTATAGCACTTATTTCTTCTGTTAGATTATTTTCCTAACAGCATCTGTAACTCTTAACTTTCTGCTTAGAGAAATAAAGTTTTATAATTTAGGGTTTTCTCTTTCTTGCCTCCCAATCTTGTATGTAAATAACCATTTCAGCATGAATTACTATGCATTTTATTTTCTCTATATAGTGGCCTTACTAATGCATCAGTCTAGACATGCTTATGTAACATACTACAATATAAGCCCAAGAGCTTCTGCCATCAATGTAACTATGAAAAGCAGGAACGCAGTACTAGACTATGAAATTATCACAGACAGATTGTGATGGTCATAAAAAAGTCACTGTAGCCTGAAGGTCTAAATCTCCTTTATATTGTTTCCTAGATTTATTTTTCTTTAAGCCTGTATCTTTTATCACCAACTCATAGCTTATTCATAACTCATTCTATACCTACTAACCCTTTAACTATTTTATTCATTTCCTTAGTGTTTGAAATTATTGTTGTTGTATTTGTACCCACCTCCCAATCATTAGTAATCTTTTAATGTTTCTCTATATCAGTTAGTTGATTTCTAAGATACTGAAAGCTGTTTTTTTGGCAGCATACACTGGCCATATGACCCAGCAATGCCACTCATGGGAATATATAGTAGGAAAGAGTTCACAACAAACATGTACATGAATCTTTATAACATCTGTATTCATAATCATCAAAAATTGGAAACAACCAAAATGACCTTCAGAAGGTGAATGGAAAAACACTCAGTCGTGCATCTGTACAATGGAATGCGTGCACACTAAGTCGCTTCAGTCGTGTCTGACTCTTTGTGACCCTATGGACCATAGTCTGCCAGGCTCCTCTGTCCATGGGATTCTCCAGGCAAGAGTACTGGAGTGGGTTACCATGCCCTCTTCCAGGGGATCTTCCTGACCCAGGGATAGAACCCTCATCTCTTCAGTCTCCTGCATTGGGAGGGGTTTCTTTACCACTAGGGCCACCTGGGAAGCCCATGCAAGGTAATACTACACAGCAATTAGAAAGAAATCAACTCCTGATATGTACAACGACTTGGATAAATCTCAAAATAGTTATGCCAAATGAAAGAAGTCAGATTCAAAAGGTTACCTACTCAATGATTCCATTTATATGACATTCTTGAAAAGAGACAGCTACAATAACGAGAACAGATCAGGGTTTTCCAAGAGTTGTGGGTGAGGGGAAGTTGTGACTACACAGGGACAGTATGAGTTTTGGGAGGTGATAGCACTGTTTTGTGTCCAGAGTGTTGTGAGGATAAGACTTCTATCCAGGTGTCAAAATTCAGAGAACTAACACTAAAAAAGTAAATTTATTGTATGTTAATTTTAAAAATATAAAAAGGTTGCAGTTTCAACAAAGTAGTCATAGGTCTTTTGACAAGTTATTTAATCTCTCTAAATCTCAATTTATTTACTTGTCAAGTGTAGAAAATACTATCTTGAAGCGGTGCTATAAAAATGAAATAGCATGTCATAAAGTATCCACCTGGCATAAGGAAGCTCCTCTTTTTCTTTTCCATGCTGATGTTTCTCATTGGTAGCAGATTCTTTTTTGTGGTTATTATCATCTGGACTTTTTAAACAGCTATTTGGCTTTTGGGGAACAGACTGAAGCAAGTGAGGGTTTCAAGCAGAAATGCAACCTGATCTGATACTCATTAAAAAAAAAAAAAATCATTTGAGCAGCTTTGTGGGGAGTGGTGAGGAGTGCAGGAGGGTAGGAGTGGAAACACGGAGGGAGCTCCCTGGTGGCCTGTGGTTAGGATTTGGTGGTTTCACTGCAGATGCCCTGCATTCTATCCCTGGTCAGGGAACCATCCTACATGCAGCACAGTACAGACAAACTGCTAAAAAAAAATAGAGTGGAAGCATCGAGAGGTGTTGGGGTTGTCCAGATGAGAGACGGTCGTGGTGTGGACTCAGTGGGACAGCAGAGTGGGAGACAAGTGGGTAGGTTTGGGATTTTTTGAGGGGAGAGGTGGAATCAATAGGCTTGATGATGGGTAAGGATTGAGGAAACATGGTTGGAGGATCATTTATTGAGATGAGAAACTCCAGAGAGGAGCAAATTCAAGTGTGTGGACTGTAGTCATCATGGAAGATCAACAATTTGTTTGGACGCGTTAAGGAGTGGAAACCTAACAGGTAGTTGGGTACAGGGTTCTGGAACCCAGGACCAGGCCAGTGTGATCCCATTCATTTCCATTGGAGGTGGCTCTGTGAAGTCTACCAGCTCTGACCCTCCAGATTAGGGCTGCAGGGGAGCTGTTAGCTGCTATTCCTTCCACCTAACCTTGGGATTTTTTTTAACAAATCACTTTTCTTTAATCCATTTCTGAGAGCAAGCATTTGTAGAAACTTCAGGTTATGCTTTTATAGTCCACTGCTGCCAGATTTTCTTTTTCATTTTCCATTTAATGTGATTTAGGGAAAGGAGACACCCAGCATTTCCAAATATCCAGCCTGGAAGTCTTTAGTCATATTGTATGCGATTAAGAAGTATTCATAAACTACCGAGACAGCTGATGAATATACAAACACGTGAATAAGGGATTATATGCTAACATATTTTGTTATTTATATTGTGCTCGAATTTCCAGTTTTGCCACAGACAAGGGAAAGAAATTCAAGATATAATTTTCCTTGAAAGCTACCCATTAACCATTGCCTCTAGGAATGGAATTTGGGGAGAGGTATTGAGGAAGCCTCAACTGTGTCTGCAAAAAGTTAAAATTCTGTAGAGTTGGGTATTGGGTCAGCATGTTCATCAGATTCATCTATTTGAAATATTTTATAGTTAATATTTTGTTCTTTAAACATATACATAAAAATGACTTAAAATCAAGGACATCAGAGACAATGCCCTTCTTCCACCCGCTCCACCTCTTTAATCACCATAAAGAGTGATCTATTGGGTTTTTCCCTCAGAAAATGTAATTACTTGGTAATGAAATGTTAATGCTATGTTCTATTCTTAAAGTCACTTGTTCCAGTAATAAAGCTATGGCTTAATAGAGTTGCTAAATTTTCTTCTAAGCCATTATTTTAATATTTGATACTTGTCAAGTGAGCCAGGCATGATCGGGAACATCTTTGTTTTTACATCAGGACCATTTCGGCAAAAACTCATCATCAGGCCGTCAACTTCAACATCTTCGAGGGCATGGTTTGCCATGGGGTGCCCCTAGTGACTATTTCAAGAGGCAAAGTGGTATATGAAGCTGGAGTTTTCAGTGTCTCAGCAGGAGATGGGAAGTTTATTCCTCGTAAACCATTTGCTGAATATATTTACAAACGGATCAAGCAGCGGGACCAGGTGAGTTTGGGGCTGCAGGGGCTGTTACCATGGGCTGGGTGGTCCTGTCACGTGCTCCTGGATGTTGGTGCTGCTATTATCCCATACAATGGGCTAACCTATTCCTGGGATGTCAGAAAAGGTTACCTAGGTTACCGACAAATAGAGTTTTCAAAGAAAGCAATCATTACTAGATGGATGCATTTTCCTTTGCAGATTAGTGCCTATTCAGGGTTTCCTAGTGGACCAAGTCGGGTTTTCCTAGGCAAGTTCAGGGCCCCTGTGGGGCTTTTGGCAGTTGCTGTTAGTCAGGGTCCACTCACAAGTAGCCATCCAGAAAGATAAAAGGGTCACCAGTTTACACCTCAGAGAAGAAATCGGGGGGAAAGTGGGAAAGACTGTGGAGAGCCATCAGACTGCAACTCAAGCCCAGCCCCAAGGAATGAGACAGGGAGAGGAAAAAAAAGCGTGGTAAGCACCCTAGAAGCATCTCTTGCAGACTAAAAAAGATTGAGCCAGGCCTACAACCAGCCCTTGAGCCGGTTCCTGCGTCCAGCTACATAGCATGCTGTCATTGGCTGGGAGCAGCAGTGGGAGGCGTGGCCTCCCCTACGAACAAAAAACGTGAAGTTCAAACTCAACAGCCTCTTGGAAAACCATGCTCCTTGTAGATGAAGGTCTGCAAGGCCGTCCTGGCTTCCCTGATAGCTCAGTTGGTAAAGAATCCGCCTGCAATGCAGGAGACCCTGGCTTGATTCCTGGGTCGGGAAGATCCACTGGCGAAGGGATAGGCAGCCCACTCCAGTATTCTTTGGCTTCCCTTGTGGCTCAGCTGGCAAAGAATCCGCCTGTAAGGCGGGAGACCTGGGTTTGATCCCTAGGTTGAGAAGATCCTGTTAGAAGGGAAAGGCTACCCACTCCAGTATTCTGGCCTGGAGAATTCCATGGACTGTATAGTCTTTGGGGTCACGACTGAGCACTTTCACTTTCAAGGTGCATTCATGGCAGGGTTTGGGGTCAAGTAAATATGAATTCTACCTTGACTTCACATTTCCTGGCCGTGTGGCCAAGAGCAAGTTTCTCTGTCATCCCTGGGCTGCTTCGTCATCTCGAAAAGGAGGATAGTGTTTTCTCCCCAGGAGACTGTAAGAGTCAAGTGAGATTTTAAAATATAAAGCATTAGTGGGAGGTCTATAAATATCAGCTCAGTCTCTTTGTTTTCCCCCTTTGATGACCGAATTTTTAATAAAGTCTTTGTAATAATCCTATTGTTATAAGAGAGGTCTTAAAAGGTATGTTCTTTTAATATGTCTTGGATTTTCACATTTGTTTATTTAGTTCATGCAGTGTTTTCAACAATTTTAAAAATTCACTTCAACTAAATACACTAACATATCAAAAATTTCAGATTAAAATCATCTAAACTGCTGGTTTGGGAGTGATAGAAGGCAACCAGTGCCCTTAATATCATATGGTATGAATAGGCTAGAGCTGGGTGATGGAGTCCTGCAGAGGCAGCCTTTATGACTTTCATCTGCAGGCTTTACTCATTAATGTTCCCAAGCTGACCATGTAACCATTACAGTTTATAACCCTTGGATTTGTTCTAACGCTTCCTTGTCTTTTTTCATTTTAAAATACATTTCTCTTTTTCCAAAGTTCTCCAGCTGTTTTCTGATTCATTTCATTTGGGTCTTGTAGTCTCTTTGATTTCTTCCCTAATGTCTTGTGAAATTTTTTTGCTTGTGGATTCTCAGACTTTGTTATAAATAAGATTCATCCTTTCTTCTTCTTTTTTTAAAATCACTTCCTAAAGCTTTGATTTAGTAAACGAGTACTCTGGAATGCTGTAAATTCTCAGAATGTTATGATTCTTCATCTATTGTATTTCGTCAAAATATTTAAGGTTGCAATTTTGCTGGGGTTAATTTGTAAATGTTGATGCTGACAGGTGACAGGTAGGTAAAAACTATAAGATTCCCATGTATTTCTAAATATCATATGGTAAATTACAGCAATACTAACATTTACTGAGCTCTTACTGAGGCAAAGCATAGTGCTAGGGGATCTTGTCACTGTAACAACCTTGTAAGTGAGGCAGTATTTATTATTTTCCCCACTTTAAATATTAGGAAACTGAAGCTTCAGGAAATAAAGTTGGTCATGTCATATAGGTCATATATGGCAGGACCAAAACATAAACTCTGGTTATCTGACTCCAAAAGCTATATACGTAAGCAATAAACCACATAGTGTAAAACATAAAGGTTGACTTAAGTGAGTTAAGTAAGTGTCAGTTGCTCAGTCGTGCCCAACTCTTTGCGACCCGTGGACTGCAGCCCACCAGGCTCCTCTGTCCATGAGATTTTCCAGGCAAGGATACTGGAGTGGGTTGCCATTTCCTTCTCCAGGGGATCTTCCCAACCCAGGGATCAAACCCGGGTCTCCTGCACTGCAGGCAGATTCTTTTTTGTTTGTTTGTTTCCCATTTATTTTTATTAGTTGGAGGCTAATTACATCACAATATTGTAGTGGTTTTTGCCATACATTGACATGAATCAGCCATGGATTTACATGTGTTCCCGTTCCCAATCCCCCCTCCCTGCAGGCAGATTCCTTACCAACTGAGCTACAAGGGAAGCCCTTTAAGTGAGTTAATGGGAGATAAATTATTCTGTGCTAGGTTTGGGAAAAAATAATTGGAGACATTTATGGAAGCTAGTTCATTCATGACACTCGTAGTAGTAATACAAGGAATAAACAGAAAGGCGTAGACTTTCTGTGGCGGTAGATCCAATAGAAAAAGTGAAAGGGTTAATCTCTCAGTTGGGTTGGACTCTTTGCCATCCCATGGACTGTAGCCTGCCAGGCTCCTCTATCCATGGAATTTTCCAGGCAAGAATACTGAAATGGGTAGCCATTCCCTTCTCCGGGGATCTTCCCAACCCAGGGATCATGCCCAGGGTGAGGCAGCTCCTGGCTGTCAGTACCTGCTGCTCACCAGCAAGGATGCTAGGCTAACTGAGAACACCTCATATTAGCCTCTCTCAGTCACGTCAGACTCTGTGCCCCCATGGGCTGTAGCTCACCAGGCTTCTCTGTCCATGGAATGTTCCAGGCAAAAATACTGGAGTGGGTTGCCATTTCCTTCTCAAGGGAATTCTCCTGACCCAGAGATGGAACCCAGGTTTTCTGATAGACTGTATTTGAAAGACTGGCTTTGCCTAAGTCTTCCTCCTGTTAGGAAAATGTTTGAGGCAGCCAAGATCACCACATGATTGGCTTCATCAGTTCTCTATTTCAAACTGTTGTTGGGTGTTTTGTTGGCAAAATTAATGTCAACGTCATTTTTTTTCAGAGTTCACCATCAGTTTTGTGAGTTAGCTTCTTACTATTTTCTTCTGATCTCAATTTTGAAGGTATTTTAGTCCATGATTGCCTTTACAATAACAATAAGTAAAGTTGTCATTATAATACGTTGTTCTGAGCACTTATGATCTGTCAGGCACTGTACTTGGTGTAATTAATAGTTTTTATTTCACTTAATCTGCACAGCAAGCCATGTGAGATAGTATCATCCCTGTTTTACAGAATAGAAAACTGACTCTCAGCAAAATTAGGTAAAATTTCCCTGGGCTAAGCAGTGAGGAATCATAAGAGCCAGGGTTTGTGGTAATGCTTTCTGGACTCTCACTATACCATGGGACTTCAACAGAACAAGAAAAAAGAACATAATTGTGAAATTCAAATCGTGGGGAATCTGTTATTTTTAAAAGTGTTAATGTGGAAAAAGTATCAAATAAAGTGGATAAAATGAGGTTTGAGGATTGTGTGGAGATGTTTCAGATCTTTTTTTAAAATCTCCATTAGGCAAAGATAATTTTATAGAAGAAACATATCACACTGAAGTTAAGAAAAAGAGCGGTTAAGAATCCTAGATTTTATATTCACATGAGGTAATGAGAGTTCTTCCCTTGGTTTTCATTTAAAATATTCAGACTTCTTTGTGAGTGAGGATAAGAGTTTGAAGGCAAACAGGAAGTGCCCAGATCACTTCTCCTGCTCACCTGTTATCCTTCCCGAGAACATTAATCACTTACCACTCTGGACTCCAAAGCACAGATTGTAGAGAAATGCCAGGGTTTCTCAGTCCCAGAACTCAGCTGGTCTCCTGGCTAGAATGTTAGTTCTTTGAAGAACTTACTTTTTTATGCCCAATACTTGCTATCTAGTAGGTGTTTGATAAATAGACAAATTGCAAATGGAAGGAACAAAGACTATAGTTTCAGAGGTCATGGAAAGGAATTTAGATAAATTTACACAGAAAATTGTCCCCTGCCTCGTCCCAAACAGGGGGGTTATCTGTAAACTTGATTCCTATCAATGATTTTATTACTTAATAAAAAACTTAGTATCATGCTGTGCAGCTGTCACTGTTAACAGATATTATGAGGAATTCCAAAGGAGAGAAATGACATTTTGATGTAGTTTGACAGCTTCAGGAAATTGTTAGTTTAACATTTAAACAGCGGATCCTTAAGGGAAAAAATTTAGATCAGGAGATGAAATATCAAACTTTATTTGATAAACAGAATAATAAAATACATATTTCAGTTCAATATAAAAAGTCACTTATGGAAGAGTACTGAGGGATTCAGGAAAACAAAAATAATAGAGGAAGAAAAAAAGTACTTTGTCCCCTGGTATCTGCAGGGGTTTTATTCTCAGTATCAGCAGATACCAAAATCCACAGATTTTCTAGTCCTTTATACTGTTGTCCGTTTCTATCTGTGCATTCAACCAATGATGCCTATGGAGGTCTCTGTAACAGCAACTGAGACGTTCAAGAACATTTTGAAAGAACAAAATCAATTTACATGTGATTCATTCTTCAACCCCCCTCCAAAAGATAGCTCTTTAAACTCAAATGGTTTATTATTTCTAGACTTTGTGTGTGTTTAGAGTGTTACTTTTTTTTTTTTACCAAAACTTGGAAGTATAGACATTCTTCCGATCATCCCCTTTTCTCTTTTCTTAGTAGTAAGCAACCCAATCTCTTTTGTAAAATAAGGGTCATGTTGCATTTTCTGAAGAAGCAGGAATAGCTGCATGGAGCCACGCATGGTTTCAGAATACTGCTGCCCAAGCTTTTAAACTAGCTGTACCTTTGCATCAATACACATAATTTGCCATTTAGATACGATAAAATTGAGTGAATGGCTGATCTAATCTTTGAAATGGGTGTCCTCCATTTCTTAAATAACAGTTTTTCAATGTCTTTCTCAATGTGGTAACTCAAGGAAAATATTAATAATTGAAGTCATCATCAACTGCCATATAATTCTAATTTTCCCAGATCGATGGCTAATAATGAATAAGTAGATCTCTTCTTACTTACACTTACGAAAGGTGAACTGTATGTTGGACCCACATATATGTATCAAATCCCAGCTCCTTCTTCAGTGATGTCAGTTTGGTAGCTTGAAACCAGCCACGGTGGGAGCATTTGCATGACAGAAAGAGGCACGTGCATTAAGTCGGGGCCTTAGGAGTGATGAGAGAAGGGAAGGTGGGTTGTCAACATTTACCAGCACATCTCTGTATACAGGGACTTTCTAAATGCTTTCTTTTCATATTTCATCTAACCATTCAACACTCAGTAAATATTTGCTGAAAACCAATTAGGTGCTCATGTTGTTCTGGAGAAATAGCTCACAGAGTATTTTGAACATTAAATAAAAACATTTGGTGGATTATAAAACATTACCAAAATGTGAATTTTCATTGTTATGGATCACCTCTATTGAGTCTAGTGATTCACCATCCCTTGGTGAGCTCAGTTCCATAAGGACCTCTGAGAACCTCGACGTTCACGAGGTACTAAGTACCTATCTAAATTCACCAGCCAGGCGTGGATTTTATCCTGAGAGTCACTGTTTCAAAGGAACAAAGGAACTGCTTGGTGTTAGGTCAGCATCTGCTTTTGGTATTTGGAAGTTCTGTTGTCTTTATTACTATTTTAATATCTTAGCCTCCATGGTCAACATTGTATTAGGAACTCCATGGGGTTCAAGATTCTTTTCTATGGTCTTGCTAGTCAGAAAATCTAGCATCTTAGCATTCCACTCTCTGCAGACAATACAATTAAATTTTCTATCAACTTGAAGTTTCCTCTTTCCCCTGATCAGCTAACCAAAATGCAGCTATGCAATTATGCAGGTATAATGATTGCAATTAATATTTATTCATAGCACTGCATATTGTGATATAATTCTTTTTCATCTTTCTATTAACTCATCATAGTAAGAATCATCACTAAATACTGTGAACTCAAATTGAACTCTCATTTATAGGGGTAAACCACCAGCACCCTGCTGGGTGAGGTACCATCCGCGTTTCCTATATTACTTAGGATAGCCTTTCACACTGTTTTACTCTCAAGCCATTCTATTTGGTTGTGAACGCATCAAGACAGGAAGAACTGCTGGCCTGGGGTGATCATCTAATTTTGACCAGTCTGTTCTAGGGGAGAAGATGCCACCACCCAGGTCAATCTCCCAAAGGTATATGTTCAGAACCCTAGTCTCTTGAGGTGCTCCTTGAGAAAACTGTCAAATGATTGTAGATAATGCTATCCTCAGGTGATTCTATTGCCTGATATCATCTAAAAAGTTCTTTAAAAAAGTGTCCTGCAGTCAAGAAATCTTTCACTTAACAAATTATTAAGCCCCAGGTGCTGTTTCATCTTCCATGTGCTGGGGATACCGGTGCAATAAAATAGCAGTCCCTGGGCTCAAAGAGCTGTAATCCTACTTCAATTTCAGCTATAGTTTGTTGGTGCTTAAGTTCTCATTCTGTTTGAGATGCTAATTATGCCTCCCTGTGAGGAGGTCATTAGCCATTGGGATAGAGAAGTCTGGGATTTGGGAGAGATTGGGGCTGGACATAAGAGTTAGAAATCCTGGCATATATAAGATTTAAAACCACAAGTTTGAGGCCACCAGAGAAGAAAGGGAACTTGAGAAAGATGTCAGCCTTCAGAGGTTGAGGAGAGGAGGGTAAGAGCCAGCAAGGGAGCCAAAGAAAGCTGACGGGTGAGGCAGGAAGAAACCCAGGAGAACATGAGAAGAGAAGAGACCTACTTACTTTACTCAACCCAAAACCCTCTGATGCTTCATCCTGGCCTTTCCGTGAGCTTTATGCAGAATTAACATCCTCTAAGTGATAGGAGTGCATTCAGTTGGGAGACTTGGGATGGAGTCCCTGTCATTACTGTACTCATCCTGGATACCTGGGAAAGAAACCCGCTTGATTTTGATTCCCACCCCTAGGACAGCCTCTGAGATTATGCCAGATGCTGGTGCCCCAGGACAGCCTCTAGGACACCCCTGGGACAGCCTCTGAGGGCATGCCAGATGCTGGTGCCCATGTCCGGGCTGAGATGGAGATTTGCCATTTGTCACCAGAGAGAAGCCACGTGACTGCTCTTCCTGAGAGCTGCAGGGTCAGTCTACTTAGAAAACAAATGGGCAACTGAACTCTGGAATAACACAGGGACAGCTTCACATTCTGCAGCACCAGCACCGTGACCTTTCCATTTCATCACAGTGAACATCACTGAGGTTCTAAAATGTACACAGAGTACAGTGCCCTGGGTGATAAACAGTACAAAGATGAGCAAGACCTGGGTCTAGCATTAAAAGAGATTATGCAACCGTGTCCGAGGATAAGAAAAGATGAAAAGGTTGAAAGGACTGCAAGGCTTGAGACCAGAGCTTGGATTGTCTTTGATTTCTGTCCACTTGTCTATAAAGCAGAAGGCTGTGAAGTGTAGGGTGGCAGAAAATTCCCCAAAGAAGGTCAGTCTGTGCCCGAGGTGGCCGTGTGGGCAGAGGTGGTTAATGGCCACGGCCATTCTGATGGGAAACCGGTCCCTGCCCGTCCCGAGCCTCAGCGGCAGATGCAGAGGGAAGCTATGTGCAGGTGACGCCTGGCCAGTCGCATCAGAGCTGTTGGATGGTTGGTGTGACCAGAGTGACCAGCCAGGCTGAGAGGAGCCTCGTGGCATTGCTAGCACAGTGATTGAGCAGCCTGAAAGCGGTCTTAAGACAAGTGCAAAGGGCAAGTGCAACCTGGGGAGCAGCTCAATGGTGAAGCAGAACAAAAGAAGATGAGGGAAACTGAGTCAGCTCTGGCCAGGACAACAGACGCAAAGAAGAGAGAAGCTCAGATGGGGGATCTCTTCCCCACCAAGGCCCTCCACCCTCGGTAGGGACTTGTCAACTATATACTGAGTACTTGTTATAGAGAAACAGAGCAATACACTGTCCCCGAGTCTGCTGGAGGAGGCAGACTATTACACAAAAACAGAAAATGGTAAACAAGACACTCTGATGTGGCAGAGAGGGTTAAAGCTTCCTGGGCTGACGATTGCCTGGGCTGAGTTATTGAAGATCCACTGCAGATATTTAGGTAAAAAAGAGGGTGGGCATGCCACAGTAGGAGAAGACATGGCCTCAGCAGAAAGATGCTAGGAAGGATGCTGATCCACCTGATTTGAGTCATCCCTGAGCCTGCAGTTGGGTCCAGGGAAAGGATCCTTCAAGGGACCAGGCAGCTTGTGGAACAAGCCCTGTCCTGAATGAGGAGGGTAGGGCCCAGGCTTGACAGTTCCATTTAAATCACCAGTGTTGTCCCTAAGGAGTCCAGGAGAGACCAAAAAGTACAGATGAAAACTGCAGACAAAGGTTTCAAAGGCACTGTTGTGGGAATAGGGAGGTGGGAGGGGGAGCTGATGAGGAATACACAGCACAAAGGCGGGTGACACAGATTATCTGCCCACTGATGTCATTTTCTCCAAGGGCTGTGAAAAAGCTGATGATTGAACTGAAATATGCCACGGGTTTTGCCAAGAGCAAATAACAACTGGAAAAGAGAAAGAAGCAAGACTTTAGATTGTCGGTAAGAGAAAGGTTGGAGGAAGGTGGAAACAAATCCTGGTTTGCTTGGACGGTCCTGGATTATGCCTGTTCATTGTGTTTAGTATCCTTTACACGCTCAGAAGTGTCCCAGTTTGGATGGTAAATTATATGGTCACTTTAGTTTCAAGTGTGCTTCCCCAGTGACTCAGGGGTCAAGAACCTGCCTGCAATGCAGGAGACACAGGGCACTCGAGTCCAATCCCTGGGTCAGGAAGACCCCCTGGAGAAGGAAATGGCAACCCACTCCAGTGTTCTTGCCTGGAAAATCCCATGGAGAGAGGAGCCAAGAGTTGGACAGGACTGAGCGTGAGCATGTTGCAGGTTGTGTTGCATGTCTTAGGTTTAGGTATATACATACAGTTGGGCTTGGAAAGTCAACCGGGAGAAGGAAAAACCTGGAGACTTAACACCTGAAAGGGAGGTTGTGGTCAGAGAGTGGGGAATTACGTGAGCTTAAAGTTTCAGGTGTGGATGGGCTCTCATTTCTCCATGTCGATATTCAAGGTGATGACAGGATCCAGGGTGAAGGAAGGGACTTAGTTGACAGTGAGCTGAAATGGAGGTTCAGCAAAGCATCCCATGGGACACAGGAAATGAACAGAGGCTTGGACTTACATGCAGAGGGCAGGGGTCTTCGTATTCACTGAGTGATCAGCTTGCTTCAGATTCTGCAGCTGTAGGGATGGTCTCCATCTTGTTCTCTGCTTCTGTGCCTGGGGCTCGTGTGTGCTCAATAAATATCTATTGAATGAATGAAGAAAATGCTTTGTATCTGGGAAATCTCATGTGCTGGGGACGTGGGTTTTATGCCCTCCATTTCACAGGTGAGTAAGTAGGCTCAGAGGGGCTTATTAACTTACTAGTTTCCTACAGCCAGTAAATGGCAAAGCTAATGTTCAGACTTAGACCTGCCTTTCTCTAAAGCCCACACTGTTGATCACTATAAGATATTAGTTTCGATGGTAAAAATAAGACAAATGTACACACAAACATGTATTTATTTGTTAAGAGCTTATTATACACTTGACATTATTTGAAATGTTTTACATATATTTAATCCTCTCAACATGTAATTCTCATAACCAACTTATAAATTAGGTTCTGTTACCATCCTCAATTTATAGCTGAAGCACAGTGTTAAATAATTTACCCAGGCAAGCTGGCTCCAGAGCCCACGCCCTTAATGACAGTGGTTTACAATTCACCTGAACTATCAGGGAATTTGTTTCCACACTGATGAACAATATAATTTACTTCTTATGAATCCCTTTGTTTAGATAGTCCTGATTTCAAAACTCTGGTCAAACACTGAGTTAACTGTGGCTGAATCCAGGGTCCCACTACCCAGCTGGTCAGCAGAGAGGTGTAGTTCCAGATGGGAAATTCTGTGGAAGGCCTGTTACAAGCAGAGACAATCAGGAAAATGAGGAAATGTACACACAGACTGCTAGGATCTGCAGCAAAATGCTGAAAGTCTTAGGAGATGCACAATAAAGAACTCTGGGAATACAGCCATCTAGGATTGAAGCCACAGGAAAAGACAGAATGTTTGATAAGCCTGTAAGGTGGTTATAAAACCCAGTGTGTGAGGAGATGGTAGAGATCCCGGTGAAAGTTGCAGTGGAAAGAATGGTGTTAGGAAGTGTTCCCTGGGCCTTTGTCTGATGCAGTTTAACCCCTGAAAGAGACAGTGGGGATAACACAGGTACCTGTTTGCTGGGAACTTCTGTAAAAGGATAAGGAGTGGGAGGCACTTGATAAATTCACTGCCTCATTTTTGATCTCACAATTCATTTAGATAGCAGAACTTAGCTTTGAATTCAAGAAGCCAATAAACCACAAGAGAAAAATGAAATGTTCTCTTTCAGACTTGCACACCTACCCCCGTGAAGCGTGAACCCTATAAAGGAGAAGTCGTCACACTGACATCCAGAGGGACAAAAGAAGGCTCCACGCATGGGACCAGGAAACAGGCCCAGCCCTGACCACATGCTGTCGGTAAGGGATGGTGGGCAGAGCAAGGTTTCCTGCCGTACAACGTATAACGTTAGCCTATCTCTTTTTTCCTGGACGGTTGAAGAGTCCAAGATCAAGGTCAAAGACTTCCAAGTGACTTAAGATTCAAGGATAGTTTGGCCAAAGGACAGACCGGGTGAGCCTCTTGATGCAGAATGCGTGGGTGAGCCTCCCAAGTTGAAGAAGGCCTTGAGCTAGCTGGAGATTTATTCTCTAAGATGTTAGGAAACATTGCTCAAAGGCTTGGAAAACTAGATATAAGAAAGAGGCTGGTAACACAGAGGGACCTGCTGTGAGGAAGTTTGCCACTACTTAATACCAAGAGTGCAAGTTTATAGTCAAAATGTATAAACTGGTTAGGACTTTATCTGGAAGTAATGAGTCTTTGTATTGTAAAGGCAACCATGTTCTAGAAGTTAGAATGAATGAAAAATGAATCAAGTGTTACTTTGGGTGTAATTTTTCAGGAAAATTATTTGATCGTATATAATAAGCTTTATTTCACACAGTTTTAGAATAACATGACAGATATGGTCATTTTTTTAAGAAAAATTTGAGTGCTTCATCAGTTTTTTCTTTTCACATTCAAATCTGTGCTCTTCGAGCACCTATGATCATCATCTTTGTCATTTTCTTTTTCTTGGATTTTTAAAAAATTATTATTATTTTTTCAGTTGTTTTCTGGTCCCACTCTGCCAAGTGTCTATTTGGCTGGGCTTTGCTGTGATTTAAACATTTCTCTAACATCATTTCTATTTACTTCATGAAATCTGCATGTTCTGTAACTTCACTAGTCTCTATGATATATTTTCAGATTTGCAACACATCACATCAGCAAAAGATGACAGAAGACGTTGACATGATGGACAGGGAAAGATGTTTGTGTTAATTAGGGACACAATCTGTCAAAGGACTCATTTTACATACAAATCCAGTTAGGCATTGCTGGTTTGCACTTTATGCTAACCTATGCTTCCTGACATAAACCCTGACACTGTGATGGGGTGCTGTGTACCCCCAGCCGTGTTCTCTTTCATTTGAATGTTTTTAAGTCTTTATTAACACCGTACAGCCAACAGTTCCAGCTTTGTTGTCATTTCCTGATGATTGGAATTATTCTTCCAATCCAAAAAAATTGTGTTAAAAATTCAGAGGAAGATTAACAAGAGGAAGACATTCTATTGAATGTCATAACATGCTATTACCAGCATTTGTAGGAGTGAGATTAGTGTTTACTTTGATTATAACATTTCTTGGGGGTTAGGCTTCGGTTCTGCATCTCTTTGTGAGGGAGAATGTTACACTCAGTTCCTTTTATTCTGTTCAAAGGTAAAATCAGAGAAAAGGATGTCACTGTTCCCATCCCAGTTAAATGCTGTCAGCCCGTGGAGAAGCAAGCCTTATTTCAACTCCCTAAGATCCTTTTGAAAGAATAATCTCTCTCGGCTTCTTTGATTTCTTTTCAGAAGCAATTGCTGTCTTTCTTACTGTGACTTTGTTGCTGTGCAAGATTGAAGATATAAATGAATATTATTGTGGGAGAAAAAGTCTGTGTGAAAATTCATAGACGATACTTTAAAATGTCATCTTTGCTTGTACCAGATTTCTTACTTTGAATTTTTAAAAATCACTTTCCCGTTTAAAGTTTTATAATGACTACATTTATTTAAATAAATGTAGTTATTTAATGGCTAACTCTGTGATTTTACATTCTATTGTAATTCATAAGCATTTAGATCTTTATTGCAATTAATAAACATTTAGATCTTCATTTTATATCCTGTTATCCAATTATGTGTGTCTTCTCCTAACTAATGGGATTGGGAGCCTGAGAGGTTGGTTTTGATTAGAAAGCATAATTTCCTGAGAGACATCTGCTTCCAAACTCCTGGAAATCAGATCTCTCAGCAAACCCCATGTAATCAAATTAAATACTCAACCTTAGAATACCTCCAAGGCAAATTATCCAATCATACCAATGAACACAGGATTTGAGGGCATTAAATGGAATCCGTATGGCTGCAAGATGCTACAATGAAACCTTCCCTCCCCATGCTTTCTGGTCTATGCTGTGATCCTTCATGTATGCAGAGAAGCTGAGCTTATATTTCCTCCCCTGGGTAACTAGGCCAAGAGGGTTTTTAAAAACATGTGGTAAAATCCAGGCACTAATGTTCTCATGGTAGGCAAATCTGCCTCAACTTACTTAGATGTGGGATGTATTCATGCTTTTGATAAAGGGTGGTAGAAATCCAGTTTTGTGCTGTTGTTCAATTGCTAAATCATGTGCAGTTCTTTGCAACCCCATGGACTGCAGCACACCAGGCTCCTCTGTCCTTCACTACCTCCCAGAGTTTGCTTAAATTTGTGTCCACCGAGTCAGTGATGCTATTTAACCCAGAGAATCATCTCATCCTCTGCCGCCCCTTGTCCTTTTGCCTTCAATCTTCCCCAGCATCATGGTCTTTTCCAATGAGTCAGCTCTTTGCATCAGGTGGCCAAAGTACTGGAGCTTCAGCTTCAGCATCAGTCCTTCCAATGAATATTCAGGATTGATTTCCTTTAGGTTTGAGTGGTTTGATTTTGCAGTCCAAGGGCCTCTCAAGAGTCCCAGCACCATAATCCCAAAGCATCAATTCTTCAGTGCTCAGCCTTCTTTATGGTCCAACTCTCACATATGTACATGACTATTGGAAAAACCATAGCTTTGATAATATGGACCTTTGTTGGCAAAGTAGTGCTTCTGCTTTTTAATATGTTGTCTAGGTTTGTAATAGCTTTTCTTCTAAGGAGCAAGCATCTTTTAATTTCATGGTTGCAGTCACCATCTATCAAAGAGATTTTGGAGTGCAAGTAAATAAAATCTGTCACTTCTTCCACTTTTCCCCCTTCTATTTGCCATAGAGTTGATGGGACTGCATGCCATGATCTTAGTGTTTAGAATGTTGAGTTTTAAGCCAGATTTTTCACTCTTCTTTTTCATCATCAAGAGCCTCTAGTTTCTCTTCACTTTCTGTCATTAAAGTGTTATCATCTGCATATCTGAGGTTGTTGATAGTTTTCTCAACAATCTTGATTTCAGCATGGATTCATCCAGCCCCACATTTTGCATGATGTACTCTGTGCATAAGTTAAATATGCAGCCTTGATGGACTCCTTTCCCAATTTTTAACCAATCAGTTGTTCCATGTAAGGTTCTGTTTCTTTTTGACCCAAATACAGGTTTCTCAGGAGACAGGTAAGGTGGTCAGGTACTCCCAGCTCTTTAAGAATTTTCCAGTTTGTTGTGATCCACAGAGTCAAAGGCTTTAGCGTAATCAGTGAAGCAGAAGTAGATGTTTTTCTGGAATTCCCTTGCTTTCTCCATGATTCAACAAACATTAGAAGTTGATCTCTGACTCCTCTGCCTCTTCAAAACCCAGCTTGGACATTTGCAGATTCTTGGTTCACATACTGCTGAAGCCTGTCTTGAAATTAGGAATCATTCTCTGCTCTTCCACAGTAGCGTATTGGACACCTTCCGACCTGGGGGTGCTCATCTTCCAGCATCATATCTTTTTGCCTTTCATACTGTCCTGGGGTTCTCCAGGCAAGAATACTAGAGTGGGTTGCCATTTCCTTCTCCAGTGGACCACGTTTTGTCAGAAGTCTTCACTATGACCTGTTGAGTCTTGGGTGGCCCTGCTTGGCATGGCTCATAGCCTCATTGATGTATACAAGCCCCTTCGCCACAGCAGGCTGTGATCCATGAAGTGGGGAATCCAGTTTACTCAAACTGTAATTTATCTTGAATACGCAGCAAAAAGGATGATGAACTATTGGGTTGGCCAAAAAGTTCATTCAAGTTTGTTAGTAAAATCTTACAGGCAAAGCTGAACGAACTTTTTGGCCAAACCAGTAAGAACAGATATTTCTGATTTGTGGTGCTGGAGAAGACTCTTGAGAGTCCCCTGGACTGCAAGGAGATCAAACCAGTCAACCCTAAAGGAAATCAACCCTGAACATTCACTGGAAGGACTGATGCTGAAGCTGAGGCTCCGGCACTTTGGCCACCTGATGAGAAGAATCTACTCACTGGAAAAGATCCTGATGCCGGGAAAGATTGAGGGCAAAAGAACAAGGGGGATGGCATAGGATGAGATGGTTAGATAGCATCACTGACTCAGTGGACATGAATTTGAGCAAACTTTGGGAGAGAGTGGAGGATAGAGGAACCTGGCATGCTGCAGTCCATGGGTTGCAAATAGTTGGACACGACTTACTGACTGAACAGCAACAACAATACATCTACAGAAGAATCACAAGGCTTTTTTCCTCGAGTAAGAGATACCTTAAAATATCTCCTACTTTTCTTCTCCACATTGGTTGGCAATAAAAAACTGAACAATATGATGACCAAATTCTCTGAAAAGAAAGTATTGTTACTTTCTCATCTAGAAGCCAGTTTTTGCTCATCCTTTAGAATTCAGCTTAAATATCACCCTCACTCTGAGGCTTCCCCAGACCCAACATGGATGGGTTAGGTCCACTTTCTGACCCTCCATATCAGGGCCACCATGTACCTGATCCCATAGTACCATAGTTTTACTTGTCAGCCTCTTCCAGGAAACTGAAAACTTGTTCAGAGAAGGACTGTCTGGTCCACTGTTACTTCCCCAGCATCTACCAGAGTGTCAACTGTTGGGCATTTGATGGATCATGACTGGAGGACATGAAGGAGTTCCTGCTAACTTCCTAAATTGATGCTGATGAAGTAGTGTGAACTTTCGACAAAATAAGGATAAATTTTGTGTAGTATTTTAGTGTGGTGGTGGTGGTTGATTTAGCCGCTGTCATGTCTGACTCTTTGTGACCCCATGGACTGTAGCCCTCCAAGCTCCTCTGTCCGTGTGATTTCCCAGGCAAGGATACTGGAGTGGGTTTTGTTTCCTCCTCCAGGGGACCTTCCTGACCCAGGGATCGAACCCGAGTCTCTTGCATCTCCTGCAAGGGCAGGCAGGTTCTTTACCACCTGAGGGACCAGGGAAGGCTTTAAATGTAGAATACTGATTCATTACTAGTATTTGATGGATTTCTTTGGGAGAATGAAATAATCATAGGATCTGCATCAACAAAATCATTTGAAATGAATGTCAGGATCTCTTTGTTGCTCTCATCAGGTTTTGTCATGAAAATGTTTGTAGAAACGTAGTTCTAAATAATGACGTAAGGCAATGGGAAAACATAACACCATGTTTTTCAGGGTTGCTTCTGGTATACAAAATAAGGGTCCCTTAGTCGCTAAACGATTACATTCTCAAGTCTTGTCCAAAGGCTAGACGGAATTAGTAGCTTTTTTTTTTTTTTTAATATTCACTACTTCCTCTGATAAGCAGCGTGATATACTGGGGCACAAAAGTATGGGATCTAAACTTCTGTCTCCTAGTTTGAGGACTTAAGCAGTTTTTAAAATTAAGATGCAATATGAATTTATCAAAACATACAAAAGCAAAAAAAAATTGACATAATCACATTTATTTACCTACTATCCTGTTTAAAATAGAAAAGTTTACAGCTAAAGAGCCCTGTGTGCCTCTCTATTCATTTCCCCTTCCTCCCCGAAGGTGACCAGTGTCCTGAATCTGGTGTTTTAGTCCCATGTACAACTTTTAAAGGAGATCAGTCCTGGGTGTTCATTGGAAGTACTGATGCTGAAGCTGAAACTTCAGTACTTTGGCCACCTGATGCGAAGAGTTGACTCATTGGAAAAGACCCTGATGCTGGGAGGGATTGGGGGCAGGAGGAGAAGGGGACGACAGAGGATGAGATGGCTGGATGGCATTACCGACTCGATGGACATGAGTTTGAGTAAACTCCGGGAGTTGGTGATGGACAGGGAGGCCTGGCGTGCTGCGATTCATGGGGTCGCAAAGAGTCAGACATGACTGAGCAACTGAACTGACAACTTTTATATCTTTTCTATATATGTACATATCTCTAAGCATTGTTTTGTATGTAGTTAAATTTCATAAAAGCATTATAGGGACTTCCCTGGTGGTCCAGTGGTAAAGACTCTGTGCTGCCAATGTAGGCGGTGTGAGTTCAATTCCTGATTGGGGAATGAGATCACACATGAGCCAAAAATTTTTAAAAAGCACTATATAGGATGTATACGTTTTCTCTGGGCTTTTTTTTTTAAGTATGTATTGTTTGCTTCACATATTTGGAAGTTATTTGTTCTGATAGGTCTAGCGCTAGTTATTATCCATTTTATTACTGTCCAGTATTTCCTAGTATAACCACACCCCAGTCTACTTACCCACATTCTTATTGATAGACATTTAGGTTGTTTCCATTATCACAAACAACACTGCTATAAGCATTTTTGTACCAGCTTCCTTGTGTTCACTGGACATTTCTCTAAGGTGAATGCCTTGAGCAAAACTGTTAGTTAGATACTGGCAAATTCTTCTTCAATATGGAAACTTATGCCCTCCATAACAGGCTAAGGGTTTCTGCTCCTCCAGATTCTCACCAACGTTATTTATTGTCCAACTTACCAGCTTTGCCAATCAACAAAGTTATCTTATCCTGTCAAAGTTATCTTATTGGAGATTTAATTTGCATTTTCTTGAGTGCTAATGAGGTCGAGCTCATTTTCATCATGCAATTTAATTGATTTTACTAAGTGTCAGTTCCTTCATTTATAAGATGAGAATGATAGCATCTTCCTAATGCACATGGATGCTGTGAGGGTCACAAAACCCATACTGTGTGGTCAGCACAGGCTGGTTAGGACTACTGCTAATAGGGACATGATGAATTAATAAACAGCACACTTCCCAGAGACTGCCAAAGTCTTGACTGTTCCCTTTCTGTGGGGAAGCTCACCAGGCTCAGGAATGCCAGATCTTTGGCAGCTGGAGGAGCCTGGAAGCCAAGAGTGGAAGGGCGGAGTGAACGGGCACAGGGTGAGGGACTAGCACGGACCCGGAGAGAACTCTGAGGTCAGTGGGCATGTGGCCCTGAGGCCTGGACCAGCTGAGCAATCAGTAAGCTACAAGAGGAAACATGGAGGATGAGCAGAGCCCGGCTCTCAGGTGACGCCTGTAGGTCCAGCGGATCCCAGGGTCGGCATCTGCGGCTCCACCCGGGGCCCTCTTCTCTCAGCGTTTTCTCTTCCCCTCTGCCTGTCCACCACAGAGGAGGCTGCATCCTGTTGGGGAGAGACTGGGCCTGTCACAGGCTCTAAAGTCACAGAGCTGGATTTGAACCAGATGATCTAGACACTTGACCTTCCTGAGTCTGTTTCCCCATTGGTAAAGTGGGAACAGTTAATAATGATTCCTCACTTGGGGAGCTTTTGAAGGGACTAATTGAGGTGATACAGAAGCTGACTTTTGTCCTCATTGCCTCTTTCCCACACCTGTTTTAACTTTTTTATTTGCCTTGTTTCTCATGTACCTGCTGTTGAACCCCCTGAAAGCACAAATAGATTAATTAGATTTCCTTGTATCAAGCCCACTTTCTCCCTTTCTTTCTTTTTGGACAGCATCTGTGGACAAGTTAAAATAAAGAAAAAGGCGGTGAGTCTATCATTTACTATTAAACACCTACTGCTTATAGAACACAAAACCAAACCCCGCAGTTTTTTGTTTGCTGTTTTAAAATATTTACTTATTTGGCTGGGCCTGTCTTAGCTGCAGCTTGTGTGATCTTCAGTTGTAGCATGTGGATCTAGTTCACTGACCAGGGATTCAACCTGGGCCCCCTGCATTGGGAACTCAGAGTCCTAGCTACTGGACCACCAGGGAAGTTCCCCCAAATCCCTCAGTTTGGGCTGCCACTGTCCCTCAAATGTACAGTGAGTAGCACAAAGAAGTGTTCGATGAATTCATCTCGGGAAAAGAAGACAAAGATGATGATGATGGAGGAAGAAAAGAGAAATAATTTACAAATGAAGATGAACAGTAGAGCAAATCATTATTTGTGTTCAGGGTTCAGGAAGGCATTTATCTCAGGAGCTATCCGTAGGGTGTCAGGGAAGTTTGTAAAATTAAAAATGACCAGTCGTGAAATATATTTGCCCACTTTTTAATTTAACCTATACAGTAATCTAGCATGATAAAATAGCTATGTTATATTTATTGTTCAAAGTATTTGCAACTGCATTGTAATTTTAAGTTCTTCAAGGGCAGGGATGGCTTCTTAGCAGCTCATGCCTCAAACAACACCAGTACAATGATTTCCACAAGGCAGACCTTCACAATGGGCTTGGTGAATGAAAATTAAGTACTGTGGCTGAGACGATTTAAAGGAAAATGTCTGAGTTTGGAAAGATTTGCTGAAAGAAGAGGATTTTAAATCCTGTTGATGAAGAAAATCACACTTGGCAGAGGAGAAAAAAAAGTGTGTTCGAGTAAAAGAAACAGTATGAGAAGATTACAGTTCAGCTCATCCAGGGCCATCAGCCATAGAGGTTCACTGGGGACAGGCCACTGTGGCTCTATGGGCCACCGGAGGTTTCCATAACAAGCTGTTGGAGTTAGGAAGCATTAACAAGGCTTTTTCAAGCATTGCTCTCCACCTTAGATTAGGATGTAGTCTCCACAAGAACACAGAACCTTCAGCATTTTCTTTAATTATTTCTATAAACATGCTCGATTGGTCATTTTTTTTTCGATTGGTCATTAATGTAATATTTGTTAGGCCCTTATTGAAACCAAGCAGGACCCTCTAGGGCTCCTGGGCATAGAAGCTCTTCTGTGCTCCCCACTTCTTCTTTATAAGGACTAGATTCCAGCCCCCATGACCTTCCCTGAGTTGCAAAGGGCAGATTGGAACTGTTGCTAATCAGGGAAGGGAGGGGATGCAGAGACAAGGGAGGTGACCACCCAAGCCAGATTAAAGGAGTGTAGGCCCTGCACACAGCCTGATCCTTATTAGCATCTCCACCCTTGAACCACTGCTATAAAACTCCACACCAAATCCTTCTGGGTTGGGACACACAGGTTTTGAGGCATGAGACCGTTATGTTCCCCTTGGCCTGGCCAACAATAACACCATTACTTTCTAAGATTTGCTTAGGTACAGGTTCACAGATGAAGAGTTTTCAGCATCACTGGTAGATGTCTAGACCATCACTGGGACTCCCCCACACCTCGTGTTTGTGCCCATCCTGTTCATCACCCAGTGAGACTCTGATGGTCAACTCACCATCTTGACCAGGTACAGCGTCCACGGGGCTGAGAGAGCGCCCACCTGACCCCTCCAGGGGCATTTCCTCCCATCAGTACACTGGGAGCTGGCCAAGCTCCATGCACAGACTCACTTTGCAGACAAACATTTGGGGATTATTTATTCTCCACTCCCCCTTCTCTCAGGGCCTCTGTTCTTTTCTTAAGTGGTGTACAATTCTCTGAGTTGCTTTACACCTTATGGCCAACTTGCCGTCAACTCGCCATAAAGCATTCTCTTGTCTGGGGAATTTTAGTAACAAGACCGCTTGCTTTCTATTTTCTGAAAGAACACACTGCACCCCCTCAAATCAATATTTACTGGGTGTAGATCTGCTGAGAGGGAGAGAGGTTTACAGGACATTAAGAAGATGTAGACACAACCCTCAGGGAGCTTATAATGAAAATGTTATGGGGAGAGGAGTCAAAAAATTACTAAGATTCTTAGGCGTGGATACTATGCCAGTAGTGCTGGGATTTTGAAGGACTTATGCAAAAAAAAAATGATTTTCTTGTTGTGTGTGTGGTTTTTTTTTTCTTCTCCTCCTCCCTTTTCTCCTCCTCCTCCACCTTAAAAGCAACAAAAGAAAAAGGAAGGTTTCTGAATCCTAGAATCTACCTTTATGCCACGGATCTAATTAAAGAGGAAAAATTGAAGGTATTTCTCTTTATTGAAATTCATTGGAGGACGGTGGTTTAACACTAAGAAGGAAAGATTCTTAGAATAATTTGTGGGGGGTGGAGTGGTGAAGGCGAAGACTCAGAGCCCCAGAAGTTGGGCCTCATGCACCAGAGGACACATGACATGGACAAGGAGCCCGGGATTTGGGTGAAAGGACAGCTTTCATCACAGTGTGTGGTCTGGGGCGAGTCTCTTTGAATCTCAATTTCTTGATCCATAAAGTGGAAATGGCAATATCTGTCCTGCTTACTTTATTGTGTTGAACCAAGTGAAGCTTGTGGACAATAAAACAGTATGAATGTAATGAGTATAATATGATTATAAACTCAATTTCAGGACCAAAACATCAGTTATTCTAAAAGTTGAAAAGTGAAAGTGTTAGTCGCTCGGTCATGTCTGATTCTTTGTGACCCCATGGACTGTATCTGGCCAGGCTCCTCTGTCCATGGGGATTCTCTAGGCAAGAATACTGGAGTGGGTTACCTTTTTCTTCTCCAGAGGATCTTCCCAACCAGGGATTGAACTCAGTCTCCTGCATTACAGGCATATTCTTTACCATCTGAGCTACAAACCAGTTCTGAAAGTTGGTTTATAGTTAAAAAAAAAAAAGAGAGAGAGATTGTAAAGGCCATGGGAGACTTAAAAATAAACTGGTGAGATCACTGTAATAACAGAAGGGCACTTTTGAGGGGAGGGTGCTAAGAAAGGGAGAAAATAACTGAGAACTGAACAAGTTTAACAGGGCACAGAGAAGGAGGAGGTGTTGCTGGGTCCCACTGGAGGAAGCGGGAGGTATAGTTCACTGATACACGGAGAAATTGGGGTTAGGAAAGAGCTTATAATGTGAGCATTTACTATGAGTCATTGTACCATCCCTATTGAGTGCCACATGTAAAAGCCAGATCCCAAAAGAGGCAGGCCAAGTGGAGGCTAGAATGGCATTCGAGAACTCATGGAGAGGATTCACAGAGCTGGGAGGACCAGGACAGTGAAATGAATTGAACGCTGCAGGCAAGTTCTGAGAAAGCTCAACAGGAGGCCACGGGAGGGAGGAGGTTAGGACAAGCACTTGGATATCTGAGCCCAAAAGCTGCCAGGAAGTACAAAGATCTGAAGCACGGATGGAGTTGGAAGCCAAGATCAGGTCAGAAGGAGCTGGAATCCTAGGCAAGGTGGCAAGGATGCTACTGGGTCAGGAAGGAAGCTTGGCAGACATCCTGGATTAGGACCAGAGTTGCCGGGCAAAGAGAGGCTGGATTCCCAGGAGCAGGACCTGAGGACAGTGTTGAGGTCTTGTTCATCCACAGAAGAGTTAGAGACCACAAGGCTCCTTGTGACCTGAAACCACGTCTCCTTCCTCTCCGCAGCCTTACCCGCCTGGCATGGTGCCTGGCCTTCAGAAGGTACTTATCAATATCTCTTAGAATGAACCAACGGATGAATGAAAGACAAATGAGTAAAGCCAAGTTCAAAACACCCAACAAGCTGTGAATTTTATTCCCCTCTCTGGTGGCTTTGCACAGCCTCTGGCTTTCTTTCTAGTGCCACATAGTTCATGTGGAACCACCCTCGTGATCCCTCCTGAGAACTCCTGACCATCTAGCATGTCTCCTTCCCTTCCCTTCATGCGGTGTGTGCGCTCGAGATGGCCACATTCCACTTAGTGGCTTGTTTCCATGGCAACCTGCTCCTTCATTATGCCACACTCACCCTGCCTCTCATTACCAAGCATTGCTGTATCTTTTTCAGATGTCTAACTGTGGCAGTTCCCAGCGTGTTTACATCCTGTCCTGATATAGAATGTCTTACATTAAGGGAACATTGTCTTCTCAGAAAATTAACTTTAAAAATTGCATTTAAACACATTATGGCATGATTTCTTTTTTTCCAACTAGAAATAAAAATTTTCTCAACAACTTCCTCGCCAAGAAACAAGTTCCCTTGTCAGCCAGCCATTTTCATTGATTCCTTTCAAAACTTTTTTTCTCCATGTGTATTGTAAAGCCCTGGGAAGAGTCTCCGGGAAAAGCATTTGGCTCCTGAAGTAACATATGGCTCTCAAACTCTCACCTACATCGGCAGACTCTACCTCCTGCTGGTCACTGCCATGATCAGACCGCAGCGATCTCACCCTTGGCACAAATGAAAATCTGAACACCGTTCCAAGAAAAAGGAGGTACAAGAGTCACAGTGCACATAATGTTTTTTCCTTTTGTAGAGAGAAGGTCCATTTTTTAAAAAATTTACGTGTATATTTTTTGAGTGTAAGACCACCTCTTCTATTTATTTTTGGCCACCCTGGGTCTTTGTTGCTGTGTGCAGGCCTTCTCTAGTTGCAGCAAACAAGGGGGCTACTCTAGTTGTGGTGTTCCAGCTTCCTGTTGCGTTGGCCTCTCTCGTTGTGGAGCATGGGTTCTAGGTAGGTGGGCTTCAAGAGTTGAGGCTCAGGGGCTTAGTTCCCTCCCCACCCCCATCCCAGCACGTGGAATCTTCCCGGACTGGGGTTGAACCCATGTCCCCTGCACTGGCAGGCAGGTTCTTATCCACTCACAGTGCACATTTAATTTCATTTTGTTGTGTCATTTTTATTAGACTGGTCCATTTGTGTCTTAAGGCTCCCGACATGGTTCCATCACTTTAATGACGATGGATCTAACCGATCTGTTCTTAGCATCCATCTTGTTCCCCTTGCAGTATGTGTCACGACCTCAGTCTCTTTCTCAGCTGTCACCTATATTAAGAACCTCTCAGAGGAGGCCCACTAATGGTGGTTCAGGATCACATGATCTTTTCTTTTCCAAGGTGGATTTTTACATCTGCAAGAAGAGCTGTCTGCTACACACCTGCCACATGTAGCCAGTGTGGGTGGGCTTGTCCTTGGTCCAACAGCTCATCCTATTCCTCACTTGGGGCCTTTCACCACTCCTTGTCTTCCCATAGGACACCAGGTGGATCACTACACTTGGTATCTCTCGCGTATAAGATCCCTCAGCCCAGTGGATTGCTGGGGTCTTTCATCTAGAGCTTTTCCTCAACTCTCAATGAGCGTCTATGTAGCAGACCATGTATTGTAGCTAAGATACAATTCCAAGTTCCATAGAACAACTTTCCTCTGGCTGTACATCAAAAATTCAATTCTGAAGGACCTACTGTATGGAAGAAGGAATTCAATATTTTGTAATAACTGACATGGGAAAAGAATATATATGAATCACTTTGCTTTATGCCCAAAATTAACACAGCATTATAAATCAGCTATACTTCAATAAAAAAAAAGAAAAAAAATTTCAATTCTGGTTTCTCCTAACCTCTTCATATCTGAATTTAGCAGTAGAGTACATCAGAAGATAATGTAAAGTTTATCCTAAATGTGCACCTAAGCTATGACCCAGTAAGAGATATCTTTAAAAGAGTTGGTTCTGCATACTGTACATATCATACAAGGGGTAATTCCCTAAATGGGAAAGAAATCCTAAACAGAGGGAATGTGTGTATATGTATAGTTCATTCACTTTACTGAACAGTAGAAGAACTGAACACAACATTGTAAAGCAACTATACTGCAATAAAAATTAATTTAAAAATTTTTAAAGGCTTTAAAATAAAAGTGAGCTTCCCTAAAGTTCTGTGTGTCTAGCAGATCTGGGCAGGTCAGCTGGCCTGGGAGGAAGAAGGAAGAGCTGCCCTCAGTTTGGATGAGGTGGGCACACACTGGTGTACCCCTCCACCTGGTCAGCTTCTGTATATATTCTGTACCTGGGCCCTGCCCGCCGTGGGGTCTGCCAGTCCTGGGAGGGGAGGAAAGGCAGGGGCCTTGAGCCCGAGCCCAAGCTCGAGGCCAGAGCTGGGGTCGTTAATGGCAGGGGTGAAGGGAAGCCTACGAAGGAACCGAGGCACGAGCAGAACCAGAGAGCCTGGGTCACAGAAGCTAAGGTCTTGTCCAAAGATTCAGGGACAGACTTTCCATCTATTTTTAGATAAAGTAACAGGATGTGGAAACCAAAAAAAAAAAAAAAAAAAAAAGTGGTCAGTTCTCCCATACCGCACAATGGTGATGACTTATGCAAAACATCCTCTTTTCCTATTTTTAACTAGATCACAGAAGCTGCGTCAGAGGACTGGCTGCTGACTAATCCCGTTGAGACGCCTTTCTCTGAATTGCATAAATGCCATCTATGCTAGAGAACATTCGAGAAGGGGGAAAAACTGTTAAAGACTATTGCACACGGGCATCCTTATAAATAGTTTTCTGAGTGGGATTGAAGTGTTCTGGGCCACAGCTTTCTGGGAGTTGTCTAGGATTTCATGGCTGAATGAGACAGACATTCAAAGAGAAATCATTCATGTACTTAAGCTGAATTAATGGTCCCATGACTTTCTCACATTCCAAAGTACAGTGATGACTGTTTTTCAGTACATTACCTGGAGAAGAACACTGCTTTTTCAGGAAAACTATTATCTTGTGGTATAAATATCCCCACACCAGGAACAGATATTTTATTAGAAAAAAGGAGTCAGGAATGAAAGCAAAGTGTTTTCAGTGCTTTATGGATAAGAACCATATCAAGACGATGGCGGTCCTTGAACATCAGCAGAGGCCTGAACCATCACAGAAGGCGGGGCTTCTCCATTGTACTGAGGGGGAGGTGGCGCTGCCGGAGATGCTGCGGGGACCAGGTTCCTCCTACCTCCCCGGACTCACCACTTCCTCAAGCTCTCGCAGGCCTCCAGCAGCCAGTCTCTGCATCTCTTTGCCTGGGAGCTTTTTTCATAACTGAGGGAAGTCAGGTGTGCCAGGGAATACATACCACCCAGAAGCAGCACCAGCCCACAACCAGCAACTGGCAGGACTTGGTGTATAAAGACCCCCGGCCCTCACCCTCAGTGGGATATCCCCTAGGTATGGGGGCTACAAGCTGCTAACACAAACAGAAAGTGGGCTGCAGGCTTTGGTGGGTGGATGTTGGCAGAAGCTAATGTAATAATGTTGGTTTGCTTTCAAAGTATGTATATGAGTCTCTGTGTATATCTGTATGGGGTGTGTGTGTACATATATATGTATATGTATATATATATATATTGAGTATTAGTAAATATGTAAGTATATATATATATACAATAAATATTATATATGATGTCTATGTATGTTACCTTCTATTTACAGAAGGTGATCCTGGTTTTCTATTTGCAATAGTGTTAAAAAGTTTCCCTTTAAAATAAACTTATTTAAGAAAAAAATGCTGGGTTGATTTAAAGAACATGCAAGTACATGATAGAACACAAATTACGCTATATGTGATAAAATAAATAGGGAACGTTGTGCATGAATGACTAAAGTCAGTCTGGTGTCTCCTACCTCAGACTCCTCTGTTGCCTCAAGAACTGTGGAGAGGAAGGAAAGTTGGCTTCAAGTCACCTGCCTCAGTTTCAAGCAGGGCAACTCTGTGTTTGTTGGGTTTGGAACTGGTGATTTAAAAAGTGAATTAGAAATACAAGCTACTAGGTATAAAATAGAAACAACAAGGACCCACGGTGTAGCACAGAATTATATTCAACATCTGAATTACATTCAACAACAGAACTATATTCAACATTCCATTATGATAACCTATAGTGGAATATAACCTGAAAAAAACCTGAATCACTTTGCTGTGTACATGAGACTAACACAATATCATAAATCAACCATACTTCAATTTAAAAAATCCAATGCTGGCATTGAATTGTACATCTAAAAACTGTAAAAATGGCAAATTTTATGTTATATATATTTTGCCACAATAAAAAATACAAAATATAAATATACAATGTTTTTTTTAAAAAAGAATGAATTAGAAGGGGGTGGGGTTACTGCTTAAAGGAATAGTAGTTGATACATTTGCAAATTTCAGGAGTCTGACACCTCAGTTGATCAAGAAATTGGAGCCCATGGAGAGTAGATGACATTTCCTAGTTCCCACACAGACACTGTGACAGAGGCAGGATGGATCGCATTCTCCTAACTCCCTCCCGTGCTCTTCCCACTGTGCTCATTTCCGGAAGCAGTGGGACTTCAACGATAGGAGGAAGTGAATGAGGAGAGAAGACTGCAGAGTGGCTACAGGTGGGGAGGTCCCAGAGCTCAAAGGTGTGAATGGGGAATGCAGGTGACTCTTCCCAAGCCAGGTGGGAAGAGCTTTTTGACTGAAGGGAGGGTTGGGGCAGAAGGGGAGTGAGAAATAAGGTGAGGAAGTAGGCTAGGATCAGACTGGAGGGGAGCTCCAATGCCTGGAGCCGACTCATTGGAAAAGACCCTGATGCTAGGGAATATTAAAGGCTAGAGAAGAGAGCGGCAGAGGATGAAATGGTTAGATGATATCACCAACTCAATGGACATGAATTTGAGCAAACTCTGAGAGATAGTGAAGGACAGGGGAGCCTGGTGTGCCGCAGTCCCTGGGGTCACAAAGGGTCGGACACGACTGAGTGACTGAGCAACAAAAAACAAATGCCTGGCGTGTGTAAGGCGCTTAGTTGTGGCTGACTCTTTGCGACCCCATGGACTGTAGCCTGCCAAGCTCCTCTCTCCGTGGAATTTTCCAGGCAAGAATCGTGGAGTGCGTAGCTGTTCCCTTCTCCTGGGGATCTTCCCAATGCTTGGTGAGGAGACTGTTAACTCCCCAGGATTTGTGATCCAAATCTCTGAGCTGGGATCCACAGATCAAAACCAGGCTGTAGCAGGCAGCATGGTAGAAAGTAGCTGTGATCAACTATTGCTTCATGAACACACAAGTTACTTAGCTTTTCTGTGCCTTAGCTTTTTCATCTATAAAACAGCAACAGCACCAGAACTTCTCTCTTGAGATTTGGGTGAGGATTAATGGAAATTATACACCCCAAACAATGTCTGATATCTACTAAGGGCTCAGTAAATAATAGCTACTATGATCTCTGAGGGGCTTCCCAGGTGGAGCTGGTGGTAAAGAACCTGCCTGCCAATGCAGAAGATATAAGAGAAGGGAGTTCGATCCCTGGGTTGGGAAGATCCGTTGTAGGAGGGCATAGCAACCCTCTTCAGTTTTCTTGCCTGGAGAATCCCATGGATAGATAAGCCTGGTAGGCCAGTCCCTAGGGTCATTCAAAGTTGGACACAACTGAAGCCACTTAGCACACACACATGATTTCTGAGGACTGAATTGACTCTAGAAATGGAAGAGCCTTGGCTGAGCTAGCTCGTAGCAGGACCAGAATTAGAAGTCAGTTCCTCTAATTTCTAACTCAACATTCTTTTTCTTTCATTGTATCATATTTTAAAACAGCAGATTATTTATTTTCTGGTATGTATTAGCATTTCTACTTGCAAGGCATAGTGCTCCTATTCTTTGTGCACAGTCACTACAATGGTTTCCCTTTAGAAAAAGAACTTTGATCAATTTCTTTCATTCTCTAATTAATATATTGCATTTAGAGCGAGTGCACTGTTTGCTTTGAAAAAGCCAGACTTTCCATTTTCAGCCAACTGATGTTGCAGCCTTACTTTAAACCTTATGAAATTATGACATTTAGAATATAATAACTGTTCTGATTGTTTCTTTGTGTCTGTGGAGAAAACATTTATTTTGATCAAATGCTATCTTTTCCCTCTTTCATCAAATGAATCATACTTATGACCCAAGTGCATCTGTTGTTCTTTATGATTCATTGACCAACCATGAAAGAACAAACAAATCAAATGCTGAAGCTTGGGTGACAGGTTATTGGTGATTCTCTCCAGGAGACTGCAGTCTCCTAAAGAATCATAGACCTGAAGAGATTGCTTCTCACTGAGGAACAAAAGGTTTAAACCTCATAGTGGGAAGCCACCACTTTTAAGATCTGCACCTGAGAGATGGGCTCCCAAGACATCTAGCTTTGAAAACCAATAGGGCTCTGTCCACAAGCCCCACGAGGCTATAGGGAGGTGGGTTCTTAAAGGGTTCCTGTCCTGGGACGCACCAGTCTGAAGCTCAGGGTGTAGGGCAGACACAGGGTGCTTGGACTTTGTGAGAGAGAGGCCAATGTGCTGGTCTTGGAGTTGGCCTGGGGGCAGGTATCTGATCTGACAGGCATTTGGGGGCCTGCTGGCACTCTGAGGAGGGAAGTTAGGGGTCTGGTGGCCACTGTCTTGGCTCTCTGCCCACCACCTCTGGTCCCTGGAATTCCCCCAGCGGAACTTTTATAGGCATCTGGCTCCGAGTCTTTGTGGCTGCTGTCCAGAGGCTACTCCTTGATCCCCTGGCTCTCATAGGCAGCCAGGCTTGCATGGCTGGGTCTCAGGGCAATGTGGTAGCCTGTGAGATGGTTCTTGGTTGGTAGCCACTCGAGGCAGTGCCCAGGTGGTGATCTGAGGTGCTCCCCCCGGTCCTGCACCAGGCTGTCTGTCTGGGTGGCCTCTTTGCTGGAGCTTTGACAGAAAGGACAGTGCCACCTCTAAGGCCCTGTGGATGCAGATGTGCTCTCGGGGCAGGTAGGCTAGTGCAAAGCATCTCTGCGCCCTCCCACTGCCTCACTGTAGCTTGCGGGTATCTCCCAGATAGAAGCGCATATGCTCATCTGGGACCCAGTTTGGGGGGTTGCTGCCCAGGGGAAACCTCGAGATGATGGCCAGGGAGACATACCTATGCAGCCCGGTAGCACTGTGTAGACTTATGTGCTTTAAAGCTGCTGCCTGACCGTTCGGGTTCTTAATCACATGCCACCATAGAGCACGCTGTTGTCCAGTCACTAAGTTGGGTCCTACTCTTTGCAACCCCATGAACTGCAGCACACCAGGCCTCCCTGTCCTTCGCTATCTCCAAATTTGCTCAAATTCATCTCCACTGAGTCAGTGATGCCATCTAGACTTCTCATCCTCTGTTACTCCTTTCTCCTCTTGCCCTCAATCTTTCCCAGCATCAGGGTCTTTTCCAATGAATCAGCTCTTTGCATCAGGTGGCCAAAGTATTGGAGCTTCAAGTTTGAAATCATCAATTCTTCGGAGCTCAGCTTTCTTTATAGTCCAACTCTCACATCCATACATGACTACCGGAAAAATCGTAGCTTTGACTATACTTTGTCACTTTGTCAGCAAAGTGATGTCTCTGCTTTTTAATACACTGTCTATGTTTGTCACACCTTTTCTTCCGAAGAGCAGCATCTTTCAATTTTGTGGCTGTAGTCACCCACTGTAGTGATTTTGGAGCCAAAGAAAGTGAAACCTAAAAAAAAAAAAAAAGAAAGTGAAACCTGACACTGTTTTCACTGTTTCCCCATCTATTTGCCATGAAGTGATGGGACTAGATGCCATGATCTTCGTTTTTGAATATTGAGTTTTAAGCCAGATTTTTCACTCTCGTCTTTCACCTTCATCAAGAGGCTCTTTAGTTCCTCTTCACTTTCTGCCATCAAAGTGATTATCATCTGCATATCTGAGGTTGTTGATATTTCTCCCAGCAATCTTGATTTCATCTTGTGAGTCATCCAACCCAGCATTTCACATGAGGTACTCTACATACTAGTTAAATAAGCAGGGCAACAATATACAGCCTTGATGGACTCCTTTCCCACTTTTGAACCATTGTTCCATGTCCAATTCTAACTACTGCTTCTTGTTCTGCATACAGATTTCTCAGGAGGCAGTTAAAGTGGTCTGGTATTCTAATATCTAAGAAACTTCCACAGTTTTCTGTGATCCACTCAGTCAAAGGCTTTACTTTAGTCAATGAAGCAGAAGTAGACATTTTTATGGAATTCCCTTGCTTTTCCTGTGATTCAGCAAATGCTGGCAGTTGATCTTTGGTTCCTCTGCCTTTTCTAAATCCAGATTATTCATCTGGAAGTTCTTGGTTCTGCTGAAGTCTAGCTTGGAGAATTTTGAGCATAATTTTGGTAATGAGTACAATTTTGTGAAATGAGTACAATTGTATGGTAATTTGAACGTTCTTTGGCATTGCCTTTCTTTGGGGTTGGAATTAAAACTGACCTTTCCCAGTCCAGTGGCTACTGCTGAGTTTTCCAAATTTGCTGGCATATTGAGTGCAGCACTTTAATAGCATCATCTTTTAGGATTTGAAACAGCTTAGCTGGAATTCCATTACCCCCACTAGCTTCGTCTGTAGAATGCTTCCTACTGCCCACTTGACTTCACACTCCAGGATGTCTGATTTTAGGTGAGTGACCACATCATCATGGTTATCCAGATTACTAAGACCTTTTTTATATAGTTTTTCTGTGTACTCTTGCCACCTCTTCTTAATCTCTTCTGCTTCTGTTAGATCCTTGCCATTTCTGTCTTTATTGTGCCCATCTTTGCATGAAATGAAAACTCTAAATATGAAAAATAACCTTCCACAATCTCACCAGTAATCATTGACTTTTTCATTCATGCCACTCTCTAATCTGTCCAGTTTATTTTCAGAATCTGTAATGACTTTTGTTTTCTTATATGGTGATTTAAAAATACTATATTTGTTCAGTCAAAAAAAAAACACCTCTCTTAAAAAGTTAGGTATGTGCTTACTAAACACAGCATTAGTTTCTAATGTGTATGTCAGTGATAAATTTACAAATATCCTGGATTACCCACCTTCTTTTTCTCTTGTGCTCTTTTGCAATAGTTCCTGGACTGACTTTGCTAATTGATGCTTGTCAAAATAGATATTTTATATTCACCTCTTCAATTTATGCTTACTAAACTTTACAGATATAGTGGTTCCAAACCATGATATATTATTAAGAACAAGCAATTAGCTTGTCATTTTATTTAAAAGTACAAAGTTCTAATTTCAAAAGTTCTGCATGCATGTACCCTAATTATATGAGAATCTTTTCAAAGCTGCTTTTTAATCTTTTGAGTTTCCCTAACTTTGCCAAATACATTGATAGTACTAATAAATCTTTACAATAATTATTTTTAAACAAATTTGCCTAGATTTTAAGACAAGTTTAATTTTTGTAAACAATTTTATAAATATAGAAAGATACTGGGCATTCTCAAAAGCAATGATTTAAAAAGCTGACCTAATAAATTCTCTGGTGTATGAACTTTGATGAATTTATATATGGTATATGAACTTATATAAATGCACACCACTACATCTTATGTTATCATGAGGCTTAATGATTATGGTCTTAGGGTAGCATGAAAGGTTTCTTTTAAGTAGTACCCAACATCTTTAAGAGAACAATTAACTTTCTTTACTTGGAGGCAGTGTGAAGGATTGGTGACTCTAATCATTTTTATCAGATTAATTAAAGTAAATGAGTGAACCATATCATTAAAACTTATCTTGCCTTATATGCAATAATAATAATAATTGACCTCAGTGGTCTTTGTCAGTATTACTGACTGGGTTAAAAAGTTAGTTCTTACTTCCTTAGGCGTTAGATATTTTTATTTATTTCTCTTAGGTTAATTAAGACAAAAATGTATGATATGTGAAGATGTAAATATATCCTATATTATAATTAGAATTGACTAGGTTCTAACAGAAAAAGCAGCAGATATAGAATCTAAGAGGAAAGACAATATTTAACATCCTCAGTATAACAGTAAAAGAAATGTATTAGTATGAAGATTTTTAGGATTAGTATCTTACTGTCAAAGAGAAACACAACTGACAACAAATATGGAGTCAATGAGGGCATCGTAATGACACTTATAGCAAAATATGGACACCAAGTACAGATTCATGAGATGGGAAATAGTGATTTAGACCATGCGATACAGTTTTACAAGCCATTAAAATTAGAGGTGAAAGGAAGTTGTATTAAATTACTTAGGACAATATCTTTCTGTCTCTTTACAAGATTAAGAGAGCGCACTCCACAATAGATGTCTCCAGAAGTTTAACTGACCATTCATTTAAATCTAAAGTGGATAAGCTGAAATTTAATAAGAATTTTATGTCCTACATTAGATTGGCCCTAATAAGCAAGTCTGAATCTTGTTTTCAAGATCAAAATTGCCTTTGGTGACCAGCACCTCTTTGCCTGCCTGTCCTTCCAGTGGGGACAAGCTCTTCAGAATAAGGGCAAGCATGCCTAACATAATAACAGCAGGACATGCTCCAGGCATCTGGCGAACTGTTCAAAGTCCGTTAGAAACAAGAGGGATTTTGCTACTTCAGAAAGGTAATCTGGTTTCAAGGAAATTAAGACCCCTTGACCAACCCCTCTAGTGTCCTCCTCATAGAGAAGGGGGGTAAACAGAGCATTCAGTTTACAGCGTTCAGAGGAGGGCAGAGAGACAGGCCCATTGTTCCCTGAAGGGACTTAGCAAAAGCTACCACATACTGTCATTTATTGTCTAAGCATATATCTGTCTTCCTGAGTAGACTGAAAGCATCCCAAAGGCATGGACAAAGGTGAGTTATCTGGGCATCCCCAGCACCTTCTATGTGCCCTGTTCAAATTTTTGCTGTGGATAAAGGTGATACTTTTAGGTAAATAAGTAAGCTAGTTAATTAATAGAATTTAGGAAGGCTGAGGGTCCAATTTTTTCTAAAAATTGAGTAGTCCATTATTTTTAATTTTTTATTAAAGTATAATTAATTTATAGTGTGTTAATTTCTGCCACACAGCAAAGTGATTCTGTTATATATAGACATTCTCATTAAAATATTCTTTCCCACTGTGGTTCAGCACAGGATATCGAATATAATTCTCTGTACTATACAGTACATGTGTGCTAAGTCTATTCAGTCGTATCCAACTCTGGGTGACCCTTTGGACTGCAGCCTGCCAGGTTCCTCTGTCCATGGGATTTTCCAGGCAAGGATACTGGAGTGGGTTGCCATGTCCTCCTCCAGGGGATCTTCCTGCGTCTCTTATGTCTAAGGTTCTTTAGCACTTGGCCACCTGGGAAGCCTGTGATGTACAGCAGGACCTTGCTTATCCATTCTATATAGAAGAGCTTACATCTGTCACCCCCATTTCCCACTCCACCCCTCCATAACCCCCTCTCCCTTGGCAACCACAAATCTGTTCTATTTGTCCTTGAGTCTGCTTCTGTTTTATAGATAGGTTCAGTTGTGTCATATTTTAGATTCTACATAAAAGTGATATCATATGGTACTTGTCTTTCTCTTTCTGACCTACTTCACACAGTATGATAATCTCTAATTGCATCCACGTTACTGCAGATGGCATTATTTTGTTCTTTTTTATGGCTGAGTATTATTCCATTGTGCTGATATATAGGTTCCACATCTTCTTTATTCATTCATCTGTTGATGGACATTCAGGTTGCTTCCATGTCTTGGCTGTTGTAAACAGTGCTGCTATGAACATAGGAGTGCATATATCTTGAGTTATAGTTTTGTCTGTATATATGCCCAGGAATGGGATTGCTAGATCATGTGGTAATTCTATTTTTAGTTTTCTGAGGCCCCTCCATACTATTTCCCATAGCAGCAGCATCAACTTACACTTCCAGCAACAGCGTAGGAGGGTTACCTTTTCTCCACACCCTCTCCAGCATTGGTCATTTGTAGACTTTTTAATGATGTCCATTCTGAACTGTGTGAGGTGGTACCTTATTGTAGCTCTGCTTTTCATTTCTCTAATCGACAATAGTGAGCATCTTTTCATGTGCCTACTGGCCATCTGTGTTTTTTCTTTGGTGAAATGTCTATTTATGCCTCTGCCTGTTTTTTGACTGTGTTGTTTGTTTTGTTGTTGTTGTTGTTGAGTTGTGTGAACTGTTTGTAAATGAAATCCTTGTCATTCACAAATATTTTTTTCTCATTCTGAAGGCTTTTTGTTTTGTTTATAGCTTCCTTTGCCATGCAAAACTTTGTAAATTTGATTAGGTCTCATTCATTTATTTTTGTTTTTATTTCTGTGGCCTTGGGAGACTGACCTAAGAAAACATTGGTACAATTTATGTCAGAGAGTGCTTTGCCTATGATCTCTTCTAAGAATTTTATGGTATCATGTCTTCTGTTTGGGCCATTTAGAGTTTATTTTGTGTATGAGTGTATTCTAACTTTAGCAGCTGATTTCTTGCCTTAGTTAATGTGGAGCAGATCCCTTCTCTAGGAGAAATAAGTGCCAAATGAGTAAAAAAAATCACATATCATATCAATTTATTAATATATATATATTTTTAGAAAATACAGTAAAGCATAAAATCATTAGAATATTTATAAAATCCAAAATTACAAACTTATCTTCACCACAGGTCTTTTTTGGTCAAAAAGTTATGCTAATTAAATCAGCACTTATCAGAGTTTGGGTTCTAGAGCTGGTCCTACGTGTTATTAATAGTTATTACAGTTAAAATCGCACCAAAGTCTAATAATTTGAGAAAATTTGGGGTGAAACAAAATTATATGATATTCCTTTATTATAGGGTTTCTCAAAGATCTATTATTATAGGGTTCTTTTTAATTCTTAAAAATTATGCCAACATGCTTTATGGATCTTCAAGGTTGCAAGGCAGATGATAAGGATTTATTAACATCATTTATCTCTTTTATGAAACAACTAAGGGATTAGTGGTTTGAGGAACACACTTTGGGAAATGCTGACTCAGAATTCTAATGTAGGATCCTTCTGCTAGAGAAATTTCACCGTTGACAACCTGTATTGAAAGAACTGCAATGTAAAACTTCCTGGAATGATGGTTCTCAGGGCTGGCTGACCGTTAGAATCATCTGGGAACTTTAAACATGCAGAAGCCAAGACCCCATTCTAGGCAAGATAAGTCAGAGTTTCTGAGGGTAAGCTTTCCCATTGAGAAGATAGAAATAATACTACCAACCTCACAGGATTGTCATGAAACATAAGTGAGATCATATGTACAAAATGCCTACTCCAGTGCCCAAAACGAAAGCTGTCTTTGAAAAAAAAATTTCTTTCTAGGGATAATGTAGAATTTCAGTTTAAAAATGTAGAAGATATTATGAAAATAGAAAATCACCATTAAAATAAAGAAAATCACTATTTGGCTGGCACTGTTTTGCATCCTTGAATGCAAAAACTAAAGGGTAAATGTATGATGAGAAACAGGATGTTTGCCTAGTCTTGAAGCATTTCCTCACAACATACTTATTCATTACAAAGGGAAAAAAATGACTTCAACAGTGGAAGATTCTGCGGAGCCCATCTTAACTAATCGAAGAAAGGTTGCCTCACCAGTAACGAGGCATGTCAGCATGACTTACCCCTGATCTCGTGCACTGAGATGAGCATGTCAGCACTTCTGTAGTACTGTTGCTAAAAAATACGTCTCCGGGGTTTCCTTACTAGTAAACATCGGACAGACCCAAGTCAAAGGACATTTTACTAAATAACTGGCAGCACTCTTCAGAAGTGTCAAGGTCATGAAAGAAAAAGAAAGAGACACTAAGGAACTGTCCCCGATAAGACGAGAGTAAGGAACTGTGACAAACAAGTACAATGTGTGAGCCTGGACTGGATCAAGGACCAGTCCTTGGGACATTAGTGGGCTATCAGTGGGACACTGGTGAAAATCCAATGAGTTCTATAGATTCTGCATTTCCCAAATGCTACTACCTGGTTTTGACAATTGTGCTGCAGTTATATAAGATGGTAACTTTCAAAGATGAGGGGTGATGGGTAGATGGAACGTACTATTTTGCAACTTTTTTGTAAGTCTGAAAAAGTTTCAAAATGAAAAGTTTAAAAAATTTGATGTTTCTTTCTTTCCTACTCTGACACCATAGAGAAAACAGAATCAGTATTTTTTTTCCTTAGGTATTATCGGGGAAATATGTCTCTGTGCTACACAGTATATATTGAGTATCATGAAAAAGAGGCCCAAGGTGAACATTGTAACCAGCCTTTCATATGATTTTAATAAATGTGTTCTCTAAATAAATGTGGCTGGAAGATTTGGTAAAAGAGGAAAGGCCAAAGAGACCCAGGAAAGTAGAGGGTAGGAGAGAGGAGATGGTGGGAAGAAATTGGGAGCTGCTGGAGACGGGTTTTGGAAAGAGTTCTTGAATAAGGGTGCAGAAGGCAGACAGACAGTTGTGAGAATAGGAAATAGCCATGAAGGATATTAAGGAGGGCAGAGAAGGGACAGAAGCACTGAAAGATATTTTCCTGGCATCATACATGTATGCTCTCTTTGATATTCACTTGTGAGTCTATAGCAGAGATTTTTCTTTTTTTCTAATTTTCTTCTTTGAATATTAATCTATGCTGAGACTCATCCTTGCAGGGCCTGGGTTATTGTACTGTTACACAGACACACAGTCCAGACCACGTGTCTGGTCTGTGAGACAGACAGCTTCACCATTTACCTGGGACCCCTTTATGGAAAAAAATGGCTTGACCCTGCAAACTCAAGCTGCTGAAGGACCCTGCTGTGCAGCTCTCTCTCGCTGGGGATGAGAATGGGCTGCTGTCAGTAGCCTTGAGCAGAATCGCTGGCACAGGGTAGACGAAGAGCTGTGTGGGGTCTCTTCTGGGTTGTCTTCACTGGCAATGTCCATTTGTTTCTTCCCAATCACTTCCAAGACCGGAAACCAGAAATGAATCTGAAAAGACACGAAGTTGGATGAATGAGCATTAGAATTATTTCATTTGCCACTGACATAAACTTTTCAAAAGACTTTGAAAATGGCCAGAAAAGCTTATTCTTAAGAATTGTTTTGTTCTTTCATTGCCTATGAAATATTTTCTGATTCCGTAAGTTGTAGATGGCTGATGGCAACAATACAAATGATTCTTGTCGATAAGCATGCAAATGAATTTCACCCAGTAGAATAAAACTCATCCTCCCATTCACCCTGTTGGAACAAGCCAGTTTTACATCTATTAAGCAAATTAATTTTGGTCTTCTCAGTGGTTTGTATATATGGGTGTGATTTAAGTTGTTCTTTGAATTGGTTGGAATTTCTTAAAGTTCCCTTTTTAATTAATAAGTTGAATAAAGTCTTTGATGAGTGTTCATTTTATATGTATGTGGAAGTCATTATGTTATCATATATATGTATAAATATACATATATTATATAAATATCATATATTTTTTAAAAACTTTAATGTTTATTTATGTGGCTGCAGTAGGTCTTAGTTGCAGCCTATAAGATCTAGGTCCCTGACTAGGAATCAAACTCGGGTCCCCTGCATTGGAAGCTTGGAGTCTTAGCCACTGGACTACAAGGACAGTCCCTATGTCTTTTAATGCTGGACAATGAGCAAATTCTTTGAAGTTTACCAAGTTGTAGCAGATACTTCCCTTCTGTTCTTTATTTACTCTGTAAAATAACTCTCTCTAGGCAGTGTCCTTTAGCAGCAATTAGAGGAGGCATTCCCAGTAGCTTCTCTACGATAAGACTGAAAAACTCAGTTGGAATCAGCATTTTGAAGGATTATTCTTCCAGAATTTTCTGGACCAACCAGCATTATTGTAGAATCTTCTGGACTTAGCCATGTGTGTCTGTTCCCCATCCTCGCCCCCTCACCCCCAGGGTCTCCCCATCTGTTGCTGGGGATATAAGCCTTAACGTAAGCTTGAAAGAGTGCTTAGAAATTCCATTTGCCCTTGAAGCTCAAATTTTCCCTAGTTACAGGTTACACCCCCATTTCAGCTTTACCTTTGTAAAGTACAGACTCAGTTTCCCTTTTACTTCTCCCACTGACTGCTTTGATCTTTTCTTCAGTATCTTCGCGTGGAGGTATTGCATGCGCTCCCTCTGCACGCTTGGGTAGAAGGATGCTGACACCAGGATTTTAAGTTGCATCAGGACGGAGGACAACAGTCCTAGCGTCACTAGTATCACAAGAATGATGCTGAGAGGAATCCAGGTCTTAGACAGAAGGAGCTTCGGTTTAGGGATGCAGGTCGGTTCAAACAGAGATATATTAAAGGAAGAATCATGGATGATGTCTTGAGTCCCTTGTTCCTAAAGTGAAAGAATAAAATCATCAAGATCCACGCCATTTTCATAACCTGCCCTAGTCTTTCTCTATACTGCTCTGCAGCAGGTAGAATTTATCTTAAAACACGCAGGGAGCTTTGGTGGAAGAAGCTATTCCAACTCTTTTTATGTGCAACGATTGGAGTAAAGAAGGGAGGAGTTTTAGTTGTAGCTACTGCAGTGTTTTCCAAAGTGGGTTTGGGGAAATATAGATTTCCTTGAGAGAAGGATATCAGGTAAGTTTGTTTGCTCTGTCTCTTCTTTAGAGAGAAATGATACCCACAAGACTGTTGAAGGGTCTGAGAAGAAAGCAGAGAAATTTGTTGGCTTCAGCAAATCCTTCTCCTAATAATGTTTGAAAGGATTTTAAAATTATTTATTTTATTTTTGGCTACTCTGGGTTTTTATTGCTGCACACTGGCTTTCTCTAGTTGTGGCAAATCGGGGCTACTCTCTAGCTGCGATGCCTGGGCGTCTCATTGCGGTGGCTTCTCTTGTTGCAGCGCACAGGCTTTAGGGCACTGAGGTTTCCGTACTTGTGGCACACACATGGGCTAAATTGCTCTGCAGCATGTGGGATCTCCCAGACCAGGGATCACACCCATGTCCCCTGCACCAGCAGGCAGATTCTTAACCACTGGACCACCAGGGAAAAGAAAAAAGTGAAAGTCACTCAGTCATGTCCGACTCTTTGCATCCCTTGGACTGTGTAGCCTGCCAGGCTCCTCTGCCCATGGAATTCTCCAGGCCAGAATACTGGAGTGGGTAGCTGTTCCCTTCTCCAAGGGATCTTACCAAACCAGGGATCAAACCCAGGTCTCCTGCACTGCAGGCAGATTCTTAACCATCTGAGCCACCAAGGAAGCCCAGGCCACCAGGGAAGTCCTCTTCTAATAATTTTGACTGCATAACCCACGTATGGAATGCCTGTTTCTATACTTCAGAGGATGTGGGATTCATGAAAGATGGTTTTAGCTCAACTGGAGGAGATATTTTGTAGCAGAGCCCATCAAGACCCAGTCATAGTCTCTGCATCTTGACAAACACCCCGTCAGCAGACCACAAGGTCATAAAGATCTAGAGGCATTAACTTATGTTCTCAGTCACCCTTCTAGAGCTTGAAGTGGCGGGGATGGGGTAAAATTATTCTTGATGCAAGGGTACTAAAAAGAGTATATTTACTGAAAGTGGCTCTAAAATCCTATTTATAGAGGTCTCAAAATAGGACAATTTCTCATCTCTCTTGGATGCTAGGAGGGGTGCATTCCTTCCTGTTTGAAGGCAACAGAATAAACCAGCTGCCCTCATCAAACTGACCCAGAGGGCAGATGACATTGGGCTACCCAGACAAGCCTCCAGCAGGAGACGTGTGTGCTGATTCAGCTCTTACTTTTCCCTGACCTGAGAAAGTCACATCATCTCTCAGTGGATCTGTTTTCCAATTTGGTAAAACAGGAATTAATGGACCAGATCCTGCCCACGAATAAACTACTCCCAGTGTAAATTAAGCACCTTGGGGATGGAGCATTAACCTTATAGACTGGAATACTTAGTAAGTTATTATTACCCCAGCGCCCCAGAGCCCTGGGGCCCAAAAGCTGGAAATGACTTCTGAAAAGAACCCAACCACACCCAGAGAACACTGTGCACCTTGCATTCACCCCAATACCAGTAAAAAATCTGGAAACCCCAATCCTGGGACTTTAACACAAATGTCAAGTCCAATCTGCAATTTCCCCAGCACTGTAGCCAGGCAGGAGAAAGCCTTCTTGTTGACTCTCCTTTTCTCTTATTAAAAAAAGACAGTTTGCCTGTGATTAAATAGAGAGTTTTCAGTCCCCAGAGCAAAGGCATGCACTCTTTTTAATACCGTTGAAGAAACAAACACATCGATTGAGTCAGTGATGAGAAATCCTGCAATAAGAAAGCAGCGGGTGTCCAGTCTGGAAAGGAGTTATTTAGTTTAGGAATCTAACCAGGGATTTTGCAGCTGGGAGTCAGGGTTGAGTCAACACTTTTGTAAGGGCTTGATAGAGGGCAGTGTGGAAGACAAACTCTCAAAATACAGAGCGATGTATTAAATGGTATCCCAATGTTTTAAAATGTGTTTGCCTCTCCCAAGTAAACAATTTGCCAGAACGGCATCGAGTAACAAATGAAAAGATTCGCTCAGGTAGCAGACAGTCCTGAAAAGTTAATGCAGACTGGTGCACACAGTAGGTGCTCAATAAGTAGCGACCTAGTAGCTGTTTTTTTCTTTCAGTGCCCAGCCATCCAGCCAGGTCCAGTCACGTCATCTCCCATCTTTCTTCTTTATTTAAAATCATTTGAAAGTGGGAGGAAACTTGAGCCAGTGTTTCTCCTCTTGCTTGACCGCTTTGAAAATCTGCCCCAACGGAGGGACCAGGAATCTCCAAGGTCATCCAGGAATAAGAGAGGCACTGCCAGTCACGTGGAGGCCGGCCGCTGGGGGCACGGTCTCCCGCGCTCTGCAGCAGAGAGTCTGAGAGGAGCCGGAACAGCTGGCTCGAACTCGCATCTGTCCCAGCGCCCAGCGCCCTGCTGTCCTTGTGAGTGTCCGAGGTGGTCTCCCCGCGCCAGATCGTGAGCTGCTGGACGGCAGCCCTCACGCTTGAGACATCTTTGCATCCCCAGGACCCCCGCAAAAACACCGAAAAATGTATTTGTCAGGACAGTGTCACTGGGAAGCTTCTGGGCCTTTTTCAAAAGGCAGAGATCGCTTCCCTCTCCCACCCCCATCTCCCCACCCCGCCCCCCGTTTAAAACAGTGAGAATTCACAAACCAGGCCTGGGTTTTGGCTGAGAGAGAAACAGATGAGAGAGGAGCAAAAAGAGAAAGAAAGAGAGGAACTGGTTAAAAAAAGGACCTATGGGAGGGAGGTGGGCTGTGGGGGAGGGAAGGCAGGGGTCCTTTTACCAGCTGCCCCCCACGATCCAGCCGGCCTGAAAAGTCTTGTTTGGCTTCCATCTGAGACTCTGCTTCCATTATCCACTCTGCTCCAGATATCTTGAGCAACGGGGGGTTCTTGTAATTAACTGAAGTCTTCAGGGGAAGGGAATGCTCAGAGTAATCAGCTCGGAGAAGCAGCCCAGGAGTGGGAGGGACAGGGGCCAGACAGCACCTGCTGACCAGGAGAAAAGGGGGGGAGAGGGAGAGTGTGGACACCGCAGGAGGAAGTGGGGTTTCAGAGGAGGGTTTGCAGGTCCCCTTCTGCCCTTCCCCTCCGAGATTTCCCCCAGCAGAGGCATAACCTACTGTAGCTCCATAAAGAGGAAAGAAAGTCCGACACATGGAAACAGTGGATGGTGTTTTCACCACCCCAGGCTAGTACACACCACCCAGTATGCATGACTTTCCTACACACACGCATGTGCAAACACATACAGCTACACACATTGTGTGCACACATACGCATCCACTAGACACACAAGTGCACATCCCACCTAGCTCAGCTCCACAGTGCCTGGGTTTAAAAACAAGTGAGACAAGTATCTGTCAGGCTGCAGATCCTCTGAAATGTCCAGAATGGGCTCAGTCGTGTTTGACTCCGTGTGACCCCATGGACTGTAGCCCTCCATGCTCCTCTGTCCATGGCAAATATTCCAACCAAGCATACTGGAGCGGGTTGCCATTTCCCACCTTAGGGAATCCTCCCAACCCAGGGATTGAACCCAAGTCTCTTGCATCTCCTGCTTTGGTAGGTGGATTCTTAGCTACTGCACCTGGGAAGTGGCAAGGGAAACCCCTCGGAAGCCCCCTGAAATGTCCACGTAATCATAAACTGCCACGGGGAAAAAATGGAAAAGAGGAAAGATGGGATGAACAAAAACCATGGTCCTCTCTGTTGGGACAAGGCTGCCCCAGGAAACGAATGCAGAGATCAAAGATGTGCAGAACGTTATCATATAAGACTGGGGTTTCAACTCAGTTTAACCAATTTGTTTGGGGCTCTTCCTACATTCCAGGCTCCGTGCCAGGCACTGGGGATCCAGGAGGGAAATATAACACTGCCCTTCCTTGGGCCGTTCACGATCTTTTCCAAGCAGCTAGGATACCAGGTGAGACGGGCCCATGAGCACCTACCTGTCTGTGCAGTTTCAAGTGCACCTCGAGCCCTGGCAAGCTTTGGAAATGTTTGCTCATGGAGAAAATGAGCCAGTATAGCAGATAATCTATGGCTGCAAACAGCAACCAGATATAGAGGTGGGCAAGAACCGGGAAGAAAAAGAGCCCCAGGTTCCTCCTGTCTTTAGGAGTCAGCCAGAAAGACGGGACGAGGACATACTTCTTCCTTTCCTGCTTATTCAGCGGGAGGACACAGGGCCTCTGTTCACACCTCTCCCTTTCATCCAGCTGGACAAATTGTCTGGTGAGGTAGATGTTCTCAAACTTCCAGCCACAAGGGCCCAAGAATCGCTTCATGAAGAGCCCAGTGCCAGCCAGCAGCAGCAGCAGCCCCGTGAGGGCAAGGGCCTGCCGCCCCAGGGAACACAGCACCTCCGTCGCCGTCACCATCTGGTACAAGACCCCCAGGGCTCTGTCCGTGGTGTCGTTGAGCTGAGCCTCCAGGGCTTGGCTGGGACTGAAAAGCGAGACCTCCAGGGTCTGGTTCCAAGACACAAGATCATCAAATAGACTCAGGTGAGTGACAAGGCCATACAACCACCGAATGGCTTCGATGTATTTTTTCAAAAGTGGGAAATGGATGGAAAAGCTCTTTGCCCTCAGGTTGCAAGTCATACTGTCCAGGAGCCCTTTAAAGTTGTGAAAGATATTTTCCACGTGTCCAAAGATGACCACCCCGGTGCCCGCAGCGATCAACGCGTTCCTGCCTTCACGCAGGCCGCACGAGAGGAAGAACAGCAGAAGGAAGCACCGTGCGTGCTTGGAGCAGCAGAGCAGAACACACGTGGCCATCCAGGAGGTGATGAAGACGATGAGTGAGGACAGAAACCAGCAGAAGGCCCCGGAAAGGAGGCCCACGGAAACGAAAGCGACAAAACAGCAAACGCCCACGTGTTGGGTAAAGGCCACCCATCCAGGGCTTCTTGGAGACACATACGTCTCCCAGAGGCTTGAGAAGATGTTGGTGCCTGAGGTCCAGACGCCCATGCTTCCTGTGTCCCTGGAAATGAAGAAAAACCAGGGTCAGATGCTGCTTTTAAATGTCCCCTCTCACTTTGCAAAGGGCACGGTGATAGATTGATTGCAAGAAGAATGGCCATAATTTTTTACCCTTCTCAGTCTCCACACTATTATCGAACTAAGATTGGGTCCACACGCCTGAAGGCAGTAAAGCTAACCTACTGGTACCAGAGTGTGGGGAAGGGGAGTGCAGAGTTTATCCCAAGGCCCCCAGCGTGGGGCCAGGCAGGAGAATTGGCAGCTTGTGTTTAAAAGACCCAAACTCTATATAAACGAGCTTATTTATGAAACAGAGATAGGCTCACAGACACAGAAGACAAATGTGGTTTCCAGATGGGACCATGGGGTGAGGGCTGAAGGAGAGATAAATTAATAGTTTATGATTAACATATACACACATCTTGTGTAAAATAAATAAAAACTACAAACCTACTGTATAGCACAATTAACTGTATTCAATGTCTTTGTAATAACCTAGGGAAAAGAATCTTAAACAGAATATATATATGTGTGTGTGTGTGTATATATATATATATATACACACATATATATGTGCGTTTTCAGTTGTGTCTGATTCTTTGTGATCCGAAGGACCCTATCGTGCCAGGCTTCTCTGTCCATAGGATTTCCCAGGCAAGAATACTGGAGTGGGCTGCAATTAAGTTATGTATGTACATACATACATACATACATACATACATATATATATCTTAACTTGTATGTATATAACTTAATCACTTTGCTATATACCTGAAACTAACACAACATTATAAACTAATTGTCAGTCAGTCAGTTGGAGAAGACTCTTGAGAGACCCTCGGACTGCAAGGAGATCCAACCAGTCCATCCTAAAGGAGATCAGTCCTGGGTGTTCATTGGAAGGACTGATGTTGAAGCTGAAGCTCCAGTACTTTGGCCACCTGATGCAAAGAGCTGTCTCATTTGAAAGGACCCTGATGCTGGGAAAGATTGAAGGCAGGAGGAAAAGGGGACAACAGAGGGTGAGATGGTTGGATGGCATCACTGGCTCAATGGATATGAGTTTGGGTGGACTCCAGGAGTTGGTGATGGACAGCGAGGCCTGGCGTGCTGCAGTCCATGGAGTTGAAAAGAGTCAAACATGACTGAGCGACTGACAGTTCAGTCTCTCAGTCATGTCCAACGCTTTGCTGAACCGCAATAAAAAACATGGTTAAAAAAAAGAAGGCCACAACTCCCCAATGGCTTTTGGGGAAGGGCTGTTAAAGTCAAGACGGGGGAGAGGCTTGCAGGTGCCTGACCAGCTCATGTAGCTCTTGATTGCCCGGTGGTGAGTGTGACATTCTGGGAATTAGCAGCATCAACCTGGTTTCAACCAATCTGAGGTCCACCTGCTGTGGTCAGCCTGCAGTTAACTTCTTTCACCCGATGGAGATTTTAATATCTGCAAAACAACTCAAGGATATGGTGCTGAATATTATCTATAGCTTGTGAGGAGGAACTAAAGGGCCCTGACTTTGTTTTATGGCTAAAATCATTATTTTGTTTTGCTTGACTATTTTCCTTTGTTTCTATAGTTTCTCACTTTTCTGATTAAATTTGCTCTTTGGACTTGGAGAGGGCCTAGGAGGGTGAAGCTCTTCTACAAACAAGAGTTGGGGCACATGGGGTTGGTTCCTAGGAAGGCCCTGCAGAATACTGCTCAGTTTCAACACCTCCTTGCAAGGTGACTTTACTTCTTCTCCCATCAAGAGGTAAGAGAAATAGAATCCGGTGGTGGGGTTTATTGCTCTAACCCTTGAATTCTGGATGGTCTTGTGACACCACTGGCCAGGAGAATGTGGCAGAAGTGACAGTGTCTCTTCCGAGTTTATGATTCCCTCCTGCCTCTCTCTTGGAACCCTGCTAAGAACTTGTTAACAAGTCCAAGTGTGTTAGCTTCTATTACTGCTGAAGCAAATTTCCACAGCTAGTGGCTTATGAAAGTGTGGAAGTGTCAGTCGCTCGGTCATGTCTGATTCTTTGTGACCCCATGGGCTATAGCTGCCAGGCTCCTCTGTCCATGGAATTCTCCAGGCAAGAATACTGGCATGGGTGGGTTGCCATTCCCTTCTCCAGGGGATCTTCCCAACCCAGGGACTGAACCTGGGTCTCCTGCATTGCAGGCAGATTCTTCACTGTCTGAGCCACCAGGGAAGCCCTTGTTAACAAGTCCAGGTGTATTTGCCTCTATTACTACTATAGCAAATTTCAATAGACTTAATGGCTTATAGCAATACATATTTATTCTCATATAGTTCTAAATGTCAGAAGTCTAAAATTGGTCCAGAGTGCTGGAGTTTCCAGGAGAAAATCCATTTCCTTGTCTTTTTTAGCTTATAATGCTGCCTATATTCCTTGGCTTGTGGACTCTACTCCATCTCAGAGAGAGCAATGCTTCATTTTCTTTTCTCTCTGACCTCTGCTTCCATCCTTATATCTTCTCTCAGGACTCTGATCCTCTTGCCTCCCTCTTGTAAGGACCACTGTGACTATACTAGGGCCACCCAGATAATCCAGGATGATCCCTCCATCTCAAGATTGTTAACTCAAGCACACATGTAGAATCTCTTTTGCCACGAAAGATAACATAGCCACAGGTTCTGGGCATTAGGACATGGACATCTTTGGTTGGGGCTCGGGGAGGCGAGGGTCATTCTGCCTGTTATACACGGTGGACTGCTGAAGGACAAGAGGCACATGACCAGTCTATTCCATCAACTCAGCCAATAGCCAGTCCACTGCCTGAATGTGAAGCAGGGTACTACATGTCACATACCACACATCACATATCACATAGCCAGTCCTCAGCCACCAGCTGATCACAGATACTTGAACAATAAAAAGGAATGCTTGTTTACGCTCAGCCCCTGAATTCTGCGCGACTTCGTTAGGCAGTGGTTGTTTACTGATAAGAGCAGCGGGACTGTGCCGTGGGTCTTATTAATTGAAACCAATCTTAGGTTGATGGACAGGCTGCAGTTTCCACAAACTGCAAGAAGACAGACCACTTTCAGATAATCATCTGTTTTCTTGTGCTCTAATTTTACAAAAAAGAAGGCAAACTAAAGGCATCCAAATTCAAAGGTGGCATTGGACTGAGACCGATGTAATCAGCTCTGCGCCTTCACTCCCTAGCTCTTACCCTCCAAGTGCAGTTCTCTCCTGAGAGTCTTATAAGGAAAACGAGAATAATTTGTCACTGAGTTAATCATCTTTTCTTTTTTCCCACATCTGGCATAACTAAAATGAAGGTGTTAAGGGGTTGCCCTGACAGTCATGCAGGTTTAGGTCCATGATGCACTCAGAGAGCCTTGGGTTCACTTGGAACAGTATAAAATAAATTTGAGCTCTCTTGATTGACATGAAAATACCTAATGAGCATTATACCGTGTATACGGAATTTTAATGAACACATTGATCAATTATTAAACCCTCTCAAATAAATCCCTTCTCACATCAAATATTGTGGGGCTGGATTTATGGAGTAACTTAATATCGTTCCAGCCGGTGAATTACACTCGTGATGCGAGAGAAGTGTCAGGGCATTGGCTGGAGGGCATGAACTGAGCAACCTGAGATGAGGAAATGGCTTTCTGGGTTCAGGCAGAATGAGGTTAATGTAGGGCAGAAATGAGATGGGGAAATAGGCAGGTTAGGAACAAATCTGTGGAAATTTCTCCAGCAATAATATAGAGGGCTTGCAGCCCTTGGCACTTAATCTGAATGGGAAAGTTCAGTGCAGAGAAGAAAAATGGGGAGACATTGTGTTGAAGAAGGGGCATTACCGTGTGGGACTGGCCTTAGGGGAGATTCAAGATCCTCCCCACGAGGGTGTTCTAACTCCATCTGGAGGAAAGGGGATGGGAGTAAACGGTCATTAGAAGGGTAACCAGCAAAAGAACAGAGTTAATTTTTCCCCTAAGCTTGCTTCCTTTCAGAACTGGAGGTTGGTTTGGAGGCTGGCAGTGAACTTTCCCATTCAGATTACATGCCAAGAGCTGCAAGCCCTCTATATAATTGCTGGAGAAATTTCCACAGGTTTGTTCCTAACCTGCCTTCCCCATCTCATTTCTGCCCTACATTAACCCCCTTCTGCCTGAACCCAAAAAGAAAGTCATTTCCTCATTTCAGGTTGCTCAGTTAACACCAGTTTGGAGGCTGGAGGACTGATGCTGAAGCTGAAACGCCAATACTTTGGACAACTGATGCGAAGAACCGACTCATTTGAAAAGACCCTGATGCTGGGACAGATTAAAGGCGGGGGGAGAAAGGGGCGATAGAGGATGAGATGGTTGGATGGCATCCCCGACTCGATGGACATGGGTTTGAGTAAACTCTGGGAGCTGGTGATGGACAGGAGGCCTGGCGTGCTGCAGTCCATGGGGTCGCAAAGAGTTGGACACGACTGAGCGACTGAACTGAACTGAACTAAGTGGTTCCATGCTTCCCCGGTGGCTCAGATGGTAAAGAATCCATCTGCAATGCAGAAGACCAGGGTTTGATCCCTGGGTCAGGAAGATGCCCTGGAGAAGGGAATGACAACCCACTTCAGTATTCTTGCCTGGAGAATCCCATGGACTTCAGAAGAGCCTGGCAGGCGGCAGCCCATGGGGTCACAATGAGTCAGGCATGACTGAATGACTAACACACACACGTTGAGTGCTCCCATGCACCGACTCCACACCCACACCTCTCTGACCCTCAGAAATCATGTATGGCCCCTGTGCTCCTGAACCGTCCCCAGCCTTGCCGGTGTGAATCAGCCCTGCTTCACTGCTGGGCAGGAGGACTTGATCAGCCAGCAGTGAGCAGGTGGGGAGTTCACACAACACCCAGCCCCAGTGCCGCTGGGAGGTGCCGCCTCTCCTCCTAGGCGTGGCCCCATTGCCTTCTTTGTTAGGGCTTTGGATTTGACCTCAAACCATTATGTGAGTAATTGGTGCACTAATGGGTATTAATTGCCTTTTGTGTCCTAGGGGCACTTTACAGAGAGCCTCTCTCTGCATCCTCTCTGAAGCCTCTGGAGACAGATGTTCTTTGCATTTCACATAATGGACGCTGAGGCCCAGAGTGCTTGCTGAAATGTGTCAGGGGCCACACAGAGCAGGTGGCACAAGGGGATTCAGGCCAGATCTCCCTGTCCCCCTGCACCATGCCCAGATTCCACGGCTCTGGGCTCTGTTGTGTGACAGGGTGCTCAGTTCATTCTATCTGCTGGAAACTCATCACACTTCCTGTCAGTGACTCTTTAAGACACTGTTTGTATATCACAAACCCATTTCTAACTGCTCTTTTTTTTTTTTGCATCAAAATAGTTGACCCCGGTGGGTCAGACAATAAAGAATCTGCCTGCAATGCAGGTGACCTGGGTTCGATCCCTGGGTTGGAAAGATCCCCTGGAGGAGAGTAAAGCAACCCACTCAGTATTCTTGCCTGGAGAATCCCCATGGACGGAGGAGCCTGGCAGGCTGCAGCCAATGGGGTGTCAAAGAGTCGGACACGACTGAGCGATTAAACACAGCTCAGCACAGTTGTCCCTGTGAGCATGTTTCTCAAATCAGCAGATTTTTCTCTACAGCAAATCACAAATCCCAGCTGTTTTATGTTTTCTAATATCCTTTATGAGGTACCATGTTGCTTGCTTCCTAAAAAATTAATAATGCATATTTTAGATTTGTTTTCCCCTTCTCTTGCCTTTATCCTTGTACAGTGTGTTCTTAATGAAGAGGTTTCTCTGCAAGTGAGAAATAGATTTATGGATCCATTAAAATTTTAACATTTGCCAATAAAATCTAATAACAATTATATAAGATATATGCCTGCAATTTTGTCTTGTAAGAGGCACATGTTTTCTTAACAAGCAACAGATCTAATATTATTCCCATTTGTTTTGGGGTTGAAAACAGCATGTCACTAAAAGACACCAAAACTTTCTGCAGCAAGAGACCATATACCTTCCCTCCCATTTTATATTAATATCTCAAGCCACAGGGGAGAGCTTTGCACCACTAGCCCAGGACTGGTCTTCCACTCTGCCCTTCCCATCACTGTTGAATGTGGCCTTGATTTCTTCACCAATCTCTCTTCCTCATTTTCCCTACTTGAATAGAAGACATGCTGAGCTCCTTCCTGGTGAGGTTTATGGAGGGGAGCTTTCACAAGCAGGTTAAGATGCCCTGGAGATAAGGTAGGTACCCAGTAAATGCAATCCATTTCTTCTTGTTTCTTTGCTGCCACAGAGAATTGAACCTCTGTTCTCTGAAGCTCTTTAGGCAAGGCTTGAATGCCCTAAGGATGGGAGGCTCAGAGGCAGGAGCTGGACTGCTCCGCCTTCCCAGCACTGACATTTGACACGTTGCCTTTATTAATAGATGTCCGTTGATTTCTATCTTCTGGTCCTACAGAGGTGCAGTCATTCTGCTCATCTTTCTTCCAATTGCCCCAATCCTTTCTTTTTAGGAAAAAAAAACAAAAAACAGGGAATCAGGATTTGAACAAGCCGGTTGCTTATTTTTTCTCAAAGACTTTTTCAGGCAGATACCAGATTTTTAAAATTTTATTTTTAGAGCTGAAAGAAATCTTATAGATCAGAGTTTCTTAAACTTGAGTGTGTTATCGCTGGGGGAGTCGTGTCAAAATGCAGATTTTGATCCCAAACATCTAGAATGGCACCTGAGCGTCCACATTCCTAACAAGTCTTGGGTGGTGCTGATGCTGCTGGTCTGGGGACCAGACATTGGGTCGCCGTCTCTAGAATTCAGCAGTGTCTGACAGCACCTTGAGTGGTGATGGAGATATTCCGTATCCGAGTCGTCTGACGAGGTCAGCACTGGCCCTCTGTGATGACTGAGCACTTGACCTAGAACTGGTGGAACTGAGAAGCTGCATTCCTAACTTTAGTTTTAATTCATTTAAATTTAAATAGTCTCACGTGGCTGGTGTCTGTGTCCTGAACAACACAGCTCTAGATGACTAACACCTGGCCAGCTGGTTTCCACAGATGAGCAAATGAAAATCCAGAGAGGCTGCTGGACTTGCCAAGGCCCTTCCAACACTGGAGGCAGAGGTGGGAGGCAGACCCCAGTTTCCTGCCACAGGGCGACACATTTCCATCCCATCAACATCTCCTCTCTGACTCTTCATGAAGCCCATTTTAAAATCCCTACCAGAGTTCCTAAGCAACAGAGTATCACATTTCCCACATACCAAATTTGCCTTCAGCTATTACTAAATAAATAATTAGAAATGAGGAATGAGCAAAATAGTAATAATAATAGATAATATTAACAGTGATCAGGTTGTTACCGAGAGTCTGGCCACTGTTACGGCATCTGAAATACATTATTCCCAATCTTCGCCACAGCTCTGCATGATTATATTGATACAGTTTAGATGAGACAACTCAGGCTCAGAGAGGCTGTGACTTGCCCAAAGTCACATAGCGAATAAGCAGAAGAAACAGAATTACATCTCATGTTTAAGTGGTACTGAGGATTCAGGATAGGCAAGCTTCTCAGATTCTCTTTCACATGATCCTCAAAGAGTAATTTCTAAGTCTAGTTGAACTATATTCCCAAAACCCCAATCACATGCATATCATGAAATGCATATTCAACAATGCAGGTATACGCTCTCCTTGCCTTGTCATCTACATTGGGCGTCCTCAGCACAGACTAGCTGAGTCCTCCAGAGCTGACAATGGATTTCCATCTGGGGGTCAGGCCCATCCTAGTCTGAGGACCAGGCTGCAAGGCACTTGTCCTCCCAGGGTCAGGGGATGAGACCTGCATTCGGTGTTGGTCCCCGCCTTCTCTGTTGGGCTGGAGGTCAGGGTCGGGGTGGTCCCTGAGTTAGGACGTTAGGGCAGCGTGGGCAGCACTGAGGTTTTCAAATGCCTGCAGGGGTCAGACGGGCACCATAAAGAGTGAAGGAAATCAGGAGACAGAGAATTCTTGGAGGGCAGGGGTGTGGGGCGTGGGGCGTGGGGGGCTATGAAGCTCCCTCCTCCGCCCCCAGCAGGCTTTCTTTGAGGTTGTACACAGACCCCGCATGGCCAGATTTTCTGATTTTTTCCAAGAGAAGCCAGAAATCTCATTTTCTTTGGGTAACATCTCTTGAGTTTTTCTTTTCTCTTTTAAGTTAGCTCACTTTATTTTTAAGCAGTCTGACAATGCTTTTGGACACTGGTCACCCATTTGCAATCCTTGGCCTTTGGGGAATCCGCACCTGACTTCCTCCTCCTCTCTCTGCTCTGCCTTCCTCCTCATCTTATCCTGCTTGTTCTCCTGTCATCTGAATTGCCTTTCTCTCTTTTTATCCCCTGAGACATTTTTAAAAATCATGCTGTAGGCCAGATTCCAGTCTCATGCATAAATGTTTTTCTTTATGCCTTGGGAATATTTATTTCTGCCCAAAGATCTCCAGCTCTATTTTATTCCCTTCTCTTGTGCTGCTGGATTGAGCGCCCCCTCTCCTCCATTGCTTCTTCAGCAGCACTAAAAGTCTCCCCCCGATCTCTTTAACCTGTGGTTGCCCTGTATCATGCCTCCATTAGCAACAATGTTTATCTCCTGACTCCATGTCAGTGTCTACCCAGGACCATGTACCTGTTGCTTTTACCAACAGCAATATGCCAAGAATAATGACCACTTTTCTGCCTTTACCCCTAAACTCCAGTTTCACCACACCCTGGGGCCAAGAACCCACAGCTGGAGTCCACAGAAGACTATCACTGAGGACCCATCTCTCTTTCACGGGATGAAAGTCATTTTTGTGTGGCTGGGTTACTGTGCTTAGTCATCGCTCAGTCGGGTCTGACTCTGCGACCTATGGACTACAGCCCGCTAGGCTCCTCTGTCAATGGGGATTCTCCAGGCAAGAATACTGGAGTGGGTTACCATGCCCTCCTCCAGGGGATCTTCCCAACCCAGGGATTGAACCAGGTCTCCCGCATTACAGGCAGATTCTTCACTGTCTGAGCCACCAGGTAGGAGGGAACAAGTTAAGAAGCAGGGGCAATGATGAGAAGCACTTGGTCCAAGCAGGGAGCCATGCAGAATGTGCGGTCTGTGTACGCAGGCTGAGCCCACACTTATCTGCTTCCATGCAGAGCTGAACCGTTGCCATGGGAAACAGAAGCAGCCAGGCTCCTCCATCAACCTGCGCACGCCAGCAACCACCATCCGGGAGATGCATACACAGTGGATTCGATGGTCTTTCCCAGGGGTTATTAAATGTCAGGGATCGCAGCAAAAGCCCTGGCGTGGAGGGCGTGGGCTCCCAGCTCCCAGCCCCTAGCCCCAGAGCTCTGTTTACCCACTTTGTTGGGGTGTCAGGGAGATGAACTTTCCAGTGTTGTCCTGTGATTCTTTTGGGCCCAGATTAACTCACGAGGTGCAAAGTATGCATCCTTGCTTCAGATAGGAGGCCCAACCAACAGCCCTGACAAAAACCATTACAGCCCCTGAAGTGGCCCACCCCGGGAGTCTTCTGGGTGGAGGTGTATTAAAGACGCATACACGTCAGCAGTGCCGCTCTGGGGCTGGCAGACAGAAACGCACAGGCTCTCTGCTTTTGCGAGTGCAGGAGAAACCAACGCAGCCCTCTTTGGGGAAAGACCCAGAGGACAGACAGGCACCTCAGCGTTTTCCCATTTCTTCCCTCCTTCCCCGCGTGGGGAGCACTCGCCTGGCCTGGCATCACAAGATCTCCAGCAAGGGAGACCAACTCCCATGGCACCTGCCCACCGGCCCGCTGCCCATGCGCTTTCTCTGCTCCTCCAGCCGGTTCTTGCTAATCCGCTGCAGAAAACTAGTCTGCACCTGTCAGCCTCTCACTGACTTCGGGGCTTGGTGGAAATCTCATTCTAGAGGGAATCTGGAGAAAGGGCAGAGGAGGCATAGAAAAAGAGCGTGAGGCTGGGAGACAGCAGACCTGTGGCCTCGCCTGGTCCCCTGACCTCACTGGGGGCCGCAGAGGTGCCGTGGGCTGGCTGAGCTCAGTTCTAAGGGTCCTCCAGCCCACGGTCTCGGGAAAGAAGGCAAAGGAGAGTGGCCGAGCCCACCCTGGGCGCTGGCATTCTGCAGCCGCCCAGGAGCCCCCAGAGGGGGACATGAGGAGAATGGAGCATTTCTGTTTTTCTCTTTTTTTTCAAACTCTTGCAAACTTCATAAATCGGTTGGGAACGCACTGTTCTCTGAGCCTGCCAAAATAGCTCGAGCAGCGCCGAGAGGTGGAGTGAGTTCCTCATCATTGTGTTTTCATCGCTCTTGCCTTGGGAAAGACAGCAAACGCCTTCCTCTCTGAAAGCAACCTTCACACAAGAAAGGAAAGATTAATGAAAGCTATCGGGGTAAACCCAGCAGCATCTACAGAACAATTCAGTCCGTCTCGGCATTGTCTGTGAGGCCTGGCAGCCCTTTCGCAGCCAGTCCTGCTCCTCTCCCCAACCGGAGCCTTGGCTAAGGGATCAATTCTTCAAAAGCTGGGGGTGGCACAAGTCCACACGGCTGTTTGTTAGGAAGGTGCTCAAGCTGCTGTCCTCCCTGCGATGAGGGATTCAGATCCCTCAGACCATTGTTAACAAAAAGCTTTCTTTCTGCTATTTCTGTTCATCGGTAAACTGTCAGGGGTAGAACCTGGGACTTCAAGTTTCCTCTGGTCTCATCTTTACTCAATTTACTAATGCTTAATTTTTTCTTTAAAAAAAAAAGCAATTTCAAAATCAAGATTATTCTGAAAGTTTACTTACAGGTTCGTCTCAGGCTCTTCTCTGAGTGCAGCAAGGCCTTCCCAAGGGCTCTGAGTCTTGATATACAAGAGGGAAAAAGGAAGCGGAAGTAACGGGAGGGTCACATCGCCATGAATCAACCTCTTTAATTCTCCACAGAAGTGACTAAGTCATTTAATATTGACAAAAGGAGTAACTGATGCAAAGAGACTACATATTTCTTTCTAATGTTTTCCTCGGAATAGATGTTGCAGAAATAAATTCTAGAAAATAATGAAATAGGATATTTTCAAACACCAGGGAGTGAGTTACGAAAACTTGACTGGTCTCTTGCCTTCTTCCTCTTCTTTCCTTACTCATACTCCCCACCTCCATCCCTACCCCAGAGAGTGGACCAAACATTCACCATCCCCACTCCCATCCACAGGTGAAGAGGCAAGAAGGAGCCGCCTCTGTTTTGATGACCCAAGACAGCTGTATCTATCTGTGTCATATGTCTCCATCTTGCTGGGACATCCTATCTTAGACATTTAGCTTCAATTCAAGAGGGCCAGCTTGTGGGGTTGCAAGGAATTAGTAAAGCCCAAAACCTTCCACAAAAGTGCTCTTCTCCTATTCACTAAAACCCACAATATCTCTGAAAGAACTTTTATCTTAAAAACGCACACATTCTGGCCAAAAGGCAAGCATTCCTGAGAAGCGTCAATGTAAAGGAAAATCTAAAACAAGTAACTGTATAGGGGACATTGAAAACTCATGTCAAGCTCAATGAAGATACACAAACATCTGATGTTTGGGAAACCCAGTTGTCCATCAATAAGCAATAGGGATTCAGCAAATTTTGTAAATTAACATTACAAAAAGCCAGTGCGCCTCACTGGAGAGGGTTGGAGGGGAGTGAACACAGGAACAGGGAGCTGAGTTAGGAGGTAGGACAGTGTATTAGTCAGGGTTCTCCAGAAAAACAGAACCAATAGGCTGTATGTGTGGAAAGAGAAAGGTTTATTTTGAGGAACTGACTCACATGATTTTGGAGCAGGCACCTCTAAAGTCAGCAGGGTGGGCCAGCAGGCTGGAGACCCCAAGGAAGAGTGATGTTGCAGCCGGGGTCCAAAGGAGGGCTGCAGGCTGAATTCCCTCTTCCTTGGAGGACCTCAGTCTTTTCGCTCCTAAGACCTTCAACTGATTGGACAAGGCCCACCCACATCTGAGAGGATAATCTGCTTTACTCACAGTCTACTGACTTCATTGCCCATTTAGTCTTAAAAAATATCTTCAGAGTAATGTCTAGTTCATGTTTGACCCAAAATCTGGGTACTGTGGCCTAGCCAAATTGAAACAGGAAATGAATCATCACAACTAGATTGAGTAATAGTAAGGAAAGACAAAAATATAAGGCTTTGCTTGTTCACTTGTTTAGATTGTGAAAGGTGAATGAACAGAATTTGGTAGTTGGGGGAGAGGAAAAAAAGGAATCAGTGATGATCAGAGCTTTCCACCTGAGCCAGGAAGAGCATGGAAGCACTGGTTCCTAAGGAATGTGGCTGGAGAAACAAGGTCCCAGACAGATGACCAGATGGAAGTATCTATCCTCTGAACAGGCAGGAATGTGGACCTGGGCATGGGAGGGGACATGAGGTAGAAAGACAGAGCTGAGAGTTAGCCAGACATATGCTTGCAGTGTAGGTGGGCTTCTCAAGTGCCGCAGTGATAAAGAATTTGCCCACCAATGCGGGAGATGCAAGAGATGTGGGTTTGATCCCTGGGTTGGAAGGATCCCCTGGAGAAGGAAATGGCAACTCACTCCAGTATTCTTTTTTTTTTTCTCACTCCAGTATTCTTGCCTGGGAAATCCCATGGACAAAGGAGCCTGGAGAGCTACAGTCCAGGGGTCACAAAAGTTGGACATGACTGAGCAACTGAGTGTGCGTGTGTGCACACATGAGTGCACATGCGCGCACACACACACACACACACACACACACACACCTGCTTGCAGGGTTGCATCCAAGCATATGGAAGCCGAGTGAGGGTCTCTGTTTGTTGTGTGTTGGCTTACATGGTACCTCCCTGGTACTCAAAGGGCCGGGGCTGCTGCTGTGTCATTAAGCTCATAGAATACACTAGGGAAAGCATTAGGACCATGGCTGCCTGCATCGAGGAGGAGAGGCGAGTGCAGTGGGAAGGGAGGCATTCCAGACAGAGGAGATCATGCCTGCAAATGCAGGGAGACCAAAGAGAGGATTGCCAAAACTCTGGATGTGACTGAGGTGGAAGGGGCTAGGGACAAGCGGCCACAAATGACGCAGGCAAGCCTGCTAGGGCCACGTCCTTGACAGCCCATCATGTCAGGGAGCCGACTTATACCTGAAGGAAATGAGAGCCATCGAGGCAAGATGTCTTCACTCAAACAAGAAGGTCCAGACCCCAGCGCGAATGCCTGGTCGGGTAATCCAGAAGCGATGTAGGGGCTCCAAGACAGGGATGCGTTAGGGAAGGGAGAATGAGAAGCTGGCTGGAGACACTGAGGGCAGGAAGATCATCAGGTCCCAGAAGTGGCCCTTCAGTAGAAGAGGGGGTGGCAGAAACCAGAGGTGAAGAGGGGAGAGGCAAGTCGAAGGTTATCATGTAGTATTAAGGATGGAAACAGAGAGGTGAGGGCAGTAGTAGAGAGGTAATGACTTTGGTTTTTGGAAGAACAGAAAATTCAGCATACCAAGCTCACCAAGGAGATCAGATGAGGGGAAAAGGAAGAAAGCTGATGAGGGTGGTCTCAGCCCTCTCGGGGCAGGAGAAGAGGGGGCCTTCTGCTCAAAGAGGAGGGGAAGAGACAGAGGTTGCTGGCTTGAGGAGAGCAAATGTGGGAGCAGGTGCTGGAAGAAGCCCTGGGAGGAGGGGAGGACCCCAGCCCCCAGGGGCCATCACAGGGAGCCCGGGAATGTGGTTTGGAGAGCTGCCTGGCAATGCCCAAGCTAGGAATTCGAGAAAACAGCCATCTGTGTTTAGACCTTACAGACTCCTAAAACTGGGTGCAACTTGAGGTTGGCGGGCTGGAATGCAGGTAGATAAGATTCACCTATTGCTGCAAAATTTCTTTCTGGAGCATCTAGTGAACTTAGAGAATTGGAAAGCTATACTCAGCTAGGTAGTTTAACCTGATTCAGCTCAAATGTTCCTCAGTGGCTTTGAGTCTGCAGTTAGTGGGCTGGATTCTTTGGGAATGTCTGTACCCCTCAGATAAATGGCTTCGGAACAGCCATGGTCCTGATATGCAGAAACCACCTGATTTCAAGGCTAGGGCCTGCTGGCTACCAGCCAACTAAGACTGAGGCCTGAACTTCCAGGCCATCTCTAGAATTCTGGTTGAGATGGAACAGTCAGTCACTGCTGAAATGACTATACAGTCCTAGAGTCAGCAGCATCTCCTATTCTTTCTCCTGCATCAAGAATGTCTGCCCCACAGGGGTGATTTTCGATTGGATGAGTCATGAAGCACAGATACTCCAGGGTTCACTTGAGACCCATGTGAGTCATCCAGCCCAGGGATCACTCTGCAGAAAGACGGTGTTTTGTGAGACTGCAGGGTCTGGCATGGACAAGTGCAATCAGTCTGTCCATTTAGTAGCTTTTAACCTCTTAAAAATTGTGACAGTCTCTGCTGAACAACCTATTAGAGGTAATAAGTTCCATGTGTTGAAAAAAACAGAGTTCTGTCCCATGAGGCCAGCTGCACTATCTCGGCTCTAAAACTCTTTTGTTTTCATTACACAGTGATATTCCCAGGTCTATTTTTACTGCGCTCATCCCAGTGATGTCCTTTCTAATTCCAGATCTCGATCATCTCTGCTGTTTCAATACTGGAGTCTTTCAGCGTTTAGTACTCACTTCTGTAAGGACGCTGTTCCTCGCCTCCCACTTCCCACCCCCACCTTTGCCTTAAGTGTCCTCTCCGGGACCTTTTCTGGCTCCATCCGCTTTTTCTTCTATTCAAGTTCACTTTTTCAAGAGTAACTGGGCTGGGTCCTGGGACTCCCCTAATGAAAGAGGCATGATGCTAAAAGCTCGCATCTGGCTGTTAAGACAGATGCAGGTATAAGCCAGTCTAGACAGAAGGACAAGGATGTTATATAGAAAGACCTGTGGGAACCTGGATGAGCAACCCTCTCAGGGATAGAAGGTGGAGTAAGAGAGAGCCAGCAAGAGGAGGATGAGGCTGAGTGCTGCAGTTGGAGAAGTGGGAAGGGAACAAGCAGAGCCACAGTGCCCTGGCAGTGCCAGCGAAGCCCGGGTGGATGCCCACGGGGAAACACTCTCGCTTCCCTTTTCCTGACTCTGCACAGTCAGACCCTGGATATGGGACCCCACCTCGGCCAATGGGACCCTAGGGGAAATCTATGAGGAGCTCACAGGAGAGTTTTCCTCTCTCTTAAAAAGACGTACGAAAGAAGAAGTAAGTTCACCTTTACAAGACCTGGCTGGGCCTGCATGTGGCTTCTTGAAAAGCTGCATCCATTTTCATAACACAAGGAGAGACAGAAGCGAAGATAGGAGGAATCCGTGTCATCAGTAGCATCTGAAGCCCCTAAATAAACCCTCGACTCCCTCTGCTCCCAGAGCTCGGATATGAGAACCCAAACATACCCCAGTTGTTCAAGCCAGTTTTTAAAAAGTAAACTTTACTTTTCAGGGCAGTTGTAGGTTTATAGCAAAGCTGAGCAGACAGTGCAGAGATTTCTCACACACACCCCTGACCGCCCCCACTGTCAACATCCCACACCAGAATGGAAAATGTGTTGCAATTGATGAATCTACACTGACACGTCATAACCACCCAGAGCCTGTAGGCTATGTTATAAATCACTCTTGGGCCCTACATTCAATGGGTTTGGACACATGTGTCTGCAATAACAGTGACCACTTGGTCAGACAGAATAGTTTCACTGCCCTAAAAATCCTCTTTGTTTTACCTGCTAATCCCACTCTCCCTGCCAGCCTTTGTTAGCCACTGTTCTTTCTACTGTCTCCATAGTTTTGCCTTTCCACAACATCATATAGCTGTAATCACATAATATGTAACCTTTTCAGATTGGGGTATTTTTTTTTCACTTAGTATTATGTCCTTTTTATTGCTGAGTATTACTCCAATGAATGGACACACTACAGTTTTCTTACCCATAAACTAGTTGATGGATTCTTAGGCAGTTTCCACTTTGAGGCTATTAAAAATAAAACTGCTGTGAACATTTGCAAATAAGTCTTTGAATGGACACAAGCTTTCATTTCTTTTGGGAAGATACCTAGGAGTGATATGGCTGGATCATGTGGTAGGTGTGTGTCTTTCAAGTTTTCTAAAGTGGTTGCACCATTTTACACCCTCTCCAGCAAAGCCTGAGGGGTCCAGTGGCTCCACGTCTTCACTAGCATTTGGTACGGTCAATATTTTGCATTTAACCCACTCTAATGGGTGTGCAGTGGTGTATCACTGTAGATTTAATTTGCATTTGTCTAGTGACTCATGATGTGGAGCATCTTCTCATGAACTTGTTTGCCATTCCTATATCTTCTTTGGTGAAATGCCCATAACTGTCTCTAATTTATGTTTAATACCGCTGACACAGTAAAAATTTCTTTCTGTTAAAATATGTAGCTTCTTTACCAAAAATATGCTCATTCATTGTAGAAAAATCACCCTTACCTTTACCATTCAAAGTAATTGTTCATCTTATACATTTCAAATATTTTTCCAGTTTACAATTTGCATGTTAGTTTCATTTACAGGACTATTTTTTAATATAGAGAGATTTTTAAATGCTACCACTCTTTGTCATTGAAGCCATAATTACGTAGTTCAACTCTCACCACCAAGTTGGTTTGTTTGTATTGTTTGCCTATTTAAACATTTGATCTATCTAATATTATTTGATAAGTTATAAACTGGATACTCGTAATAGTTTTCTACAGATGTAACACATGGCCACAAAAACTTAGTGGCTTAAAGCAATAGAAATGTGTTCCCTTATAATCCTGGAGGTCAGAAGTCCGAAATGGGTCTTAGGGGATTAAAATCAAGGTGTCAGCAGTGCTGTTTTTCTTTCTAGAGGTCCCAGGGAAGAATCTGTGTCCTTGCTTTTCCCGGCTTCTAGAGTCTGACCACATTCTTTGTCCAGTGTCCACCTTGATCTGCAAAGCCAACAATCACATCATGCCAAACTCTGCTTCCATCCTCACATTTGTTCTTTGATTTTGAGCCTCCTTCCTCCCTTTTACAACCCTTGTGACAAACTGGCCCCTCCTGGATAAACCAGTATAATCCTTAATTTTAAAACCCATGATTCAATCATGTCTGTTTGCTTTGTAAAGTAGCACACACACAGCTTCCAGGAGTCAGGACAACTCTGGGGCAGGAGGCATTATTCCACCACAGGATCTAACATTGCTTTTTATCCAAATGGCTCACCAGTTGGCCCAATGTTATTTATTAAATAATCAATCCATAATTTCTCTACTGATTGGAAATGTCAGCTTCATCATATAAGAAATTCATAGGAGAAGACATATTTATTTCAGAACTTTCTATTCTGTTCCTCTGGTCATTAAAACACATTTCTTCTAACATGGGTACATGGTCCCTTGAGTACCGGTCACATTGCAAACCCCATTCACAACTCTGGAGATCTCCACAGCCCACCTCTGTCCCTCTTCTCAGCCTCGTTGCTGACCTGGGCTCCACCCACAGGCAGGGGTGCCTAGTAACACAGTGACCTGTCTATCCTGCAGATGATTCGACTGTATGAGAGGACCGCCTTCTAAAGGGACACCAAAGTGAAAATATAAGACCTACGAGATGTGTAATGATGGGATGCCACCTCATACTGTGTGAAAAATAATGAACTATATTTTGATGTTTTGAACTCCCTGGTGGTACAGTGGTGAAGAATCTGCCTCGCGATGCAGCAGACACAGGTTTGATCCCCGGTCCCCAACTTTTTTGACACCAGGGATTGGTTTCGTGGCAGACCTTCTTCCACAGACGGGAGGAGGGGATGGTTTTGGTCCCCCCCACTTTCCACCACTCACCTCCTGTTATGTGGCCCAGTTCCTAACAGGCCACAGATTGGTCCATGGCCCTCGGTTTGGGGACCCCTGCTATAAAAGGAATAAGCTATCATCTTTGACTTCAAGGCATTCCCAATCTGGTGGAGAGCTCAAACACATGAAATGAGAATTTTAGCACAGAGAGAGAGATGTTGCGAGGAAAACAGCTTACCCACCAGGGTTGCACACTTATTTTTTTTTTTTATGTTTCCATCATGCTATCATTTATTAAGAACTACCACACTATTCATTTTGTCAAATAGCAGAATCTGTCAAAATCAGAGTGCTTTTACTAACATTCAGCTGTAATGATGTCTTACAATGGTCACTGGTAGAATTACTAATGAATATCCTGAGCTCACATTGAGAAGCTGTCTAGTATTTGCTTCCTCAGCCACATAAGCTGCCTGGTAGCATCATGTCCAGCAGCCAGGGTAAGAAACACTATGATCACTGTTCTAGTCATTGCAGATACCTCTACCATTGACTGCCAAGCAAGACATTCTGTGCTTCTGTTTTTCATTTGCAATGTGGCAGGGTAAAATCAGATGATCTCTAGGGTCATTTTCAGTTTTAAAATTCTATTATACCAACTCTCATTTATTGCTGATGGGAGTGCAAAATGATAAAGCTACATTAGAGAACAGCTTGACAGTTTCTTACAAAAGTAGACATCCTCTTATCATATAATCCAGCAAACACAATCCTTGGTATTTACCCAAAGATCTTAAAAATCCAAGTCCACACAAACACCTGCACATGGATGATTGTGGCAGCTTAATTCATAATTGCCAAAAACCTGAAGTCAACCAAGGTGTCCTTCAGTAGGTGAACAGGTAAAAAAAAGCTGTGGTACACTGGACAATAGCATATTCAGTGTTAAGAAGAAATAAACTATTTAGCCATGACAAGGCATGAGGGAAGCTTAAATACACACTACTAAGTGAAAGAAGCCACTCTGAAAAGGCTACATACTGTATGATGCCAACTATATGACATTCTGGAAAAGGCAAAACTATGTCGACGGCACAAGCTCAGTGACTGCCAGGGGCTAAAGAGGAGGGAGGCATGAGTAGGTAGAGCACAAAGGATTTTTAGGCCAATGAAGCGATATGATACTACAATGGTGGATATATGTCAATATGTTCAAACCCATTGAATGTACAACACCAAGAGTAATTTATAATGGAAACTATGGACTCTGAGTGATCTTGATATATGAATGTAGGTTCATTATTGATTATAACAAATTTTCTCCTCTGGTGGAGACTGTTGTCAGTGGGGGAGGCTGTGCACGTGTGAAGGCGGAGGGTATAAGGGGAACTCTCTGTATTTTCCATTCAAAAAATGGAAGATAGTCTTGCTGTAAATCTAAAACCATTCTAAAAAAATAAAACCTTGGAGAAGAAAATGGCAACCCACTCCAGTATTCTTGCCTGGAAAGTCCCATGGACAGAAGAGCCTGGCAGGCTACACTCTGTAGAGTTACAAAGAGTCAGACAGGACTTAGTGACTAAACAACAACAATGCTGGATAAAATAAATAAGAAGTAGCAAACAAAAAAAAAATAAATAAAACCTATTTTTAAAAATTCTATTATTTCATAATCCCTACTACTGAGAAATCATGAAATAAATGGCTCTGAGTGACATCGAACATTATGGTTATTTCCCAATATCTTTTCCCTGAACTCATAAGACTTTCAGTCTTGAAGCTCACTGACTCCTGAAAACCTGGTTTCTGCATAAGCAGGCTAATTCCCAGATGGAGACAGCAATGAACCCAGTCCCATGGGAGGAGCTGAGGAGCCTTCACTGCAGAAGGTTGGGACTGCAGTCTGTAGAGCAAGCCAGACTGAAGCTGGGCAGAGACTCTGCAAATTGCAAACAGTCACTCATGCAGGGTCAACCCTGGCATCCATCACCTCACTGCTGGGTATTCTCCAGCAAGAACCAACCAGCTCTCCAGCACTGGAAATTTACGCTAGACCCAGAAGATCTGGGTTCAAAATGGAAAGTTCACTTAGACAGAAGAGGAACTTTTAACATAAATACATAAAATAGCAGAGTGGAGAAGCATTTGCCTCTTGAGATTAAAACATAGTTGAATTTAATATGTCATCTTCATATCATGGATCCATAAATAGAAAATGTGCCACCTCTTTATGCACTGAAGTGGAATGATCTCCAAGAAATACTGATCAGAAAAAAAAATGAGGAGCAGAATGATATGGTATGCACCATTTGTATAAATAGGGGTAAAAAGAACAGGCATATTATTTTTATCTATCCCGCTGTCTCTGAAAAGATACACAAGGAACATATTAACCATGATTGCTCCTGAAGAGAGAAGGAACCTGGGTGGTTGAAGGACAACGATTGAGGTGTGGGGACTTTTTACTGCATTCCTTTGGTATATTTTGAATTTTGAGTCAAATGCACTACTATTTGAAAAACAAAGAACACAAAACCTCAACAATAATGAAAGTCATTAACCATAAAATCATTTAATATCTTACACAATTTTACAAATAAAGCTCTGTTAATTATAGAAATATATTTATATAAGTATACATCAATAACACTAAAATATTAACACTGTAAAAATAAGTAAACAATAAAGCAGATTGACTTGCATTTGAAGCCAGTTACTCGCTGCATGCTCTTGGACAAGTCACCCATTCTGAGCCTCTGTTTTGCTTTGAGCACAGTGATGTCTATTATTGTGCAAATTAGAGAATCTAGTGGACAGCTGGTGCAAGGGCTGGCACTGGGAATGCTCTGGGAGCTGGGGGCTGGAATGCAGCTCAGCCCCAGGACCTACTTTCTGTGGGGTGATGGGCAGAGGACCAGACGGTAACAGAACACAGTCCTCCTGGGGTGAGTAAAGCACCTCTGACCAGTGTCCCTACTCTGGGAAGCAGTCCTTCTGGTTTCAAAGGCAGCTCTGGCCCAAATGCCTCACTGTAGGTCTGACTGTGGGACCTTCTTAGTCCCTGGCCTTCTCTTGGCCAGAAGGATTGCTCAGGCCCTCTCCCCATGGCCGAATTTCTCCTTCTTCCTGCAATAGTTGGGACTCCTTCTGCTCCCAGTCAGACCCTCCCTAGGGCGCAGAACCGCCCGTGCCTTCCTAGCAGCTAGTTCTTCATTCCCCGGAAGGAGAGGAGTCGTGAATCAACTTGTGGGTTGTGAGTTAGGGAAGTGGCTTCTTCTTTCTTTAGGTTTGGTCGTGGATAAAACTGAGACACCAAAAGTCTGAGTCACAAGAGCAGGACAGGGAGGCTAGGCTGCAGGAACTCTGGCCCACCTCAACCTGCGCTGTCCTTCCACCCCCTAACCCATCTGAAAAAAATCAAACTGCTTACAGACAGAAAGAACAGACCAGAGGTTATTGGGAGAGGCAGGGGCAACATAGGGGTGGGGAGTGGGTGTCAGATAGGCTCAAGGATGCACTCTACAACAATAGGACTACAGCCAATATTTTGTAGTAACTGGAAGTGGAAAGTAACCTTTAAAAACTGTATTAAATTTTAAAAATTAAAAAAGTACAAACAAAATTAAGTAAAAGGAAATCAAAGATGGCTTGTTCTCATCTGGTCTCTGAATCCTTCCCCGGCACCTCCACCCCCACCCCGCCCCAACCTCTTCCCCAATACAGTTAGTTGTTCAATTGAAACCACCAAGTTATTTATCAATAAGCAGTAGGAAGATGAAAATGTCTTAATTTTCCCTTCTCTGTAGCATCCCTGACTCACTCAGACTGGCCTCCCTTAGTGCCCTGAAGAGAGCTAGATTTAGAAGAAATATTACTTCAGCTCTCGGGATGGAAAAAAAATCTAGCCAGGAGGCAGAGACTCTGGAAAATTGCTAATAAATTGTTACTGCCTACTATTAAAAGGATCGATAAGATAAGGCCAGAAATAACTGATGGGAGGGACTTGTGCTCTGAGTACTAAGCGGGTAAGTGGCGCCTGGTGGTTCAGCACCTCTCTGGCCAGGCTCAATGCATGCCCCACCTTCTTCAGCAGAGCCTTGGCCATCTTCCTTCATTGCCTTGGAGATCAGTAGTTACTGATGGAGGTTATGAATAATTAAATCAAATATCACGGGGGAGGGAAGGAAGTTCAGGTTTCACAGAAATTGCCTACTTTATGAGTGTAGAATGGGAAATGCACCAGCATCCTCTTCTGTGATTTTATTTGGGATGTTCTCACAGGACAGACCTGGGGTAGGGAGTGCTTGATCTTTGGGAGTCTTCCCCAGAACAGGAAGGAGGCAGGGCGTGTCACTGGCTCAGCCTCCCCTGCAGCCCTGCCTGCTGCTCTGCATGCCTGTCCAGCTCATCTATCTTCTTCCTTGAGACTTCCCTGCCTTTCTGCAACCCTGGGAGAGGCACTATAGGCCCTATGACAGGATAAATGTGCCGTAGACCAGGTTTCTCTGTGGGACTAACCTCTCTTCCAGCCAGCACACCTCCTCCCAAGATCCAAGAGGGTGAATCCATGCATTCAACAGCCCAGTCTCTCAGTCACACACCTCTTTGTTCATCTTCTCATGTGTTTTTTTTTTTTTTTAATCTTCTCATGTTTTTATTCCTGGTCACCAAGTGGGCCAGCACAAAGGCCTATGGTGGGATTCCAAGGTGCCCCAGGAACCCTGTTAGCTGAAAGTCCTGCCTGCCCCTCCCCCAATACTTCCATAGAATTCTTGTTCTTTAGAAGCTCCAGAATGCCTTGAACAAACCACATCTTTCTGCCAACCACCCTCCCAACACATGGAAGTGTTTGCAATCTCAAGGATCAGCACAGGGAATCAGCTGTCCCTGCAAAGAGCAAGGCCACGAGGTGCAAAGTTAGGGACCAGGGCTACAGAAGGTGGGTGGTCAGGAGACTGCACAGTCCAGAAGTTGCCTGAAGGTAAGCCATCTTTGGGAAAAAAAAAAGAAAAAAATTGTTACGTTAGATGTGGCTCTCTTGCTGCCATCTCTTCTTCACTTTCTGTTGCCAATGCTCTTCAGTGCCTTGCTTTTCTGCTCCAGGGAGCTCTGGATAAATTTTTTTTTCTTTTTTATTTTTTTTTCCTTTTCAGGAGGCATCCAGGTTCAAGGCCATTACCTTCCCTTTCTCCCAGTTTCAAACAAGCCCAGCCTCCTTTCAGAAGAAGCCCAAGCTCACCCGCGGCCTGATATTACATAGTAGGAAATCATTTCATGGGCATCAGAGGAGCACTGAGTGTGTGGGTCATCACCCGCTCTCATAGCTGTCGCTCTCCTTACTGTGTGGGGGGCCTTCTGAGGGCTAGAATTATCCATTGCACAGGGCTGCTCAGCATCCCAGTTCTGGAGCCCAGATCAGGCCCCAAAGTCAGGCTCTGTCCTCTTACCTCACCCTTCCTCGGGGGCCTCAGGAAGATGAATCTCTTAACAGGGGCAGAGAAGGCTCCAAAAGGGCAGGCTCATGACTTTGAGGCCCAGATCCTTGACCTTTGCTGATAATGGCAAGTAAGACTCTCAGGAAAGCCAGGACCTGAGGAGGTTGTAGCTGGGAAGTGACCAACACCAAAGACTCTGGCAGTTCCTTAGATCAATCTGGGGGTGTCTGGCCTGCCGGAAACAGTGCAGGTAAACTCCTGATGGAGGGAAAGACAGCCTAAAACAGCCATTCTCCAGGCGATACAGCCAGAGACCGAACGGGGAGAGACTTCCAGGCAGACACAGGGCCTGGCCTCTCCGACAGAGACGTCCAGGCCATGAGAGGCCCTGTGTGGGGCTGGGAGTCAGGCTGCAGACATGGAATTCGGACCACGCCGAGGCTGAGCGCAGCCCTCAGGAGACCCACACTCCTGGGGTTCGCCAGACGCACCTCAGCTTGCTAGAAGCCAGGTGCAACCTGGAGCACAGACGTGCCCGCAGACTTCCAGTTGGCATTTCTACACCGTGGAGCAGCCAACTTGGGCAGTTGGCGATGTGCCACGAAACAAGTTAGGAAAATGCCGGTGGGACGGGGGCAGGGGCTGACAGGGACAGCTGCATGTCCTCCTGCCTGGGACCTCCTGTGGCGGGGACAGAGGATCCACACACGCCCACAAACGAGGCCACTTCCGCAGGGCGCAGGCCCTGGGGTAAGGCTGGTGGCCCTGGCCATTGGGCAGGGGCATGGATCGGTGAGGCATCTGGTCCCATCAGGGTGGAACTGGTGGCCAGGCATTTCAGGAAGAGGCTCTGTCCTCCACGCTTGGCCTGAAAGTGGCAGCTTATTATGTGTCTGGAGCGGTTGGGAGCTTCCTTCTCTGAGACCTTTAAAGTAGGCCAGCTTCTCACTCCTGGAGCGTCTCCAAACTCTGAAGGTTATGAAACAGGCTTACATCTGTTTTCAGAGATTCATTGGTGGAATCATCTGCATCACTCAACACTCCACAGCCTGGAATGGCCCTGGTAAAAGGGTCATCACCCCAAAGGGCCTTGCAGTCAAGTGTGTCCCCGGGGAGTCGAGCCAATGTCCCTGTGAGCCCCTGAAATGCCACTGGCTTGTGGAGTGGCCTTGTCCAGCAACTGAAACCCTCTGAGGATGAGAAAATTCCTGCGATTTCCTCCCTGCCTGCCTGCCCTGCTCAAATAAGTCATATTCCAGGAGTCACCAGGCTGAGTGGGTTGGAGGGGTAAGGCGGAAGCCTGTGAAGGAATGGAAGCACCCACTGGTCCAAGAGAATCCAGCACGTGGGTAGGAAGCATTCAGAGAACCCAGCAGCGAGGCTGCCGCCCTCACACGTGTGCTGCTGAGGTGCAGGGCACACCCTGCTGGGCATTCTGGGAACTGCAGCTACAGCCTGTGCGCCCAGACAAGCCCCAGGAGAGACTAGTACCAGGAGTAATGATTATAGCCCCCACTGCTGACAGACTCTGCACCCTGCACTCCTGCAAGCAATCTATATCTATTATAAACTCATTTTTGGAGACAACTCTTGAGAGTCCCTTGGACAGCAAGGAGATCAAATCCATCAATGCTAAAGGAAATCAACCCTGAATATTCATTGGAAGGACTGACGCTGAGGCTCCAATATTTTGGTCACTTGATGCTGGATCATCGAAAACTCAAGAGAGTTCCAGAAAAACATCTATTTCTGTTTTATTGAATACGCCAAAGCCTTTGACTGTGTGGATCACAACAAACTGTGGAAAACTCTGAAAGAGATGGGAATACCAGACCACCTGACCTGTCTCTTGAGAAACCTGTATGCAGGTCAGGAAGTAACAGTTAGAACTGGACATGGGACAACAGACTGGTTCCAAATAAGAAAAGGAGTACATCAAGGATGTATATTGTCACCCTGCTTATTTAACTCATAAGCAGAGTACATCATGAGAAACGCTGGGCTGAATGAAGCACAAGCTGAAATCAAGATTGTCAGGAGAAATATCAATAACCTCAGATATGCAGATGACTCCACCCTTATGGCAGAAAGTGAAGAAGAACTAAAAAGCCTCTTGATGAAAGTGAAAGAAGAGAGTGAAAAAGTTGGCTTAAAGCTCAACATTTAGAAAACTAAGATCATGGCATCTGGTCCCATCACTTCATGGCAAATAGATGGGGAAACAGTAACTGATTTTATTTTTTGGGGCCCCCAAATCAGTGCAGATGGTGATTGCAGCCATGAAATTAAAAGATGCTTACTCCCTGGAAGGAAAGTTATGACCAACTTAGACAGCATATTAAAAAGCAGAGCCAACAAAGGTCCGTCTAGTCAAGGTTATGGTTTTTCCAGTGGTCATGTATGGATGTGAGAGTTGGACTGTGAAGAAATCTGAGTGCCGAAGAATTGATGCTTTTGAACTGTGGTGTTGGAGAAGACTCTTGAGAGTCCCTTGGACTACAAGGAGATCCAACCAGTCCATCCTAAAGGAGATCAGTCCTGGGTGTTCATTGGAAGGACTGATGTTGAAGCTGAAACTCCAATACTTTGACCACCTCATGCGAAGAGCTGACTCATTAGAAAAGACCCTCATGCTGGAAAAGATTGAGGGCAGGATGACAGAGGATGAGACAGTTGGATGGCATCACCGACTCGATGGACATGGGTTTGAATAGACTCTGGGAGTTGGTGATGGACAGGGAGGCCTGGTGTGCTGTGGTTCATGGGGTCGCGCTGAGCGACTGAACTGAACTGATGCGAAGAGCCGACTCATTGGAAAAGACCCTAGTGCTGGGAAAGATTGAGGGCAGGAGGAGAAAGGGGCGACAGGAGATAAGATGGTTGGATGGCATCGCTGACTCAATGGACATGAGTTTGATCACACTCTGGGAGAGAGTGAAGGTCAGAAAAGCCTGGCATGCTGCAGGCAGCTCATAGTGTTGCAAAGAGGCGGACACGACTTAGCAACTGAACAACAACAAATTCATTTAATGCCAACAACAGCCTTGTACCATTAGCACTCGATCTATAGATGATGAAACTGAGAATTTAACAGAGAAGTTAAAACTTGCCCAAGGTCACATAGCTGGTAAGTGGCAGTTCTGAGATTCAAACCCAGGCAGTTCGGCTTGGCTTGAGAAGGTGCTTTTAAGCACAAAACCAAGGTGCCTCTTAAAGATGCAGTGAGCACCATGGTCAACAGAGGCCAAGTGCAGATTCATGGAGGAGCTCGTCTTGGGGACCCAAGTCTATTCCACGGACAGAGCTCAGGGCTCTGTCGCTTGGCCACCAGAGTAGAAAGGACGCTCCGGAGCCCAGGAGGCAGGCAGCAGAGCTTAAGGTAGCCTACTTCTGGGGCTGGGAGGAAAGCATCCATGGGGTGCACCTTCCCCCGGATGTTGGGCTCCTCCTGTACCCTTACATTGACCCTGAGCTCTGTAACTCTGCTCCAAACCCCTCAATGGAGATGCACAGGCTCCTGACAAACCGCAAGGTCTGGGGAAGAATAACAGCAGGGTTAGAATAACGGTTGCCTCCCTCCGAATTTGGAGCTACGTGAGCATTAGAATGGAAACTAAGTTGGAGAAGAGAAAGCTCTAATGGACTTTGGGAACTGTTGGCTTTCCTTTTTTTTTTTCTTTCCCCATTCCACAGATTGCCTTTCAGAGAGAAAGTTAAACACAAAGCAAATGTTCAAGGGAAAAGGGACTCTGTTTTCTGATTGGTCGCCCGATGCTCGGGCCAGGGCCTGCCTCCGTGTCCCGGCCACCTTCTGCAGACGACTGTGGGCGTGGGGGGTGAGGAGGGCATAGCTCTACAGAACCAACCTTCAGTGAAGGGAGTGGGGGTGGGACGGCCGTAACACATCCGCTGAAGCTATTAGAGCCACTAATGGCTGCCTGGGATAAGCCGAGCTCTAACTGGGGCTTTGATGAACCTGCGGCATCCCAGCATCCTCCCAGCGTCCTCCTGCGGGGAAGCGGCAGCCAATACACTAATCACCGCGTCCTCAGCCCGCGGCCCGCCCCGCCTCCACCTCCGTGCAGTTCCCGGCCTCTTGCACCCGAATTATTCCTGGAGGTGGGAATGCAGAGGTTGGACTCTCGTAATTATATTAAGGGCTTTTGACAGGACCAACCTTTCTGTCTTCTATTTCTGTCTTGTTGAAATTCTACTGCGCTGAAATAAATGTGAAGGGAAGGATTCATCAACTCTTTCTGGGCGCAAGGACGACAGCCGAGTGTATTGCGTGCCCAGCACTCGCATCCACGGGGAGATTTATGGCTTGTTCTCCTGACTAACAGGAAGATTGCCCAGACCTAAGTCAGCTGGGGGTGGGAAAGCACGTTGTCTCACTTAGAGTTAAATTTATTGCATGCAGTTTTATGCCAATATCAAAATAATAGGCTGAAAGGGACACCCAAGGTATCGCTGACCTAACCCCCTATTTCATGGGCTAGCTCTCTACTTGCACACCTGTTCTTGTCTTGACCTGATACTTGGTAGCTTGCCTTGTCAGGTATAAAAGAGTTAGTGCTGCCAAAGTCAAGGCCATTGGCCAGAAACTTCAACTGGCGAGTTGGCCAAGGTTCTGACTGCCTTCCATCCCCAACCACCTGCTTCTCTGATCTCAAGGGGAGTTAACAGCTAAGAACCTAATGGCGGAGGCTGCCAGACTCCTGAAGGGAGCTGTGGAGCTGGGAAGCATGATGCTAAAAGGTCAAGAAAAGCATCCTGGACAAATAGTCACTTGCTCTCGCTGAAGACTCAGATAATAACCAACATTAGCAATTATATGCCATATGCTATGTGCTGAGTTAAGCTCATAACCTGGGCATCTCATTTAAGCTTCGTCACAATGCCGTGAATGAAGCATTATTCGCCCAGTTTAGAGATGAAGTAGCGGTTCAGAGTTACACAAAGCCCCACACAAATAACTCATCCAGAGTCATAGAGAGAGTCAGTTTCATGATTGGAATTATGTTCATAACTCAGATGTGAACCCAGACAATCTGAAGGCTACACTCTTGGCCCCTGCGCTAAATTGCCGGTTATACACCCAACTATTAGACAAAAGAGTGGAGGAGCAAGGAGGTGTGAGGCCCACCTTCCCACATCTCTTGGCACTCCCTGGCAAATATCTCCTGGGATCACAGCAAGGAACCACAGCCCCTGACAACTGTACTCCCTGGAGGACCATCCATTTTAGTTCACATTCTGTACTTGGTCCTTGATCTGCCCTTCACACATTTTAGTTTGGGAAATGAAACACCATATTTATCTGAGTCTAATAGTCATTTCCAAGAGTTTCGTAGTCACATGTAAGAGCTTAATTCCTGGTAAATGCATGAATTCATATTTTGGTACTTACTAATTAATAAATGCAACATGACCAGGCCATCACAAGGTACGCTACTTCTTCATTCTTGCCTGTTAGGACCTGCATCAGCCAAGAGTATGCTGGGCTGCAAGGGACAGAAAATTAGACTTACAGAGGTTTACACAAAGGAATATATATTTGTTGCACACACCAAGAAGTCTTTGACAAGGTAACTGATCAAGTTGATCCACTGATTCAATGATATCAGGGTCAGTTGCTCTTGGCCTTTCTTACAAGGTTGCCAGATGGTTGATCAATCCCAGCCTTGACCTTGCTGATCTGGAACAAAGGTCAACAGAAAAGTAGGCATGGGTTTGAATCCCAGCTCTGTCTGCTTGGCCTGCCCCTTACCTCTTTGAGCCTGAAATTGTTTCCTTGCAAGATAAGGATAAAGCTTTGGTTGCTGGCTACCTGGGGGAACAGGAGGGGGGACTGGAAAAGCACCGAGCATAGAGTCAGGCACAGAGGAAGTCCTCAGTACACTCGGTATACTTTGTACCCCTGGCACATTCATCAGGCCTGCCAGGCTGTGATGTGCATGGCTTGAGGCACAGAGGTACTTAATATCTCTTCAGAAAGACAGCTGAGAGATTTCTTTGGAATTCTTTGTCAAGGTGCATGCCTTATGAAATGGGACAACACCACAGGCTCTGGGGCTCAGCCATGGATGTGGGCCAGTTAAGCAGAGAGGAATGGATGTGGGTGGTTACGCCAGCCTGGCCCTCAGGGGCCCATGCTGGGAAGTGAGGCTGAGAGTGTCAGAGGTCATTGGCAGCCACACTGGCTCTGAAGCTCCAGCATTACACTTTATAAATCTTCCCACCGTGATCTGGGCCCCCTGTCAGTAAGGGGAGGGGGGGCAGGCAAGCAAGATGGTTTCTCTCTGAACCTCTTTCTGCACACAGATGAATTTTGTTCTATGGGTCAGGTAAGTCTCACTGTCGTTCCCTGTGATTTAAAGGAGGAAGCGATGGGGGAAAATAGAGTTTTGCACCATTTAGCCAGAAAGAGCAGTTTTATTCCTGGGGCTCACTGGTTCCTGCTGAGAGTTCATGGACTGACTTTTGCTGACAGGACAGGGCATTGGAGGACCCAAGGAGCCACCCGTCCAAGGAATGAGATACAGGTTTTGTTTGCAGGATACAAAGGTTGACTCTGATGCTGTTTTATACCACCTCCTAGATGCACTGTTTCTCAACTCACCCATTGTTATACTAGGCCTTGCTTCACCAGCAGTTAAAATGGACATCATTAGTGTCTGTGGTGTTTATACAAGCTAGGAGGAGTTAACAAAGGCCTTCCACATCTATTTTCCATCCAACATGCCCATGGACTGGTTGGTAGTATGAAAATTTGAAGAAATGAAGAAACTGGGGTGCAAAGAATTATTGTAGAATGTTCCTAAAGTCACGTGAGGAAATTGAAGAAAGAGCTCAAACCTAAGTCCTCAGACCAGCTCCTTTACCATTTTGATTTATTCACTAGCAAGTTTTGCACCCATGCATGAGTGAGTCACGATTTGTCACCTATGCGTGCTTCATCTTCTTCACCTGGGTCCTCAGGAGCACAGATTCCAGACTCTGACCTGTGATGGGCCTGCCGCTACTTTGTGACCTGGGTGCCTCACATGGTCTGCTTTCTGCCGTCCAAAGAGGGACAGTACCTCCCATAGGATGATGTCACCAAGCACATAGTAGATGCTCAATAAATGGTGGTGTTCGCCATTACTGTGGCCTTTCCTGTTGGCTCAGTTGGTATATCGTCTGCCTGCAATGCAGGAGACCTGAGTTCAGTCCCTGGGTAAGGAAGATTTCCTGGAGAAGGAAATGGCAACCTACTCTAGTATTCTTGCCTGGGAAATCCCATGGACAGAGGAGTCTCCTGGACTACAGTCCATGGAGTTGTAAGAGTCATACACAACTTAGTGACTAAACCATCATCAATTACATGACAGAAATAATACATTATTATTATCAATAATAACATCTCTGAAAAGTGAAAGTGAAAGTCGCTCAGTCATGTCCGACTCTTTGCGACCCCGTGGACCTTACAGTCCATGGAATTCTCCAGGCCATAATACTGGAGAGGGTAGCCTTTCCCTTCTCTAGGGAATCTTCCCAACCCAGGGAGCAAACCCAGGTCTCCTGCATTGCAGGCGGATTCTTTACCAACTGAGCTATCGGGGAAGCCCAGTAATGATATCTCTAATTCAGTCTTATTTAACTGTCCAGCTCCAACAACAGGAATGACAGTGTTGTACTTTATGCATTTATTTAAATGGATCTATTTAAACATTGTATAATGACTTCATTTGAATGGAAGCCTCTGAAGTCAGAGATTCTCATGATTCTCTTTGAAGCCCACCCTGTCCCCTTTCTTTATCGTCATAGCACCTGTCTTGTACATATTTATCAATTTGATCTAAATTAGGTCACAGAGAGTTGAAACTACTGAGAAGCATGTGTATGAATGCTATCAGTCCAAACAAACATCCAAAAGAAAACCCACCAAAAGCAAGATGAATTCGTTCAAACTACTTCTGAGTAGAAAAAAAACAAACACCAGGTTGGAAAGACTAGACCCAGTGGTTTTGACAAAGCCTTTTACTTTGGTCTGCAAGTTTTGCCCTCAGGCAAAGCCTGCAAACATTTCTGGCTGAATCTCAATACTTCCTGGATTCTACAGCTGTGTATGAAAAGGAAATGGTTATCCGACAACCCAATAACCCACCTCCCACTGTTCTGTCTCTAGAGTATCAGGCAGGCAGAGAGACAGCAAGCAGAAGAGAAGGCATTCCTCTTGAAGGTGTATCTCCTGGAAAATCATAATCAGGTCTTTGGAAGAAACCTCATTGGCACAGATGGTCCTACCTGACAAGCCCAGCCAGCCTTTGGAGTGAGAGTTGAGACCAACATAACGTAACAGGGCCTTCCACCAAGGAGAGTATGAGGTTGTGTTTCAAGGGGAAAAGATGTTTTAACCCTGAATATTCATACTCAAACCACTGGACTCCCATTGTGTTTTCTCCCCCCTCCTTCTATTAGATTCATTTTTCTAAGGTCTGCAGCAATTTTTTTGAAAGCGAACTTTTAAAAATACTGCATCTTACTTGGGGTCATGGGGCAATGACTTTTTTTTTCTAAATTGGATCAGCCATTTTGTACTATATTCATCCATTATATTCATCACTCCTGCCTCCAGACACCTCCCTCTCTCTCTCCCCAACTCTGGGACAGGCCCAGAGACAACCACCCCCATGAGGAGCCATCCGTGGGTCAGCATCACTCCCTAGCACCATCTCATTCTCATCTCTCCTGGTCAATGATGGCGGAGAGATCTCAAGGCTGATCTCTGAAGGATGGAAGGCATGGGTGCATGCTGATGCCTGGGTTTGCATCCTGGCTCCCCACTTAGAGCTGTGTGAGCTTAGGCAAGTTACTTAACCTCTCTGGGCTTCAGTTACCTTGCTGGTAAAATGAGAAATGAGAATTAGGACAATTAAGACAAACAAAGCATGCTTCCAACAGTGACCAGCATGTGGGAAGTACTCAGTGAGTAGTAGCTGTTATTAGTAGCCATTACTAGCCATAGATTCATAACATAATCTCATAGATCTCCTTACTCACATCATCCCAAACACAGGTAGTGTGTTTGGGGATTATTACCTGTGGGCACAAGATCTGGGCGTTGCACACCACACCGTGTGTACACACCACACTGTGTGTACACACTGCACAGTGTGGGCACACCACACTGAGATCTCAGAGAGGGGCTCCCCGAGGGTTAGAGGGGCACCCTTGCTTGGCCAAGTGAGGCCAGAAATGGAGATTGGGTGGCTGATCATCCTCAGACTGAAATTCATTAATCACCTTAAGATGTTAAAGATTTTGACCAGAGAAGAAGCACTCTTGAAATTCAAATCGCATGAAGCTGAGCCTGGATATGTGTGTTGTGCTTAAATGAAGCAGCTTATGATGTGGGTATTCAATGTCTGTAATCTGTACTATATTTAATCATGCAAAATGTCAAGTTATCTCACTATTTTGTTTCAGTTAAAAAAAGGGGGGGGATTTAGATTTATGGCTGGATGTTACAAGAATGGCTGCTTCATTTCCAAATCCTGGCAGGGCCCTCCAAAGCAGCAACTGACCAAGAAGCCACTTCCTGAGCTAATGGTCAGTGTGTTGGCCCTGGAATGAATATCAACACATCAGTGGTAGAAGCCAAGCCCTCTTTCCTGCTGTTTTGGGCCGGGGGTTGGGGGAAGGCCTTTTGGCTCCAGCTGCTCCTGGCATCACCTCGGCTCCCCATCCAGCCCCCCAGCTCTTCCCACAAAGTGCTGCCCCAGAGCCCCACGGGGTGCACTTCCAAGGCTTGGGTTGCTCCGTTCCCTTGCCCTTGGTCCCTGGGCAAAGGTGTACCCATCTGAAAGGATTCCCTGGACTTAGTGCTGGGGCCTAAGGGACAGTACCTGGCTTGGGGATCCCAAGTCACTTTAAAAAATTAATTAACTAGTTAATTAATTAATCAGACCCAGGCCCCCTGCATTGGGAGCTCAGAGTTTTAGCTACTGAACCACCAGAGAACCACCCAACCCAAGTCACTTTTAAATGTCCTTGCATGTCTGGGAATTCAAGAAGGTACCAGCACAGGTTAAATATGTATCTCCTGGTTTATGTTCTTAGGTATAAAATCCCTTATGATTATACAGTGGAAGTGGGAAATAGACTTAAAGGACTAGCTCTGATAGACAAGAGTGCCTGATGAATTATGGACGGAGGTTCGTGACATTGTCCAGGAGACAGGGATCAAGACCATCCCCAAGAAAAAGAAATGCAAAAATGCAAAATGACTGTCTGAGGAGGTCTTACAAATAGCGGTGAAAAGAAGAGAAGTGAAAAACAAAGGAGAAAAGGAAAGATATACTCATTTGAATGCAGAGTTCCAAAGAATAGCAAGGAGAGATGAGAAAGGCTTTTTCAATGATCAGTGCAAAGAAATAGAGGAAAACAATAGAATGGGCAAGACCAGAGATCTCTTCAAGAAAATTAGAATACCAAGGGAACATTTCATGCAAAGATGGGCTCAATAAAGGACAGAAATGGTATGGATCTAACAGAAGCAGAAGATATTAAGAAGAGGTGACCAGAATACACAGAAGAACTGTACGAAAAAGATCTTCATGACCCAGATGATCACAATGGTGTGATCACTCACCCAGAGCCAGACATCCTGGAATGCGAAGTCAAGAGGGCCTTAGAAAACATCACTACCAACGAAGCTAGTGGAGGTGATGGAATTCCAGTTGAGCTATTTCAAATCCTGAAAGATGATGCTGTGAAAGCGCTGCACTCAGTATGCCAGCAAATTTGGAAGACTCAGCAGTGGCCACAGGACTGGAAAAGGTCAGTTTTCATTCCAATCCCAAAGAAAGGCAATGCCAAAGAATGTTCAAACTACCTCACAATTGCACTCATCTCACATGACAGTAAAGTAATGCTCAAAATTCTCCAAGCCATGCTTCAACAATACGTGAACTGTGAACTTCCAGATGTTCAAGCTGGTTTTAGAAAAGGCAGAGGAATCAGAGATAAAATTGCCCACATCTGCTGGATCATCGAAAAAGAAGAGAGTTCCAGAAAAACATCTATTTCTGCTTTATTGACTATGCCAGAGTCTTTGACTGTGTGGATCACAACAAACTTGGAAAATTCTTCCAGAAATGGGGATACCAGACCACCTGACCTGTCTCTTGAGAAACCTGTAGGCAGGTCAGGAAGTAACAGAACTGGACATGGAACAACAGACTGGTTCCAAATAAGAATAGGAGTACGTCAAGGCTGTATATTGTCACCCTGCTTATTTAACTTATATGCAGAGTACATCATGAGAAATGCTGGGCTGGATGAAGCACAAACTGGAATCAAGATTGCTGGAAGAAATATCAATAACCTCAGATATGCAGATAATACCACCCTTATGGCAGAAAGTGAAGAAGATCAAGAAGATCTTGATGAAAGTGAAAGAGAAGAGTGAAAAAATTGGCTTGAAGCTCAACATTCAGAAAACTAAGATCATGGCATCCAGTCCCATCACTTCATGGCAAATAGATGGGGAAACAGTGGAAACAGTGGCAGACTTTATTTTTTTGGTCTCCAAAATCACTGCAGATGGTGACTGCAGCCATGAAATTAAAAGACACTTACTCCTTGGAAGGAAAGTTATAACCAACCTGGGTGAAGGTGAAGGTGAAGTCACTCAGTCGTGTCTGACTCTTTGCGACCCCATGGACTGTAGCCCACCAGGCTCCTCCGTCCATGGGATTTTCCAGGCAAGAGTACTGGAGTGGGTTGCCATTTCCTTCTCCAGAGGATCTTCCCAACCCAGGGATAGAACCCAGGTACTCCTGCCTTGTAGGTAGACGCTTTTACCATCTGAGCCACCAGGGAAGTCATGACCAACCTAGATAGCATATTAAAAAGCAGAGACATTATTTTGCCAACAAAGGGCTGTCTAGTCAAGGCTATGGTTTTTCCAGTGGTCATATATGGATGTGAGAGTTGGACTGTGAAGAAAGCTGAGCACCAAAAGTTGATGTTTTTGAACTATGGTATTGGAGAAGACTCTTGAGAGTCCCTTGGACTGCAAGAAGATCCAACCAGTCCATCCTAAAGGAGATCAGTCCTGGGTGTACATTGGAAGGACTGATGCTAAAGCTGAAACTCCAATACTTTGGCCACCTCATGCGAAGAGTTGACTCATTGGAAAAGACCCTGATGCTGGGAGGGATTGGGGGCAGGAGGAGAAGGGGATGACAGAGGATGAGATGACTGGATGGCATCACCGACTCGATGGACATGAGTTTGAGTAAACTCCGGGAGTTGGTGATGGACAGGGAGGCCTGGCGTGCTGTGATTCATGGGGTCGCAAAGAGTCGGACACGACTGAGCGACTGGACTGACTGAACTGACTGTCCTCATCAAAGGTCTGATAAGAAAATTTCCAGATGGCTAAAAATTGTCTTTAAATAGACAAAGGAAATGGGGCCTGGGAGAACTTTTTATTCATTTTTTAACCAGATCTGGTTATACCTTCTGTCTGGTATAGATAAGCAAACTTATTTACTTTTTTGTAACTTAGAGACAAGAGGGCAAAACTCTGTGGTGTATCTTAAGCTTTCAGAGCCTTAGTAAAAGTGTTGTTAATCATAAATTTTCAATTTCTCTTGAGTCCAAAGAGTTGCACTCAAGGCCACCTGATCTAAAGCCATCCCTGATCAATTGCAGTCTCATTTTCCCATCTTATTTCTCAGCACATAATTCCCTGATAGTTTTCTGTTTGTTTATCTTCGGTCTCCAGGGCACAAGATGTCAACCTCAATCACAGCTGTGTCCACAGAGCCCAGAAGGGTGAGTTGTTCAACACCAAAGGCTCTTTGCTGCATTAACTCTTGATATGCAGGAGAGACCAGGAAACAAGTGGAGAACCATAAGAGGAAGGAGAGCCCCATGGAGTAAGGGAGCATCTGGATATCTACAAAGTAAAGAAAGCTGCTTCCAGGGGAAATCCTAGGAGGGAAAGGTCCAGAGCCTGATGACCATGTGGAGATGGAAGAGGCTAAGAGAGCTGGCTTCCTTTTTTTCTCCATCGCTGGACCTACAAAAATAAACAGTAGTTTCAAGTCTCAACGGAACTCTTCAATCAAGCTTTTCCTTCTGCAAGCTGCTTGATATTCATGTGATCCTCTTTTGCACTCTTGGCTCCCATAGTCTCAGATCAGCTGCTGGAATTCGTCTTCCCTTCTGTTTCTGTTGCCCCACATCACAGCCACAGGTCCTGTGGCTATGCTAGGCAGTGTTGGGAACATAACAAACTTCATGGTTGCCCATGCCTGCTACCTAAACTGAGGAGACAGCTACGTGGACTTCACATGATTTTTAGAGCTATAAGTCAAGAAACAGCCCATAGCGGGCAAGAGGGGGTGCGGCCTGAGGACAGTGCCCAGGGGCATTGCCACGTACAGACAGAAGGGGCTTTGAGCAGTGGATCAGTCAGTTCAGGCTGCATGACAGTACACCACAGCTCCGTGGGTTTAACAGCAGAAATGTATTTTTCAGTTCAGGAGACCAGAATTTGAGGATCAAGGTAGCAGCAGGTTGGTTTCTTCTGAGGCCTCTGTCCTTGGCTCGCAGATGGCCAGCTTCTCACCGTGTCCTCACAAGGCCTTTCCTCTGTGTGTGCACCTCTCTGGTGCTTCTCTCTGTGTCCAAGTGTCCTCATTTCATAAAGACATCAGTCACATTGGATCATAGCCCATCCTGTTGAAATGGGAATCTGAGTTCTTGTTCTCAGAGCTGAAGAATGAACTTCAAGAACACACAAACACTCACAGTAGCAAATGAATAGAATTTATTAAAGAGAAGGAAAGTACAAACTTCTCAGCATAAACACTGAGAGGGGATAAGCAGTCCCCCCAAAGGTGGGAATTACAGCAGCTTTATGTCTTTACCACTGTTAATCTGTACAATTTTGGTTGGCTCCTGTCCTTAAAGTATGTCATATTTAACCAGTCAGTTTAAAGGCCAAGATGCTTAACATCTTTTTGGCTTCTTTTGCTCCTCAGGTTAAGTCACCATCCCTTTTTATGCCCCCTGTCCATGTTTCAGTGGACCAGAAGTGTGGGGTTAAGATTAATGGTCACCAGTTGTTTTTCCCTCAGGCATATGGAACAGAAGTTAATTACTGCCCCTTCCCTGGATCTGAGTGCTAATAATTTATCAGACCAAGGGCACACTCCAGGAATTTGGGGCAAAGGGCATAGTTTTAGGCTAGTTGAAAACAAGGCAAAGGTCTGAGCCCTACACTGACTGCCTAGCAATTTCTACCTCACTATTGACTTCATTTGAACGTAATCACCTCTCTAAAGGCTGTCTCTAAATGCAGTCATCTTCAGGAGTGTTGAGGGTTAGGATTCAACATATGAATTTAGTGAGGACACACTTTAGCCCATAATAAGCAGTGTAGCAACATGGAACCATGCTCAGCACCACTGGCCTGGGAGGTTTGAAAGGATGGGAGGTGGAAAGGAAAGATACAGTAGCAATTAGAACCAAAGGTGAGGTCTGGAGTTTAAAACCACCAGTTAGAACTGGGATTATTTTATGGGTTGATTTGTTCCTACTGCCCCTGGCCCCGCAACTCAATATCTTGAAATCTTATCCTCTACAACTCCAGAAATTAAAAGACGCTTACTCCTTGGAAGGAAAGTTATGACTAACCTAGATAGCATATGACAAAGCAGAGACATTACTTTGCCAACAAAGGTCCGTCTAGTCAAGGCTATAGTTTTTCCAGTGGTCATATATGGATGTGAGAGTTGGACTGTGAAGAAAGCTGAGTGCTGAAAAATGGATGCTTTTGAACTGTGGTGTTGGAGAAGACTCTTGAGAGTCCCTTGGACTGCAAGGAGATCCAACCAGTCCATCCTGAAGGAGATCAGTCCTGGGTGTTCATTGGAAGGACTGATGCTGAAGCTGAAACTCCAATACTTTGGCCATCTCATGTGAAGAGTTGACTCATTGGAAAAGACCCTGATGCTGGGAGGGATTGGGGAGAAGGGGACGACAGAGGATGAGATGGCTGGATGGCATCACCGACTCAATGGACATGAGTTTGAGTAAACTCCGGGAATTGGTGATGGACAGGGAAGCCTGGCGTGCTGCTATTCATGGGATCGCAAAAAGTCAGACATGACTGAGTGACTGAACTGAACTGAACAACTCCAGAATGTGACCTTATTTGGTAATCAAGTTAAAATGAAGTTATTAGGATGGGTCCTAATCAAATTTGACTGGTGTCCTTATAAAAGGGGAAATTTGAACACAGAGACACACAGAGAAGTAAAGTGGCGGAAATATGGAGGATTAGAGGGAGTGATCTATGAGTGTGCTCGGTCACTCAGTCGTGAGCGACTCTGATGTTGGACTGTAACCTGCCAGACTCCTCTGTCCATGGGATTTTTAGGGCAAGAATACTGGAATGGGTTGCTATTTCCTCCTCCAGGGAATCTTTCTTATCCAGGGATTGAACCTGAGTCTCCTGCAGTGGCAAGCAGGTTCTTTACCACTGTGCCACCTGGGAATCCAATTCATGAGCTAGGGAATGCCAAAGATTGTCAGTAAACTACCAGAAGCTGGGAAGAACACAGAAGGATTCCCTTACAGTTTTCAGAGGGAGCATTAGCTTGTTTTTTTCCCTCACAATTTAGATATTAGTTTTCATAACATCAAGGTTAGATTTTTCCAAATTTGGAATTTAAAAAAATTTTACTTACCCTTTTTTCTTGTATCTCAGACCTATCAAGGATTCTTTCTTTCTCTCTCTCTTTATAGTATAGACTTTAGAATTTCAATTAGTAAGAGTTAGGAGGTCGACTTCCTCAGTGTTTATCTAAAAATGTCTTTATTTTGCCCTTGTTCTTGAGAAGTAGTTCTGGGAAGTACATCTATTTAGCTTGACAGATGTCTTATCTTAGCGTTTTGAAGATACTTTCTTACTATTTTCTAACTTCCATTGTTGCTGCTAAGTCAGCTGTCACTCTAATTATAACTTGTTTGTGGTTATCTTTCCTTTCTCACTGTGGCTATCCTAAAGACTTCATTGCCTCTGATTTCTGCAGTTTTGCTATGATGTTGTCTAAGTACCTTCTTTTGTCTACCTTCTTTTTAGCTATTCTGCTTGGAAGTCATAGGAATTCCTGAATCTGAGGATTTGTGTCTTTCATAGTATTTGGAAAATGACTTTGTCTCTCTCTCTCTTTTTTATGGGGGAGGAAATGTGCTAATCTAAGCAAAAAACTAAGATCATGGCATCTGGTCCCATCACTTCATGGCAATAGATGGAGAAGAAATGGAAGCAGGGACAGACTTTGTTTTCTTGGTCTCCAAAATCACTGCAGATGGTGACTGCAGCCATGAGATTAAAAGATGCTTGCTCCTTGGAAGAAAAGCTATGACAAACCTAGACAGCATATTAAAATACAAAGACATCACTTTGCCAGCAAAGGTCTATCTGCTCAAAGCTATGGTTTTTCCAGTAGTCATATATAAATGTGAGAGCTAAACCATAAGCAAGACTGAACACTGAAGAACTGATGCTTTTGAACTGTGGTGCTTGAGAAGATTCTTGAGAGTCCCTTGGACAGCAAAGAGATCCAACCAGTCAATCCTAAAGGAAATCAACCCTGAATATTCGTTGGAAGGACTGACACTGAAGCTGAAGCTCTAATACTTTGGTTACCTGATGTGAAGAGCCAAATCTTTGGAAAAGAGCCTGATGCTGGGAAAGATTGAAGGCAGGAGGAGAAGGGGACGACAGATGATGAAATGACTGGATGGCATCATCACCTCAATATACATGAGTTTGAACAAGCTCTGGAAGATAGTAACAGACAGGGAAGCCTGTTGTGCTGCAGTCCATGGGGTCACAAAGAATCGAACCTAGATGAGCAACTGAATAACAAAAACGTGCTAATAAATTTTTTATTTTAAAACAGTTTTAGGTTTATAGAAGCACATAGATAGTGTGAAGATAGAAAGTAGTGCATATACCCCACACCCAGTTTCCCCATTATTAACATTTTGTATTAGTAAAGCATTCTCATTTGCTTTCAAATTCTGCTTCTCATCAGTTCTTTTTGTCCTCTTCTCCTATAACTCTCATTAGATGTACACTGGCATTTTACTCTATCTTAAATGCTCTCAGCCATTATTTCATAGTTTCTGTCTCTTTTGACACGTACTGTGTAATTTACTTAGACCTATCTTCCAGCTCACCAATTCTCTCTTCAGCTATGTCCATACTGCTGTTTAGCCCATTGATTAGTATTTTATATTTCATTTATAATAGTCTTTACTTCTATAAGTTCTATTTGGATATTTTTCAAATTTTATCTGAATCTTATCACTGATTGTCTGCTCTCTTTATTAGTATTTTTAACTGCTACTTTGTTTCTTTAAACATATTATATTCTACATTTGATAATCCAAATACCTGAAGTCTTTGTCATTTTGGCCTTTATTTTTAATACTGATTTATTCATAAAATATTGCTTCATTTTCTGTTTTGTGATCTTTTTTGTCCTTTGTAAAAATACGTATTTGCTACAACCCTATCAATGACAATTAAGGCCTGGGTTGAGAGTGCGACTAATGTTCACTTATGCCAAATGGAGGAACTACAGACAAGAATCACCTTAAGTGACAATACTTGGGTTGAGAGAGGGGATTACTTGTCTCGGTCTGAGAGACAGTTGTCCCTGTTGTCTTTCTCTGAGTGCCATGAAGTGTTTTGTTTTTCTAATTTCCTCTTCCTCAGTGGGTGTAACTCTTTTAAAAACCTATAAATACCTGTGATGGCCCTTGATCTGCCTCCCCACTTGGAACTCATCCCTCTGAGCACGGATATTCTAGATCAGTGGCCCCCAAACTCTCTGGCTCCAGGGACTGGCTCCATGGAAGACAGTTTTTCCACGGATCGGGGGAGATGGGGCAGGGGATAGTTTCAGGATGATTCAAGTGCATTACATCTATTGTGCACTTTATTTCTATTAGTATTACATCGGCTCCACCTTAGATCATCAGGCATTAGATCCTAGAGGTTGTGAACCTCTGTTCTAGGCCAGTGCCCCTAGGATTTTCTTGCTTCTGTATTGCGCTGAATTCCAAGTTCTGTATCTTGCCCACTACAATACTCTCTAAACCATACATAATGTATATACCTTATATTTATTATAAAACAGCCCCTAAAGTATATAATCATTTATATTATATGTACATATTTTGATAACATATAGCATATGTACATGTTTATGAATGAATACAATGGAGCGGTTATTAATATTATGCTGAAGAGGATACAGAAGGAGAAGGAAAAAAGGATGAGTTTATTCATAGTAGGGCAGCAACAGCAAAATAAGAGAAACAATAATTTGCCCCATGTATTACACTCATGATGTAGGGAACACGAGTGGGATAACTGTTTTAGCATTTGGCATGTTTTAAGGTAAATAAGAAGATAGAACTAAAGAATTCCAAATATGCCAGCAATAATTTATGGATGTCACGATTTTCACTTAAGGGAGGGGAGAGAAAGGCTGGAAGGATGAGAGGGCATTTTCTTCCCCCACCCCCATACCCACCGCCCCTCACTGCTCCTGACTTTGCCAGCACTTGAGCCTTGACAGGAAACTAAAAGAAAGGTGATATTAGCAACCTCAGGCACATGACTTCTTAACCCAACACTTCTTAATCCACTTCTTAGCTCTGTTTTCAATCACACTTAGGATAAGGTGCCTGTTTACCTTTCCGGCTCACTATCTGAGCTGCCATTGTTCCTGTTTCTCTCAAAGTTGGTCTCCAGTTCTCAGAATCTCTCTTCTCAACTCTCCTGACAGTCCTTTTCACAGATACATAGATACATTTCTCTGGGTTCTGCCTTGGATCTGTGTGCCCAAGTGAGCAAGGCAGCACATGGCTGTAGAATTGGCCGTCCCTGAAATGCGGTCAGATGACGAGAGAGGGAGTGTGCTAAGGCCTCCAGCGCCCGGGGGTACAGTGGCATCCTATCTTTATGTGCAATTTGAAGTCAGCTTGCCTTTGAATGAGACAGGTCTGAACCACTGCTGGTGCTGAAATAAACTCTTTGTTTACTCCGAGCCCAAAGGAACACACATTCAGCTCATCTCTGTTGAGAAGACTGTGTTCCTGTGACAATCAAAGAGGCTTCACTGTTGGCAATGAATAGGAGGTTCTGTTACGGTGAAGATGGTCCAGGACTTTTATGTTCCATTTGTGGCTTCTCAAAGCTGAAACCCTGGTGAACTTTCCCTCTCTTTTTCTAGGTCATAAAGAGGAAACCTGGTTTCTAGAAGACTGTGAAGAGGTAAAATATCTCAAAAATATAAAATTCTTTCTGAAATATTTTAATCAGAGAATGGTGCTATATTTTGTGAAATCATTACAAAATGAATTTTGCTACAATGGAGACAAAGACAGACTAACAGCAATAAAGCACAGGCTTACCTTGAAAGACAAAAAGATAAACCTTACTGGCCATTTGTAAGCTTCTATAAATTCTCTGTTTATATCATCTTTATTTTTTATTTTACTTTTAAAAATTTTATTTATTTGGCTGCGCTGGGTCTTGGTTATGGCACTTGGTTTGTTGTTGGCCAAAATCTTGGCTTTCTCTGCCCCCTGAAGCTGAATAAAAAGTGCAGAGATAGAGTTTGGAGGAAGTACAAAGGTGGCTTTAATTTTCAACTGGTGGAGAGGGGAACATAATAGACTCCTGCCTCAAGAACTGTGCCCACCGCCTGCATGAGGCGTCTAGGGGCTTACATAAGATAAGGGCTTGTAGTCAGGAGTCTATGACGAGGAACAAAGGTGTTAGAATTTTGATTTCTTCTTCTAGGATTGTTTCAAAGACAGTAATAGGCTGGCGTCGGTAACCCAGTAGTTGGGTCTAACAGTTTGGTGGCTCTGTGGTCTTCTTTCTGATGTGTAACTACGGCGAACTATGAGAGGAAGGGTGTTGTAAGGGTAAACACCAGATAGGGGATGTGTTTAGCATAGAGTCAAAGGAAAAGAGGTGCCAAGCGTAACTCCTGCAGAGTCAGGGGGCAGAAAAGCAAACATACATGTTAGGAGCAGTTAAAAGTAAAAAAAAAAAATAGAAATATTCAGGCCTACTTCTTATTCTCTTTATCTTCTTTGTTCTCAGGAAAAGAAAAGAAAAAAAAACTCATTCCTCTTTTTTTTTGCTTTTCACTGTTCAATCTTCCTGCTGTGTGGGGGATCTTTTTAGTTGTGGCTTACGGAATCTATTAGTAGTTCCCTGCTCAGAGATTGAACCCAGGCTCCCTGCATTGGGAACACGGAGTCTTAGCCTCTGGATCATCAGGGAAGTTCCTATATCATTTTTAAATCTTCTTTTTTTTTTTTTAGGTTCGGTTCAGTTCAGTTCAGTAGCTCAGTCATGTCCGACTCTTTGCGACCCCATGAACCACAACACGTCAGGCCTACCTGTCCATCACCAACTCCTGGAGTCCACCCAAACCCATGTTAGGTTATCTTGTTAAAAATTCACCTCTCTTACTGATTTCCATCTATTTGGATAATATTCTCCAACTTGGTGACTTTTTTTTTTTAAGACCTTTTTATTTTTTTACTAGAGAGGTTTTTAATTTTATAAGCTCAAATCTGTCAATCTTTTTCTTTATGCTTCCAGAGTTTTTTGGGTTTTGGTTTTTCTTGTTTAGAAGGGCCTTTCTTATCTCAGGATTACAAAGATATACTCTAATTATCTAGGTTATCTTTTTACACCTTGATCTTTAATCTATCTGGAATTTATTTTTGTGGATGGTGTAAGAATCCAGCTTAATTTTTTTCTCTTTATGAATATCCCTCATTGCTCCTTACAGGCCTATTTGGCTGCCTTGAAAAGATAAGCCTGGGAATGATCAGCCTACAGTATATTCCTGAGGTCAGCAGCAAGAATCTGTTCTGTCCTTGCTGCATAAGTGGCGGGGTTATTTTCAAGTAGAAAAAGTGCAAGTGAAACGTTGGTTTACTTGAATGTTTAGTTGTAACAAACATGAATAACTTGCTGTTTTTCTTCCAAAAGGTACTCTGACTATAGGACTCTACTGCTTCAAATTCATTTCCTTTCAATTTCTAAAGGAATTATTATACATTTGCTTTATATCCTGAACATTGTGAATGATCATACAAGATAACAGCTCCTCTGCTCAAAATGCTTAGTCTTATGGAAAAACCAATTGTATATCAATATCTATTTCTATGTAATACAAATATATACATATGCAGCTGAGTTGAATAAGCACTCTAAAGCAGTATATATTAATGCACTATGAGTGATCTAATGAATTCCTGCATCCCCTCCAAGTCCTCGAGAGGGTAGGATGGTGTCACTGTCATTTTCATTTGCCTGGAACAAAGTAGTAGGTAAGTAACTTTAGGTTGAATGGAATTGAAATAGTAGGTAGCATCAAATTTGAGACAAGAGAGAACTTCATAGTGAATAAAGGTCAAAAGATACTTCCTAGAGGCAATGCTTTGCTGGCCTTATGGATCCAGGAAGATGGAAAAGAGGAAGGAGGGGCTGCCAAGGTCATCTGACCCTGAGTATTCCTGTAGCCATGTATGGATGTGAGAGTTGGACCATAAAGAAAGCTGAGGGCCGAAGAATTGATGCTTTTGAACTGTGGTGTTGGAGAAGACTCTTGAGAGTCCCTTGGACTGCAAGGAGATCCAACCAGTCCATCCTAAAGGAAATAGGTCCTAAATATTCATTGGAAGGACTGATGCTGAAGCTGAAACTCTGATACTTTGGCCACCTGATGTGAAGAACTGACTCATTGGCAAGGACCCTGATGCTGGGAAAGATTGAAGGTGGGAGGAGAAGGGGATGACAGAGGATGAGATGGTTGGATGCATCACTTACTTGATGGATATGAGATTGAGCAAGCTCCGGGAGTTGGTGATGGACAGGGAGGCCTGGTGTGCTGCAGTCCATGGGGTCGCAAAGAGTCAGACATGACTGAGCAACTGAACTGAACTGAATTGTCTCCCTTGAAACCAATTTTCACTGTTCTCACATATTAGTTCAGGTTGTCTGGGAGGGAGCTGAAGAGCTGCGAACATGATGTTGATCTCCCTCAATCATCAAATGCTCCCAGAACCTGGTAGGTTTTCAGACCCGTGGAAATAAATTCTCTGGGAGCAACTTCCCCACTGACTCTCCTCTCTGCAGGAGTGACCAGCCAAGCATGAGGTGCACGCAGGACTCCATCTGTCACAGGGCATTAGCGCTGTGAGTATACAACCATGCTCACCGAGCAGAAGATACAAAGCACCCTTGGCCATCTCGGCACAAGCCTGAGTCTGACCTCTCCTCTCAGAGCCAGTTCCAGTGTCAGTCACCAAACAGCAGCAGGCTTTCTGCCCAGGCACAGGAGCAGCACAGCTGGCCCTGAAGATGCTGACCCTGCATGTCAGCTCTGAGGGGAGCAGGAAAAAGATGCTGAAGACAACAGAATGGACCTCATGCCCTAGGTCAGAGGCCCCTGAATTTGCCCGGGACATTTCCTGGGTCAGGAGGACTCTGGGACAGGAGGAGTGTGGCTGTGGTCTAAGCCTGGGGAATACAGGCCCACGCAGACCAAGCAGCATCCTTCTCTGCTAATGAGGACCCTGCGCCCAGACTGTTGGAGCAGGGAGGTGGAAAATTGGACATCCTCCTTGCTTTAATTCAGATCATCATGGCCATGATGGCTGCTCTCCTAAGACCACTGGGACTGGTTGTACTGTTCAGCAGTATCGTTTAAGCTTCTCTTAAAAAAACCCACAAAACCCCAGAGCAGGCCCAGGAAAATCTGCCCTCTGCTCATGGTCACATGCAAGAAAGATTGACTTTATACAAATATTTGACCTTCATTTGATAGAGACACTTCCATGCAAACACACACGCATGCACACATAGCCAGCTACTTAAAATGTTTCTTCTAATACCTATTTTTTTTAATGAGAAGTTGATCTCAGCTTCAGAGATTCTTTTTTTTTTTTTAATAGTTGTTTATTTATTTATTTGGCTGAGTCTGGTCTTAGTTGTGGCACACAGGATCTTCCTTGCATCATGTGGGATCTTTCGGTGTGTTACATGGACTCTCCAGTTGCGGCACATGGGCTTAGTTGCCCTGAGGCACGTGGATCTTAGTTCCCTGACCAGGGATCAAACCCATGTCTCCTGCAAGATGAATTCTTAACCACTGGGCCACCAGGGAAGCCCCTCTTTCAGTGATTCTGCTTGCCATGGAGCACTCTGGCTCCAAATCTTTCCTTGACTGATGTTTTTTGTCCTTTGAGGCTTACCTGGTGGCTCAGCTGGTAAAGAATGTACCTGCAATATGAGTGACTCGAGTTTGATCCCTGGGTTAGGAAGATCCCCTGGAGAAGGGCATGGCAACCCACTCCAGAATTCTTGCCTGGAAAATTCAGCTTATATGTCACCCCCTTCTGAGAGTCCTTTCCTATCTAGTCTAGGACATACCCTTCAGCCCAGACTCCCCATTCACCCTGTGACTTCCTTTTTGAAGGAAAGGAAGAACTAGATATAATTTATTTCATTTTATCAGAACTAAATATAATTGGAAGTTATCTCTTTCACTCATTCATTCCTCTGCTCACTTGTTTATCAGATGCCTGCCTCCACTAGAAGATAAGCTTCGTGGGAACAGAAAACTTATCTTACTCACTCTCTCCCCAGCTCCTAAAACAGTGTTTGGCAAGAGTAAACGTTCAATAAACATTCGCTGAATGAACAAATGAAAACCTGTCAGACTTCATTTAGCAAAGCAGCTTTGATTTTGCTGCTGCCTCAAGCGAACATCTTATTTCCCTTCCTTTTCTTTTTTTTCCACAGCCCAATGCTTTGTCTCCACTTTTGATAGCTTCTTCCTCAGTCTGGCTTCATATCTGGCCCCACTGCCTCTGTAAAGCAGATCTCTTGAAGGTCACCTATGTCTCCTTCATGGTCAGACTCAGCAGCCTTTCATTGACCTCTGCTTATTTGACTAATCTTCAGATTTGGCAGTGAGGACGTTTCTTGAGAGGGTTTCCCAGGTGGCTCAGTGGGTAAAGAATCTGCCTGCAATGCAGGAGATGCAGGCAGACTCGGGTTCGATCCCCTGGTCAGGAAGATCCCCTGGAGGAGGACATGGCAACCCACTCCAGTATTCTTGCGTGGAGAATCCCCATGGACAGAGGAGCCTGGTGGGCTACAGTCCATAGAGTCACAGAGAGTTGGACACAAGTGACTGAGCATGCACCCACACCCTTCTTGTGATGCTTCTCATGAATGAAGCCCTAGTAAGCTGAGCCCTCGCTCTTCTCTCTGTTTTTATCTTGCCTGCTATGTGTCTGTTCTCCCCAAGTGTTCCTTTACCTGCTATCCTTATGGCTTTGTTTCCCACTCTGTCCTCTTTACATCGTAGGTGGTATCTACTACGCTGTCTCCATCCCAGGTCTCAGTCGTGGAAAGTACATATGGGAGTCAGAACAGCAGTTCACAGATGACATTTCTTTTACTCTAGCACGTGTATGGTGGTTTTTCTGCATTCTCCTGAGCCCAAGGATGATCAAGTGACTCACTTTTGCCAATGAAATGTGAAGGGAAGAAAGGCGTGTGTCACTTCCAGGAAGCAGTGTTATGAACTGGCTCCTGATTGCCCATGTTTCCCTTGCCCAGGCTCTCTGATCACTGAGAACAACCTAAAATGAAGTCACCGTGAAACTACATCTCTGAGTAATTAGGGTGAACGGAGCCTCCCTGCTGAATTGCAGCGACCATGGAGTGTGAGTTATGAATAAGCACTGCTATTTCAAGTCACTGGGATTTTTGGTGCTGCTTCTTATAGCAACATAACCTGGCCTAACCTGACTAATACAACAACTCAGTCTGACTTTTTTGGAAGCTCAGTGCCCACTTCTCCAACTGCCTTCGAGATTTCTATCTGCTTTACTTAGAGAAGTATAAGCCTAAAATATCTCTATTTATATTCATCATTTTCTTCCCCAACTCTGAAACATCCTTCTTCCCTGACTTTCCTTTTTTGGCTAATGGCACCAACACACTTCTCAAAACTTAAACTTATGCCGTCAGTTACCACATGTGGTCCATCTTTTATTTACACCCTGCTGAGTTGTTTCCAGTGGTCCCTCACGGGTCTTAACCTTGGCTAGTACACTGCAGGGTCCACCCTAGACAGGTACGCTACTGGATCAGTCCTAGACTAGTGCACCTCTTGAGTCATCTCACTGTCTCCATTCTCTTTACTTTATAATCAACTCTTTTCCCTTTATCATTGGCTATTCATGAATATGATAAAAGTAAATATCCAGATTGTATTATTCCTTTGTTCAAAAACTTCAATGTGCCACCACTGTCTACTGAATCAACTCTCAGTCCTTGGTCTAGCATTTAGACCCCCTTTTTTTCTCACCTCTAATCTGCTCTCTGACTACTCCTTTGTATGGATCGTACATTAGCATTAAACCACTTAACTCACTATAAATGAAATATACTCTGAGCTAGTTTGCCTCTGGTACACTTAGAATTAATTCCTTGTCCTTGCTTTTCTTTCCACATGCCTGTTGAAACCCAAGTGAGTGAAGTGGCTCAGTCGTGTCTGACTCTTTGTGAGCCCATGGACTGTAGCCTACCACGCTCCTCCTTCCATGGGATTTTCCAGGCGAGAGTACTGGAATGGGTTGCCCTTTCCTTCTCCAGAGAATCTTCCCAATCCAGGGATTGAACCTGGGTCTCCTGCATTGTAGGCAGATGCTTTACCATCTGGGTCACCAGGGAAGTCCTTGAAACCCAAATCCACCTCCAAAATCCTGCCGAGATGCCTGATCTCTCCAACCGACCGTGACTCTCCTCTCTTCTGAGCGCTCAGGTACTTGCTTTGCTCAACTTCTTACTGTCCCAGTAATTTCTGCAGGATTCTCATCTCTCCTACAGTAACCTTGCCTCTTTGAACTCACCATATCCTGAACACCTTTGACTTCCCCACAGAACAGAGTTCCTAACTTTTATTGTTCTTCCATAAACACTAGTTGAGTGAAGAAGCTCCAGGACATGACCTCAATTCGCAGAAAAGTTGTGTGACTAAGCGAAGTGAATGCATGTGGGAATTTCACAGTTTGACAAAATGGAGAGCTGTATCATGTCTAAGCAATAATCAGTGTTATTACTGTTGTCTTTTTGGGTCTGCATCTAATACAAAAATGGGCCATCACCAGGCTATGAAATTTCATTTGATGTGAATTAGAGAAGTATTGCTGGTGGTAATGACCACCTAAATATTAGAAACATCTGTGGCTCACCATCATTAGCTTTCCCCAGTGTGGTTTATTAAAGAAATACTGTCAGATCCCAGCTGTATACTTAAGGCTGTTTATTTATAGCACAGTCAGTACTGGAGCAGTAACTGGAAACCCTCAAATCTCCCTGCTGTCACTGGTTTACAGGGGAAAAAAAAATCTTATTATTGAAATGACTCCTTTTTAACCTTACTCTTACTCCTTACTCTTGGATTTCAGTTTTTCACCATAGCCATCTAACCCTGGGAATACGGGTGACATACACTGTAAAGCAATGAGTGACCACAGAGCTCATGACTCTCTAAAGGAACACAAATGCAGACAACCATGAACGTGAACTTGCTCTGCGAACTCTCCACATCAGTGGCTCTTTAAAGTGTAGTCCCAGACCAGTAGCACCAGCAGCACATGGATCCTTGTTGGAAACGCAGATTCTTGAGCCCATTCTCAGACCTACCAACTCAGCAACTCTGGCAATGGGGCCTAGACATCTGTATTTTAACAAAGTCTTCCTGTTAGATGGACACTCAAGTTTGACAACCGGTGCTCTATACCGTGTGTTAAGATCTCAAGTCAAGAGAACTGAGTAAAGTTCATTACTCGCGGGGTAAAAGATGTCTCTGGGTTTTAGACTGTTTATCTGTTCTTAATATATTAAGCCTATTGCTGCCCTGACACAGTTTGTGTGTATGTGTGTGCTTAATGAAAGTATTCATATGAACATTTTTGACGAAAAGATTGATGTCACAGCTTAACAGATATTCTGAATTGTACATTATGTCACAGTTTTAGCTTGTCTCTTGGGTTAAGTAGACGCTCATTCAAAGCAGCTTAAATTGGGGGGAGGGAATTACTGTGAGCGGTCAGGTGAAGTGAGTAGGAGATCCTTTGGATATCTCAGAAGAAGAGATCTAAAACAGGATGAAGCCTCACGCAGTCTGTAGCTGACTGATGGTTCTGAGTTTGAGTTTGGTCAAAGTATCCTGGAAGAGCTGCAATACCACACCATGACTGTGATGCAGTTGCAGTCTCATCTGTCTGCTTTTTAAAAATCCTACTATCAACTTCCTCTGTTTAATCATGTTTTTTGTGCTCCACAATTTTGGGTTGTAGGGTTAATTCTTTCAGTGTTTTTCTTTTGAGAGAAAGAGTATGACAGGATCAACTTCTCTTTTGGGTCCCGCATTATTGGTCGTTTTTGGTGAGAGTCAAATATTTACTTGATAACTGGTACTGTGCAGACCTAAACCAATCAAACTGGAGAATCAACATATTAGAAAAGATGCCAATTAGATGCCAAAAGATGCCGATTAGAATGCACGCTGACTGAAAACACCCGGCATGGCCATACCACAGCATTCCTGCTGAATATCAGGCTGCAAAAGCGCTGCTTAGATCCGTCCGTTTTGAATGGACTTTGGGCAGAGCAAAAGGATCAATATAAGCAGAAATGACAGGGATTTTATTGCTCAATAGCATAACCACAGAGCTTGGCTCAGTGCCTGGCACATAGTAGACACTCACTAAATGCTTCTCAGGGCATTTAATTTGGAAACTATGCTTCTAAATATTTAAATAATACCTGTACTTAAAATTCAAGCTCTGAGTTAATTATTTTGTCCCTTTCTTACAATTGGCCCCTGAGTCTGCTTATCTATTCCTCCTGCTCTAACCCCTGCCTCACCAGCATCGCATGAACCATTTCAACAACCTTCTAGTTCATCTTCCTATCTCTAGAATCTTTCTCTCTGATACAACTCATATATTCTCTCCAAAGCATCTCTCTATTGCAACGTTTAAATATTCCAGTCACTTATCCATTCTTCTGTTTGAGGATATGGTAATGAATAGAAAAATTATAAAGACATACATAAAGATGGCAAACAGAAATACAGGATTGTAGTTGCTTCTCGAGGTATAAGGAGGAATTAGAAAAAGGTTCAATCAGCTAATGTAATTCGTTATGTGCTATAAATTTAAAATTAGCTTACATACTTACCCTTATAAAACACAAAAGAGTTGATTTTTTAAATTTTATTTTTATTTTTTTATTTTTGGCTGCTCTGGATCTTCGTTGCTTTGCACAGACTTTCTCTAGTTGCAAAGAGTGGAGGATACTCTTCCTTGCGGTACATAGGCTTCTCAGTTGCACAGGCTTATTTGCTCCACAGCATATGTACTCATCCTAGACCAGGAATTGAACCTGTGTCCCCTGCATTGGCAGGCAACTTCTTATCCACTGTGCCACCAGGGAGTTCCAAAAGAGTTGATGTTATTGTGCTATTATTAGTAGTACTACCATTAAAATAAATAAGTAACATTTTAGCTGCAGATTCCTGCTTCTAGTTGTAAAAGTAATGCTGGACTTACCTTCCTTCTAAAAGCAACTGTAAAACTGAGCAATATATATGAAGCAACACTTTCCAGGTATGAAACAACAGTGTAGAACTGTGAGCTTGAGAGGAAGAAATTCCTGGGCATTCTGGCTTTCTATCTGGAGACACTTTCCTGGCTAAGCATAAGGAGATACAGACCAAGCATAGTCATCATCCTGCTGAGCTAAGGAATCAAGGAGCAGCATTCTGGGCTGCTGAAGCAGCTGGAATTTTTGGACAGGATACCTGAGAAAAGGAAGCTGTACAGAGAGGTGACCTTAGAAGCCAGCATGTTAACTCACGTCAGTTCCTTGGCTGAGGACAGTGCTGTATATAAAAAGGCTAGACTTTAGAGAAGAAATATTTTGAGGAGATTAGCTGAGAGATGATACTGGGAGATGTTGAACTGTAGATCAGCCAGAGTGGAGACTTCTTGAGTAATTTGCACATTCAGTTGTTATTCCAGAAAAATCATGACTTAAGGAGGAGAGTCATGCTCTAAGACTAAACTCAAAACTGAAACAGACCTGCCTACCATAGAATGAGACAAGTCTGATGTGACCCAAAGACTTTACCAATGACTTAACAGTAATGTGAATATAAAAAAAGCACATCTAGGTAGAATGTAATCAAACCACTGAAAACCAAAAATGAAAAGAAAATCTTTAAAGCAGTCATAGTTTTAAAAATTTGTTTAAAAATCAGAAAGAAGAGTACAAATAATGGCTGACTTCTCATCACAGATAACAGAGGCCAGAAGGCAATGGAATGATATCTTAAAGTTGTATAAAACAAAACACAGAATTCCTACAATGTATTGTGATGGCAGGAGCAGTAGCTACCATTTTGTAACCAGGAAGTAACTTTGAAGAAAAAATAGGCCTGTATTTTAAGGCTCCTTTTACTGGGGACTCTGTTACCTATGACTGAACACAATCTCTAATTAATATAGGAAATAACTTTGGTTGAGCACTTATTATATACTAAGCTATGTTGGATGTGGTCATTTCAACCCCCGAGGTCCAGAAGTGAGCTTTCTATGCCTCTGTTTACAGATGAGTAAACTAAAACAGAAAAGTGAGCAGTAAACAGAAAAGCTCATCTCTTTTACGCAAACTTCCTAAAGAAAATTTACTAGTTCTTCCTCTGAATGCACCTGTCTAGTACATATCTTATCTAGCAACTGACATACAGACATAGAAGAAGACATTTGGGGTGTATCAGAGTATCGCTTTGCAGCCTGGAATGGTATCTGATTCACCATGGCATTGCAGGTGCCTGAAGAATTTAATGTATATTTTTAAAAAGTAAAATCAAGAGAATACACTGTCTTGTAGTATGTTCTCTAGAGTTGTCACTGTTCAGAAGACCCAGTTGTGTAGTGGAGACAAGAACCAGTGGCAAACAGGGGAAAGTTTTACCACTGGGAAACCAAGAACCGAGAAGTTTTTACAATCTTCAGTCTCCCGCCAGGACCACTGCTTGCTGATGTCTCAATGCTTCTTAGACTCTTGAGTTCTACTCTGTTTCTACCAGTGTAACTCATTATATTAACAGAATGTAGGAGAAAAAAAAGCACAGACCTATCTCAGTTGAAGGAAAAAGGCATCTGACAAAATTTAACATCCATTCATGACAAAAGCCCTCAGCAAATTAAGGATAAAAGGAAGCATCCTCAATATGATAAAGCGCATGTGCAACAATCCTACAGCTAACATAGCACTTAATGGGTAAATATTGAATACTTACCCCTGCCAAGACTGGAAGTCTTGGGCAGGACTTCCAGGAAAGCTTTCAAAATAGAAGTTTCTGCCACCATCACAAAGTAAAACATTCCTATGAAATCTTATAAGCTGTAAAATGACTTAAAGCAAAGAAGCGATTACCTTAGGACCTGTCTTGCTAAGGGATGCACAGAATAAATGGAGGTAAAGCAAGGTGCTCACAGACACAGTTCGAAGCTGTGGCAGCTTGATGCTGAGATGGTAAGTGCAGTCCCTGGGGAAGGAGCTTGGCAGGGTCGCTGTTGCTGCCTGGTGTACCTACTGACTCTAGAAGTGAAAGTGAAAGTCGCTCAGTCGTGTCTGACTCTTTTCAACCCCATGGACTGTACCATGGAATTCTCTAGGCCAGAGTACTGGAGTGGGTAGCCTTCCTCTTCTGCACAGAATCTTTCCAACCCTGGAATTGAACCCAGGTCTCCTGCATTACAGGGGGGTTCTTTACCAGCTGAGCCACAAGGGAAGCCCAAGAATACTGGAGTGGGTAGCCTATCCCTTCTCCAGTGGATCTTCCCAACCCAGGAATCGAACTAGGGTGTCCTGCATTGCAGGCAGATTCTTTATCAAACTGAGCTATCAGGGAAGCCCACTGACTGTATAAGGCACTGCTAACAAACGCTGAACACTATTTTTGCTTTCACAAAAAGTGAAAAGAGTACTAATGTAGGTTTTTCCTGAAGGTGAAGTGGTACCAAGTGGAGGATGCCTGTGTTTCCCCATCTGACTGTGCCCTTTACTCCTCCTGAAGAACAAGATCTTCAGTTTTGTGAGTTTGGAATTATTTCTCTAACAGTCTTGAGGCACCAAGTTTGTACCTAAAGATTGACTGCATGGTCAACCTTGAGTTCTTGGCACTTCTCAGAACTCAGAACATTCAGGATCAACCAGTCCTTCCTCTGGCCCCCATGTCCCCACATCACTGGGGACTTGGGGGGCTGCTTTGATTTCTGTTTGGTTAGTTTTGTTTACTATGTCACAAGCAACTTACATAAGCATCCTGGCTGTTATCATCAGGGCTCCACTGGAGTCTTCAGGGATCCTGATGTTCTTGAGTGGGTGCCCAAGAAGTCTTTAGTCCCCGGCAGCCCATCAGTCAGACTTATGACAGAGGGGAGCCCAGACTCTGGAGGTGAGACCCAGAAAAGAGTCTGACCCACTTCTTGCTTAGGAAGCATCCAGAGAAGCTGCATGAATAGGAAAGTGAGGATCTGCCCACGGGGATCCTGAGGTCGCCCTGCTCCCATCTAGGGTTATCTTCCAGGATCTGGGACTTCCCCTCCCACTGCCGATGCTCCAGGACACACAGAGCCAGCCCATATGGAGTGAACTCTCCCAGGGTATTTTTAAAGTCCTAGCTTTTGGATGACTGCCCAGCTCTGCCGGCCCAGCTGCTCCCATCTGAGAAGGCCCTGAGCTACCTTCCTGCTCGAGATTTCTCACTGTCATCATTCTTGCGTGCAGGCCTGACAGTGGGCTGCTGAAACCATTGGGAGAACCTTCATTTCCAGGAGGGGAATTAGACAAAGTCTGCTGTTAGCTCAGCAGAACCACCTCCATATCCAGCAGTTAGTGCCCTGAATTTACAGACGGACCTGTTTGTTTCTTTAGGAGAACTTGTAACGTCAGTGAGACAGACCAGCTAAGGATAAAACAATTTTCAAGACATTTTAATTAATTGCTTACACTCATAATAGTTAAGTTGGTGACGGACAGGGAAGCCTGGCGTGCTGCAGTCCATGGGGTTGCAAAGATTTGGACATGACTGAGCGACTGAACTGAACTGATAGTAGTTGAAATTTGCAAGCCCTTATTTTGTACTTTCATCGTGCTGTGTGTTCTACATACATACTCTCATTTAATCCTATGACAACCCAAAGCATTGGATAGTTTTACTCTTTCTATTTTGCAGTGGTGGTACTGAGACTCAGAATATAAATGATATTGTCAAGGACGAACACTAAGTAAGTGGCAGAACTGGGAACCAGCCAATAGGATGCAATTCTAAAGCACACAAACAAACAAAAATCCCAAAACTAGTTTGCTAAGTAGAAGCTAGTCATTTACACTCTTGGGAGTAAGTCACTATTTCATTTCATAGTTATTACAATGAAGAAGGAAGATACTGGTCATGATCAGACTTCTAGTGCCCTAGAGCTTTTAATTGATGTGTTGAAAAATTCAGAGGATATAACGATGATTCCAAGGCAGGTGTGGTAATGGCCAAAGAAGCATGCAAAAACCAAGGAAAAACAAATCATCCTAATATTCCAACAAGAAAGAAGGGAACGACAGACAAAACAGAAACATATAAACCAAACATGTAGGTGAAAAGTCTAATTACAGAGAGGTTCCACTGATGAGCTCTGATGAGAAAAGGAAGAGGCAGGCGTCCATCAGTGAGGCAAGGGGCATCTGGGTGAGTATCTATGGGAAGGGTGGCAGAGGTTGGAATATGGTGAACCAGGAAAAATGCTGACGGTAATAAAAATGGCTCTTTTAACAGCCCTCAGAATGGGAGAAAATAATAGCAAATGAAACAACAAAGGATTAATTTCAAAAATATACAAGCAGCTCCTGCAGCTCAATTCCAGAAAAATAAATGACCCAATCAAAAAATGGGCCAAAGAACTAAACAGACATTTCTCCAAAGGAGACATACAGATGGCTAACAAACACATGAAAAGATGCTCAACATCACTCATTATCAGAGAAATGCAAATCAAAACCACAACGAGGTACCATTACATGCCAGTCAGGATGGCAGCTATCCAGAAGTCTACAAGCAATAAATGCTGGAGAGGGTGTGGAGGAAAGGGAACCCTTTTACACTGTTGGTGGGAATGCAAACTAGTACAGCCACTATGGAGAACAGTGTAGAGATTCCTTAAAAAACTGGAAATAGAACTGCCATATGACCCAGCAATCCCACTCCTGGACATACACACCAAGGAAACCAGATCTGAAAGAGACACATGCACCCCAATGTTCATCGCAGCACTGTTTATAATTGCCAGGACATGGAAGCAACCTAGATGCCCATCAGCAGATGAATGGATAAGGAAGCTGTGGTATATATACACTATGGAATATTATTCAGCCATTAAAAAGAATTCATTTGAATCAGTTCTAATGAGATGGATGAAACTGGAGCCCATTATACAGAGTGAAGTAAGCCAGAAAGATAAAGACCAATACAGTATACTAATGCATATATATGGAATTTAAAAAGATGGTAATGATAACCCAATATGCAAAACAGAAAAAGAGACACAGATATACAGAAGAGACTTTGGGACTCTGTGAGAGAAGTCGAGGGTGGGATGTTCTGAGAGAACAGCATTGAAACAAGTATATTATCAAGGGTGAAACAGATCACCAGCCCAGGTTGGATGCATGAGACAAGTGCTTGGGGCTGGTGCACTGGGAAGAACCAGAGGGATGGGATGGGGAGGGAGGTGTAAGGGGGGATCAGAATGGGGAACACATGTAAATCCATGACTGATTCATGTCAATGTATGGCAGAAACCACTACAATATTGTAAAGTAATTAGCCTCTGACTAATGAAAATAAATGGAAAAAAAATGGCTCTTTTAGGGCTTTGGGGACTAGGAGGTTTCAAAGACCCACAGCTCAGAGGTAATGGTGGAAAAATATGAAAGCATTTTCTAATTCTCTCTTGTTTCTTTTGTCTGAGACTTGGAGAAGAGTCTTTAATGGGAAATGGCAGGACAAAACAGAAAAACAAAAACAGCTAAAGAACAGGATCCAATGCCCATGATAAAGAAAAGAACTACCATTAGTTAGTACCTAGTTCATCATCAGATATGCAGATGACACCACCCTTACAGCAGAAAGTGAAAATGAACTAAAAAGCCTCTTGAAAGTGAAAGAGGAGAGTGAAAAAGTTGGCTTAAAGCTCAACATTCAGAAAACTAAGATCATGGCATCTGGTTCCATTACCTCAGAAGAAATAGATGGGGAGACAGTGGAAACAGTGTCAGACTTTATTTTTTTGGGCTCCAAAATTACTGCAGATGGTGACTGCAGCCATGAAATTAAAAGACGCTTACTCCTTGGAAGGAAAGTTATGACCAACCTAGATAGCATATTAAAAAGCAGAGACATTACTTTGCCAACAAAGGTCTGTCTAGTCAAGGCTATGGTTTTTCCAGTGATCACGTATGAATGTGAGAGTTGGACTGTGAAGAAAGCTGTGCACAAAAAAATTGATGCTTTTGAACTGTGGTGTTGGAGAAGACTCTTGAGAGTCCCTTGGACTGCAAGGAGATCCAACCAGTCCATCCTAAAGGAGATGAGTCCTGGGTGTTCATTGGAAGGACTGATGCTGAAACTGAAACTCCAGTACTTTGGCCACCTGATGCGAAGAGTTGACTCATTGGAAAAGACCCTGATGCTGGGAGGGGTTGGGGGCAGGAGGAGAAGGGGACGACAGAGGATGAGATGGCTGGATGGCATCACTGACTTGATGGGCATGAGTTTGAGTAAACTCCGGGAGTTTGTGATGGACAGGGAGGACTGGCATGCTGTGATTCATGGGGTTGCAAAGTCAGACACGACTGAGCGACTGAACTGAACTGAACTGAACTGAGTTCGTGCCAAGCCCATATCCATGTCCTCATTAGACTCAAATAATAACTCAGAGGTACTATAACCAGCAATTCCTTCCTCCTTCCCCGTCTCTCCTCTCACCCCTGTGCTCTGTTAGCACCTTTCAGTAGGAGGCACATAAAACAAAAGTAGTAAATCTGTATTTCAGCAAGTCATTTGAGAATGACTCTGTGGATTGCCTGAGGATAAAGAGGGAAGATGCATGGTGGATGATGGTAAGGTGAAGTGGTCTCGCAATTGATTGAACAACTCTGCTGTCAGGGGGCCCCAGAGGTTTGCATCTGGATATACCACTTAGTAGGGCTTCCCTGGTAGCTAATCTGAAAGAATCCACCTGCAGTGCAGGAGACCCTGGTTCAATCCCTGGGTCAGGAAGATCCCTGGAGAAGGGATATTCCACTCCAGTATTCTTGCCTGGAAAATTCTACTGACAGAGTCTGGCAGGCCACAGCCCATGGGGTCCCAAAGAGTTGGATACAACTGAGCGACTAAGCATAGCACAGCATACTCCTTATCTGATGGGAAACTTTGTTCACATTATTTAAGCTCTTTGAGCTGCAGTTTTCTTATCTGCAAAATAAAGATAATAACATGATTTACTTCGCAAGGATTGTTAGATTTCATATATTAAAGGCATCTTGTGGCTCAAACAGTAGACTGCCTGTAATGTGAGAGACCCAGGTTCAATCCCTGTGTCAGGAAGATCCCCTGGAGAAGGGAATGGCAACTCAATTTTTGAGCATTTTTACCTGGAGAATCATAAGGACAGAGGAGCCTGGCGGCTACAGTCCATGGGATCACATAGAATTGGACATGACTGAGCGACTAACACATTTACTTGAATAAACTATAATGTATTACATGTCAATAAATATTAATGTCCAGCAATATTATCAGTAGAGGGTCAAAGCTTTGATCTTAACCTTATTTTAGTCAACATTTAATAATGGAAGAAAACAGAGGAAACACCTTTATTAAATTTTCACGTAACCCAGAGCAGTCAATGAAAGCAGATACATTTGATATTCTTAATAATTCAGAGTTTATGCTAAAGTTAGGCTGGAATATTCAACAAACCCAATTAAAAAAAAAACAACTCATCAGGAATGAACTTTTAGGGACTTCCTTGGTGGTCCAGTGGTTAAGAATCTGCCTGCCAATGCAGGTGACAAGGTTCAATCTCTGGTTGGGGAAGAAAGATTATAGCATCTGGTCCCATCACCTCCACGTGCTGCAACTAGAGAAAGCTCGGGCACAGCCAGGAAGACTCAGCACAGTGATAAATAAATAAAGAATGTGACTTCTTTGGTTGGCCAAAAACAAAATTCTACAAGGACAGAATGAGGAAGCTGTTCACTGAAGGAGGGTCTGGGAGAGTTGGTTGACCTCGAGCCCAATCTGAAAGAGCTATGTGAGGTGGCTACATAAAAAAGCAAGAGAATTATAAGCTGTGTTTATACAAGTAGAGGCCATAGTATAGTATCCATACTATTGTTGGGCCAGTATCCATTTGGGATCCTCTGTTTAATTCTAGAGACCATTTTAAAGGACAAGCATTGATTTCTAGTCAATGAGAAATAGTTGAAAGGATTGGAGGTGCCTGGGAGAGAGGAGTAAATAGTGGTAGTGATAATTATAATCACCATCACCACAGAATGGTTAATACTTACTGAGTTCTTACTGTGTAGAATTAATATCTGTTATCTCATTTAATCCTCTCAAATACTTTGGGAGTTGGGTACCATTATCCCTGTTTCCCCATTTATTAGCCAATAAAGCAGACTTGAGAGGCTAGCAGCTCACTCGAGGTTTTATAGCTGGAAGTGAAGGAGCATATATTTGAATTCAAGCATTCTTATCTAGAGCGGCTTCCCTAGTGGCTGAGTGGTAAAGAATCCACCTGCAATGCAGGAGATATGGTCTGGAAAGATCCCTGGAGAAGGACATGGCAACCCACCCCAGTATTCTTGCCAGAGAAATCCCGTGGAGAGAGGAGCCTGGTGGGTTACAGTCCATGGGGTTGCAAAAGAGTCGGACATGACTCAGCAACTTAAGAACAACAAAATTCTTATCTAGAATGTGTACTTTTAGCCAACTTGTTATGCTGCCTTCTAAGAGCTGGGGAAAATTACAATAGCTAACTTTAAATATTCTATCGTGTGGAATAGAGGTCAGCCCTTGGTTATATAGTTCTAGCATGCATGCATGCTGAGTCACTTCAGTTGTGTCTGACTCTTTGTGACGCCATGGACTGTAGCTCGCCAGGCTCCTATGTCTGTGGGATTCTCCAGGCCAGAATACTGGAGAAGGTTGCATGCCCTCTGGGGGATCTTCACCACTCAGAAATCGAACCCTCATCTCCTGGGGCTCCTGCCTTGCATGCAAATTCTTTACTGTTGAACCACCAGGGAAGCCTATAGTTCTAGAAGATAATGTTAATACAATAGGAAAGAAACTTTGTATTCTATCACAGGTTAATCACTAAAGGGATGTTGCCTATAAGCTTACATTATACATAATGGCCTATCTCTGGGAACCCTGCCTCCTGGGTAATAAGCTTTAAGCTAAAAAGCTTTGTTTAGCTCACCAGAAACATCCTGACCAGTTCCACCTGTGAATGACTGCAGGGAGGAAGAAATTAACACATTCCCTCCAGAGGCTGATGGGAACTAGGAAGTGCTTGACTTTATACCCTCCCCTTTTAGTATGTGCATGTGCTAAGTTGCTTTAGTCGTTTCCAACTCTTTGTGACTCTATGAACTCTAGCCCACCAGGCTTCTCTGTCCATGGGATTCTCCAGGCAAGAATACCAGAGTGGGTTGCTGTGCCTTCCTCCAGGGTATCTTTTAGACCCAGGGATCAAACCCGAGTCTCTTTATGTCTGTCTTGGGAGGTGGGTTCTTTACCACTAGCCTCATTAAAAGAAGCCTAAGTTCTAACTCAGGCAAGATGGTTGTTGGGGGCATAGTTTCACCATCTTGCTGGTCTGCCGGCTTTCTGAATCAAGTCACTATTCCTTGCCCCAACAGCTTGGTCTGTTGTGTGGCAGGCAGTATGGGCTTGGACTTGGTAACACTGAAGCCCAGCAAGTTTAAAATTGCAGAAGGGAGATTTAGGTTAGGTGTTAGGAAGGGGAGTCTAACTGTTAGAGACTATGGGATGGGCTGCATTGCCGAGTTGCTCTCTCTAGTCACTTGTCAAGCAGAGGCTGGGTGGCCAGCTGGGATTGGAAAATTTTCAGGTAAGGCCCTAGCAGCTGCTGGGACCACTTGTCGTGAGGATCTTTGCTTCGAAATTCCCCAAAGTAGCAGTGACTACCCCAGTGCTTGACACTTGGAGCAAAGAATCATTTGGTTGCTGACGAACTCCATATAGTAGGGTAAGTCACCCCAGTGTGTACAGCTGGGAGCTTTGTTTGTTTGTTTTTTTGTTTTTCGCTAGAATAAGCCAATTTGTTTTACATTTGGGTGGGATGTCCTGTTGGAGAGAGGAAATAGTTGAATTTCTACCCGATTTGTGAACCGGTTCATTTATCTCTTTGGATGCTAGCATTTTACATATGAGGTTTGTGTTTTGTGTCTTAAATTTCTTGTCTTTAAAAATGGGGAATGTTTCATCTATCACTAAAGTCCTCTGGGGCACTTTTTGGATAAGTGATCTGGTTTATGATTTACAACCGTGAACCCGTGGGTCAGAGGATCTCCACGAGGGGTTTAAGCAGGGTTATCTTGGGACCCTGCGCACCATGTCCTGCTAAGCTTGCTATTTAATTATGTTGTTTATGGTCTCCCAGGGTGTTGGTATGTGTAAAACCCAGGACCAAACTTGACGTTTTATTTAGGATTATCTCTTTGTCCTTTATTGTTTCTCCACTTGCAGCCAAATCAGTTGTGATATTTAAAACTTTTACTAATGTCAAATGGAGGAGAGGAACAGAAAAAAAATAAACCTGGCTGCTCTTGTCCAAGAGTGGGACATTCCCAGGAAGAAGAGAGAAGTTCCACTTGGTTCCTAAAATCACCAAAAGCTACAAATAGAAATAGAAGTGTGTTTTCCATAGATATTACTAAAAAGGGTTTAGTCATTCAGAAAGGTGACTGATTTGTCCCATCTGTCAGAAAGTGAAAGTGAAGTCGTTCAGTTGTGTCTGACTCTTTGCGACCCCACGGACTGACTATAGCCTACTAGGCTCCTCCGTCCATGGGATTTTCCAGGCAATATTCCTGGAGTGGGTTGCCATTTCCATTTTAATCCAGCTTCTTTAGTAACTGATAGGTTTTTCATTGTTGTACTCGATTCAGAGTTAAGCTTTGGAATGGAAACTATGATGTCCTGTGTTTTTTTGTTTTTGTTTTTATTGGTTACTTTATATATATTTATTTTAGTTTATAAAATGTAAACACAAAACTAGTTCGTTTTCAAAAATAGATTAATAAACATCTCAGCATCAATGTATCATGCCTTGCATTTCCTTTGACATTCAATGTCAAATCATAAATGAACCTCTTTTAAGATGACTTTGCCCTCTTATATAACAAAATAGCTATTAAAATGTTTATGTTTTATGAAAATAACTACATATTAATGGCAAACAATAAAATATAAAATAAGACACGAATATATATGTTTATATGATATACAATATTTACAGGATATATAATGCTTATATGGTATATAATATTATCTTCTATTTGGTATAAAGTTATTTGTGTAAATTTTAAAAATGTTTTTAATGTATATCAATCTTATATCTCACTTTTTACAATTCAAACTTTGCTTGAACTCCAATTTTTTTTCCAGTAGAAATGGGGAGAAGATTTTCCCTAGCTAATGGGAAATTCTCTAAAATATTGACATAATCTCTATATGTTCTTCTTTATGAAAGTGCATTTAGTATTTCCCCTTTGACCTCCTCCCCAGCATTTTGATTAAAGCATCATCAGAATACTAGTTTCCTGTGGTGCATTTTGTGCACTGGTGTTGACCCACGAGATTGTGTTTCTGAACTCCTCATTTTAGGTTTTCTCTTCACATCTAGAGGAAACATAAATACATTTTTTCAATGTAAATATGTTTAAAATGAAAATAGTCAACATTAGTCCTTTTCATGAAGTCCAGATCTGTTTACTTTCATATTCATACAAAAATACTATGAGAACTCTCCAATACACAACTAATAAAGTATAATCATAATATCAATGATTCTAGTGCACTAATATAGCAGAAAACCTGTATTTCAATGGGAGTCCTTCTATTTATTTTGTCATCTGTAAAATGAAAGGTTATAGAGCTGCCCCTCTGCTTATCTTTCTTCCTCATTAATTCTCTCTCTGCAGCCAACATCTTTAGACAAAGATGCTCATTAACAGATGAGCATGCCCAAAGAGACTCCATAAACTCATTCTGAACTCCCCTGCTGCTAGTAAAAGACATGTTTCATTGACTCTGTCAAGTACATGCGCTCCGTCACTCAGTCATGTCCAACACTTTTGTGATCCCATGGACTGTGGCCCGCAAGGCTCCTCTGTCCATGGGGATTCTCCTGGCAAGAACACTGGAGTGGGTTGCCATTTCCTCCTCCAGGGAATCTTCTTGCCTTAGAGATTGAGCCTGGGTCTCCTGCATTGCAGGTGGATTTTTCACTGCTGAGCCACCTGGGAAACCCCTGTCAAGTACACATATGCATGAAAGAAAAATATGAGAAAGAACCTAATGCAATTTATAAACTCATTTTGTAGCAAAACACTTGGGGCAACCAACTCATGTTTATATATTTACTACTAATTTATATCCTACTTCCCAAATGCTCAAATTTTGGTACCTTCTGGGAGACAAGCTTAAGGGCTTGGAATAAATGATCTGCATCAATAAAAATCTATAGTGACATTTTTTTCAAGAGTCAAAATATGTGGATTTGGAAAAGAAGGAAGAGAAGAATAAATTATACCTCTTTTACAACTTCTGATCTATTCATCTATGAATAGATGATTTTTTTTGTTCTTCATTGCAGCAATTTGGACTCTTTGTAGGGTTGGGGTTTTTGTTTGTTTGTTTGGTTGCTTAGTTTTCTCTGCCTTGGCAGTAATTGCAGTTAGCTTAAAAGTTTTTTTTTTTATTTTATATTGGAATGGAGTTGATTTATAATGTTTTGTTTCAGATGTACAGCAAAGTGATTCAGTTTTTTTTTTTTTTTAAATATTATTTTATTAGTTTGTGATTCAGTTTTACATGTATCTCTTCTCTTTCAGATTCTTGGCCCATTTAGGTTATTACAGAGTATTGAGTAGAGGTCCTTGTTGATTATCTATTTTATATATAGTAGGGTGAATATGTTAATCCCAACCTCCTAATTTATCCTTTCCCCCACCTTTCCCCTTTGGTAACAAAAGTTTGTACTTAAAGTCTGAGTCTGTTTCTGTTTTATAAATAAGTTCATTTGTATCACTTTTAAAATTCCACATATAAGTGATGTCATGTGATATTTGTCTTTCTCTGTTGGATTTAGTATGATAATCTCTAGGTACATGTTGCTGAAATGGCATTATTTCATTTTTTATGTCTGAGTGGTATTTCATTGTATGCATGTACCATATCTTCTTTACACATTCCTCTGTCGATGGACATTTAGGCTGCTTCTGTGTCATGGCTATTGTAATTTTGGAGTGCATGTATTCATTTTGAATTATGATTTTTTTTTCTGGATATGTGCTCAGGAGTAGGATTGTTGGATCATATGGTAGCTCTGTTTTTAGTTTTTAAAGGAAGCTTCATACTGTTCTCCTTAGTGGCTGCACCAATTTACATTCCCACCAACAGTGTAGGAGGGTTCCCTTCTCTCCACACCCTCTCCAGCATTTGTTGTTTGTAGCCTTTTTAATGATGGCCATTGTGACTGGTGTGAGATGATGCCTCATTATAGTTTGGGTTTGCATTTCTCTAATACTTAACAATGTTGATCATGTTTTAATGTGCTTTTGACCATCTGTTTGTGTCTTTGGAGAAATGTCTGTTTAGATTTTCTGCCCATTTTTTTTTTTTTTTTTTTTTGATTGGTTTTTTTGCTTTTTTTTTTTTTTTGCACTGAGTTGCATGAGCTGTTTGTGTATTTTGGATATTAATTCCTTGTTGTTTGCATCTTTTGAAAACATTCTCTCCCACTATGAGTTATCTTTTCCTCTTTTATGGTTTCTTTTGTGCAAAAAGTTTAATTAGGTCTTGTTTGTCTGTTCTTGTGTTTATTTATTTTACTCTAGGAACTAGGTCCAAAGAGAGATTGCTCCGATTTATGTCAAAGGGTGTTCTGCTTATGTTTTCCTCTTAAGAGTTTTATAGTATCCAGTCTTAGATTTAGGTCTTTAATCCATTTTGAGTTTATTTTTGTTTATGGTATTAGAGAATGTTCTAATTTAATTCTTTTTTGTGTAGCTGTTAAATTTTCCCAGCATGACTTATTGAAGAGACTATCTTTTCTCCATTATATATTCTTGCCTATTTTGTCAAGATTAATTGATTATAGTTGTGGGTTTATTTCAGGACTTTCTACCCTGTTCCATTGATCGAAATTTCTGTCTTTGTGCCAGCACCATACTGTTTTGATGGCTGAAGCTTTTAGTGTAGTCCAAAGTTAGGGAACCTGAGTCCTCCTGCTTCATTTTTCGTCTTCAAGATTGCTTTGGCTATAAGGGGTCTTTTGTATTTGATTTTAAGGTTTTTAAAAAATAAATAAAATTTTAAAAAATTTAAGTTCTTTTCGTTATATTTCTGTGAAAAATGCTATTGGTAATTTGATAGGGATTGCATTGAATCTGTAGATTGCCTTGGGTAGTATAGTCATTTTGACAATATTAATTCTTCCAATCTAAGAACTTGATGTATCTTTCTTTCCATTTATTTTTATATTCTTCAATTTTTTCATCAACATCTTATAGTTTTTGGAGTATGGGTCTTTTGCCTATTTAGGTAAATTTATTCCTAGGTATTTTATTATTTTTAATTCAATAGTAAGTGAGATTGTTCCCTTAATTTCTCTTTCTTTCATTATTAGCATATACAAATGCAACAAATTTCTGTATATTAATTTTGCATCCTGCAACTTTACCAAATGCTTTGATGAGCTCTAGTAGTTTTCTGGTACCTTCATTAGGATTGTCTGAGTATAGAATCATGTCATCTACAGTGACAGTTTTACTTCTTTTCCAATTTGGATTTATTTTATTTCTTTTTCTTTTCTGATTGCCATGGCTAGGACTATGTTGAATAAAAATGGCAAGAGCGGTCACTTTTGTTCTTTTTCTGATTTTATTTATTTTTTGGCCTCCCCACATGGCTTGTGGAACTTCCTGACCAAAGATCAAACCCATGCCCCTTGCACTGGAAGCATGGAGTCTTAACCACTGAACCACCTGGAAAGTCCTTATTCCTGATTTTAGAGGAATTGCTTTTAGTTTTTCACTGTTGAATATGATGTTTGCTGTGGGTTTGCCATATATGGTCTTTGAGGTATGTTACCTCTATGCTTGCTTTCTGGAGAGTTTTTATCATAAATGGGTTTTGAATTTTATCAAAAGCTTTTTCTGCATCTATTGAGATGACCATTTGGTTTTATTCTTCAATTTGTAAATATGGTGTACTATACTGGTTGATTTGTAGATGCTGAAAAATCCTTGCATCCTTGGGATAAATTCCACTTGATCATGGTGTATGATCCTTTTAATGGAATGTTGGATTTGGTTTGCTATATTGTGTTGAGGATTTTTTGCATCTATGTTCATCAGTGATATTGGCCTATAATTTTCTTTTTTTGTGGAGTTTATTTTTCTGGTTTTGGTATCAGAGTGATGGTGGCTTCATAGAATGAGTTTGGGAGTATTCCTTCCTCTGCAAATTTATGAAATAGTTTGAGAAGCTTAGGCATTAACTCCTGTCTAAATGTTTGCTAGAATTCGCCTGTGAAGCCTTCTGGTCCTGGACTTTTGTTTGTTGGAAGTTTTAAAATCATGGTTTCAATTTCAGTACTTGTGCTTGATCTGTTCCTATTTTCTATTTCTTCCTGGTTCAGCCTGGGGAGATTGTAACTTTCTAAGAATTTGTCCTTTTCCTCGAGATTGTCCACTTTATTGACATACAGTTGCTTGCAGTAGTCTCCTAAGATGCGTTTCTGAGCTGTAGTGGTAGGTAGGTAGGTTTGGCATGCTCCCACGGAGAAGGAAGCCCTGAGTGGGCCTCTGCCACGCTGTTCACAGTGGGTGTGCTCTGCTGCGTCACCTTTCATCACTTTATGCACTCACAAAGTTGCACTGCCCTCAGCCCTACCTCAGCCTTAGGAGTGCTGGCAATTGGCCCTGGGGTCCCTCAGGCATTGTTTTCATGAGGCCACCAGCACAGATGCAGTGAAGTCCAGCTTCAGGACCACAGTAGTCATGCACTTTGACCTTCTGTGGGAGCTATGGGGGAGGCTTAAACCCAACCCTGGCCCCACCCCGATGTGGCCCACAGCTGCTAAGGCCAGCTCCATCCCAGCTGTGGCCGCACCTGTTGTCCATTCGGATGTCCTGCAGACACTGAGTTTACAAAGCCAATGGCAAAAGCGTAAAATAAAGGCTCATGCAGTTGTGAAGAGAGATTTCAGCCCCACTTCCTAAGTCACCTGGCCCTGGGGCTCAGGGGTGACTCCAGCCCCACCTCTGTGCATGGACGGCCTGCCAGCATCGGGGGCCCGCCCGGGTGGTGGCTGGGGCAGGGGAACTGGTGCAGGCCGTGGCTGGGGTGCATCCTCCTGAGGCCATGGAGGCTGGCAGGCAGAGAAGGAGGTTGCCGGGGGCTCCTCCCCTCGCTTCACTCACCACTTAACAACGGTGCTTTGCTTTTATGGTGGGCCTGGGCTTCTTCCACGAACACTCCTCGTTGTGGCCGTACCACGCTCCAGCTCCTCCAGGCTGTCTCTGTGCCACCAACCCCAGTCCTCCCCACAGGTCTGTCCTGTAAACCCCCAGTTCCAGCCTCCGCTCACCCCAGCAAACGTGTATCTCAGGCTGGGACGCCAAGGGCAGTGGCATGACCAGCTGCCTACACTCTGTTCTGCCTGCCACAAACCAGTCACTGCACTCTCTTCTGAGCCTCTGAAGCCCCTTTTCTATCCTGACTGATCTCCCTGCCAGTGAAGGGGCTTCCAAGGGAGCAGGGACATTTCCGCTTTTTCAGTTCCCTCCCAGGGGCACAGGTCCTATCTCACTTCCTCTTTTTTCCCCTTTTGTCCTACCCAGTTCTGTGGGATCTTTCTTGTCCTTTCAGGTATTTGAGGTCTTCTGCTAGTGTTCTGTAGGTGCTCTGTGAGAACTGTTCCATTTGTAGATTATTTTTTATGTATTTGTAGGAGGGAGGTATGTTCCATGTCCTTCTCCACCATTTTGATTGAAGCTCCTCCCGAATCTGGTTCTCTAAGAGGACAAGTTCTTCTTAAAATACTGAATTGCTTTTGGTAATTGTGAGTTTCTTTGTTTAACTTATCTGCATTTGTCATTGAGCTCTTTTATTATCACTGGTTAAAACTTTTGATATTTTGACAAACTTCCCCCAAATCAAATTATAAAGTTTATTTGACCTCTAGCTAACTTTAACATTTTCCAAAAGGTCCTTGGAACACCTCAAATTATTTCTTTTCTCTCTCAGAGAGGGGAACATTAAACTACTTAGGCTTTTTTAGTATGTTAAATTGAGTGGGAAGCATTGTCAAGTAAGTGGTGATAAAACTTCTTAGATTGTATCACATGGGTAAACATTATTAATGTGCACATTCTAGAAATTATAACTCCTAAAATTCTGGTGTATCCTGGTAAATGGTATCATTCATAAATTTAGTAATTCTCTTGGATTTTGTACATCACAACAGTAACCAAATTTCTTTTCAATTGTACTGTAATTTTGGTTGGGATGAAAAAAGCATCCTGCTAATGGTTAGAGATGATCAGTTACTCTTTATAGCTTTACAGTGGCTTTTGATGACTCGGTAGCTATTTTGTGAAGAAGTAGGGAAGAATGATAAAATCCTTTGTGTGCAAGCACTTGTGGGAAAATAAATACTTCAAGGAAAATAAGAAAAGGGTGGGAATGACAGTGAAGATATGAGATTCTTCAAATCTCAACTCTTGCTGAGTTACCTGGCCCCCCTGCTCTGGCCATTAGGCCAATATATACATCCCTTCTCCCATTTTCCATTCTTTTCTAGGCCCAAATTCGGACACTGGGGCTCAGAACTTCCCCTCCTTCTGGGAACCAGTTAGAAAATCCTGGGTTAGTTTCTGGGGTGCAGGGACTTATTCTGGTATGGCGATACCATCTAAGACCGGACAGGGCACTCAATTTGAATCAGGAGCCACTTCCAGAGCAGGGCAACTTTCACTGCTGTTGTCTCAAAGGGGCTAAATGCAAATGACCAGCCAGCTAGCTTTCTCAGACTTCTTTAACTGGAAAGATCACAACCCTCCTTTAGAGAGAGGACCTTTAAACCTGAAGCCCACTGGGCAGTACTCAGATCTGACACAAATTGGGACCCCAATGAGGAAAGAAGGCCCTTGAAAAGTGAAAGTGTTAGTCGCTCAGTCGTGTCTGACTCTTTGCCATCCCATGGACTGTAGCCTGCCTGGACCCTCTGTCCATGGGATTCTCCAGGCAAGAGTACTGGAGTAGGTTGCCACTGCCTTCTCCAGGGGGTTTTCCTGACGCAGGGATCAAACCTGGGTGTCCTGCATTGCAGGCAGATTCTTTACCGTCTGCACCATCAGTAGTACCCCCCGGAGTACTGCTTATTAGTACGTCTTGGCAAGGCAGGGGAAGGAAAGCAGAAGAGTTTAAACAGAAGTCAAGAAATTTAGAAGTCAAGACTTCTCTGAATTTTTGTAAAGGATGTATCAGGCCTGTAGACAATCATACTAATGTAGATCCTGAAGCCCCTGAAAATATTATAATGGTAAATTTGACATTTTTTTTAAAAATTTGGGGCAAAGTGCCTCAAATATCAGGAGAATGTTGCAAACACTAGATGATGCATTTGGAATGAACCATTCTCAATTGGGAGATGTTGCCTTTAAAGTGTTCAATAGGGAACAACAACGGAAGAAATATGATGAAAACAAAACACCTGTTTTGGGCAGTGGCATTGGAATTCCCTGAAGGAGAGTAACCTGAAGAGAGGTAAGCCATGATTTCGGAAGGAACAATGTGCGTACTATAAGGAGGAGGAACTTTGGCAAACAATTTTCCCTAGGCTGAAACTTAAGAAAGACAGTAAAAGACAGAGCCTCTCACCTCATAGAGAGGAACACTTGATGAATGAAGAGGCTCAGGGCCTCTTCATAAACTTGAGGTGCCTAATTCCCCACACCCAGAGTCCCAAGTGAACTTGACAGTGGGGAATCAGCTGCAAGTTTGCTGGGCTGAAGTAGATTGATCACCATCCTGGGAAAAAGCTGGAAGACGGCACCAAATTCTTGAAATCTGGTGATGCTGCCATCATTGATATGGTTCCTGGCAAGCCACATGTGTTGGGAACTTCTCTGACTACTGTCTTCTTCTTAGACCACTTTGCTGGTGGTAACGAGGCAGATGGTGACTGTGGGTGTCATTTAAGCAGTGGACAAGAAGATGGGTGGAGCTGGCAGGGGCACCAAGTCTGCCCAGAAAGTTCAGAAAGCTGAATAAATACTATACCTGCCACCCCAGGCTTAATCAGTGCTGGAAGAACAGTCAAAGAACTGTTGGTCTCAATTGGCCATCTAAGTTTCATAGTAAAGGACTGGATAATGACAACAATGGATTGTAAAACTGTCAGAAAAAGGAGAACGTTTTGTGGACTATTTTGTTTGTGGCAGTTTAAAGTTATTAGTTTTAAAAATCAATATCTTGTAATTAGTTGAAGCCCTCTTTAAGGCAATTCTCCCCTGATTTGGGTTAATTATAGGAATTATATTGGAATTATATTCATCCTGGAGACCACAATCAACAAGAAAAACTGAGAAAATGAATACTAACTTGATGTAAGATGGACATGAGTTTGAATAAGCTCCGGGAGCTGGTGATGGACAGGGAAGCCTGGCGTGCTGCAGTCCACGGGGTCGCAAAGAGTCGGACACGACTGCACGACTGAACTGAACTGAAGGCCTTGCCAGTTGCCCTGCTGTAGATCAGTGCCTTCTGGGTGATCCCCAGAAGCAGGCTCAAATTAAGCCTCTTTGAAATGTTGACTGATTGGCCATTCCAGGTGTCTGCCCAGGCGAGAGAATCTATAGATGATTTAAAAGACCTAGCAATTGCCAGTTATGCTAAAACTTTGGGCACTAATCTCTGTCTGCCTCCAACAGGTCTGCCTATGCAACTGGAGTGATATCATTGCCGCTGGAGAAGAGTCAACCAATTTAACCTTGCTCAAATATAAATAGCACAGGAATTCAGTACATGTATTGGGAACTGGAGTCAAAATCCCTAAGTTCAATTACAAATTAGACAACAAAGTACTAAGGGGTTTCATGAGGTTCAGATAGCTGTATTTAAAAAAAGGCAGGGGGGAATATTCCTTACCTCTGGAAGTAGCCAGAGCGGTATTTGTCCTTTTCCCACAAGATGGTAGAGTGGACACTGACAGTGAGGAGTTGTGATAGGAGAGAAATTTTATATTTTATTACAAGCTAATTGCTAAAAGGACATTGCTTATAAGTTTAAATTATAAATAATGGCCCATCTCTAGGAAACTTGCCTCTTGGGTAATGAACGTTAAGCTAAACAAAGGATCTTTGTTTAGCTCTCAGGAAACATCCTCCCACCTGTGGATGACTGCAGGCAAGAAGAAATCAACACATCCCCTTTGAAGGTTGATGGGAAGTAGGAAGTGTTTGAGTTTACTCTCTCCCCTTTTAATATAAGAGAAACCTGAGTTCTAACTCAGGAAGATGGTTCTTCGGAAAACAAGTCCACCACCTTCTCAGTCTACTGGTTTTTGAATAAGGTCACTATTCCTTGCCCCAACAACTTGTCTATTTATTGGCCTGTCGTGTGATGAGCAGTAGGAGCTCGAACTTGCTAACAGTGAGCCCAGGAAGTGTAAAATTCCAAAAGGGAGATTTAGGCTAGGTGTTCAGGAGGGAGAGTCTAACTGTCAGAGACTGTGGAATGTGTTGCTTTGCCGAGTTTCTCCCTCTAGCCACTTGCCAAGCAGAGGTTGGATGGCCACCTCTTAGGGTTTTACTTAATGCTATGAGATTGTTCTCAAAGACTCCTTCAAGATTCTATGATTCCATCAGACTTGCCCTTGGCCAAATGTATTGATTAGGACTAGTGACTTCAAATAACAGACACCCAACTAATCAACAGTTAAAATGGATGGGCTTTCTTGGAAAAGCAAAGATGTAGCCAGCTGTCAGTCATAATGGAACCAGGAACACTCTCTTCAATTCATGCCTCCACTTGGTTTTGCTGACTTTCTTTTCAATCAATGCAATTTCCATCATATAACAGAAAACATAGCCACTGATAGCTCTTGAGTCTTTTTTTGTATGAAATTTCTGTGATGGGAGATGAGCTGCCTCTTTGGTGTCAAGGCAAAACAAGACAAAAATAACAATTCTCCACAGGCAAGGGTATATATACTGACCCATTTTAGGAGTCTGCAACCCCTATACCACCATCAGTTGAAACCAGAAGAATGGGATTAGTTAGAAAATGGCAGATCTCTTGGGAACACTGCGGATGGATCAGAAAAGGAGGCATCCTGAACAAAATGACACCCTACTCCAAAGGCACAATGACAGGAAGCTGGTGCTCAGGCATTAACAACAAGACAGGTTTAGTCTTTCTGATTAAACTATATGCAATCTATTAACAGAAATTTAAGGACTCAGAAATTATCCATATTGATAACAGCAAACTTTCCAAGAATATCTGAGAGGGATATTCACTGCTAAGGCTGAGTATTTGAGCCCTGTAATTGCTTAGTGCTGAGCTAGGTCCTATGCTGGGTGCAGAACTATAGGATGTGGTTCCTATATTCAAAGGTTTAACAACTGAATGGGATTAGGACCATGCATTCTGAGAACTATTTTAATTACAATTAAATAGAGGATTCCTGGGTAGGAAATGGCAACCCACTCCAGTATTCTTGCCTGGAAAATTCCATGGACAGAGGAACCTGGCAGGAACAGTCCATGTGATTGCAGAGTCGGACATGACTAAGCGTGCATGCACACAAATAGAGGATTAGCCCTTATTGATTATGTCATTTACAAATAGTTCTCACATCTAATTTAAGTTAAAACATTCTTCTCAACAAAACTCTCAGTGGTTCAGAAATAGCTTAGGCTGTAGGAATCTGCATTCACTCATTTATTCATTTGTTCACTCGTATGCATGTCTTATGAACTCACCTTTGCTTTAGACACACTATGTGGAGTAATGAAAATGGTAGAGCTGCAGTTCCTTCTCTCAAATTTCTTAGCTGCTGTTTTCTGCCTGGAATATTCTTCATCTAAACTCCCATCCTCCATTGCCACCATTACCTTGTGTTTAATTCCTGTCCATTTTTATAGATACTAGCCTTCCTTGACTCTCTCAACTGGTTAAAACACTGCTGTATATTTGCATAGCATTTTTGCCCTGGGAAAGTTATCTTATTTGTAATTTTTAACCCAATGTGTATCTTTTTTATTAGAATGAAAGTTTCATGAGGACAGGGCCATGCTTTTTCTGTTTACTATAATGCCTAAAATTGTGTCTCAAAATAGCAGGACTAAATAGTCATTAACTTGGCAGATATTTATGAAGCATCTTTGTGTATAGCATTGTTTTTCGCATTGAGTATATAAACCAGGGGAGAAACTAGATAGGTCTCTTTCTTGAAGGAGCTTATAAGATAGTGAAAGTGTAGATTTAATGATGGAAGAATGTCTAACTCAAACTCCTTGTGAAAGTCACTCAGTCATGTCCAACCAGGGACCGAACCCAGGTCTCCCATGTGGCAGGCAGATTCTTCACCATCTGAGACATCAGGAAGGCCCATAAATATGGGAGTGGGTGGCCACGCCCTCCTCTTTCCCAGGTAAACAAATGATTGTCAGAGAGACTCATGACTTAAATCACATCATACAAAGAATTTGAGTGTCACAAATTGCTTTTGTTCCCTCTACACACTGCTTCTCAATACACATTTCACAAACCAAAGGTGGATGTGTGAACTTCTGTTCATCCGTGCATGGATGTTAGAGGCTGTTGAGGAGGCATCATGGACTGGGTGAGTGGAGACAAACATTCAGAGAATGTGTTTTTATGTCAAACTTAAGTAGGCACAAGCAGACAGCTTGGTGATTTCTTGGTCGGTTCTCCCAAAGCCCTTGTGATGGTGATCATTAAGTCCATTATTATTGCTTTTGAACCCTTGGTGTCTAGAGTTCCCGGGAAAATGAAGGTGTTGGAGCCAAGGGCATCCATGTGTTTAGGGTTCAGTTTGGAACTGCTATAGGAGAACTCAGTCTTCAGCTGGGAATTGCAAGAAGGGACTAACATGGATCACTTTTGAGAAGGTAGAAGGACTTTTCAGGAGAGGGCATATAAAAAAGGCAAGGAGAGTTTTAGAATAGGAGTGTATGAATAGCAAAGAAATAGCTCACTAGAGCAGAGAGTATATATTAATGAAAAGATAATATGGGCTAGCTATGGGGGGCTGGGGGTCCTTGGAAATGGAAGAAATGGCTGGTTCAGGGAATGGAGAGAGGAGTAAGTTTGGATTTCTAATTTATCACGTGAAAGTGTGAGCCGCTCAGTCATAGCCGATTCTTTGAGATCCCATGGACTGTAGCCCGCCAGGCTCCTACATCCATGGGATTCTCCAGGAAAGAATACTGGAGTGGGTTACCATTTCCTTCTCCAAGGGAATCTTTCCAACTTGGAGACTGAATCCAGGTCTCCCGCATTGCAGGCAGATTCTTTATCAACTGAGCCCCCATGGAAGACCATTCTAATTAATCAAAATCATTTTGCAATTTGAAGAATTACCCTAGAAGGTATGGAGAGACCCTCTCTCCCATTCATATGTGACAGAAGCCAGTCTCTGGACTGGTTGTTATATGTCAGTCATAGCTCAGTCAGTAAAGAATTCACCTGCGATGCAGGAGACCTGGGTTGATTCCGGGGTCTGGAAGATCCCCTGGAGAAGGAAATGGCAACCCACCCCAGTAGTCTTGCCTGGGAAATCCCATGGACAGAGGAGGCTGGTGGGCAACAGTCCATGGGGTCACAAGAGTTGGACATGACTGAGCGACTAAACCACCATATGTCAGGTCACAACATGTAATTCCCCAACTGAAAATGCAGCCCACCCAGAGTTGGTCCATGATTCTGACTCTGCTGTCAGTGGAGGCCACACTGACTCAGAAATCGCATTCATTTAAATTTGGGAGGTGCCAAGTCACTTTATCAAAGAGCACCTCAGTGCGGAATGACCTTTTGAAAAGCAACACGTTTAATGATGTGAGCTGAAATCCTTTGGCGTTTAAAAGACGTGCTCTGCTGAGGGCTACCTGCTAAGACCAGCGGTCTGCTTCTGTTACGGAGAGGCAGAAGAAGATGGTTTCAGTGTCTCTAAGTGATGTGCAGGTTCCGGAAATGAGCTGCAGCAGGTTTGGGGATGAGTGGGGAGAAGAGAAGTCAGAAGGCCATGCATACAACGTCTGTAAAGAAAATGTTTTATTTAAAGTGTTAAATACCATCACCAGAATGAATTTGAGTTTTCCATTAGTTGGTGTTCATCACAGGACTAATCTGCCCTTTTAATTTTTTTCCAACTGGAATTCCCTTCACTTTTAAAACATACTATGTACAGGGCAGCAGTGGTCACTGGCATAGTGCTATTTACATGACTAGGTCACAAGTTGAGGTGCAGACATGTGAAAATTAAAAAAAAAAACACCAACTTTAAAATAAATACTGCATAATGACAGGTATGTACAAATATCCCACACAGTCATGTCCTTCTTATTAAAATTAGAAATAATTTATATAGGAATATGCACAAAAGATTATGTGACTGCATCTTAGTATCAGGAAAATGTTAAACGTTTATTCTAAGGGATAGTATAGACGCTATAGGTCTATTAAATCAATTGTTGCTGGTACACAAGTGTCTAAATTATTTCAATAGTTTTATTCGTTTATTTCGCAACTTTACCTGGGCCCATCGCAGGTCTCAGAATGTCAAGACACAGCCTTGGTGTATTTCATATTGCACCACATAAAGAGAAGGCATTTTTAGTGATACTCATTTTTAACTTTTGCACCATATCAAGCATGATAGTTTTTAATGGTCAGCACTGAATTTAAAAGGAACACAAAAGAGCAGTTTTTGTGCATGGCATTAACTTAAACAAATGGTATGTATGTAGATTTCAAAAGTTGTTGCTAGAAGTTAAAGTCAAACTATAAGAACATGTTATCAAGGTGTACAGAAAGAAACAGAAACTATGGGTGGCTTATTACGTTACTCAGCGACTTTTCCTCTAAATGGGGGACTTAAGAGAAATCTGACCTTGCAGCACCACCCAATGGTAATTGTCTGTGAAACTAAAGGCAGGGGTTTGATTTTAGGGCATTTGTGTGTAGACTTTCGGTGATGGCATCAAAGAACTGTTAATAGGCATACTGACTTTCTCTGAGTTACCTAAAAATTGGAGCTTTAAAATTACCTGTTGCAAATTTATGTTTGCTATGTTTCTTTAGAAATATAATTTGTGAAAAATTGAGTTTTACTACAGAAAAATGAATTAATAAACTGCCCTGTATTTCAGGGCTCCAAATTTTTAGCAGTGCTTCTATTCACATAGTAAATGGAAACTGGCTAAAGAAATTGCTTTTAATTAATTAAAAACAAAACTTAAAACCTTCTAGAAATAATACTTTAACCCCTGTGTGAATAATGCTGGTGCTAAAAACAAATTTATTAGACATTACAATGGCCACATGATTTTAGGATTTTCCTGTAAACTGAACTTGGAAGGTGAAAATAAAATTACCATGCACTGTACAATAAATTGCAAAAGTTCAAATATCTTCTTTATCAAACACATGCTGACTTACTTTAATGTACTCCCAAGTCATGTTGCAAAATCCTTTTCAACATGCTTGAAATAAAGAAAGCTCTTAAATAGTTTTTTCCCCCCTTGAGAATTTCAGAAGCATCTACAGCTCTGAATTGAACATGGGGTATAAGAGAGTCAAAGACTTGTGATTTTTTTTTTTAGCATAATGTTCACTCTAGTAGGGAGAAAGAAAATAAAAAGATTAAAAGAGGGAGAAGAGGAAAAGTGAGAGAAAGGAAGAAAGATGTGAATAATTTGCACATATTGAACTTGGTAAGATTTGTATATTTAACATGGAAATAAATTGAATACATTATACTTATTTGTCACATAAAGAGAATTTTAAGTATTTTCTAGAAAGTATTTTCTTCTGTAATGTCTGCCAAAACACAGACTGTGGTTAAAGAATAAACATGGTGTGTCTTTGGATCACCCTGCTGCATTCTCTCCCTTTTTTAAAACCATGCACTAGTGAAATTTATTTTTTAAAAATAATATAAATTGTTGAAAATGGCTGATTTTTATTTTTATTTTTTGCAAGTTGCAGCCCCAAGAAAATAATTTAAATATTCAGCTAATCTGTCCATGCAAAAAAAAGTTTAATCTCATTGAGTACAGTGGAGCCACAGAATTTTGTTTTTCAGAGTCCAACACATCTTGGCATTAGTGAATGACATGCCTGCTGGAGCTCCGAGGTCTGCCACTGCCCACGTCGTCACTTTGGACCGGCTGCTCCTGTCCCGCCCAGGGGAGGGCTGACGTTCTGTCCTAGACCTCGTCTTTGGTTGCTCGCTTTTCACCTGATGCTTCCCAGGACTTCAGTCCTTCACTGATAACATGGCTTAATGGCTGGATAGCTCCATTTCTGTGGCATCGCAGGACTTTGGGGTCAGAGAAATGAAGAAAAAGGAACAATAAAAATATAAAGGTGCCATTGAAAAGGGCTTTTGTTGCATGAAACTGACTGATTCTTTGATGTTCATCCATGGCTTCAGATTGGACCGAAACTCGGGGGTTTCTGAACTCCCACCGAGAGTCCTTCGCAGCTCCGCTCCTCCCCGAGGGCCTCCCGCAGGGCACAATGTGTGCAACTTCCTCTGAGAACTCAGGATCGCTTTGTATCCCCAGGAACAGGCTCAGAGACACAACATTAAGCATGCAGTGTTACCAGGGTTTGCGACCTGTGACTGTTTTTTTTGTAACGCTGGTTGCTATGACAACAGTTTTACAGCTGCTATGAACGAGAGTAAGAAGGTCCAGTTGAACTTTCCAGAGATGATTGGGAAGCTCTTCTTGTCAGAGGAGCCAAGGTGGGATCTACTAGGGAGGAAGGGGGGAAGAGTTTGAACCAGCCAATCACCATGTTGGATAGCTCCAGTTCATCTAAAAGTATCTGGGCCACTCCCATAAAGGATTTGTGATCCATGCGGCCATAGTCTCCCCAGACAATGATCTGTTGGCAAAATTAAAAGAGCAATGTCAGTATAATCATGTACGTAAAGGCTTGTAAACCAAAATATAATCAGTTAATGATAGCTCAGTTGGCAAAAAAATCCACCTGCAATGCAGGAGACCCCAGTTTGATTCCTGGGTCAGGAAGATCCTCTGGAGAAGGGATAGGCTGCCCACTCCAGTATTCTTGGACTTCCTTGTGGCTCAGCTGGTAAAGAATCTGCCTGCAATGCAGGAGACCTGGATTTGATCCCTGAGTTGGGAAGGAAGATCCCTGGAGAAGGGAAAGGCTACCCACTCCAGTATTCTGGTCTGGAGAATTTCATAGACTATATAGTCACTCCATGGGGTCGCAAAGAGTTGGACATGACTGAGCAACTTTCATACAATGTGCTGACATCAAACATCAAGTTATGTACTTGTATTTAATTACTGGGATAGTTATCTTTATTGGAATTCAAAGGTACAGTCAGAAAACTCTACAGGAGTGTTAGGATCATAAGCCATCAAGGAAGATGAGAGCTGATGTGAGATGGGGGTTTACAAGTCTATAGTTCACTTTAAAGGAAACAGTGTGTATAGCTTTTTCTCATATTTTTTTTCCATTATGGTTTATTATAGGATATTCAACATAGTTCCCTGGTGTGTACAGCTCTATAGCACTGGCCACTGCTTGGAAGTTTCCCAAGAATTTCAGCTGGTGAGGAATGGAAGAGAATGTGATACAAAGTTTGACTTCATGAAGACACCTTCTTAGGTAAGGAATATATAATTCAGTAAATACCTGTAAAACCTTTCCTTGGGGACTTTCTTCAAAAGATAATAGTTGCTGGTAAAGGGGTTCCAGCGTTTTTCTTGCCACTTTTGTTTTCTTTTTGGCTATGCAGACTCCATTATCTAATAGATACACCTTTACATATGGTGCTTGGGAAAGAAAACAGGAGAGTGAAGAGATGAGCTATGCTTACAGAACACTCAACTTATGGATGACACCTGCCACAGCTTAGTCCTGGGCTGAAAGAGCCAAGAGTCAAAAATCACTGGCCTGTCCACATTATGTCAAAATTATTAGATAAACAATAGATAAATTATTAGATAACAATAGATTAATATCAGTCATTCAGGTAGTTTTAGGCAGTTCACACAGCCTCTGAGTTGATTACTATTTTGCCATCAACTGGTTTTATATACTGCTTTTAAAAAAGAAATCCTTCTGGTCCCTAACAATATCCAAGAGGTCTCACTCGGTTTTTCATGTGCCAATTCATAAATCTGGTTAAACGTGCTCAAAATCATACGGTTTTACCCATCCCCATGGAGCATTTATCACTCAAAAGGGCTTATTTATTGATGGTGTGGGTACAAGACAAGGGTGGGGTTTGATGTGATATGTTCAAATTAGCTGGAAAGAGACAACTAATTATAAATACCATGGATTGATATTTTTCTGACAGAGTCTTTATAAAAGCATTTTCATGCATGTACAAATTGTGGTATTCTTCCTAGCAATCAGCTGACTAAACTCTGAGGCCTTTATGAACACAACTGACTGTCTTAATCACCACTGCAAGGTTGTACAATAGGTAACAGTCGGTAACAACGTGAACTTTCTAGGTTAGAGAGTCAAAATTACAATTCGTTCAGTGGAGGTGCTGAGGTGAGAAACCAAGTTTCAGAATTGTTCTGTACATCAGGTCTGAAGTTGTCTCCATCTCTGCACCAGGCATCTGGAATCTTTGGCATTCCCTATGGCTCTAAGCACCTTAGATTATAATATTTTGGTACAAAATGTGACATTGCAATAAAAACTTATAATGGTGCCTCACTATACACTCCAGGAAGTAAGAGTCTTCTAACTAGAATGTCCTTCATCTATGGGTTTATGCTATTATGGGGACTTATATCTATCTATATTTATTCTAATTCCAGAACTCTAAGGATTTCTAAGGAGAATTCTGAAGCTCAGATAAACTGAAGAATAACACAAAATATCAGCTAACAAGAACTTCTTAGGTAATTCATTTTGTGCAACATGTACATACGTGTGATAGTTTTTATTTTGTGGGGTTTCTGCCACATATGTGCTTATTAGCTAATGACTTCTCCCCACCAGATCACCCTCACTGGGTGCTCACTCAGGAGAAATGCAAGCTACTACAGATAACTGACTCATTTATCAGTACCCTTGGTTATCTAAAGGCAAAGTTTTCCGCATCTCTTCAAAAACAACGTCTCTGAATTGAAAAGTGTAGATTATGAACAGCAACAGAGGAAATCTCATTTGTTCTCACCTGGCAGTGTCTTGGAACCTGGTTTTACGACAAGGCCACGGGCCCGGATTATTTCCACCTCCAGCTGCCCCTTTTTGTCCATCATTCCTACCTGAATGTCACCTAGTAGTGAGTGAGGAAGAAACAAACAGGCCTCAACATACAAAAGCAGATAGAAGAACGCTTGTGTCAAAGATCTTGGTTTAACCATGTTGGATCAGTTCCCATGTATTTTCCTAAATTCAAATATATTTAAAAATATATCACTGATATCTTACCTTAAAACGCATATAAGTAAAAATGGAAAAAAATGAAGTTTATATTGTTTAAAATTTAAGACATTCATTCCAGAAAATACTCTTAAAGATCTTATGCAATTGGGGAATGTGATTTTCAATAAGCTAAAAGGGAAACAGTGAATCACATGACAGAAGTTCTTACCCATTGCGGGTGTGGCCAGAGTTTGGCGCCCCACTAGCTGGGCAGGGCCAAGGCCATCCAGAAAATCACTGAATTGGCTATCCGAGGCCAAGCGGACACCAGGGAAGATCAGACTAAAAGCAAAACAACACAGGATTATTTTGTGTTACCCTCAACTCCTGTTTTCACCTAGCCCCCTACCTGCAGCAGGAGAAGTTGGTGTCACTATTTTGTCACTTATATTAATTGGATCCCAAGCGCCCCCCGCACCTCCACGGCCCTCCTTCCCTCTCCTCCAGCAGCCCTCGTCCGGTACTGCGTCACGCTTCTGTCTGTGTGCCTTTCTCTTCCTCGTCTGGAGGGCATGGACTGTGAGTTCTGCATATAGCACTCCTACACGCTGAGCACTTATTCTGTGACTGACATGAGCATACTGAATCTCTTAGCTGCTTTATGAGACAGTCTGTTATTTAATCCATTTTATCAATGAAGAAAGCCTTCAGATTATTGCCATCAATACCCAAACACACTGCTATTTCTTCCACCTTAAAGAAATAAAAAATCCCTTTCCTAACACCCATTCCTCTTCAGCTACAATCTCATTTCTCTCCCTGGAATTTCTTGAAAGCTGTCTCCATGTACAACTTCACTTTCTTTAACTTTCTTTTCTGCCACACTGCACAGGCAGGTGGGATCTTAGTTCCTGACAAGGTATCAAACCTGCACCCCCTGCTTTGGAAGCTCGATGTCTTAACCACTGGGCTGCTAGGGAAGTCCCTATCTTCAGTTTCTTTCCTCTCATTCCCTAGTGAAACTCTAGTCAGTTTTTCCCTGCTGTCTTTCAAGGTTTGTTTTTCTCTACTCCACCAAAATTTCTCTGATCAAGATTACCTAATACCCAGAGTGGTAAATCTTGACTGCTAATACTCCATATTCATCTAATTGAACATATTAGTCTCATTTGATCCAAATGATCCCTCCCTCTTACTTGAAACACTGCTTCCTGAACCCTCTAGTCTTTTGGTTTTCCTTTGTAACTACTTCAATGTTTCCTTGATTAGTTCTACCACTAAATACAGTCACTTGGTCCTTTGACCTCTTCCCTGTATGTCCCAATTCCCTTGGCAATCTCATCCCATCTCAAGGTTTTAAACATCGTCTACAGTGACATTACCAAGCCTGACATCTCCAGCTTGGGCTTCTCCCTTGGGTCCCAGACCTGTATTCTAACTGCTCTAGTTACCTGCTTGAATGGCTAACAGGCAATCAAAACTCAACTCGTCCCACACTGACTCTCAACCCCCAAACAAACAGAAAACCAAACTCTGTTCTACTCAGAGGATTCCTATCTTAAATGGCAACTTCATTCTTTCAATTGTTCAGCCTTGCAGTTGTCTTTCCTTTGGACGGACTGCTAAAGCTGTAATTCTGAGTATGACTGTATTTGGAGGTAGAAACTTTAAAGGGATAGTTAAGGTTAATGAGGTCTTAACGGTGGGGCCCTAAGCTAATATGATGGTGTCCTTAAAAGAAACACCAGGGGTACATATGCAGAGGGGAAGGACCATGTGAGGACCTTGTGAAAAGGTGGCCATTTGGGGGCCAAGAAGAGAGGTCCTGGGAGAAGCTAAACTTGCTGACATTTTGATCTTAGACTTTCATCCTCCAAAACTATGAGAAAATAAATTTCTTTGTTTAAGTGGTGTTATTTCTTTTTATTTTTTATTTATTTATTTATTTATTTTCAAGGCACAGTACATTTTTATTCTGCATTGGTTAATATACAACATATCCCCACTTCCCTTGAGAAACAGTATCATATCTAAAACACACTTTGATGAACACTGAATAATAAAATATTACACAATCATTCCTCAGAATCCTGAGGGGGGTGGCTGGAAAACTTCTTAATCAGTATTATGTGATAATAAAAGTCTCACTACTGAATGCCATCTTCTTGATTCACCAGGCCTAAACTAGAGTAATACATTCACTCAGGTGGAGAGAAGACATCAAGAACAGACCAGACACATTTCCTTTGGTGGTAACCTGATTTCCTTTTCACCTCTGAGGCCTCTCAGTGGAGAACAACCAGAAGAATTTTGAATTTAAAAATAAATCCTGACATTTTTCTTCATGTTATCAGTGCTATATTCTTATTTTTTTATTTTTAACAGTAGCCCTAACAAACTTCCCAGAAAGCTCAGTGGGTAAAGAATCTGCCTGCAGTGGAGGAGTCTCAAGGGACACCAGTTCGATCCTCGGGTTGGAAGATCCTCTGGAGAAGAGCGTGGCAACTCACTCCAGTATTCTTGCCTGGAGAATCCCGTGGACAGAGAAGCCTGGCACGCTATGGTCCATGGGGTCGCAAAGAGTCAGACACGACTGAACGCAGCAGAACAAGCCAATACACACTCTCTCTCACATTCACAGCAAATGAGCGTCATTGAAGCTTACTGCTTCTCCTGTCAAATACATCCAGAATCTGACCTCACTTATGCTACCATTCAGGTCGCAGCCATCGTTTTCTCCTTCTGCATTGCTGCAACAGCCTCCTGAATGATCCCCCTGTTGCCACCTTTACTCTCCACTCCCACAGCAACCAGACTGATCTGCTAAAGCTGAAGCCAGACAATGTCAGGTCTCTGTTCACTATCCTGCATTGGTTTCTCACCCCAATCTGAGTAAAGCAAAGTCCTCGCAATGATATGTAAAGACAACACCAGCCGTCCACCCCTGCCCACCATATCTTAATTCCTAGTTTTTTATCACTTCTGCCTCACTCCCCAAGGATGCCCTTCCCATTGTTGATGCCAGGCAAGCTCTGGCCTCAGCACTGCTTCAGCCTGAAATGTTCTTCATATGTCCTATGTGCTCACTAATTTCCTTCAGATTTTTACTCAGATGTACCCCGTTTCCTGTCTGTCCTTCATAAAGCCCTACCCTTAACCTCCACCAGCTCTCTTCCTACCTTTTCTCCTTAGCACGTATACCACCCAGTCTATTATATATTTTATTAGATTTTCTTATATATGCACTTAAATACATTTTCTAGCTTATTGTCTATCTTATCTGTTAGACAGTAAGTTTGCTGAGGGTAGGGTTTTTTTTCTTCTGTGTTAACTGCTACATCTCCAGCACTAGAGCCATGCCTGCGATACTGTATGTACTTATGAAATGCAATTAATGAATAAAAGAAATGAATGATAAAAGATCTAATAAATAAGTGAATCTTAAAAAATTCCATAACTTGCCCAAATTTGTATAGTACCAAAAACAGATTAGCATTTAAGCCTATATGATTCTAAAGCCTATGTCATACCAGCAACTGAGTTTTGCTCCCTTGTGTGACTTATATCCCCAACTCATAGTGAAGCACCTAGAACATGAGAAGGTATGGAAATACCTGTTGAGTGAATTTATGTGTATTAACCCCATTTCTCCAGTAAGACCATAAGCATCTGGAGTGCAGGGGTCATAGTTCAAACATCTAAAATCCCTACCAGTATCTATCACAGCACTTTGCAGTGATGAGTGCTCATGTACGTTTCTTTTTTACTTGATTCTCCATCTCTTTTAAGACTTCCTTTATTAACGTCAAATCTGTTTCTTCCCCTGAGCTTAATTCCCAAATATATAATTAATCTGAACATTTTTAATGCTTCCATAAATATCACACATAACCTTATTTATGTTAAGATGTATTAAAACCATATACATCTCTTGTATTTACATAACTGTGCTATGCAAATGATTCCTAAGGCAATATCATCAACACTCTGCCAGCCGCCCCCATAGCCTCACATTTGTGAACTCTTACATACTATGTTGCCTAAGCATCTGCTGCTTCCATAGTGATGACAGATGAGGTCAGTAACCCCCTCTTCCTCTATTAATGTCCTTCACACATCCATCTACAGCTCTGCAGTTGCTAATTACTGTTAATTCATGGGTGACAGGGCTGTACAATCTTTACGAATGCCTTAAAAATATCTCAGACATAGTGGAGTCAAGGGAAAGCTACATGATAATTACTTAAAGGAAAGGCTCAGCAAACTTTGTGGCGTTTCTTTTTGGTTGTTACATTTATCCAAACTGTTCATTACTGCATGGAACTAAGCATGTATCAGTTTTCTATATTTTTTAGTAATAACTGTTAGAGCAAAGATTTTCAAAATTAGCATCCTACATGTGGCATGGGCATAGGTACTTAAAGTGTTCCTGTGTTTTTATGTATTATTTCAGGGTAGGGCAAACTTCCCTTTGTGACAGTTATATTTTAGCATCTTGCCTTTTAAAGTGAAACACTTTATCCCCAAACCTATTTCCATTGATATAAAAAGCCAGGTAAGTCACATTTCTCAGTGGCAGGTAAGCAAAAGTTTTCTTCACAGCAAATCAGCCAGTGAAAGTTAAATCAGTGCCACAGAGCATGCGAGTTGGCGTTTATGGAAACACAGAGAGGGGGAGAGAAGGAAGACTCCAGCGAGGCGTGGAGGAGACCACCGCTCTGCCAGCATCACTCACTTTCCTTCTGAGCTGTAGCTGTTCATGCTGCCGTCGGTAGATTCTCGGCTGGCTTGTCGAGTCATCCAGTTCCTCATTTCCACAGCCAAGCCTGTTTCTGTACTTCTCTGGACAGTGCTTCGTAGCTTTTTACCTCCGGTTTCTGCAAAGACAGAAGACAAAAGAGGTGATAGTTTTGTCATCACCATCAGGTAACAAACGTATCAACCAATGCACTGAGATTCTCAGATTAAAAAAAAAAAAACTGCGTAAATCTAAAGTGCTTTTATGAAGGAGACAGAAAAGGTATTTCAAATCTTGTCTTGTTGAGTGGGATGAAAAGCTTCTAAAAAATTGTCAAGAAACACAAAATACCATTGTTTTATTTCCATTTAAAACAGTGTTCCAATAGGTAACAAAAGGAACAAAAAGGTTCAAGCTATGTAAAATAAAATAAGCTTTGTTTTCATTGTAATATTTAAATCAAGATTTAACTTATGCCTGTCTTTTTCTTTTTTCTTTCTTTTTGTCATAGACAAAGAAGTAGGCCTTCACATTATTTCCAAAGAATAGGTGGTGAGTAATCCTCAATTCTATCTTTAAGTTTCATACAAAAACCTGCTTTTGTAGGGTGATCAATATTAGAAAGTATAAAGAAAGCTACACTAAGGAGACAGCCCTGCCTGAAAACACTTTTCACATCTATTGGCAGTTTCCAGAGAGATTCTCATAGGGAATACAAAACCCAGCACTCCCAAGTGAAAAAGAGCTTTTAAGCTTTTGGTCATGGATAGTCATGTTCTTAGGGCTTCCCAGGTGGCTCAGTTGGTAAAGAATTCACAGAGACCCAGGTTTGATCCCTGGTTTGGGAAGATCCCCTGGGGGAGGAAATGGCACCCCACTCCAGTACTCTTCCCTGGAGAATCTCATGGACAGAGGAGCCTGGTGGGCTACAGTTCATGGGGTCACAAAAGAGCCAGACACAACCTAGCAACTAAAGTACAATCACCACCAAGTCATGTTTTTAAGGATCTTCAACAGTCTGACTAGGAGGTTTGCTTATGGAAGCCCACTAGGCCAAACAAGAAAGAAACGGAGTCAAGGCCGCAGATGTGACAGAGTTATAAACTGCCATGTGCAGAGGACAGGAGGAAGGAGCTCCTGCTCACAGAGGGGGTGGGATTTGAGATGGGCTTAAAAAATGGGCAGGTTATGATCCAAGAAACAGCCCAATTATCAGAGACCTTACAGGTTAGAATGTGGAGCTGAGAGACAACTAAAGCTGCAGCAACAGGGGGATGGCTCAAAATACTTATATTAATTTACTCCCTGTCAGGCCTAACTATTTATCCACATTGACCATACATATCATCAGTATTTTGGGAGATGGTAAGCTCTTTTATTGCCTGGTATTAATAACTTCCTTTTAGATCAATAAATATTTGGTGATATTGCAATGACTTGTGGAAATCCTTTCCATCAAATCTCTTGAAATATATGCTCACTGTTTTGAAACACTGCTTTAAATTTCATCTGTTCTCCACTTCCAACTTTAATGTACATCAAAATGCTTTAATAAGTACATATAAAGTGTGTAATGACTGATCTACAACTCAGTTCCATAGATCAGTAGATGTGTAGAGTGATCTACAACTGAGGCTGATGTTTTAGATAATTGATAGTAAAACATGTTGTACTGATATGAACTATTAAGAGGAGATACATCACCATCCATGGATGAGGGAAAGCATATCCTTCCAGAGAAATTATTAGTTAATACGTGTACAAAATGATAAAATGTTAAATTACTCATTTGCAACCTCCAATGGAATAATTCAAATAAGACATATCAATGGATGCTAATGCCATTAAATAAAAGAATATTAATATAAGCCAAAAAATCATCCCACAAATTAGTTCTAATCACTAAAGAATACGTACTCTAACACTGGGAAACCTGGCTATGGCCATCTTAATCATGGGAGCAAACTTAGAAGCACTAACAGTGTGGCAATCACCGTAGCACCTATCAAGTTGATCTGGACAAAAATATACAACCTGTTTCTAATCAGGTCTTTGTAACAATCTTCTGAGTTTTCAAAATAGGATAGACTAACAAGATACATGATACACACACACAAAACCAGATAAACCCAGAACATGGGATTTTGTTCAAGAATCACTTAAAATTAATATCATGAAAACTAACAAGGTGGGAAAATTGTCCCAGATTTAAAAATATCACAGGATGTAACCATTAAATGGTATGAGTGTACCTTGGTTTCTTTAAAAAAAAAAAAGAATGAAACCCTAAAAGCAAAACACTAAAAGGAATTTTAGGACAAGTAGCGGAAATCTGAATATGAATTGGATATTAGGTAGGATAAGAAAATTGTTAATTTTCCTAGGTAGATAATGGCATGTATTATATAAAATTTCCTTATCATTAGCAGATACATGCTGACATATTTAGACCTCAAGTCTTACACTGTTTGCAACTTACTTTCAAACAGTATAGCAATAAATATGCATATTCATAAAACAATGAAATGTTAAGAACAACAACAAAAAGGATGGGCATGAAGAGTAGATCTTGACAGTCATACACTCAGTATTTAAGATTTTATTTGAGAGTGATTCTCAGAATAGCTACATTAAATTGAATGAAGTTAACTCAAAGACAAATATCATATCCCTTATATGTGGAATCTAAAAAAATGGTACAAATGAACTTACTTACAAACAGAAATAGAGTCATCACCAAGGAGGAAGAGAGGGAGGGATAAGTTGGGAGACTGCGATTGACATATACACAGTTATATATAAAATAGATAATTAATAAGGACCTACTGTATATAGCACAGGAAACTCTGCTCAATACTCTGCAATGGCCTATTACAGGGAAAAGAATCTAAAAAAGAGTGGATATATGTATAGTATGTATAACTGATTCACTTTGCTACACAGCAGAAATCAACACAAATTAATCAAAAAAGTAGTAAAATTTTGTACAGGTACAAACTGAAATCATGAAAGGTGCGGGGCTGCTGCGCGGGAGTCCCGGCCCCTCTGTGGAAGCTGCACTGTTTGCTTCTGGTGAAGGATGCCTGAATGAAAAATCACCACCAACTAAGACATACAACTTCAGTGACATCTGAAAATTCAGAATGAGGGTATGCACAGAAAACATGACTTCCTAAAGGCCTCAGAACACAGCCTTTGCAGTGTCAAAAATCTAGTATTTTTCATTCAATGTCTGGCTCATCACAGCTAAAGTGACTTGAAAACCTGCTATTATAGAGTAAAGAGAACTAGCCGCCATTTGATAAAAAATAAAAGTAGAATAAGCATGTAATCTTCTTGGTTACAGATTGCTTTTAACGTGCCCTCTTTAGAATTCTCACAATCTCCATTTTACTGATATAGTATCCAAGGGTCCCAGTTGTGACACAATTCCCTGAAGTCATACAGAAAATAACCGAACCAGAGTTTATACACAGTTTCCTGACTCCCAGTTCTCTGCTACTCCCTGATTTGTTGTCAGAATATAACTGATGAGTAGCCTGTACAGCTGTTCAAGGAAAGGATACTAAGCTGTAAGCATATATGGAAGGCCCTACTAGAAGCAACCGCTGGGATGGAAGGAGCAGAGCACAGTGAAGAGGTCGGCCCCGGTATACAACTGCTTCTCTTTGAATCCCTTAGAATCCCTACGCTATCATGTACCAGCTGGCTGACATGATGCAAGCTACCTTCTCTGTGATTCAGCTTTCTTAAACTGTAAATGGCAATGATAATAAAAATGCCTACCTCACAGAATTTGTGAAGGTTAAGAAAAATATATTTAAAATGCTTAGGATAGTGCCTGCTATATAGAAAATCTTCAATTAATGATACTGGCATTAATACTGAGGCTTTCCTGGTGGCTCAGAGGGTAAAGAGTCTGCCTGCAATGCAGAAAATCCAGGTTCGATCCCTGGGGTGGGAAGATCACCTGGAGAAGGGAGTGGCTACCCACTCCAGTATTCTTGCCTGGAGAATTCCAAGGACAGAGGAGCTTGGCAGGTTACAGTCCATGGGATCACAAAGAGTTGGACACCATTAAGCAACCAACACTTTAACTTTTCATAAGTATATATGTGGACTTCTAGACAGGAAATCAGAGGACATGTATTCCAGGCCAATCTCTAACACAGACTAGCCGGCTCTATGGTTTTCTCTGAGTCATTATCCCCCTTCTGAGTCTCAGTTTCCTCATTTATGAAAAAAGAGGAGGGGGAGGGTGACAGATGATCTCTGGTCTCTTAGCTCTATAGTCTGAGTTTCTATCATGCATGTATGACCATGACCATGATGAACAGTATACATGAAGAGAGGAGCTACTCATTGTCATTCGATGGAATCAAAGAACTCTAGGCATAAGCTACACATTTATAATAGCTTGTGAAATTATGTCTTCTAAATGTACTTTTATCTGATACATTCATAGACTTCTTTAAAAAGTAAATGTATTTTTCAATACTGCAAATCCTTTACATCACATTCATGACAAAAGTAATTTAACCTAAATACAATTCATTATGATGAATCACATTTAATGTTCCAAAGGCTTTATCAACCTAAAAATCTATATAACAGAGAATGCCTATATAAAGTGCATTAGGCAGAATTCTATGATGACTCCCAAGATTGTGCTACCTTACATGGCAAAGGGATTTTGCAAATGTAAGTAAGGTTACTAACCAGTTGACCTAAAGATAAGGAGCTTATCTCAGTGGGCCTAACATATACACATGAACATTTTGAAAGCAGAGTGCTTTCTCTGGCTGGTTCCAGTAGAGTCAATCAGGGAGATCTGAAACACAAGAAGGATTCAGTGTACCTTTGTGTCTTGAAGATGGAGGGGCCCATGTGGGAAGGACCTGAGAGTAGCCTTCAGCAATGCCTAGTTGAAAGGCAAAAAGAAAATGGAGACCTCAAGGCCAACACCTGCAAGAGTCTGTTCTCTGCCAATACTCAGCCCAGTCAACACCCTGATACCAGCCATGTGACGTCCTAGGCAGGAACCCAGCCAGGCCAGACGTGTCCTATAGAACAGTAAACTAACAAATGGGTGTTGTTTTAAGCTGCTAACTTTGTAGTAGTTGTTAAGCAACAAAATGTAATTCTTTAGATTATTTTTTTAATGGGATATGTATAAAAATAACCTGTTGTGACCACAGGAGTAGACCAATGGAGATTATTTGTAAGAACTCAACAGCCATAATAAAAAAAAGTATATATTTTAAAACATATATATAATTCTATATGAATGTGTACCCTGTCATGTCCATCTCTCTGCAACCCTGTGGACCGTAGCCCGCCTGACCCCTCTTGTCCCTGGAATTCTCCAGGCAAGATACTGCAGTGGGTAGCCACTTCCTTCTCTTGGGGATCTTTCTGACCTTGGGATTGAACCCTGGTCTCCTGCATTGCAGGCAGATTCTTTGTCCTCTGAGCCACCAGGAAAGCCCTGGTATTAATAACATTATCCTCTGGAGAAGAGAATTGCTATCTACTCCAGTATTCTTGCCTGGAGAATTCCAGGGACAGAGGGGCCTGGAGTTACAGTCCATTGGGTTGCAAAGAGTTGGACATGACTGAGCATGCATCCGCATGTATATATACATATATACACTGCACAACTATCATATACATGTATACGATATGTGTATGGGGGTTACATTTAAAAATACTCGGGTAGCAAACTGTAAAACTAGGGTCCAGATTATGTTGCTGCAGAGCTCTTAAACCATTCACTCTAGTGTTGGGTGTTCTAAGACAAAGTATATTTGGAGAAGGTGCCTGCAGGTAAAAATCAAATTCTTGAAATACAAAACATCATAAGCAGAGAGCAACACAGGAGGTGCCCCTGTTATTCTGCTTCATGTAGTCTGATGACTCAATTGCTTGGTACCCTCTGAATTCAAAGAAAGCCACTTGATTAAATAAACAACCAAAGTGTCAGTTTCCCCTAATAATAGCTGAAAACCAAGAAACCCTTTCCTGGTGACTTGACAACAAAAATCAAAAAGTCCTTTCTGCTGCAGATTTTAAAACTCTCCCAAGCCCCAAAAGGAGGCTCACAGTCAAATGCCTAACAATCTCAGAGTGACTTCTTTCCAAATCCTGTGTCCACAGAACCCATTCCTCCTTGCTCTTACCTGGAAAATCTCACCCCTTTTGGCAGACAGACTTATTTTAGAGTCAGAATTTTCTTGATGTTAATATGGAAAATGATTTATGGAAAGAAGTTGAAGATAGATTGGTAGATTCTGAAACATGACTTTAATTTTTGGTTTTGACCACGATTTAGGTACTTTGAGTTAATAAGCCCTATTTACATATTTTATTCAAATATTTTGCAAGTATAATTTAGAGAATCCATTTGCATTTCATCTAAAGATTTTTAAAATGCATTAAAACATGAGAATTTCTAAAATTACTGATTTATAGAATTTTAAAAGCTATTATAGGGATCCAGTGTATCTTTGTATTTTATGTGCTCCCTTCCTATAGCAATGAGCAAGTTGAGGTTCAGAGTAGCTACTTTCTCTTTAATAAAAGATTTTTATTTTTAAAAATTAGTAATGGTTTCAAACTGTACTTTAGCTGCCTTTTATTAATAACTTCTCTAATTTCTCAAAATTTCAAGGGTAAGAGAGTTGCCTCCAGCACTCTGGCTGGCTACTGTAACCAATGTAACTTCACATTGGTAGATATTATATAAGGACGTGAAAGAGGTTGGTTTATTTACCCACTTGGCCCAGCAAGACCTCAATATATGAATATTCATAAGTAAATTACTATGTGGTGTATAAAAGCTTGTGCACTTATATTTATGTCTGTTCAGGCTTCTTACTATAATAAATATAATTCAAATCTCTGAAAGTCTAAACAAAATAGGGACAAATATCTGACAATTTCTTTTGGGCTAATCCAGGATTTGCATTAACAACTAAAATAAATAAACATTAATAGACATTAACCATTGATTTTCAAAATTATTTCAGAGTTTAACACAAATTCATTCATTTCATCAGCTTTGTCACAACTACTATGAAAGTTAAATATTAAAAGCTTCAGTACAGTAAGCTACAAGTAGAAGTCACAGTTATGGTAGACATTAGGGCTGTTCAAATATATTCACATTTCTTCCACTTATGAAGTTCAGTGTGGTCATGTGACTTGCTTGGCCAATGAAATGTGAGCAAAACTGGCCCATGTAACTTTAGGGCCAACAGAAGTTTCCAATCCAACAATGTGTGAAAAGAACATACACCATGATGAAGAGGAATTTATGTCAATTATGCAAAGCTGGTTCAATTTTCAAAAATCAGTTAAGGTAATACAATATATCAACAGGTTAGAATAAAAATCACATGGTATCAATAGGTGTCAATAAAGCATTCAACAAAACTCAACACCTATTCATCATAAAAAACTCTCAATAACTAGAAATAGCAGAGAGCTTCCTCAACTTGATTAAGGAATATCTACAAAAAGCTTACAACTAACTTCTTACTTAACAGTGAGATACTTGAAACTTTCATACCAAGGTCAGATACAAAGCAAGAATTTTCCTTCTTACCACTCCTTTCAACATCATACTGGAAGCTCTAGCTAATACAGTAAAAGAATAAAAGGAAATAGGTATATAGATTGAGAAGGAAAAAATAAAACTGTTTTTGTTCACAGACTGTATGATTGTCTATGTAGAAAATCTGAAAAGAATTGATATAAAAACTCCTGGAACTAGTGACTGTAGCAAGGCTGCCAAATACAAGCTTAATATTTAAGTCAACTGCTTCCCTATATACCAGCAATGAACAAATGGAATTTGAAATTAAAAACATAATACCATTTACATTAGCATCCAAAAAATGGAATACTTAGGTATAACAGCTAACAAAATATGTACAAGATCTATATGAGGAAAACTATGAAACTCTGATGGATAACATCAAAGAACAACTAAATAAATGGAGGGATACTTCATATTCCTGGGTAGGAAGATGCAATATTGTTGAAATGTCAGGTCTTTGCAAATTGATCAGGAGACTGAATGCAATCCCAATCAAAATCCTAGCAAGTTATTTTGAGATCCTGACAAACTGACTATAAAGTTTACATGGAGAGGCAAAAGACTCAAAGAATAAAGTTGGAGGACTGACACTATCCAACTTCAAGACTTACTATAGTGTTACAGTAATAGATCAGTAGAACAGAATATTCCGCCCCAAAACAGACCCACATAAATATAGTCAACTGATACTTGATGAAGAAGCAGAGGGAATACAATGGAGCAGAGACGGTCTTCAATGATGCTGCTAGAAGTACAACTGAATGTCCACATGCAAGAAAACAAAACAAAACTAGACACAGACCTTAAACCCTTTACAAAAATTAACTTAAAATGAATCACAAACATAAATGTAAAATGCAAAACTACAAATCTCCTAGAAGATAACATGGGAGAAGGCCTAGATGACTTTGGGTATGGTGATGACTTCTTAGATACAACAACAATAGCATGCTCCATGAAATAAAGATAAGTTGGATTTCATTAAAATTAAAAAGTTTTACCTTGCAAAACACTCTGCCAGGAGAATGAGAAGATAAGCCACAGGCTGAAAGAAATAGTTGCAAAAGACATATCTAATAATGGACTATTATCCAAATTATAGACAGAACTCTTAAAACACAACAATGAGAAAACATACAACCTGATTATAAGATGGGCCAAACAGCCTGCTGCTGCTGCTAAGTCGCATCAGTCGTGTCCGACTCTGTGCTACCCCATGGACAGCAGCCAAACAGCCTGACACCTCACCAAAGAAGACAGGATACAGATGGCAAATAATCATATGAAAACGTGCTCTAGATCATGTCATCAGGGAAATGCACATTAAAACAACAATGGGATACCAGGACAGACCTATTGTGTGTGTGTTAATTGCTCAGTTGTGTCTGACTCTTTGCAACCCCTTGGACTGTAGCCTGCCAAGCTACATGGGATTTTCCAGGCATGAACGTTGGAGTGGGTAGCCATTCCCTTCTTCAGGGGATCTTCCTGACCCAAGGATTGAACCCAGGTCTCATGCATTGCAGGCAGATTCTTCACCATCTGAGCCACTAGGATTGGAACGGCCAAAATTTAGAACACTGACAACACCAAACGCTGCTGAGGAAATGGAGCAACAGGAACGCTCATTCAGTGCGAACCGGAACAGGCCTTGGAAGACAGTCTAGTGCTTTCTTACGAAACGAAGAGACCACCTCAGAGAATCAGAACACTCAGCTCCCACTTGTTAATATTGTTAACAATTATTAATCCTGATTTTAGCAAGAAATAAAACCAAGCTTATGACTCTTTTGCAGTAAGATCATTCTATTTTTATCCCATAAAGGTTGAGGCTTACCACTTTGGTATTCTTAACACATTTAAGAAATTATAGCTCTCACTCTGTTTTGGGAGTTGTCATTTCTATGGTACCTTCTTGTTCCTACTACCTGATGTTGTTATTATGACAAATGAAATTTATTTAGAAAATTGCTCCCCTTGCTTTTTTTAGCTGACAGGTCTGTCCTTGGTCACACATCAGTCCACTGATATTTGTGCCTGTTTCTCTCTCAAGAATGGACATGAAATATCATCAACCTCTTCTTAACTCTCAAGTTAGCTATTTTGAGGCAGCATTTTATGGTGAGAAAAGCATGTCATTTTAGAATCAGATGATATGTGTTCAAGTTTTTATGTGACCATATGCAAACTTGAGATCAGATTTAGCCTATGTCACAGAATAAATGAAATGCAGTGGTATTTAATGAATAGTGATAAATAAGGATTGGATACTGTGATTTATGTGAAAGTGTTTTTGAAAACTGTAAAATGTTATACAAATCCTTCTTTGAAAAATGACTAGAATAATGTGAAATTATCCTAAACTTAAAGGGAGAAAACTATATGTAAGTAAGTGGAGTCCTGCCATAGGAAGGAGAGCCTGCTGGCTAAACTGGATTTAGGGGTTGTTTTTCCCATGCAAACCCACTGTTTTCATATGATACCAAGGTGGTTGCCATTAAGTTGAGAACAAAAGAAGTGGGCAGAGCAGAGAGGCTGGAAATTGTAACAGGATCTTGGGGCTTAAAATCTTTGTCCAATGAGGTATTTGGTTAGAGTCACTTATACTTGAAACTGACTGGAATCAAATAGCCTTCTGAATTTCTGAAGGATCTGTATAGAAAAAAATAATTACCAGTCCATTTATAATTCAAAAGGTAACTACTTTTTCCCTAATCTGCCCTAGAGAGAATTGGGCTATTCCTTCTCTCTAATGCAAACCTTTGTGGCCATAAAGAAGAAAGGACAAAGAAACACTTTCCAAAAACAGAAACCAGGGTCGCAGATTTGTAAACCAAGAAATGTATTCTACTCTCAATCTCCGCCATTCCCTCCAAATGGGATTTGAAAATTCCTGTGGATGATTGATTGCTTTCTGTTTCCTATTCTCTCCTTTAGAAATGAAAATGTTTATTTTGGCTATCCTGTTGCTACTGTACCATTTAAACAGGATGTACTGGAGGCAGATAATACGTCTTACAGTTTACAGGTCACTATAACATGAAAAGCCGTATGTATTTATGAGGGAGAGGACTATACATCACTCAAAGATCCTAGGCTTCCACCTGCAGGTAAGTGGATGACAGTTTAAGGTCGTCTTTCTTAGAGACTACCTATGTTCTATAAGCAAAATAAGAATGTCCACAGATATCTGGTGGCTCACTCTGCTGGAAAAGTTAAAATGAAGACAGCCATACACTTCACCTTAGGTTTCTTCCGTAGATTTCTTTTACCATTCCTGTCAGTTTATCTTATTGAACAAAGAGGAAAATTACCAAATAACAAGCTAATATTTTAAAAAATTAAAAATAGGTAATTAGGGTGAGCTTAATAGTTTTTGTCCCCCGCTGGTAATCATATCACTAGGTGGATATTTGTTAGTGTTCTGGGCTCACCAGCATTTGAACCTTCTTCCAATGTATGAGAAACAACCCATCCTTTCACTGTAGAAGCTAATACTGTCACCTGTCATTTTCTCAACTTTCCTGCCAATGAGGACATGAGCAAATGGTCAAGGTTCTGCTGATCAGACATCATTGCTCCAAACTTACTGAATTTGGAGAGGAAGAGCCAAAAAGCTTAGATTTACCAAATTACTGGGCTACTATCCCTATTTGGTAGGTAGGGGAGCTAAACTGTATGTAAGAACCAGATTGTGAAAGATTTTGAATGTCAGGCTAAAGGTTTTATTTGTGTCAAGATTAAGATGATGTTTAAGAAAATTGGTCTGGGGACAATGAAGTTAGATTGGAGTGGGGAGATCAAGAAATGAAAGAGAGCAGGTTGGGAGATTCAGATGATTTCAAAGATGGACTAATACAGTCCTAGACTATCAAGGTGGCAATGAAAATGGGAAGGAAGAAAAAACTGAGGAAAGCTGAGAAGGCAGCATTTCCCTTGTAGAAGGTGCCAACTGGTGGCACACAGTTAAGCTACACGTGGTCAATAGGTATGTTGGCTCAGTTAATGTTTAAATTTTTTCACTTAGGCACCAACATTTTAAAAAGGAAAGGCTTTAAGTAAACTGTCAGATTTATAGCTTCTCTTCGGGAAAAGAGAAGAATAAATTGCCAACCCTGGGCTGATATTCAACTTGGCATCAGTTAGCTAGAACTGAGTATTCACCATTTGTTTTTGGATGGATAAGCTTTCTCCAGCTTTTCAGAGTCCCTGCATTTTCCCTTTTGTATAGTATATGCCCTACTTCACTGAAGTATGTTACCTTCCTGGCCTTTGACTTACAGGAATGAACAAATGATCACTGGAATAACTAAAATAAATGTCCCTTTCATTTTAGTCTAATAAGGCATAATCTAAACCTTAAATGAGTCTTCAAAATTAGAACTGATATTATCACTTTTGTGTTAGCTTCTTCAAGTGGTCAAATAGTATATACATATATATATATTATATATATATATACTATATATATATATGTCACCTTTACATATATGTGTGTGTGTGTGTGTGTGTGTATTGCATTAGGTAAATCCCCTCCTCCCCAAATAAACATCATTACCATATGTGATAGAATATACAGAATGATCTTCTCTGATTAATAATATGGACCTATGAAGACCAGCAGGGAGCACTTAACCATCGTCCTTGGCAGCACTGGGAAGCTGCCACTATGACTTTCTAGTGGGTTTTTTTTATTACACACAACATGTCTCAATAGGGAAGCTTGTCCCCATTTTCTAGCTTTGAATTTAGTGAACCTGCTGAAGGATCATAGCAAATTGGGGTTTAACTTCACTTTTGTATTAAATTTAAATTACTTTAAGTGTACTATTTGGACACTTGGCCGTGAAAGATTTTTAATTTTTGATTAAAATGCAATATTTGATAAGTATTTTGAGTGGAACTGTTCTTTGATTTACCTTTTTAAATTCCAAAATCTTTTGCCTCACTTTAGTCCATGGGGTCACAAAGAGTCAGATTTAGTGAGTAAAACAGTAACAATAAGCCAAAACATAAATCTAATATAAAAACTGTGCTATTATTGTTGAATATGACACGGACTAGTGTAAGGAGTGATTTATTGTATAGAATCAATCACAATCTAGGAGATGTTATATATATATAGTATCCCCTAAGAAAAGATATGTATTGGGACTAGTATTGTCTATCCATGTTCTGTTCCCAATACTGACATTGTGAAAATAAACAAAAACTATGAACAGTGAATTTTAATAAGTCTAGATCACATATTATAATTTTAAAACAGTGTAAATATAGTGGCTAGCAGTCAGTTACACTGATATTCAGCTTGGAAAGAATGGTAGAACTATATACTGTTGTTATTAACAGTGCTAGAACTACAGTGCTAGACATGATGTTTGTATTTAGGAGGATTATATTTAAGTGTATGGATAATTTTTATTCCAATGGAGCATAAGTGAAGTGCTAAGCTCCATTTTAATCAAATGGGACTGCTTACTGAGAATTAAGTACACAGAGAACTACATTCAACATCCTGTGATTAAACCATAATAGAAAAGAATATTAAAAAGAATGTATGTACAACTGAACAGCAGAAGTTAACACAACACTGTAAATCAACTATAATAAAAATAAAATTAAAAAAGAAATATATTACTTAAGGATGAGAATAAGATACTATCTTTTACTGATTGTACAGCCTCTTTAAGAGTGGAGGATGATTAAACAGGTCTTCTGAATGCAGTCTATTTAGTTCTTTTGATATTAATTCCTCATAGCTTCATTGTCATGTGCAAAGACACTTTCCTCAGTTCTCCTGGTGATTTTTAAACTATTCTTATTTCTTAGATGGTTTTCCTGTAACTTACTTTCAAAACAGTGGCACGTAAAAGAAATTTAATAAATTAATTTATTTTGTTAAATAGTATTAAGTTGATAGAATCTCTCCTTCTGGAGGATTGCCAAGTCAAATTTTAAACAAGGAAGAAGGCCACAAAATCAAGCAAATCAAATTCGTCACATACTATATGTACGTAACTGAACAAAAATCACTAGCCCAGAAACAAATAACTTTAAGATATCTTAAAAAAACAGATCTAAAAATATTAGGATATATGCCATTTCCCTACATTACATGACCATAACCATTGCCTCTGGATCGATGGGTGGGAGACTTGCTTCTCCTACTCGAAATGGAAACCATTTCAATGGCTTTTTTCTCAGAATTATTATAATGCTTAAAAATTACAGACAGTAATATTCTATATTGGGGTGGTAGATTCAATGTTGGGGTTTACATAATGAAGCTAATACTTAACTCAGAGTGTTCAATGATAAATACACATAATTTAGAAATAGTTAAATAACAAGTAGGTGCTATTATCATTATTTTTATTTAAAAGAAAACTATTCAGAGATTTGGAGAATAGTTATCTGGCATATATCCAGGGACAAAGAAGCAAAAAAAAAAAAAAAAAAAAGTAAGCATACAAAAAAAGTAGTTACAAAGACCAGTCGACAATCTTATCCTCCTCACTCAAGTCAGCCCTATTGAGATTTATAATCTGTGGCCAAGTTTTTACACTGTAAATTGATGATAATAATAAGTTCCTTGAAGAATTATCATGAAATCAAAGGAATGTGGCAAAGGAGAAGGTGTCAATAAATGGTAACCACCATAATTGTTGTGCTTGATTTTCAAAACAGCACGTTGCAAGGAAATGCAGTAAAATAATGAAGAAACAATACACAGCATAGTTGGGACCATAAACTTCAGAGCCAGATTATGGGTTTTGATCCCAGTTCCACTTACTGGCTGTGGACTCTGGGCAAACTGCTCTCAAAGGTATGTAAGAGGGGCTGAGAGTTATCACTGATGCGTGAACCCATGTTTAACTCTCACTTTCTCAGGATACCCTCTCTGTAAATCCTCAGTTAGGCTTTCTCATCATCTTACTGCACTCTGTACTTTGCCTTCCTAAGCCTTGTCACAGTTTTAATTGCACAGCTATTTCCTGTTAATATCTATCTCCATTATACTGTGAGTTCTAAGAAAGTAGAAGCATATTCAGCTAATTAGGGACTACCGCAGTGACTAACACATCTCAGAGCCTCAGTAAATATTTCTGAATGAATGAACGAGTAAACAGAATACAGTCTCTCACTAAACATCTCAGTACTTCTTGTGTAAAATGATAATGCCTGGATGTGTTGTCCAAGAGAGAAATGAGAATATGGAATTGGATGGCAGAGTACATTTGAGATTAGTTAGCTGTTGCACTATTTCTGAAAAGACCAAAAAAAAAAAAAAAGAGAGAGAGAGAGAGATTAGTTTTAAAATCAGACTGACTACTGAACTGATAAACTGAAAGAGGTGAAAATGTAGTCACTCAGTCGTATCTGACTCTGTGATCTCAAGGACTGTAGCCCGTCAGGTTTCTCTGTCCATGGGATTCTCCAGGCAATAATACAGGAGCGGGTAGCCATTCCCTTCTCTGGGAGATCTTTCCAACCCAGGGACTGATTACTTTAGTTAAACCACACTGGCTGGTAGACCACTGCTCTCTTTGAAACTCATCTGTTGTGATGGATTTTCTTTATAAATTAGTATGGTTTCACACTTATGACTATAATAACTTGGTCCTGAGTAAGCTTATGAGAGTATGTTATCGCACATGAACTTTATGTGTCCTGTGGAGGTGTCTCAAGAGAAAAAAACTGCAGAGAAGCACCACTCCAGGCCAGTGATTTCTAACTTTGTAATTCTTCAGGGCATATTGAAAAACCCTCAACAATCTCAGCACTTTTAAGGGCGGTAGGAGTATAGCAGAATCAAAGAAGAAAGTTAGGATTTCTTCTCTTGGCAGTAAAATGACTATAACCCAGTGGAAAGACCTCTAATTTATGGGGAGTGCCTCCTCTCTGGTTACTTGCAGAGAACTATATGTTTTATTTTAAAAATGCTGGCTTCTTTATGGAACATTTTGTCTTGGCAACTCAAGAAACCATATAGGACAGAAATCTGTTCCAATTTCCCATGTGTAGATGTAGGAATTTCCTTTGGGATTAGTCTGTAAGAGTCAAGGTTAAGTCAATGTATTTAAAATGTTGAAAAAATTTCATTTACATAAGTTTATTTTTGTCTCAAAAAGGCTTTTAGGATGATATTTTGTAAATCCAATAATTCTAGCTACTACTTAAGAAAAAATGATGATAGCATACCTGAAGCAAAGTCAAGACTGAAGACTTGGTGTAAAAATTCAAATTGAGAAATGAGTTTATAACAATGTGTCTTATTTAAATATGTATCTTGACCTAGTTTGAGTGCTAGTTTCAACACTTACTAGGTATGTGATTGTGGCCAAGTGTATGCAAATAATAAACTCGTATAGCTTGGTTTGGGTGAATAGGTTGTGTGGTTGACTGGGTTTATATGCTGACTACTACCTACTATTTGGGTGACCTTGGGCAAGCTTCTGAATCTCTCTGCCTAGGTTTCCTCATTTGTTAACTGCAGATAATAAAAGCACTGTCTCATAAGACTGCTGTGGGCCTAAAAGAGTAAGTGAATGTCAGGTTTCTAGAATAGTGCCTGGCTAATAACAAATACTGAAAGTTTTAGCTACAATTATGATCATTCCTTTACCCAATTTGATTTTCTAATTTCTTGACTTATTTATATCTCCTGAAATGCTAATAATTTAATAACAGAAAACAAGTAAAACATAAATGTACAAGAACAGTAAAAGATTAGTATGAAAATTAAATATATAGGGAAATAGTACCCTACCATTAAACCTGTATTAATCTAATGAAAACTGATACTGCAACAATAAGCTAGAAGAAACCTAGACAGCAATAACTAGCAGGTTATTCTGAAGAACACTTTTCAGACGTATTTTTAATCAGCCATTTTCCACCTCCTGTCCTCCACTGGGAGGAGGGGAGGGAAAAAAATTATCTCTACCTCTTCTCAGAGCAGGTAATTTCTTTCAAATCAGGGTTCACTACAGATTTCCAAATAAGATTTCCAAATTTCCAGGGTTCACAGATTTATTCTGTGATTGTCACAGAATAAAAGCAAAGTAAATCCTAAAATAGAGGTAATATGACAAAGATAACAAATCTACCCTGGTATATGTGCAAAGATGAACAGTTTACAACTAGCTTATCAATAAATTGATAAACGGCATTGCAAATGTTGGGACACTATTATTTAGCAGCCAATTCTTACTTTGATTTACAAATTATGTTTCTAGTATTAGTTGTTAATACAGGAAAGTTTTTCACAAAGAAAACGTATGTTGTGTTATTGAAAACTTTATGAAGGACTTCAAGTCACTTGGTGAAAAGTTTAAAAGTGGGTCCCCCTCAGCTGTTTTTCTCATTAGCTTAATTAAAAGGACATCACTCAAACACCAGAGATTGACAACCAACGGTCAGATTCACAGTATTGTGCCTGCCAATGAAGCTCCAAGTGCCCACAGCACAAAGCAGCCTTCTGTACTGTCAACCTTTGACCTGTGCACTGTATTACCCCCTCTCCTCATTCGGATCCTGTTTCAAAGCTCTGCTGCTGCCTTCCCCTTTACTTTTTTATTATTTCTGCCCTCGAAATCAAATGCTAATACCAAGACGGCGGGAGGAAACGGAAACAAGGCCAAGTGGGGTGCACCCAATAGGGCCACCCTGCCAGCCACCCCATCCTCATCCAACTCTCAAGCACTGTTGAAGTCAACTCCATCAGGAAAGCCGCTTCCCAAGTCAGCGCCTGTGGAGCTCTCCAAACCACCAATCAACAGAACTCCTCGGCCGGCCGGCGCTCTGGGGGTCTCTGGCCTCAGTCACAGACCCGAGAGGAGAGGGTAGGAACACTGCTACCTGGCGTTGTCCAACCCTGCCAACCCTCCAACCATCGACTTCCCGAGACGGGAGAGGTACAGGCTGAACCCCCAACTACAGCCTCACCTTCTTCCTCCAGGGAGTTCATGCAGGGAAAGTAGCCGGCCAGCGCCTCGAAGGAGGCGGAGAGGCTGCTCCGGCTCTGCGAGCGCTGCATGGAGCGCCCCGCGGCGCCGGCGCCCCCCAAGCCCTGCCGGCCCATCTTGGACGAAGACCCGCTCTTCCCGCGGTACAAGATACGAGGCGTCTTGGCGGTTGGGGCGCGGAGACCGCAGCGCTTCGAGGGCCGCGATGGTGCCGCGGGACCCCGGGGAACTGGCCCCTGCCTCCCTGAGCCCGTCCGGACCAAACGTGGCTTTCTTGGCTGCCGGGGGTCTCCACTTTTTGGGGGGGGCAGGGGGAGGCGGGTAAAAGGAGGGGGTCCAGGCGGTGGCGAGCGGGGACGCTGTTGCTCGCTGGGAAAGTCCGAGGTCTCGCCGGGAGGGAGCTGAGGTTCCCGGAGGCTGTGGCTGCGACTCAGGCTTGGCGCCCTCCCCTCTCCGGGAGATGCTGCTGATGCTGAGGTCCCCGCCAATCAGCAGCCGGAGGGGGAGGCGGCGGCGGCTGCAGCACCTCGGAGGGCTGGCGGCTCGGAGCGCGCACCTCAGGTTCAGGACAACTGCGACCCCCAGGAGCTCCAGCTGTTTCCGCTTCTCTCGCCCCCGCCCCGACCCGCCCCGACCCGCATGATGCACGCCAGAGGAAGGTCATTAAGTAGATGTAATAGGTTAGGCATCGCAGATGGGTACAATCTCAAATTTCTGGTAGTAACTTTCCCTCTCCTCGGTCTCACTTAAAATTTATTAACGCTCCTCAAGCATTAGGCAGGGCATACTGAAATTTTCTCCAAATCATAAAACAAAGGCTCCCCAATTTTCAACAGGTTCCATAAAAGCCTACAATTAGCTTTCTCCTTTACCTTCTTTCTTTATTAAAAAGATAAAAAGTCAACAGAAGGTAAAAAAGGTTTTTAAAAAAGTCAAAAGCCTGAAAAAGAATCAAAACTAAAAATGTACTGTGATCTTTATCAATTTTGCTTTAATTTTAGGAATTTTTAATGCCCCCCCCCCCAATTAATCTGCTACCTATTGTTGCTAAGAATGACAATGAGCACTGTTAGGCTTTCAAAGGTAACATCCTCTTAACATAAATCTGGAAGCAACACAGACATACCGGAAACACAACAGTGTGTAAGTGAAAGAAGATCCCATTCTGCAAATCGCAGATCTCTATTCCAGAACATAAACCAACTGTAATTCCATTTTAGGAGAAGGCAAAAGACTATCCTACTTTTTGTAACCTTAGACAAGCCCGTTGACCTCTCAGTTCCCCATCTAGGCAGGTGGGAAGTCAGGGAACAATGATTCCAGACCTAACCATGTCACAGCTTGATTGCTGTCTGTGTGTTTCAGGGGATTTCAAAAGTGATTGTAAAATGTAAATTATGCAATCTAAAATGGTTCTTTCATACCATAAGTATTTCCTGATTACTACATATGTACAAGTTCTTTGCTTGATATACTGGGAAATACAAACACTCATTCAATTAATTGTAATTGAGCTCCTAGTGTATGTCAGGTACCTTTGTAAATACTTAGGGCATATAGTGATCCAAGCAGATAGAAATCCTTGCTCTCACAGAGCTTATAATCGAGTAGGGGGGGAAAGACACAAAAATCAGTAAATTATATAGTGTTTAAGGGGGGGATAAGTGAAAATGGCAAAAAAAAAATAAGGGGTATAGGACAGTCTGTAATTCAAAAAATAGCTGTCAGGGTGGATATCATTAACAAAGTGACATCTGAATAGAGGTATAAAGAAGCTGAGAAAGTAAGCCATTTGGATATGTGAGGGAGAGGGTTAGTTTGAGGCAAAGAGAGCCTCCAGGACAAGCACCCTAAGATATGATGTCCTCACGTGTCCACAGAATAGCAAAGAGGCGAGGGTGGCTGGAGTGGAGTGAGCAGGAAGGAATGGAGGTCAGAGAGATGAGACAGAGAAAGGACAGATTACACAGGGGTATGTGAACAACTATGGCTATAGCACATCACAATTTAGAGAGTACAAAACAATGCACTCATATAATAACCCTCTCAAATCTTTCTAAAAATTAGGAAGCTTCCAGGACAACTAAGAGTGCTATCACATAATAACAACCTTTTGTTGCTTAGACTTAGGATCGGGCTTCCCTGGTGGCTCAGATGGTAAAGAATCCACCTGCAATGTGGGAGACCTGGGTTCGATCCCTGGGTCGGGAAGATCCCCTGGAGGAGGGCATGGCAACCCACTCCAGCATTCTTGCCTGGAGAATCCCCATGGACAGAGGAACCTGGTGATCTACAGCCCATGGGGTCGCAGAGTCAGACACAACTGAGTGACTAAGCACAGCACACAGACAGGATTAGCCAGGTTTCTTGCTTCTGTTTTTCTGATAGACTTTTTTGTCCTTCCTGCTACTCTCTTAGTTCAATTTCTTATTCATTATTCACCTTCCTAAAATACCAGCGTTTCAACAGAACACTGATAAAACTAGGAACTCTATGAGTATTCTCACACCATATTGCTTTTATTCAGAGATAGAAATGTTTTTAATAAATAAAATTTTCATTAGAAGAATAAAGAGAGTCATAGCATTTTGGAAACTGAAAGGACTATTGAAAGTCATCTAATGTGTTTTTTAAGACCGTGGGTCACAAATTTTTGGTGAATCACAAAAATAACTTATTATTAGAATGAGCCACATTCTAAAAAATAAAATCAGAGTGCAGCAGTATTAGGTCATGAATATGTGTGCATTTTTGTGTGTTTGTGTGTTTACATGTGTGTACTAAGTTGTGATCAAGAGAAAAGTTTCAAGGAAGAGGGACTAAGTAGGAAAATAAATTGGCCAAGGGTGGAAAAGCTTTATTTTGGTATCCAGGACATCATAATGAGAGTTGAAAGTCATTTAGGAAGGGGGTTATCTTGGGTTCCTACCAGTGACACCATGGTGATAGGAAATCTAAGACCTGGATCAGTGGTCATACCCAAGTTGCTTGGGTCCTGCCTTCTCTACATTACTAACCTGGCTTTATGCTCCAAGATACTGAAGCTGAAGCTCCAATACTTAGGCCACCTGATGCAAAGAGCTGACTCATTAGAAAAGACCATGATGCTAGGAAAGATAGAAGGTAGGAGGAGAAGGGGACCACAGAGGAAGAGATGGCTGGATGGTATCACCAACTCAGTGGACATGAGTTTGAGCAAACTCTGGAAGATAGTGAAGGACAGGAAAGCCTGGTGTAACAGTCCATGGGGTTGCAAAGAGTCAGACAGGACTGAGTGACTGAACAATGAATGAGCCAAGAAGAGTTTAGTCTGGAATAGCCCAGATGCATCTATTTCTTCAAGAGCATCACTTCTCTCTTGAAGAGTCAGAACAAAGTTGTCCTGGGAAGCTTTTTGATCATTTTTCCTATAGTTGGGATTTGAGAGGTATAAATAAGTGATAGAAAATGGCACAAGGAGAAACAGGAAGTATAAAGAAGAAAGAAGAAAACCACCTTATTTCAGGGAAGGAAGCATCAAGGATAAAGAAGAGCACTGGCACACAAGTATCAGAGAGACAAACAATAATCGCCAGGGACCTCTAGTCTTGAATGATAACATGTGGAATATACGGAACTTACTAGAAAATTTACAATTCCTCTTTTTTGGTCCTACGCTTAAATGTTTTTGTACATAATAAATATTATATAAATAATATTTCTGGTTTATATGTTTTTAAAAGTTGATTTACTATTCCTTATCCCATTTGATAATATGTACTACCAACCCCAAAGCAATTTTAAATTTACATAAAAAATAAACTACTGATGAAAGATTGGAAATATCATTTCCTCCATACCAGAAAGGATATTCAAATGACTTTGGATGTAGTTTTCAAATGATGGGCTACTATATTGTTTCATTATGTAAAACTAAACCTAATTTCAGAATCATTATAATCTAGTATTCAAATTATTTATACTATACTTATAACTTTCTTACTTAGAGAAACTCTCTTAATCAGAGAAAAAGTGAGTCACAAATTTATATACTAATCACTTTCTAAAAGCAAATTCTGGCCTTGAAAAAAATACCACATTATATATGAAAATTATATTTCTAAAGAAAAGATATATAGATTGATATAGCTTGCATGTAATATCATAGCATTCTATTTGATGAATATGAAACATCACACCAATTATGCCACTTAATTCTTACATTAATCCTGAGTGTCATCATTATTTCTTCTTTATAGATGAGTTAATGCTCAATAATATTGAGGTTCAATGCCCTGCATACTACATCACAGGTGTCTCACATATACATAAACACAGATGAAACATACAAAACAGAGATGATAGATACAATACGAACTATGTAGTAAATTATTTGGTTCAAAATAAATACTGAAAAAATATATTTCAAGTTATAATGTTTCTTCTAACTATATACTAATATTAAAACCATATTTTCTCTTTTAATCAAAACATATTACTATTACATAGCCATATAAACCCTGATTATTCATTGAAAGAACAGTTGCTGAAACTGGAGTGCCAATACTTTGGTCATCTGACGCAAGGTGTCAACTCAAAGGAAAAGACGCTGATGCTCAGAAAGACTGAATGCAAAAAAGAGGGCAGCAGAGAATGAGATGGTTGTATAGTATCACCAACTCAATGGACATGAATTTGAGCAAACTCCAGGAGATAGTGGAGGACAGAGGACCCTGGTGTGCTACATTGCATGGGGTTGCAAAGAGTTAGCTACGAAGACAACAACAACAACAAATGCATTTCCACTCAATTCTAACGGGACCAGAAAGTTACATGTTATTTATTTTATTTATTTATTACTGTATTGATTGTATTGTATTATTGTATTGATTGCCGGAAGAAATATCAATAACCTCAGATATGCAGATGACACCACCATTATGGCAGAAAGTGAAGAGGAACTAAAAAGCCTCTTGATGAAAGTGAAAGAGGAGAGTGAAAAAGTTGGCTTAAAGCTCAACATTCAGAAAACTAAGATCATGGCATCTGGTCCCATCATCATGGGAAATAGATGGGGAAACAGTGGAAACTGTGTCAGACTTTATTTTTTTGGGCTCCAAAATCACTGCAGATGTGATTGCAGCCATGAAATTAAAAGACGCTTACTCCTTGGAAGGAAAGTTATGACCAACCTAGACAGCATATTAAAAAGCAGAGACATTATTTTGTCAACAAAGGTCCGTCTAGTCAAGGCTACGGTTTTTACAGTAATGTATGGATGTGAGAGTTGGACTGTGAAGAAAGCTGAGCACTGAAAAATGGATGCTTTTGAACTGTGGTGCTGAAGAAGACTCTTGAGAGTCCCTTGGACTGCAAGGAGATCCAACCAAGTCCATCCTAAAGGAGATCAGTCCTGGGTGTTCATTGGAAGGACTGATGTTGAAGCTGAAACTCCAATACTTTGGCCACCTGATGCGAAGAGTTGACTCATTGGAAAAGACCCTGATGCTGGGAGGGACTAGGGGCAGGAGGAGAAGGGGACAACAGAAGATGAGATGGCTGGATGGTGTCACCGACTCGATGGACATGAGTTTGAGTAAACTCCTGGAGTTGGTGATGGACAGGGAGGACTGGAGTGCTGCGATTCATGGAGTCGCAAAGAGTCAGACATGACTGAGTGACTGAACTGAACTGAACATTTATTATATGTATCATTTTTTATAATAGTTTCTCCAAAAAAAATCACCAAAATTTTAAAGAGTGTTAAATTAGCTTATTCCTGAAATAGAAGCTTGGTCACTGAAGTGAATGCATAAAGAGGTTATTATGTGAAGTAGTTACATAGTGTCTAGACCATGGATTAGTGCAACTGGGAACATAGTTGTGCCGTTGGCAGACTTGCTCTTTTCTACACTATAAATGATGTAGGCAACGATGATGAGAATGCAAACTACTAATAAAGGACAGGAAAGAGGAAGTAAGTCATTCTGGAAAGTAGGGGAAAAAACAAGTACTAAGGCCCAGAACTGCATATGCTAAAAAGACATCTAAATAGACCTCTTATTGCTACTCCATCACTATTTGGTGTATTCAGTCATCCCAGAAACAGCTGGTTGTTAAAAGAGATAGGAATTGCTCAGGATAGGTATAAAGCCACATTGCAGACTGAACTATCCTTTTTCTTCTTGCTATACCTTTGCTCTTGATAATATAGGAATTCATCTCTACCTCAGTCTTCACAATAGATTTCAATTACCTTTGCCACTTTGGACCATTCCTCTCTATTACAGCAAATAATCCTATACTGAATAGGAATATTTGTGGATATATTTTGGTTTGTTTTATTAAAAACTAACTCTCAAAATATTTGCAAACAATGTGACTGACAAGGGATTAATCTCCAAAATATACAAACAGCTCATGCAGCTCCAATATCAAGAAAACAAACAATCCAATCAAAAATTAGGCAGAAGATCTAAATAGACATTTCTCCAAAGAAGACATACAGATTGCCAAAAAACACATGAAAAGATGTTCAACGTCACTCAGTATTAGAGAAGTGCAAATCGAAACTACAATGAGGCATCACCTCACACGGGTCAGAATGCTGCTGCTGCTACTTCAGCTGTGCCCGACTCTGTGTGACCCTATGGACGGCAGCCCACCAGGCCCCTCTGTCCACGGGATTCTCTAGGCAAGAATACTGGAGTGGGTTGCCATTTCCTTCTCCAACCAGTCAGAATGGCCATCATCAAAAAGTCTACAAACAACAAATGCTGGAGAGGGTGTGGAGAAAAGGGAACCCAATGACACTATTGATGAGAATGCAAATCAGTGCAGCCACTACGGAGACTAGAATAGAGTTCCTTAAAAAACTAACATGTGAACCAGCAATCCTACTCTTGGGCATATATTTGGAGGAGACCATAATTCAAAGAGATACGTGCACCCCAATGTCTACTGCAGCACTGTTTACAATATCTAAGACATGGAAACAGCTTAAATGTCCATTGACAGGGGAATGGACAGTAGTATATACATATAATGGAATAATACTCAGACATAAAAGAATGAAATAATGCCCCTTGAAGCAACATGGATAAACCTAGAAATCAACATACTGAGTGAATTAAGTCAAAGAGAGTAAGATAATATCATACAATATCACTTATGTGTGAAATCTAAAAAATTATATAAATGAACTTCTTAAAACAGAAACAGACTCATAGACTTAGAAGACAAACATTATTACCAAAGAGGAAAGGAAGATTTCCTAATTTTCCCAAAATTAGGAGTTTGGGATTAACATGGACACACTACTATATATGAAATAGATAACCAACAAGGACCTACTCTACAGTACAGGGAAGTCCACTCAGTACTATGTAATAACCCAGATGGGACAAGAATCTGAAAAAGAATATAGGGCACTATATCTGAATCACTTTGCTGTACGCCTGAAACTAATACAACATTGTAAATCAACTACATTCCAATATAAAATAAACATTAAATTAAAAAAACCCAGTTCTCAGAGTCCATACATATATGTGTGTGTGTGTGTGCATGTGTGCACACAGTCCTTTAAGAGAGTGGTTATGGCAAGGATGGTTTCCAAGGTTGAGAAACTTCCTGTGCCAGTATTCTCTTCATTATTCCAATCAATGCTGTGGCTTTGTGATAAATTTAAACAGTCTTCATAGTAACAGTCTCAAACATTTGAGAGAAAAGAAGAAATATTATAAACCCCTTGAGATTCTAGATGAACATCATTTAGCTACTTCTTATATCATTATGAGATCAACAGCATCGAGATTTTTTAAGTATAAACATTCTGCACAAATACACAGCAAGATTTAAGAATTTTATGTACATTTCAGGTCCAATGCCAATAACTATACAATATTTATAAACTGTGTGCATTTACACTGCTTTATTCATTTTTTATTCATTCACTATTCACTTACTCATTACTCATTTATTTCTTAACCACAGTGTGATGAGAATAATATTAGGTATGCATGGAAAATAGAGGGATTCTCTTAATCACAATTAAGTCTGATTCCTATTTGTTCATGTTTCTTCTTTTTCTTTATTGGCTAAAGCTTTACTTATTTATTTCAACATACATAAGAGAAAAGGCTTCTGATTACCATTCAGTTTAACCAAATTGTACATTGATTATACATCAGTGGTTATATACTATTTAAACTGTTGATACCATGCTGACATAAAAGTGGAAAATGGAACATCTTTCACAGAAATTTGGCTTAACTGTCTGGTTGACTTTTTAAATAGGCATTTTGTTTTTCATTATATATTAAGGCATAGAATTTATAACAAAGTTACTTAAAGTTGTTAAAAATCAAAGGCGGTAAAGAAGATGAAGAGTCTCTTAAAGCATTAAAATTGCAAGATTTTAAATAGTATATTGCAAGAAAAAAAAAAAAAAAGCCCGTGAAAAACATTCATGGTATACAGATCCAGGTCAAACATCACCTAGATTGGGCATAAGTGAATTGCTGCCTGAAGGAAGTTCTATTCAGAGCTCTAGTACATTAGGTAAACAGTTCAGACTGTGTGCAAAGTGGCCAACGTGGGAACCAAACTAAGCAACTCATCATCAGCTGACTCCCATTTAAGGTACTCAGTGTTACAGACACCTTGAAAGTAACAGTTTGTCTGTCTTGTTGATATGAAATTTCATAGTAGGAAGTGACAATATAGGTGAAACATGTTTTGCTCCTAAAATCCAATTCAAAATGGTTCCATCTAATATGCTTTAGTTATACTCCCAAAATAAGGTAAGAAGCTCAGATCTAACAAGACAGAGGCCTCAGGAAGAGATAAATTTGTGGTGTCATACAGAAATTCTCTGAGATACAAGTAATTACAAAGAGGCAAATCAGTATGTGTTCTAGTTACAGGAATATTTTGTGATTCCTTGACCACTGCTTTATAACTTGGATTTTTCTGCTTGGCAACTCTTTCTGTAACTCAACCTAATGGAGTACTGTTTCAGATCTCAACCTCCTTTCCCATACTTGACACCAAACTGAGAAAAGGCTTCCAGAGAGGAACCAAAAGTCTTGATCAACAGCCTAAGCAACACTAAATATGCATATATACACACACACACATGGGGCTTCCCAGGTGCTGCCAGTTGTAAAGAACCCAACTGCCAATGCAGGAGAAGTAAGAGATGTGGGTTTGATCCCTGTGTTGGGAAGATCCCCTGGAGGAGGGCATGGCAACCCACTCCAGTATTCTTGCCTGGAGAATCCCATGGACAGAGGCACCCAGCAGGCTATGGTCCACAGGGTCACAAAGAGTTGGACACCACTGAAGCTACTTAGCACGCACACATGCATATATACACATATATATTTAAATTGGCAACACCATTCAAAAAGCCTTTCCAAAAATGTTTATTTGTAGTCTAGCTACCATTTATCGGCATTTGAACATAGAAAAAGTGGTGTAGAATTTTTGAGTTCCTTTATTTTCTGTTCTGCATTACTTTTTTCTGTGTGATTATCTGTCATTTGATCTAACATCTAGAAAAAAGGCATTGCTTCATAATTCACTGTTATAAACTATTAATTTCATTTCAAGTAATACTGTATTTCACACTACAAAGGCAGGATTTTATGGGTTCTCTGGATGAAGCAAAAAAACAAACTTTATGTCTTAATAAATCTTGTACTGCATCTGAATAAACACCAAACGATACAATTTCAAGGACAGTGATCTTAAAAAATGTAATTATTACATATTTTATCACAATTCAAGGTAACTGCAATTTTAAACACATATAACATTTTTGGTACTATTTCTAATTTCATTTATTAAAAATGATTCATTTTTGTCCTCAACTTCAGATTATAGGTTAAGATGAGCTGACAAAGGGTACGTTTTCTGGTTTCTATAATCACTTAGAAGGTGCTTGTCAATAGAACTCCAGTACTGGGAAGTAAATGGAAAGTCACAGCATGAGTGAACAGCCCTTTGTCAACGTTGTAAGACACAGTCTGCTCCTGAACCTTGCAGAACCAAAGCTCCAATCATCCCGTTACTCTTAGGCCTGCGGCCCATCTGCATCCATGGTCTTATCCCAGCTTTACTCTCAACCTCTCTCATTATTACTCTGACCCTGTGATTGCCCCAGGCTTACCACACTGGGTCTCCTTTGCTTACACCTCTCTGCGGATGAACTTCTGACATAAATGACAGGATAGTAATGTCCCCCTATAAATGAAGATCCTTTTGGCCTCCATACATTACAGTACTCCTTTTGATACAAGGTCTCATGAGAGCAAAAGATCATAGATTTTTTCCATAGTGGAGTATGTTGAGAAAAATGTAAAACAACATTGGAGACTAAACAGCTGTATGAGAATCTATTATCAACATATATTTCTCACTATAATGATCACAATAATTATAAGAGAAATTCTCTAAATAATGTTTTCTGTAATGCTCTGAGTGTGCACCAGCTTAAGAAAATAATGACAATGAAACAGTTGTTGATGGTCCGTCAAAACTACTATAAGAATCTCTATAAAAACTTTTCCTGTAAATGTCTTACTTGTACTGGCCTCCATTCATTGTTTGTGTTCCATTTGTGGACTACTGCTTAGAATTTTAATAAGTTTCATGTTAAACACTTATTAGAATTCATTCTTTCAGAGTCATTTTAGAGGGAGCAAGCCCCTATATACTCCTTGAGTTTACTAACATCATCTATATAAAAGAAAATAATTTGTTCCAATTTTTAAGGGACAATTCAAGAAAGAGAATAATTACTTTAGTTTACTGAAAACTCCATATGCAGTTCCAAATGCTCAGCTTCTGAGCATTTTTCCCATGGTGTAGTTTTTTCCAAGTTTTCCATATTATGTTTGTCTAATGCATAATACTTTTCTTTCATACAGTGACTTTCTCTCAAGTATTGTTTTCCAAAATCTATACATTCATGTCTAAAACATATCTATGTAACTTGGCAGTGCTAGTCCCCATTTCATATATGCTAAAGCATAAGGAAGATAAAAGCTTATAAATCCATTAGTGATAGGATCTGGTGAAAGCCTGGGCAGTTCAACTATAGGTTTAAAACATTTTTTACATTTCTGCACATGCATAATTGTTCACAAAAATATATGTCAAGGGTTAATGAATATGTTCCTATTAAAAGATAATATATTGAAAAGATTTAACGAAGACAACTGATTGTTAGCCTAGTAGAACTAATTGACCACTCAACCATTCAATATTAAACAGTATTAAACAAGTATCTACTGACTGCCACCACATGCACGTACAGTGCTAAGCATTTAAAGTAGTAAACAGTATCATTTACTAACCATTGATTAAAGCTACTCATTTCACTCATTTATTATTTTTCAACTGATAAATATAGAAAAGCTAAGGAAACAGGTCAAGTAATGCTATGCAATTACAAATAAAGACTAACATCATAGACTAGCACGTATCTGGAACATGTGTATGCAGCTCAAAAGCTTTTAACATATGAGCACCAAAGCAAAACAAAGACAACTTAAGTGCTCCTGTTTTGACTATAGTAATGCTACACTTTCAACATCATAAGACATTAATTTTAAAAATTACAGGACTACCATATTCTAAAATAAAAGTTTGGAAAAGCACAGTATTCAATAAGAACACGGGCTTCCCTGGTGGCTCAGATGGTAAAGAATCTGCCTGCAATGTGGGAGACCTGGGTTCGGTGCCTGAGTTGGGAAGATCCCCTGGAGGAGGGCATGGCAACCAACTCCAGTGTTCTTGCCTGGAGAATACCACAGACAGAGGAGCCTAGCGGGCTACAGTCCATGGGGTCGCGAAGAGTCAGACACGACTGAGCAGCAAAACATAGCACACAGCGCAAGAACACAGAACCAAAGGGGAAATCTGAGAATAAATTACTTTGGTTATTACATACACACATGTGCACACGCGCATACACACACACACACACATTAAACTGTGGAGGCACAAATGACTCAGAAAGAATAAACTAACAAAAATATAAGAAATCGAAAATAAATCTAAGAGCAGCATTCTACCACTCTTCTGGTCTGAAAGCATTATCTTCTCTTGAATTCCATTATATTCTTCGAGTTTTACTCTCATATCCCTGGCATCTCCTCATTAACCCTCAGGGCTGACTTCATCTTTTCTATCAAATTTCTACCTTTAACATCTTTAACACATCCTGGGCCACCTTCTCTCATTATACTTGCTTCTTTTCTTATCGTCCCTCTCTAAATAAATTGACATCATCAGCCAAATGGTTGCTCAAACCAGAAATTTGGACATCCTGTTTTATTCCTTACTTTCCCATACTGTATGTCTCTCTCATCCAATCATCACCAAATTCTATTGATTCTATCTTTAAAATAAATCTCATATCCACCCATTTCTCTAATCCTATTGCAAGCCACTTTCACTCTTACCATCCAGATATTATTCATAAAGCAGCCAGGATTATATTTTAAAAATTATGTTGGGTCACCTCACTACCCTTCTAAAAACACATCAATGTCTTTTCACTGCAATTATATAAAACACAAACATATAGCCTGACCTCCCTCTAAGATTCTATTAACTTCTTCATATCAAATGGTTTTATTTATTACCCAGTAAGACATCCATGTGGTGTCTGGTTTCTGTTATTTACTCCAAAAATCACTGAGTATCTTTCCCTATAGTGATTTTTCTTGTTTTGTTATAATGATATCCACTACAGAAAGTATTCTGCAATTTAAAATAGACCTTTTCCTTCTTGCTTCTTATACTTCAGTTTAAAGGGAGCTATCTAAAGGTTAGTCAGTTCCTACCAAACATTTCCCCAGGTCTCATGAAATGCACTGTGTCTCTGGCCAGGAATTCTTCACAGCTATATCTCAGCTTGGTGGTTATTTAACATAACAACTTGTTGGAAGAGGATTTTGAAATTTGCACCTGCCTCCCTGAAGAACCTGTGACTCATTTATGCAGTGAATTGCTATTACTGATGAGAAAGTACCCAACTCTTATGACAAAAAACAGTGGCAGTTAGGCTCAGAACTTCAGGACCATGATATAGGCCATCAAATATTGCATATTAACACTTAACATTTCATAATTTAATAATATATTATTTGATCCCATCTACATAGCTATTAGGAATTCATTAGAATGAATTTTAACATTACAAATATTTTAATTTCACCTCTCTTGTCCCCTCCAATAAAACTGGCCAGTCCCTCTGTGGTAGCTCTACAGTTGGATGAAGAGGGTGGTTAGCCATGAGGGAAAGATGGTTTGGTCTAGCAACAATGGCCATGCAGGCCAAGCTCTTGAAACTTGGCAATGTAGAGTTGTCATCCCTTCTTTTAGGTGCTTGGCAGACATTTCAAGTCTCATGTCAAAACGAAGTCTGATTTTTATTCTGAAACTACAATTAGAGTATCTCTTTAAGAAATGTGTAACTTTAGGCAAGTCATTGAATCTCTCTGCCTCTTAATTTCTTTCCTAAAAAGATGTTAGACAATGTCTATATACTTTTATATACTTCTTTACACTGTTTAATAGAGATGGTCACAGAGCCCCCCACCTCCAGCTTTAATAATTTGAAATTTTACTGCTTTGTTCCATGGAGCACTGAGTCTCCACCCTCCTTCCCCCTTTGCAGTCTACATCCACTCCTTACTCAGGAGACATGAAAGCACAGTGGTTAATGGTGTGAACTCTGGAATTAGACAGGCTTGGGTATATATCCTAGCTCTTCCAGTTCCAAGCTGTATGACCACGGAGAATCACTTAAACTCTCTGTGCTTCAGTTTTCTCATCTGTAAATGAGATACAATAATAATGTCCTTGTAGGTTGTTGTGAGAATCATCTCAATTAACAGTGAGCATGAAGCAGAGGATGGGATGGTTAGATAGCATCACTGACTCCACGGACATGAATTTGAGCACACTCCGGAAAACACTGAAGGACAGGGAGGCCTGGCGTGCTGCAGTGCATGGGGTTACAAAGAGCTGGATCCAACTTAGCGACTGAACAACAATAACAACGAAGTTCATAAATTCCAAATCATCAGCTCCCTATTTCTGCTCTTCCACTTAAGACTTCTATTCCTGAAGCACTGCAACCTTCAGGCTGGTTTTAAGATTAAAAGGAACTGGTGAAATATATTTGCCTTTCAGAGATATTTTCATTTTCAAACAAATGCTTAACTAATTGGTGAAACTTCAGGCAGTGCTATAAGTGATTTTTAAAAATACCTAGGCAAACCCAGGAAAGAACTGGTATGTTTTCTCACAGATAAACAAGCCTCTCCAGAGATTTTTCTCTGGGCACAGTTCTCTTGAATACCAGTTTTGTTACAGCTTTTTTCTTCCCCCTAAAAATGAACAAAGGTCAAAAAATTTTTTTAAAAACATCAGGTATTCTAGAAGCGTTCTACCAGTGGAGGTTGAGGCTTGTTTCTCAGACAGGCATTTGTATGTTAAAGATCTATCTGTGCATATATTTCTTAATATATTCAAATTTCACTGATACTACCTAAGAAATTTACCACCAACCTCTGTGACACACTCCTCTGAGGCAGAGGGAGAATGCCACACAGAAATATAACACATTAACCTAACAGCATTATGTCAGACAAGACGGGGTTTTGATTCAACCAAGCTTGACAAAGCAGTCATCTCAAGGTGATTCATTCCACTTTCAGGATATAAGTGTATCATGTAGTTTGCATTACCACATGACCATGATGTGAACGTCACAAAGATTATTAAAGTGTCACAAGCATTTACAGAAATTCAGAATTTCTCCCTAACACTGTATACATACAGAGACGGGTCCACAATACGGAACACTGTATGGTACATTTATTTATATTTTAATGTAAGTCCATATGTGAAAACTGCTCAGATTTTATTTTATTGAAGTGGCCAGATGGATTCAGGATAAATTTATGTCCCCGAGTGATTTTGCTATGTTTTATCTAGCATTTTTGCGTGGGTGGAGTGAAAGGCAGAGGGTCTTAGGCATCAACTACTCCTGCTGTACTGGCTATGGAAGAACCTCAAAGATGTGGGAAGTGGCAATTCAAAAGGTTCACACTATTGGTTTTGTGTCTTCCCTTACTCAATGAGCAGCAGTGATAGCTATTCTCTATTATAAATCACCAAAGCAAAAAGGCCAAGTCTGAACTGAATACTTCAGAAGTAGTTCCTAACAGATGAAGCCTTTCAATCATTTATTTAGTGTAATTAAAAGTATAGCTCCTCGTTGCATGAATAAAACTTTTTATAACTTGTATTGAAAATTCAATTGATATTCCTTGGTCAAAAGTTGCTCTCTTAACTTAGAACCCATCTGATCATTTAAAGAGGTTTCTGCCTTTGGATCACAATATATTTACAAGACATGATAACAGTTTAAGAAGTTTACTATTTAAAAACCCTCTCACACACCTTTTCTAATATAATTGTTTGAATATCATAATAGATATACATTACATAATGAAATTTTGTGCTATTAAAACTGTGTCAACTTCCATTCTCAAAATTAATTTGTTTCTGGCAAAAGAACTGGATAATAATATGGTGTGTTACTACCACAATTTTTTTTTATAGTTTCTAGACCTGATAAATAATTTTGCATTAGGGAACTGGGAAGAATGACAGTTAACTTTAAGATCTGAAAATATCTTCAGAAGGTTCTTGTATAATTTCTGTCTGCAAGTACAACTTGACATGAAGGCACTCAATTATTTTGTTGCTGTTGTTTAGTCGCTTAAGTTGTGTCTGACTCTTTGTGACCCCATGGACTGCAGCACGCCGGGCTTCCCTGTCCTTCACCAACTCTGGGAGCGTGCTCAAACTCATGTTCACTGAGTCAGTGATGCCATCCATCTCACCCTCTGCTGCCCGCTTCTCCTGCCCTCAGTCTTTCCCAGCATCATGGTCTTTTCTAATGAGTTGGCTCTTTGCATCAGTTGAATGGAGCTGCAGCATCAGCCCTTCCAATGAATATTCAGTACTGAACTCCTTTAGGATGGACTGGTTTGATCTCCTTGCTTGTTCAAGGGACTCTCAAGAGTCTTCTCCAGACCACAGTTCAAAAGCATCAGTTCTTTGGCACTCAGCCTTCTTCATAGTCCAACTCTCACATCCGTACATGACTACTGGAAAAACCATAGCTTTGACTATACAGACCTTTGTCAGCAAAGTGATGTCTCTGCTTTTTAATACACTGTCTAGGTTTGTCATAGTTTTTCTTCCAAGGAGCAAGCGCCTTTTTATTTCACTACATTAATTATATTTCTAAATATTTGAAAAGATGCTTCCCAATCTCCTGTACCTCCAGGGTCATGGAAGTCTTAGAGACACTATCCCTTACATTTCATACCAACCTTGGTCCTAGTAAATTGAAGAAAAAGTATTGTGATTCATATCTCTTATACATAATAGCACTACACAGGTGTTACAGCTGAACTGTGTTCCTGAAAAATTCATATGTTGACATCCTGCCCCTAGTAGATCAGTATGTAATTGCATTTGGAGATAAGGTCTTCAGAGAGGTGATTACATTAAAATGAGGCTGTAATGAAGTGGTCAAACCTAATCCAACATGACTGGTGTTCTTATAAGAAGAAATCTGGACACACACTTTGACACAGGGATGTGTGTGCACTGAGAAAGGACCATGTGAACAGGCAGCAAGAGGGTGCTCTCTACAAGTCAAGAAGAAAGTACTTCCAGTCTGCAGAACTACCAAGAAAATAAAAGCCTGTTGTTTAAGTCATGTCATCTGTAGTATTTTATTACGGCAATCCTACCAAAGTAGTATAATATCCCTTGAGATAAATTAAGTCCCCTATAATCTTTAGCTTTACAATGTTTTCAAAAGCTTTCATTTGTTTTCTAAAAAGTAAAGTTTTACTTAACATTATTTATATCTAAAATTTTTAAACACTTTGTACAATTTTGATGTCTCAATGAGCTAGGTCTCTTTGTATCTTAAAAGTTTAACTGTATAGTGAATTTCCATAAATCAAATGGTATTTTCTAATTACTCCTGCTGTTTTAACAATTGGTGTTTTACACCAAGGGTGTATATTTTGCTCAGTTTACACAAAGGTAAATTATTTACACAGTCTCAATAAAACACACTTGCCAAAAAACTCCCACACTCATCACTACAATTTTTATATACATAAGACTTTTAAGTTTCTTGAGGGCAGAAATTGTACTTTATTGATGATGTTATTTGAATTCCTACCACAACAACCAAGGCCCAGCTCACTGATTTGCTTCTAAGAACATTATTTTACTTACATAAATTCTGATAAAGGAGCTGTTCATCATCAACAGACAAGCTCTAATTCTTATTTCGTTATGTTAAAGAAAAGGATTAAAATTAAAACTGCTAATACCAGCTCCTGTGGTGAATGTGAATGAATCATCTGACTACTATTACTGTGGATGTGGCTCTTAATGTTGATTTCTCTTCATTAGCATTCCAAATCATTACTTACAAATTACATTTTTCTTGATATTTAAAAAGCTCTACCAAATGCAATTATGACTTATTCAATCCACCAAAGTAAATGGATGCCCTGAACACATCTTTTATTAGGAAGCAAATCTAAAATGAACATACGTTTCTTACTCTCATCATCTGAGGTATTCAGTACTAGAAGCCAAGCAAATTTTTTAAGCACTGAATACGTTAAAAACTAACCGTGTCATTTTCTACCTAGTTATTTAAATATAATAGAAATGTAAAATCTTGCATTTCTACAATGTTTTAATTCAATATCATCACTTACACCCGTGATGTTGAATTCTTTGTACCCCTCAGTTGTTCACTTGCTTTCACAGCCATCTTTCTCTGAGACACCACTAATGACCTTTATCAAATTGAAGTGAGTTAAAGTTTATTTTGAGACTATTTTGAAAATTTTGTGATAGTTCTAAAAGAATACAGAAACCCTGAGTGTTATTACTAAATTAGGGTTGGGATGCACTGATCTATCCATCTGTTTTGAAATTCTCATAAATTTAAGTATATATTTATGATTCTAAATCTATTGCATGAATATATCTATATCTATATATATGGGCAAAGTAACTATATCTAATTATGTTCTTGAAATCATTTCAAAAATCATTCTTATGCTAGGATTAAAACTTTGTTTCAGTGCACACTGGCTAAGCCAAATCAACTATTAATGCTGGTACCAACTGAGATTTAAAAGCAGATACAGTAAGTATTTCTTCTTTTCAGCTTTGTGTCACCATGCCCTGGCCCCAGCCGTTCTTACTTGTGTCTGGATCTTTCACAATCTATTCATTGGCATTCCTGCTTCCAGTCCCTTTCTTTTAATCCATTCTGAACATTTTTGCCAGGTTGATTTTCCTAGAATAGATTTATTACCAAGTATCTTATTAAGAAAAATAATACACCAACCCTCAGTGAGTTGATAGGACAAAATCTATTCCACCAATCTTGAAGTTCAGGGCTTCCAACCAAAAGAAAGTTCTAACTTTACTCTCATTTTCCAGATACATACAGTTTATCAAACTTTGCTACTCTATTTACTGCGCCCCCAGCACACCTCTGCTTCTCATTTTTTATTTTCTTTCCTGTGGGACTGATGGTAGTGTGTGGAATTCGCCTGCTTATCCAAAGCCTCCTGTATGCTGTGCCAGAGCTAAGTGCTCTGACTGTTCCTTTATCTCAGACATGGAAGCTACTGGATTCCTTATGCCCTTAGCCTCTAGACACTCAGCATTATGACAGAACTTCTAATCCAACTCTGAATGTTGCCGTCTCCAGGTAATTTCTCCTGTCATGCCTCTCCCCGATTCCTTTTGCCAAGTGGGTCCCAGGTCACTTCCCTCTTTCAGCACTCTTTGGACTGTGAGTCAGGGTGCTCAGCAAGAGGATCCAGCTCTTCAGCTTCTCCAGCACCAGCCAGTTCAAGTCTCTTTCTCCAGGTTCCAGCAGCCTTGTAAAGTCAGAGCCTGTTAAAGCCACTACTGTGTGCTGGTCAGAATGTTCTTCCGCCTCTCTGCTTATATACACCGCCAACCCTTCAGGATTCAGTTTTATTTCTACCAGCTCTCTGAAACCCCTGGTCTATACTAATGCCTTCCTACTCTGAAGTCCCTTTATCTCATTCACTCTTTGGGTGCTTATCACAGTCTACCTGCATTATTATTGAATTTTTCTTTTTCAACTGCCTACTGCATATCTTTACTTGAAAGTTCTAGAGATATAAACCCAACAGAACATCCCCAGACACCTCTACTCTGTCCAACTTGCTAATTCTGTGTTCCCTCTCTTAGCTGGTGACAGGACCATTCATTCACTCAGTCCCTCAGGCAGAAAAGTGGGATCAACTTTGACTTCTCCCTTTTCTTCACACCCCCATCCATCTCCAATCAATCATCAAGTCCTATTTCAGACCTAAATATCTATAATATGAAACAGATTCTTCTTCATCCCAAGCTTGCAGTATCACACGTTGTCACTTCTGTTACATAAAAGACTCCTAATTTGTTGTTCTGGACTTGCTCAGTGGTAAAAGAGTCTGCCTGCCAGTTCAGGAGCCACAGGAGATGCGAGTTCAACTCCTGGGTCAAGAAGATCCCCTGGAGAAGGAACTGGCTTCCTACTCCAGTATTCTTGCCTGGAGAATCCCATGGACAGAGGAGCCTGGCAGGCTACAGTCCCTGGGGTCGCAAAGAGTCAGACATGACTGAGCATGCATGTACACAATTTGTTGTTCTCTCTTCACTCTAAGTACTTTTCAATCTATTTTTTATGAAGTCAGATGATCGTATTTAAACAGCAAGTTGGTCCATGTCAATGCTTAGCTGAAAAACTTTTCAGTGCTTTCCCTTCCCTCGGCCTGAATGGCACCCCTACTGTCCTTCGTTATCTCTCGCTTCTTCCTGCCTCTCACTCCCAGCTCCAGAGGACTGGACTGTGTGAGCTGCCCTGCACACTCCAGGCCACCTCTTACCTCACCCATGCATGTGAAGGTAGGATACCTATAATGTTTTCCTCCCACCTTTTCTCTTTACCTAGACATTTTCTATTTATATATTCAGGTATATCCCAGGGAACAAGTTCTAATTTTCTGAGGAAGCAAATGTACCTCTGAGATCCCACAGTATCTGGAATCTATCTCTGCTACACAATTAAAAGCAATAATTGTGCTCATTCACTCATTCAAGTACTTACTGAATACCTATGATGGGTCAGACATTTTTTGTCCTATGTAATAGGTATTCAATAAATGATTTTTGCTAATGAATGAGTGAATTTGCCCAGATGAACTTTAAGAGGAACACTGTTATGTTTTATGTATTTGAATTTATTTCCACTTACCCTCATGTCCTTACTCTATGTCTATCATACTATTTTATATATAGCAATAGCTTAAGAAACACTTTTTTACATTTATTTTTACATTCAGTCTTAACATAAAGATGTTTTTGAGAAAAAAATTATCATTGATTACAAAATACCATGAAGATTTTGAAAAAGTATGTAATCATACAAGTATAAATAATACACAATAATATTTGTGAAATATTAACTGCTTATAATTTTGGTAAACTATGGCAAATTTTTGCAGAAAGCTTGCTTGCTCCAAAATGTGAATTTTGGAACCACAGTATCTGAAGATTACGGGGGAATCATATGCAACAAATAAATACAAAGGTGAAACACTGGAGCATTTTGGTAATATTTGAAAAAAGAAAGCTCTTAAAATATTGCTATCTGTTATAGGAATTTAATCTAAGCAGTCTGGAAAATACTGTAGCTATTGAAAAAGACAGTTTAAACACCCTCACAGGCTTTAGGCTCTATGCCTATACTACCTAATGGTTAAGAGTCTAGATTTGAAGGGTTCTAGAGTCTTCCAGATTTTACCCCATCATATTCATAATGAAAAAAAATCATCCAGATGAAAGAGCGGGAGAAAATTTTTGTAATATTTTACACTAAAAATAGAATATCAGAAACTCTTGAAAACCAAAATGGTAAAGATTGCAACCCCAACCAAAAAAAGAGCATGAGTCAGAAACAGACAGTTTGCATAAGAGCAAACAAGGAGACTGATGTGCATAGAGATTTTCAGACTCATCAGTTATGAGAGAAAAGCAAGTTAACACAACAATGAGAAATCACTCATTGCTGATATCACTAATGCTAGTCATCACTCACACCAATATCAGAAGTACTTGTATTAGCATATTAAAAATCAGGAAGTAATGCCAATTGTTGGCATGAATGTTGGGATATAGAGACTTTTATTCACTACTGTTTGTAAAGTAGACTAGGGCAGGAGATCTGGTGAAAAAACTGGCAGAACCTGGCCAAATTAATTAAACACACACTGAATAATTTGATAAATCTAGTTCTGGGTATATATAGATATATGTAAAAGAAATTCTCACCCAGGCTCATAAGGAGACATATATGAGGATATTCATCTCATGTTATTTGTGGTGGCAGGAGCTGGAGTCTATCTGGATGTCCAGCATTGGAAGAACAGAGGAAAAATGTGGTAAATGCATACCATGAAGTACTACACAGCAATTAGAAATGTAGGAATAAATGTACACACAGGTGCTCTGAAAGCCATAGTGCTCAATGAGAAAAGTAAAGAGGGAATGCAAATTTAAAATGCACAAACACATATATGTGTCTATAAAACAATAAAGCGCATTGTATAAGAGCACATACATATACTGAAGGTACACATTAAAATAACCATTCTAACAGATGGAGGAAGGAAAATAGGGATTAAAGGGCATTCAGTAAAGAGAGAGAGGGAGAGGAGAGAGAAACTCTTCTCTCAGTGTGGACGTGTGACCCTTCTCCACCCTGTTTCTCAGTGTTCCCTTGCGTTGCCTCCTTTCGACGTGTCCACAGGATGAGAACAGCTTACGTGTCTTTATAGCCAGGTCTTAATCCACATGATGATTTGTGCCATGTGAGTGTCTCATTCCTGCTTAGTACCCGGTACTATGCTTGCACACAGTAGATATTCAAGGAATATTTGTTGAAGGAATGAATGAATGCATAATTTTATATTGGCTGACCCATGCTATAATAACAGAAAGAAAGCCAAAAGCTGAACTTACGATCTTGAAAAACATTTTCACATAGATCTTTTCAGTGTTAAATTCCACGCTTCATGTCAAGAAAAGTTCTTAGATTTCATTGAGGTGAAGTGGATAGAGCAGCAGTTTTATTTTCAATGATACTCACATGTGGCACTGGCTGAACCACTTTCATAGTAGGTAATACATTTAAAATGGAGAGAATAAAGATTTTTATTTTCAGCTTTTTTTTTATTGTCAGCAAGGTAAAGAGATACTACTGTTCAAGTGGCAAGAAATGCCTTTCTCTTTCAAACTTTAAAGCAAGCATGTTATAATTTTCCTATCAAAACAGGACTTTTATGTTCTTTTATATTGGAATTTCTCAGTGAGTTTTCCTTGAGTCTGTAATATAACCATTAAAACCTGATTCAGAATCACATTTGATCTACAAGTATGTATTTACAATGTATTTCACTTAGAACCAAATAATGCACTGCCAAAGAGATATTATAAAGGACAGAACAAATGACCCTATCCTTTCAGTGTAGGTATTGTTGATCCTTGATTTTTCCACCAGAATTCATAAATGCCCATTCACCACTACCTGCAACTGAAGGAAGTCTTATCTATGAATAAACTTGCCAAACAATTTTTTAACTGCTTCAATATCCCAGCTTCTCTTTTACAGTAAAACTGTATTTTTTTGGCTCATACATATTATGGTGAAAATTTTCATTAGGCTTAATTCTTCTGGGAACAAACATTTTTCTAGGATAACTACTTTTCTTGGGAAATGAACACATTTTCCATTTCTAAGATGTAAGATAATTTACTTAAATAGAAGTCTCTCATAGGGCTATGCTGATCAGCTCTAAAGTAACAAGACTGCAATGCACCATTTGATTGCTTATAAACTGATTAAAAAGAGTCAAATATTATAGGTTAAATACTAATTAATGCAAGATAATTTGTACTTAGATAATAGTTTCTTTGGAACTGCTAAAGCGTCTAAATAATCTCCTTTGACTTTTAAGTCATGTGTTACTTTCATATGGTTCCTTCCAAATCTCTCTATAGTGTGGTCTTAAACTCAATTCTTTCTTGGAAAAGCACAGAACTCACTCTAGTATGCGTAGTGCCTCACTTTACTAGATCAGCTCTTTACTGATCTGAAAAGCCAGGGTCCTGAGACTGATATGTGGGATTCCCAGGTGGCTCAGGTGTAAAGAATCCACCTGCCAATGCAGGAGATGTGGGTTCAATTCCTGGCTTGGGAAGATCCCCTGGAGGAGGAAATAGCAACCCACTCCAGTATTCTTGCCTGGAAAACCCCATGGACAGAAGAGTCTGTCATAGGCTGGCAAGGAGTAGCAGCATAGAGTGGCAGAGTCGGACACGACTCTGTGACTGAGCAGCACACATGAGACTTACATACATGAAATAGGTAATTAGAAGAGGACTTATTTCACCACAAAAAAATATCTTTTAGGTAGAGTGTGCTGATTCATAATAATGAAAATTTACAAACAGGTATATTCTGTGCAGAGGCTTAGTCATTGCAAAGGCAGAAGCCAAGTCTTACAGACTTGAAATGTTAGGATTGATTGCCACTGTCTTGAGAAGGCCACCACAAGTCCTATAGGAATACAGATTACATTTCATTCTACAGATTAATTTTTTTTTAGTATCAAATAATGAAAATTAGATCCTGCTAAAAGAGAGACTTCAAAAAAAGCAGAATGTTTCAGGTAACAAACTCTTTGTCTACTCTGGTTTTTAGAAGTGATAGTTAAGAATTGATTGCATATCTTCTGCTTGATTCTATATACTACCACCTTTCCTACTCTTTACCTTCCCAGAAAAGAGATTAAAACATGCTCACAGCAGGAAAAAGAAAGAGTAAATGTAACATTCCTCAAATATTTGAGAAAGTGAGATACCTGAGGTATAGGCTTTTAAAATCACTGCAACTCTCTAGAACAACACAAAATCTAATAACAGCAACTGCTTCTTTCTTGATGCATTTTTGATGGTTTGAAATTATCTATGAAATGGTAGGACTGTTAACTAGATACCCCAAAAGTCAGTGTGCTATTATGCTGCCAAAATACCTGCATACTCTCAAATCTATAGAGAAGACGATGACATCATTGTCATTGTGCATCAGTGTAGTCACTGCACACTCATAAACTTATTCTCTTTTCAGTGCTAAACTTGAGAAATATAGGCAAACTTGAAATTCACTTGGAGGAGTAGAATCAAAGTATTTGGAGACTTGAATAGTAAAGGCGAAAAGGAGAAAGACTAAAAAGGAAACTTAGGCAGGATATCAGAACTGTATTTGAAAATATGGAAAACCATCATATGAGAGTTACATGAGTCTGACTAGTAGAACGAGACCAAATGGCTGGAAGCCACAGCAAGTAAAAAACAAATCATAACCAAAGCTCTTGGAAAGACGAAGTAAGTGTCCTTAACTTTAAGTAGTGAATTCCCTGTCCCCGGATGTGGTGAGCATAGTACAATGACCCAGGAAACTGATAAGAAAAGATTCAAGCAACAAATGTATAGTTGGATTAGATGATACCTTCCAGTTCTGGCATTGTATGATCTCTAAAGCAAAGTGATGAATGAGTCTTTCATTTGTCTTCAAAGGGAGATTCATATTAAAAATTGGCTTGTTATGAAGCAGGGACCCAAAGCCAGTGCTCCAGGACAACCCAGAGGGATAGGGTGGGGAGGGGAGTTCAGGATGGGGGACACACATGTATACCTGTATATATATGTATCAACATATATCATGTTGATATATGGCAAAAACCATCATAATATTGTAAAGCAATTATTCTCCAATTAAAATAAATTAATTTTTTAAATGGCTTGTTCCATAATTTAGTAATTAATAAAAATATACTACCTCAAATTATAATTTTGCAGCTATTATTTAGTATTAATTATATATGTGGATATATATACAGGTGGAGCATACATTTCTTGCTTTCCATGTTGACATTTAGCCAGGACTTTCAAGAGTTTATGCTAGAAATCAAAGAATGGTACGATCTCATTCTTTTGGACCGCTAGGGAAATAATAGGCCCAGTTCAACAATTAGGGGGCATCAGCAGTAGTGGGAGCACCCTTTGGGAGTACACAGTACTGCCATCCCCAGGTCAGGAAGATGGACCAGTGACCTCGTGACAGAAGCCCAACAATTCATCCCCCATCAAGACCTAAGCATGTACATGCTGTAATGTTTCTCTAATGCCAAAAGTTTTTAAAGTTTTAAGGGGGAAGATGTTCTTTTCTAGTTCCTTTTTCCCATTTCTACCTTTGAAAACTTACTAGAAGCTTCCTTTCCTTTCTTTGATTTTCATAGAAACAGCTATCCTATAGAATAACTTATAAAAATTCTGGTTGCTTACTGTTCTTAAAATAATTATCAAAAAGCTGATTCACAGTTAACCTTTTGAAAGACAAAAATATAATTTAATTTAGAAAGCAACTAAAATTAAGGAAGACTGAGCAATTTGTAGACATGGGCAAACCAAAAGAGGAATACTTAGGAAAAGCCAATATTTGTAATTCCCAAGATTAGTTATGCTCACTAGCCATCCTATACAACTGTTCTTTTTCTTTCTCTTTTAAGACTGTAAAAGAATGCATAATTTTAAATATGATGGGTTTATTGCAGAAAACCTGGAAAATACTGAAAAGCCTAATGAAAAAATAGCCTTCATACTTTCACTACCTGAATGAAGGAAACTATATTTTGGTTTATTATTATTATTATCTATAATTAAATTTGAAGAAAACTGAATCATGCTTTATAATTTCATGCCCTTTTAAAAAATTTACACATTGTGAGCCTTTTCTCAGGCAAACACTGCAAATTCTCATTTGATATCATATTTCTCGACAATATCCACTGAGATTTTAATTATTTCACACCTATCAGATTGGGCACATATTATGTCTCACTTGATAGGTTTTGAGTGTTTCATGCATGCGAAATATATAAATTTTATTTACATTTTGCAATCTAGGACTTCTATAATGCCTGGCACATAATGGACACTAGACATGTTTATTATTTACTCTTTGTGAGTTGAATACAAAAAAATTAACCTGAAATGAATACTGAGAATCTTCAAGAGTTTTTAGCTCAGGATAGCTCCAGATTAAAAAAAAAATAGGTAACTACATACTTAGATGACTATACACACGTGCAGACACATACCCTCTCTAAACAACTCAAAGTCCTATATCTTTCATACAACTTTCCCTGACAAATGGCATCCAAGTTGAAGTTCCCTTTCTGTAACTTTCATTAGCAACCAGTAAGCATTGTTCTATTGAACAGATGCGTTAGGCTCTGTCAGTACCCATCCTATAAATAATCATTTTTGATGACTCCTAAATCCCCCAAACTATATATGCAACCTAACCCAATCCCCTAACTGGTGTATCAACTGCCTCCTAGGTTTTTCCATAGGGATTTCTAAACTCATCATTCCCAAGATGTAAATGGTATTTCTCTTCTTGCCTTCATTCCCTATTTTGACAAAGGCTTCTACTATGCTATAGACTAAATTGTGTCCCTCCCAAAGATTCATATGTTGAAGCACCAACCCTCCAATGTTAATGGAGAGATGGGGCCTTTGGGAGGTAGTTAGGTTTAGATGAGAGTGGGGCCCTCACGATGGAATTAATGCCCTTATATGAAGAGACAACAGAAAGTGCTTTCTCGCTATCCCCCAAGCATTAGAGGACATAGTGGGTAAGTAGCAGCCTGCAAGCCAGGAAGTGAGCTCTCACTGGAGAATCAAATTAGCTGGCACCTTGATCTTGGCACTGCTCAGCCTCCAAAACTGTGAGAAACAAATTCTCTTGTTTAAGCCACCCAGCCTATGGTATTTGCTACAGCAGCCTGAGTAGACTACAATAGCTAATAAAGCATTCAGACATCTCAAATATGGAAAACTTTCTAGATTCTCCCTCACATTCACTTTTCACATCTAATGTCTGCAGTTTAATGCTATTGTACCAATTTAGATTTTCTAATTTTGATATTATACTATATTTACTGAAGATATTACCACCAGGGGAAGCTGGATGAAGGATATATGAGACAGTATACATTATTTTTCAACTTCCATAATTATTTCACAATAAAAAAGTTATTAAAAAACCTGTCTGTATCATTTTAACCCCTACTAATAAGAATTTCTGACAAAGAAGTGTGTGTGGTATTGAAAGGTATTCACTGTTAAGGGAAGCGTGTTGGATTAAAGCCTGATAAATTTTATCAAAGTGAAGACTTAAAGAATCTGTCCGGCCTTACCTTTCACAGAATATCATGATTTCTAAGTAGTACAAAATACACCTGAAATCTGATTATACTTCACTTCCTTAATTCCTCATAAAATCATTTAAAATAATTCAATAAAAATACAAGAATGAAAGGAAAACCTTCAGCCAAACAAAATGGATTTCATGCCTCCACGTAAAACTTAAAGAAGCACACAACGTTTTGCTTTTAATGTTGAAAGCAAAAGATTTAGTTTTCAAGTAGGTACATATCTAAATAAAAATAAAGTTAATTCTCTATGCTAGATTTGAACATAGTGATACAACAAAAGACTCTAGAACAAAAGTTTCAGTTTCACCTACAGCTTTATTTTCTAAGGCTATTTTAACTCTGCATTGATATTTCACTAGCAGCAGGAAACTATTTTCCTGTCACATCACTATGTTCTTTGAGATTTATTCTTAAACACACTATAGATTATCATCATTATATTGCTCATATTATAAGCAATGAATAGAAATTCTCACAGTGGAGAGGAGTAATAAACCACAGTACTATGCATCTACATTTTGAATTCTGTTGGAATTTATAAGAACATGTATTTTCTACACTTAAAATTCTGCAGAGCTGGCCTGAAGAATTCTGCATAGAGTTGGCCTCATGAAATCTGTGAAGTTTGAAAAGGTAAGAGTCATATGATGAATTTTACATGGATTATTCTTTCTCCAAAGGCAACCATTTGACTGCTTGTAAGAGAAAGCATGTTAAAATCATAAATCTTAAGACATGAGACTAGTTATGGCTTTGTTCTGTTTCTTAGTCTGTCACTATTGTCTTCTCATCCTTTCTTTTTCTCAGACCTTTTGTGAAAATAGTTCTTCCCTCCATTTTCCTTCAAGATATATTTTCCTTTTAATTATGTTCTTTCCTGCACTTTGGAAACACTAGTTGATTGCTGGAGTCATGCTAGGGCTATGGCCTTTTGAGGCTATAAGACCTTTCTTTTTTGACCCTGACTTGATCCTATAATAAGTAAAAGGACAAGGAGATGGACTATCAAATATTCTCTAATATAGACAATGACAACTATCTGGCCTTATGTGGAGAAGCTCCCTGCACTACACCTCAGCAAACTATGAACAGATGAGACCTAAAGAACAAAAGGATGTAGCTGATGGAAAGTATTAACACAGAGGGCCAGAGGTTTGACTATTAACATGAAGGGCCACAAAGAGCGCTTAGAGTTCTGAGCCCGGAGTCACATTGGTAGTCAGTCCTACAGACAATGAGAATTATTAACATCCCAACTTTTCCTTCCTCTTCTGCTCTCAACCCTGGAAATGCTAGAAATTAGATCCCTGAGAGTAAAGAGTAGTAGAAATATAACTAAGGAGGTCTTTAGTAAGGGAGAAAACCATGTCCTTATGTTTAACTTTTATATGTTGATTATATTTAGGGTTTTAAAGATAAATAGCTTTAATGTCTATTTATATCTCATAGCTGAAGGCTCTCTGTAAGTATAATGTATAATAATGCAAATAATCCACTACTTGCATTAGTGCATTTGGTCAGGATTTTGGGCTACAGATAACACTGATCTAAGCAAACAAAGAATGACCTTAGGCCCTCTGGAAATAACACCTACATATTATTTAGACATGTTGAATGACCCTTCATTCTAATCAGAAATTTAAAAAAACCTTAAAATGACAGCCTTGAAAGGTTACAGAGATCAGGGATACTAAAAAATTTATGTATAACCCATTACTAGCAGGAAGGAAAAACATAAAAGTTTAACGAATTATTTTTGTTTACAATGAAATATAATTAATTACCAGCTTAAGCAAGATTTTATGCTTTATTCTCAGGGGTTACTGAGTTGAAATTAAGTTCCTAGTGTGAAATGTAAATGTTAACTGGAGAAATTTAAACATATTTTCATTTATTCATATGCATAAAAATAAATAAATTTTCATCTATTCATATGCATAAAACTAAATATATAAGGTAATTAGACTTTATACAAAAAAGGGTTAAAACTAAAAATACTTTACAACTTATCACTCAGAACAGATGCTAACCAGTACTTTTGGTACACACAAAATGGCAGAAGTAAAACAAAAAATTATTTGACCATAGCTCATGAATTTTCTTTTTTTCTTCTCTATTATAAACTTTTGTGAGAATCGGACTTCTTACCATGCGATGTATGTACATGCCTCTCAACTAAAAAGTTTCTTAAACATAGTACTTTTCAAAAAAGGTAGATGAGTCCCAACTGACTTTTTCTTGATTACTTCCAGAATCTATCTTTGATTTGCTAAAAATTTCTAGGAAGTACAGCACTTTATCTTAATTTTTACTGAACCTTTTAGGATTAACCAAAATAAAATAAAATAAAAAGTCATTCAGTAGCAAGTACAAAAACACTGAAAACTTCCTTGAACATTTGGAAACAGTTTCAAACCTAGATACTGAAGAGAAATCAGAGAGGCTGAGGCCCACAGTCAGTGTGCACTTTCATCTCGATACTATCAGAAATAGCATTTATGACTAATCAAGTAAGACATATCTGTCATACTATAAAAAAAAAACCACCAGCTTAGATATCATGAGATATGTAAAAAAGTTATAATAAACGGTGTTTTATTTCTGGTAGATTTCAGTCTAGCTGGGTGATGAGTAACTCAAATTATATAAAAAATAATTACAAACAAGGTTGAGCATAGATGCTTTAAGTATAATAGTTTCTAAAGACAATAAAATCTTTGCACATGAGAAGCATATAATCTAATTCAGTATGAGCAATCTAAGGAGAGTGTAGACATGATAACCTTGAGAAAACACAGGGCATCAGAAACACTATCTAAATTTCATGTCATAGCACCGTTATCTTTTTTGCCCATGGTACATAGAGAACCTGTTTTTTAAAAAATCACTATTTTCTACATAGTGAGGTAGAATACAAGTTATGACATAAACAGCACATTTTTAAAATTTCTCGTTTCCCTTTCCTTCCTTCCTTCCATCCCTCCATTTGGGAAACTTTCCATGTTTTCATAATCTTAGATGAGCCCATACCAAAAGCAAGATACTTCAATCCTAACTAAACCGTGAGGAAACCAAAATTGAAAAAGACATACGTACCCCAAAGTTCATTGCGGCACTATTTACAATAGCTAGAACATGGAAGCAACCTAGATGTCCATCAATAGATGAATGGATAAAGAAGCTGTGGTACATATACACAATGGAATATTCAGTTCAGTTCAGTTCAGTCACTCAGTCATGTCCAACTCTTTGTGACCCCATGAGTATATTACTCAGCCATAAAAAAGAATGCATTTGAGACAGTTCTAATGAGGTGGATGAACCTGGAGTCTAATATACAGAGTGAAGTCAGAAAGAGAAAGATAAATATCATATATAATGCATATATGTGGAATCCAGGAAGATGGTACCAAAGAATCTATTTGAAGGGCAACAATGGAGAAACCAGACATAGAGAACAGATTTATGGACATGGGAAGAGGGGAGGAGAGGGTGAGATGTATGAAGAGAGTAACATGGAAACATACATTATGCAAAGTGGATAGCCAATGGGAATTTGCTGCAGCTCTCAGGGAAATCAAACAGGGGCTCTCTATCAACCGAGAGGAGTGGGATGGGGAGGGATATGTGTGTACCTGTGGCTGATTCATGTTGAGGTTTGACAGAAAGCAGCAAAATTCTGTAAAGCAATTATCCTTCAATTAAAAAATAAATTAATTAAAAGTAAAAAAACTTAAAAACAAAAATAATAGGAATAAAAGAAACAATATTTTTCCCCTTATAGATTCCCATAATGTAAGATTTCTATTGAGTGTTATAGGAAGTTTAAAAAAGAAATGCTGTTTTCATAGTTTTTAGCTCTACTCCAGACTTCAGGAGATATCTGTACCTAGAGAACTTAGACTGCTTACTGCTTTCCCTGAAAGTCCTCCAATGGTAAAAATACATATAATAATGAGACTATCAAATATAGACTATAGATTTAACTCTCTTACACATCATTAAACTTAGTTATTGTAAAAGTGGTGGTGTTTGCATGCATGCCGCATTGCTTCAGTCGTGTCCAACTCTGTGACCCTAGGGACCGTAGTCTGCCAGGCTCCACTGTCTATGGGATTCTCCAGGCAAGAATACAGAATGGGTTGCCATGGCCTCCTCTAGTGGATCTTTCCAATCCAGGGATTGAACCTGTGTCTCTTACGTCTCCTGCATTGGCAGGAGGGTTCTTCACACTAGTGCCACCTGGGAAACCCGTTAGATTAGGTGCCACTTTAGATTAGACCAAATCATTTCCAGTTACATCACTGTACTTGAACTTCATATAATTCTTTTTTTCTATCATTCATTACATCTTTCTTCCTCCTACTATACCTCTCATCTCACTTATCAATGCAGCTAGTTCTGTGTGGTCTCTTCATGGTTCAGTGAAAGAATGGAGAAGAGACACATAAAACAGCTAAGAAGGCTGTTTCAGTCCTTAGTCAATCAACTTAATGAAAAAATGTAACCGGAGATCTACAACTCGATAATCAAAGAAAAGTTTGTCATCTACTTCTTCCATCTCTTAAAAACGTATGTTGCAATTTAAATTTGGGGATGTTCATGTATTTTCCACAGTATTCCAATAAATTAACTCCAAGATATGCTTCTTAGACAAAGCGTTGGTCAAAGTGAGTCAGAAAGAAGTTACATATCCTATCTTTATAAAAGTCACAAAGTACATAAACATAGCAAAGGGAAAAAATACTAAAACTGTTTAACCCACATTTTCTAAACTTACTTGACCACAAAGCCCCATTTTTCTGCTTAGCATCTCTTGGCATCCAGAGACCAGCCGTTCTATGGTATACAATTCAGGAAATGCTACTTTGGGTGAAAACATTTTCCATTTTCACGCCTGATATTGTCCCTTTTTAACCAGTAACACATTTAAATAAACAAAGATAGAATGCCACAGGCATAGAAACCTTTATTAAATATGCTTCTGATTACTTTTTTCCCTTGTTCCTGTCGCTTTGTTAATTCACTATTAAAATTTACCTTTTCATGTCTCTGAAAATATTAATAGCTGGAAATAGATCTTATATTGGCAAAAGACCCAATGTCATATCAATACATTAAACTGTAATGACCTTAAAAAGCAGTGAGTCATAGATAAAAGTTTATGCTTCAAAGAGTTCCACAGGATACAGCACAAAGGAAAACTGAATTTTTCTTTCTTTTTTGACAACATGAGTTATGTAAGCTTGGGGTTGGGAAGGAAAAAATACTGCTTTTTCTATTCCCCCCTCTTTTAAAAAGAGCAGAGAGTCATATTGGTCTATTTTCTAGAGTAGCAGGGAACAGATGCAAAATAATTTCTGAACATATCTTAAGTCAATGCTCTAATTAATCTGTGATAGACCTAAGCAGATGCACCTTGAAAGTGCACCTGGAGGAGACGATTATTTTCAGAAGATCTGAGGTTGTATTTAGGAAAGCTGAAGAAAAAACTAGTAGAATTAAATATTAACTAAGAATTAAGTATATGAGAAAAAAGTATTAAAATTAAGCAGAGTTCATTAGGTGGTCTGATACAAGATTTAAAGCACTATTTAAACCAATAATTTTAACAGAAGAATACCAAAAATAACCAGTTAGGAAATGTAATAGAAAAAAGCCATGGTATTTACGACAGTAATATAAGCTACAAAATACATGAATAATATTAACAAGTTATGTCCAGAAGCTAAATGGTGAAAATTATGTAATGTTACTAAAGGACTTAAAAAGAAGCCCTGAATCAATGGAAGGACATCTTATGAGTCTAAATGGGAAGAATCCACATTATAAATATGTCAGTTTGCCCCAAATTAGCCTAAATTTTAATGCAACTTTAACTTGACAGTTTACCAAGTACAGAAAACCTGGGAGTTTAGACAAGAGAATATTGAAAATGGATAATAATTGTAGTCTTGCCCTACAAGTTAGTAAAATGAATTAAAAAGCTAGAATAGTATTGAAAACATTATGGTACTATTTTAACTACTAACATTGGTAGAACAGAGTAGAAAATAATCCAGGAAAAATAAAAAAGGACAATTTGATACATATAAAGGAAAAAAGGGGGGAAGGATTTAACAGAAATAAAGTTTGGATTATTCAATGAATTAACTAGGTCCAGTTATTTGGGGAAAAAAAATGTAGATTTCTGATTTTTTACTGTCTACAAAAGAAATTCCAGATGTATCAAAGATTTAAACTCATAAAAACTTTATGATGGCACAGAACTAGGAAAATGGGCAAAAAACTACGAACAAATACTTCATAGGAAAAAAGAAATAAAAATGGTAAATAAACCAATAAGTGCACTGAAATATATCACCAATAGTCAAGGAATGCATTCAGTGTTTATTGAATACTGAATAAAATAAAATGAAAATTTATGCTAAAGTAGCAAAGATAAAAAATAAACACTAGTATGACCAGGAACGGGCAAATCTGAGCTCTCTCATTTTCTCTTGGACAGAATACAAATAGTGCAATTCTTATAGCAAGTAATGTCCAAAATGAAAAATGAGCACACTCTTAACAAGTTATTCTACGTGCAGGAATTACCCTACAGATAAGTTAGACAGCATATTAAAAAGCAGAGACATTACTTTGTCAACAAAGTAATGTTTTTCCAGTGGTCATGTATGGATGTGAGAGTTGGACTATAAAGAAAGCCGAACACTGAAGAATTGATGCTTTCGAACTGTGGTGTTGGAGAAGACTCTTGAGAGTCCCTTGGACTGCAAGGAGATCCAACCAGTCCATCCTAAAGGAGATCAGTCCTGGGTATTCACTGGAAGGACTGATGTTGAAACTGAAACTCTAATACTCTGTCCACATGATGCAAAGAGCTGACTCATTTGAAAAGACCCTGATGGTAGGAAAGATTGAGGGAATGACAGAGGATGAGATGGTTGGACGGCATCACTGACTCAATGGACATGGGTTTGGGTGGACTCTGGAAGTTGGTGATGGACAGGGAGGCCTGGCATGCTGCGGTTCATGGGGTCACAAAGAGTCGGACACAACTGAGCGACTGAACTGAACTGAACTGAAGTTAGACATAGGTTGGATCTGTATAAGGATGTTCACTGTAGCACAGTATAGAAAAAGTCTAAATGTCCCTCAGTAGGTCATGATGTTAAATCTATGAGGTAAAAGAGTGTTTGATAGAACTCCCTGAGAGATAAGAGAAATTGATACACAATGATGTGTGAAGATTCCAAAATGCATTTTTAAGTGAAAAACCCAAAGCAAATTGCATTAGAACCTGAGAATGTATACTGAAGTATGAATAGATGAAAGTTCAGATGATTCGATTATGCAACAAATTATTCACAGTGTTTATCTTTTGAGATCAAAGGGAAGGATGTGGTTAAGTGAGGAAGCAACTTTTACTTTCTGTTATAGGTGTTTGTATTATTTTGTTTCTTAAAAAGGAAAACCATTTTTTAAAAAATAAAAACACAGGAAAGTAAGTATCTTTGATGCATGTTTTCCTGGACAGACAAAGTGATGATTATACTGAGCAGATGTATATTTATCACAGATTTACAATTTGAAGATAATTTGCTATTATTTTATCATTATTATAAATAATATTATTTATTACATTTTCCTAGTCTATCCACCTAGTTCAATGGCTCAGTTTACTTAACAACAAAATGGAAAGCTTTGTGTAATAAGTAATTACTGGTTACAAAAAATTCTGAATAAAATACTATATTTTATCTTATGAGGTGAAAATTGACTCTCCTTTACATTATTATTAATAAAGGCTAGTCAGATTATAGGAGAAATTTATCAGTACAAATCCAGAAAACATCTTCTTAGAATCCACTTCAATAAAAATTAAACACGAGCATGAACTGAGTAATTGCCAGAAGCTTACCTTTATACAATAAAAATTCAATTATCTCATCACATTGAGGTTGCATATACACTTGGTATTACCAAACTATTAAAATGTAGGTCTGTTGTCTTTGAAATAAAAAGATAACCAAGAAGATTCTGATTCTTAATTAAAGGATCTACTTTGCTTTTTGTATAGATTAACCTGAGCTATTCTTAATAATATTCTTATTATTATGCCCAGCCTCCCTAGGTCTAATGACACAAAAGCAAAAATAGGAAGGCCATTAGTCATATCAGGACTATGGTTCAACAACCAAGAAAGTCTATTCGGGTAAATGTCTAATAATTATCACACCATTTATCATGGTATTCCCTGTAAAGACACTAGTGCCCTTAATAAAATAAAACCCCAGTTTTCCCAAACCAGCAATACTGTAAGAATTTCTACAGGGAGATGCTGGGAGCCAACACACAAGACCCTACCCATGACAAGGCCATGAGGGAGAAAACCTGACGGGCAAAGCGAGTCAGGTTTTCAGGGGTTTCGAAAAGGCCAGCTCACGAGATCCCACCCATGACAAGGTCACAAGGAGAAAGCCTGACAGGCAAGGCAGATCAGGTTTTCAGGGATTTCGAAAAGCTGCCCCCGGCGCTCACCTTAAAGATGATATCTGTCTTTCTGATGCCTGCCTCAATAGACTACTCCCTAATTTCTGTGACAGAGGCAGAAGGCCTTCCCCGATCTCTTCCCAAATAAGAATCTATTTAGAACTTTAATCAGTAAGTTTCCCAGGTGGTGGTATTTTATGAGATTATCCAGGGTGAAAGGAGTGTTTTAATTTAAACTCCTTTGCTGGTAGTTTGTTAGCCAAATGCATTTATGCCCTTGGTACTAATATGCATGACTGCTTATAATATCCTAATCATAAAATAGCATAAAGAATCTGATTATAAAAGCCCTAATAGACATAGAGCCTTTTTAAGGGGTAAAGGAGTCCTATTAGAAAACATAAAAAAAATTTTTCTATAGGTGGTTATTGGGTTGAGATTTGCTGTGTTTTGTTTGCTGAGTTTTGCTTGCTGTGTTTTTGCTTTTAATGTGCTAAGGTTGTGTTAGAGAAACCATTGTTAATATAGTTAAAGATCTAGAGAAATAAGGACTTAGCCCTAGTGTGGTAACAATGAGATGGTTGTTAATAGTCAGCCAGGAGTGCTAGGCAGAAGCTGCCTCACCAAAGTCGCAGAGTCAGTATGGGGTAAACTTCTTAGATAAACGCAACTGACAACTTTTGCAGAAGGATTAATTTTTGTATTAACAAGGATATAATTCTACTCTGTCCTATTTCCCTATGAGACTGCTACCTTTCAGTTAAGGTCACCATAAAAACGGAAAATAGGTTTACATTCACCTGACCTGCATAAAATGTTAATAGCTCCAAGGCCAGAAGATCATGTGCTAAGAATTACCATAGAATTAGAAAGCAAAAAACATCCTGCTTTTCCTAAAAAACAAAATGATGTAATACTAATCCTGTGTAATCATGAGTAAGCATCTTGTACCTTGAAAACGTTCTGTGAAAGGGTATAAAACCGGTTGTCAAAAAGTAAAACACAGACTTGGCCCCATCAAGGCTAGTCTCACGTGTCTTCTCTCTCTCGCCGACACCGTTCATCCTGAGGGTACCCCCTGGATCCTGCCGAGGCTGGACCCCGGTGGGGAGAGGCACATTTTGAGCATAGTTTCTCTTAGTACTGAAGAATGTCTTTGAGATTTTCCTGCTAACTGCTATTGCCCACCACCACACTGAGCCTCTGCCAACCCTGTTTAAAGTATGTATGACTGAGTGTCCAGCCTTAACTCTGAGACACAGTACAGAGATGACTGGAACAGTTAAATATGACTCCACAAATACTTGTAATGTCAACAACTAAATGTAGATTTTAACATAAAACTAGATAATCGCCTTTATAAAATATGACTCACTGTTTCCAGGGTTCTGTGGTAAGCAGAATTTTAAAGGTGTCCCACTAAAATTCCTACTCTGTGGTTTTTTAATCAAATACTAGCCTAGGTGCTGATGTTAAAACTAGGAGATTGTTCTGGATCACTCGCATGAACCCAGTGGAATTAAGCGAGTTCTTAAAAGAAGAAGAGAAAGACAGAAGAGTCATTTATAGAATAGTATTAAAGGAGGGAAGTGAAGGAGAGATGAGGCAGAAGGAGAGGTCAGAGAGACTAGGAACCTGATACGAACTTAACCAGCTGTTGCTGGCTTTGACAATGGAAGAAGGTCCCCACCAATCAAGTAATGCAGACTGCCTCTAGAAGCTGAGAATGACCCCATCTGACAGATAGCAAAGAAATGGGGACTTCGGTCCCACAACTGCTTGGAATGAAATTTTGCCAACAACTAAAGAACCATGAAAGAAATGAGGCTGAAAGAGGATTCACTCCCAGAGCCACCGGAAAGAAACACAGTCCTGGGAACACTTTGATTTTAGTCTTGTCAGACTCTAAAGCAGATAACCAGCTGAGTCACGCTGTACCTGGACCCTAATGAAAGAACATGTTAGAGAATAAATTTGTGCTGTTTTAAGCCTCTAAATTCATGGTAATTTGTTACAGTAGCAACACAAAACCAGTATAATCTTCCAGACTCTAGACCATCTCAGTTTCTTGCCTGCTTCCATGTGGTAGATCCCATCCATCACTAGAGTTCCTAATCTGTAGTTTTTATATCTTCCTTTAAGTCTGGAACCAAGAAAGTGAGGCCCAGAGACAAACACATTATGGAGACACAATTACCAGTTACCAAACACTGCTTTGCCTCAGTCTGTTACAACCTTATATGTGTATTCAGCGTGTGGTTCTTCCTTCTTTGCCTGGTAACTAATCCAGAGAGATCTTTAAGCATTGTTATTTTACCTTTACAATCATTTATGTTAGGAAAAATTTTCAGAAGCACTTCATCTTGATTGACATGTAAAAGCTATAAACGGAGCAGAAACTTTTGGTATTAAACAAGGTGTCAATTTAATTCTGAAAAAAGTAAAGATTAGTACATATGTTATATATATTTGCCATTTCGATGTACTCCTGAAAATAGCTACTGTATAGACAATAGCTATGGATTTAAATAGAAATTTTCCTAGTACAAAGGCAACATGATCACATTATTAAAGAACTAGTTCTGATCTTTATTTTGTTATTAATATCATTATGCGACCTTGAGAAAGTCACATTTTTTTGGCTTTCATAATCATGAAATGACCTCACCAATAAACATATTATAGATGACTAACTCATAAAATTTTTCTATGCACATGTGGATATTGGCCTTTCATATATCAATATAAATTTACTTGTTGAATTTGTGACGTTCTTACATACGCTAAATAACCGTACTGCTTGTAGTTAAGCAAATATTTGTAAAGGTTACTAATGATAAAATAAGAGGAATACATAAAACCACATGCTTTCTGCCCTTTAGTTATTAGTTTAAAAGTATACATAACTTCTGTATGGTTCAGAAATATTGAGAAAGTATGGTGAATGTAATTTGACTATCACTTAATCATCTGATAAATTTGTTTAAAAATAAAATTATCATGTAATGTTTATGGATATCTTCATTATGCCTTACCTTGCCTCTCCACAGCTATGGTGATACTATTACTTGCACTATGGAAACTTTTACACCAAAGAGGAGAGAATAAATAAACCAATAGCTTAAAGCAGCAGAATTAAAGCCAGAATTAAGTTCCCATTATGTTACAAAGCCAGGCCAGGACTGGTGTTATGGAATAGATGGCAAGTATGATGATGGTGGTGGTGGTAGGTGGTTAGTGTTCTAGCCCAATCAGAGAAAGTTTCTAAATTGTTCTTGCTTTGGCATGTTATTACAATCAGAAGAAAAATGCTTAAGGAATCTACCTATTACCTTAGTTCTTTGGAAGAATTTAGAATGCAAGACAGGAAAAGAAGCCAGAGCTGGAGATACAGGTAAGGACACGAATCAACCAGCCAAGAAGCCAGAAGGGAGGGAGCACTTGCAGACAGCACAGCTGTGAGCAAGTTAGAGTAACAGATATGAAGCTGTGGGGCCGAGGACTCGTGATACTGATACATTTCCTGTCTCAGAACAAGATGACGGTGAGAAGGAATCTGTCATCCTGAGAAGCTGAGCTGGTTTGGGAACAAGCTATGGATTTTATGCCTGCCCCGTAACAAAGAGGAATGTGCAGCGTGGCTCAGTTCTACTTCCCTTTCAGGGGAAAGAAAAGTAAAAGAAGAGAACATACATTAGTGACTGGTCGCCTCTAGAAACTGTCAGAACCTGGATCTGTAGAGATTACTGGGCCTGCTCAGTGATGCTTCAGATGCTGCTATTTCTTCAAGCTTTATGGAAAGGCTTCCTCCAAGGTGTGAAAGCTTTACATGACTAATGACGGCACACTATTCTCTACTTGTTCTTTTTCCTCGTATCTCTGTTCTTCATTACCCATACTGAGAACTAGTAAGTTTATTGTACCTTAGAGAGATTCAATTTCTGATAATATGGATAGAGAAGTCTCTGTGTTTGTTACTGCAATTTAAAAGTTACTGAAAAGTTGCTACGGTAAAACCATAATATTTTAGCAGATAACATATCTCCTGCTTAATTAACAACAATGGCAGCTCTTCAAAGGTGAACCTGGGTATGGAAAAGAAAGGAGGCTGTATAATCATCTTAGGGGTGATTTTGGAGATAAACGGCGACTCTGCCTCCTCAAACTTTTCTCTCTGCTTGTTGATGCCTGAACTCTCACCATCACAGCTTCATTATTTTGGTTTAAGACTTTCCAATTCTGAATGTACAAATACTTGTAAAGGGCTTTTAAGCATTCTGAACTATTATTTTATATCCTAATTAGAATGAGTAGTCAATTATTTCCTGAAAAAAAGAAAAAAGTGAAAGAACCTGGAAATAATTAAGGGGGGGCGTCAGCTAGAGAAAGGAAGGGAGTCCATTCAAAGAAAATAGAAAGTAGAGACCATCAGTGAAAATTCTCCTGCTTCACAATTTTGAATATGACTTGGACAAGACATTGTTCCTCTCCTTCCCCCACTATCTCCATCACCATTGTTTTTATTGCCTCTTTCAGTTTCCTCATATAAAAAACGAGAGGTAGGGATTATAATCCCCACTTCAAAAAATAAATATGGGGATCAAAAGAGTTAATGTTAGAAAATGGTTGGTATTCCAGTAAATGTCTGTTACTTTCTTGCTGCTTCTCCTAGCTCTGTTTCACTTGGCTTAAGAAGAAAAGCATTTTCTCTTCAATGAATTTGACAGTAAACAAACAGATATCAAAAAGATGATATATTAACATTATTCCTAAACTTTTTTTTTATAGCCCTATGTGCCTTTTTAAGCCCAGACTCTTTCAAACTTGCCATTTAACCTTCATCCCCACAAAAATATTTCAGGAACCTATTATCAACCATCACAAGGCCTGCTTTAAATTTCGCATAGTCAGTTCCTTTTTGTCAAACATTTTTGTAATGGCTAAAATATTCCTTTGATGTTACCCATTATCTGTAATAGATAATGCATAATTTAAGAGTCCTAGAGTCAGATTCAATTTTTAAAAATTCACAGAAACTATAGTAGTAAAGATTTTAAGAAAGCAAGAGCTTGTACTTATTTTCTGTATAAAACAGAATTTTGTTTCACAACAATATATAAACTCATGATCAAATTCATAGTAAAATACACTATTACTTCATTTTCATAATCTGATGTTCATTAAGATAAACAAGAGTGGTCAACATTAACCTACAATTATCCACAAAGAACAGAACTTCCCAAACTGCACATATCTGGAAAAGGCATAGTTAACTGCTATAATCATGTCTTTTTTCTCATATGCTGCCAAAATCCAGAGGGAATAATTCTAGGTTACAGGGTAAGAAACAAGGATCTTCCAAACAGCATTCTGGACAAAGTGGAGAAATGATAACAAACACTGCAAAGAATTTTTCTTTTAACATGTGAGTACTGAGTTTGTTATACTTGTTTTACAAAATTAAAGGCATATGGTGTATTAATCCAAAAAACAAAACAAGAAGATCAGAAGTGAAAGAAAGAACTGCTCAGTGAGGCAGAGGCAGAGCTGGTAAGCGGCACAGTTGTTGATTTATGTAGTTGTTGCCAAGTTCCCAAGTTGCTAAGTCGCTTCAGTCATGTCCGACTCCTTGTGACCCTATGGACTGTAGCCTGCCAGGCCCCTATGTCCACAGGATTTTCCAGGTAAGAATATTGGAGTGGTGGGTTGCCATTTCCTACTCCATGGGATCTTCCCGACCCAGGGATTGAACCAACATCTCTTATGTGTCCTCCAAGGCAGGCAGATTCTTTACCACTAGCGCCACCTGGGAAGCCCAATACGCAGAGCACACGATATGCAGAGCACACGATAAATATGCTGGATGGTAAATGTACAGACAGTGATAATATTTTGAGACTATTTTAGCGGGAAACCCCGTTTTTCTCACAACAATGGAGCACTATTTCTTGACTGGATAATCCTGGAGTGATCGGCTTTGCTAGAGTAGAGAACTCTTTTCAGAGTTCAAAAGAACTAAAAATTAAGCAGGAAAAAGAAAATTGGCTTGACTGTTATATTTAAAGTCATTTTATATTTGAGATTTTAAAACTATCCAATAAAAATGTTGGGGAGTCTCCTTCTACACTTGGTCATTTCCTCTTTTGTCTTCAATTACTCCCTTCCCTTTATGTTTTGGGTGTGTGTGTGCAGTCGTATCTGACACTTTGCAACCCTGTCGCCTGCCAGGCCCCTCTGTCCATGGAATTTCCCAGGCAAGAATACTGGAATGGGTTGCCATTTCCTTATCCAGCCTTCCCTTTATGTCCAAACATAAAGACTTTTCTCATCTTGGAGGGTAAAATTATACTTGGATCCCCACCTGTAACAAAACTAGAAAAGGGCTTGGTCAACTTTCCCAGTAAAGGACCAGATGGCTTTTTGGACCATATGATTTTCTCTGGCAACCACTCAGCTGAGCGGCTATAGCAAAAAGTAACCATGGATAATGCATAAATAAGTGAACTTGGTTGTATTCCCAAAAAAACTTTACATTGAATGAAAAAAATTATTTATCAAGAAAAAAGCAGCATGGCCAAACTTGACCTGTAGACTATAGTTGGCCAGCCCCTGAAGTAGAACTTTTCCCCCTTTGCTTCTTTATAGCTGGTACCTCCAGATTTTACCACTCGTTTCCTCTTTAAAGTCCTGATGATCTGGCTTTCTTTAAAAGCTAATATTTATTGAGGATTAAATTAGGTAATGTATTAAAGACGATTATTAGATAATGCATTGAAGACAGTGTGTATGAGGCTCTTAGCATGTGCATGCATGCATTCTTAGTTGTTCAGTCATGTCCGACTCTTTGTGACCCCATGGACTGTACCCCCCCAGACTCCTTTGTCCATGGGATTCTCCAGGCAAGAATACTGGAGTGGGTTGCCATTCTCTTCTCCAGGGGGTTGGGATCCATTCGATCCTAACCTAGGGATCGAATCCTGGTCTCCTGCATTGCAGGAGGATTCTTTACCATCTGAATCACCAGGGAAGTCTATGAAGCTCTTAGCACAGTGCCTGGCAAGTAGTAAGTACTATTACAGAATTATATTTGTCAAAGTAACCTCATGGTTCTCATTGCCTATCTCAATAAATAGCAAAAATATCCAGTGGCTCAAGTCAGATTTTCAGATATTCGCCTTGATTATTCTTACATCTTCACGTCTAACTACCATCTAGTCCTATTGTTCAGTCACTAAAGTCATGTCTTTGCAACTCTATGAACTGCAACACCTCAGGCTTCCCTGTCCTTCACTATCTCCTGGAGTTGACTAAACTCATGTCTATCAAGTTGGTGATGCCATCCAACCATCTCATCCTCTGTCTCCCCATTCTCCTCCTGCCTCAATCTTTCCCAGCATCAAAGTCTTTTCCAAAGAGTCTGCTCTTTGTATCATGTGAGCAAAGTACTGGAGCTCTAGTCACATCCATTCACAGCCTCCCTCCCCATGACCCCCGGTGGTCCAGGCCGTTACCTGCCCTGAAAAGTCACTGTAAAGTTCTCCAGCAGCTTCTCCCCACCTCTAGTCTCCCTTCAGCAAAACTGTCAATAGGTTCAGGATAAAATTCAATTTCCTAAACATGACTTTTAAGATATTCCATGATCTGTCCTCTGCTCAACTCTCCATCCTCACATTTCAATTCTATCTCTTTTACTCTAGGCTTCAGGCGCCCTGAACATAGCTTAGTTCCTTGAGCATGCCATATTCGTCTCTGAACATCCTTACAGATTACACTGCTTGACTCGTCCAAATATTAAAGGGCTCCAACTGCTTAGAAAAAAAGTTTAAAAACCAATGCTTGCATCAAATTAGATCACTGATCTTTCTCTGATGCATACTCTGTTTTCCTGAAGTTATACTACTAAATGTTTCTAGGCTTGATATGCGTTCCTATATCATTTCATTCATCTTTAAATTCTGGCTCAAATTATAAATCTTCCAAGAAGTCATTCAAAATTTCACTCCAGTCAGAAGTGATCTTTCTGAAATCTTACATATTTCCTGCTACTGAAATGTTATATAACACATCTTCCCTAATAGATCTAAAGTTTTTTGAGGATATAGCTGTGATTCATATAATTTTTATACTTTGTGTAATATTTAGTTGTTCATAATACCTGAACAACACTCTTATTTTATTAGAAACACCGTTAATCATATTGACTGAATATTTTAAATGTGTAATACTTTTAAAAAGTCAAAGTTTAGCACTAGTTTAATAGTCTATTTAAAAGTTTAAGCAATAGATAAATGCAATGGAATTTTAACTGACCTTAGGATACTAAAGTGTCTCATTGGAAACAGAATGAAACTTAATGGGGACTCTGATAAGAACAAAAATCAAATTATACCAAGAACAGATAAAGAAAGGATTAGCAACCATAAAAGACTAAAAAGATAAGCAGATTAAAATTAAATGAACTCTTACAATTCTCTTATTCAAAATGAATAGTCATGATAGATTTTAGAGTCACACAAATATTCATAATAAAACCAAAAAAAGTAGTATTTTTATAAAACATCTGTATAACTTTTTCCAGCTTAAGTTTCTAGTCATTAAGAAAAACACAGAATAAATACACCTCCAGGTGTATTATTCAAGCATACTAAATATCCTTGAAAAGATTAAAAAGACGACTAGTCCATTACTCAAAGTCAGTGAAGAAATGTTACTGTTAAAAGTGTATAACTGAGAATAAGAAGGTTAAATCATTTCTAAACACATGAAATATTATTCAACTATATAGAGAATGTGAAGCACTTGGTCTTTGTCACTATAAAATATAGAATAAAACAAAAAAGATTTGATTGTAAGTGGGATTAAATTCCAGAACATTATTCAAAGAGAGAGCCCTAAGTAGGTTTAAAATTGTACGCTGTACTGTATGATTTGGAAGAAATATTATAATTCCTTGATGAAGGAAATAAACCTCAGCTTTCCATTTCAGTTGGAAATATGAAATGGACTTTTAAACAGAGAGTTATAGCTATTCAGTTATATGGTATGCCATTTCTCTCACTGTTCAGTACATCTATTATTTTGTTTCTAAAACATGGGTATTTTCATCTGTGCAAAAGGATTTCACTGTCCTTATTTTAGGGGGAGAAATTTTCAAAATGAAAGAAGTCAAATGAACACAGATTCTTAAATATTATTTGTATTTTTTAAGGGAGTCTATTTCAGCGTATTGAAGTAAAACTAGCAAATGGTCATTTCCTATAAGATAAATTTACAACTGAGCAGTTAAGTGAAGAAGTCAGCCTGGTTGACAGTAAGTCAGAAACCTCTGGTCACACATCTTCCCTTTGACACAGATAGCTCTAATTTCAGGATAAATGACCACTGACAGAGGAAGGAGGAAGACACAGGGGAGGCTTGTGGTTGCTGTTCTACCATTTGTTACTGTATTTCCCTTGGAAAGGAAAGTTTGGATGAAAAGTGCTGAAGTAGAATGACTCAGTTATGAGCACATCCCACTGCAGGTTTTCTATGATTTTCTGCAGTTATTTCCATGTCTCTACACATCTCTATTTTTTCTTACTTTCATGCTGCCTCACCATCAATTTCCTCATCAGTATATATCCTCCCTCATCTCATACTCCATTATTAGCTATTGTCCCAATCTCATTTGGTAAGCCATCAAGAAGCTTAAAGTAAAAAGCAATAAAAAAAAAAAAAAAAAAGCAATGAGTTTCTCACATATTAGAACAAAATAAAAACTCAAACCCAAACCAAATCACTCTTTGGACTAAAAAATACAGAATTTACATTCTTATGTCAGTACCAAACTTTAATGCATAAGAGAGTTATACTGGATTCATTTATCCACTGTTTCAAGTCCAAGCATATATCTAGGTTAAACTGGGATCTATTGCCTCTCTCCCTCAGAATATACACAAATTTGGATCTTATACAGTTGAATTCATATCACTTTTCAATTTGGCTTTCGTCATTTGGCTTTCAATTAAAAAAAAATTAATTTATTTTCATTGGAGACTAATTACTTCACAATATCATGGTAGTTTTTGCCATACATTGACATGAATCAGTCATGGGTGTACATGTGTCTCCCTGTCCCAAACCCCTCCCTCCACCTCCCTCCCCATCTCATCCCTCTGGGTCGTCCCAGTGCACCAGCTTTGACTGCCCTGTTTTATGATTGAACTTGGACTGGTCATCTATTTCACATTTGGTAATATACATGTTTCAGTGCTATTCTCTAATCATCCCGCCCTCGCCTTCTTTGCTATATGGAGATTATTTGTGGAGCATATTTATAAATGCAGAGATTGCTGAATAAACCATACACAAAGACAGAAGGGCCCTGTACATATGTGTATATCATTCAACAGGCATTTGTTGAAACCCTACTATGTGCAAGAGCCAGGGTGGAGGTAAAGATGAGCCAGACTAAGTTAGCATCTCCCATGATATACTTTCATGTTACATGGTACTTTTCCATCAAGGAAATTTTGTAATTTTGACTAATTATTATTTTGTTAAGTCTTGTCTTCCCCACTGGAACATGAATACCATGTGAGGAGGATCCCAGTTATTAATATAAACTCTGCTGTCTGCCACTGAGAAGAATTTTAATGCATATTTATTAAATAACAATATGTTAAAGAGACTATAAGGTAGTGAAATAGGAGTGTCAGTTTTAAAGAAAGTCATACAATAAAAAGCTAGAAGGATTTGTCTTAGAGCAGCATCAGAGAGGAAAGCTGGATTCTGTCTTAGTGTTTTTCATTCTACAATGTCTGTTACAGCAAAGAGCTTTAAAAGTTCAAGGGGACAATGAGTCAACACTCCTACCTTCTTTCAAATGTTGGAAAAACAAATGATCCTTACGCCTAGTAGAATTTTACACTTCTTAGCTTAGGGCTGTATTACATTTCTAACAAATACCTACAACTTTCTCTTTGGAAGTCTTCCTGGTGGGTAACAGGAACAGGACCCACTGAAGGAAAAGCATATTGTAGCTCCACAGATCTATTCAGGGTGTGTGGGAATTTCATTAAAAATGGCCTTTACTTTAAAATACCTTTTAATACTGTTTATATTCTGTGTTCAAAAACTGTAAAGCACTCAATTTTAATAAAATTAAAAGATTTCTCTTCCTTAAAATGTGCTGCTCAGCTTACAATTAGACTCATTATGGTTTAGCTATTTACTAGGCCTTTACTGATTACTAGGATGTACAATCTAATCATTTGGCTATTTACATCTTAAAATTATGTCCAATTACATTAAATAAAACCTATATTAAAAGAAGTTCCTTGAGAAAACTTTATTTTGAAGAGAACTTTTCCCTCCCCCTAATGATATGAAAAGAACCACTTATAAAAACGTTATGTTAGCAGCAGTGGGGCCACATAAGAGTGCCAGCTTTGGACTATATCTGTTCACCATACAAATTGTAAGTCTCAGTTTTCTAGTATGTGAAAGGAGATGATAAATTATACATGTCAGGTTGTGAAAATTAACATGATCAAACTATGTTATTGCTAATTACATTTTTTAAATGATAGACTTTTCTTAATTTTCTATTGGGAAAAAGGCTGACATCTTTAATAACTGGTATGTGTTCTTTGGTCAGTTAGTATAAATTGTGAAAATTAACTTTTATTTCCATTTTGCATCAACTCCCAGGAAGCACATAGGATGTAAATAATAATTTAAAAATATTTGCAGTATTTCTTGAATCTCCCCACTTATCTGTCTCCATCCACTATCACCACAGGAAAAATCACCCCTAAAGATATCCATGCACTTTTCTCTGGAACCTAGAAACATATCACATTATATTGCAAAAGGCACCCTGAGGATGTAATTAAGGTTAAGGAGCTTAAAACAGAGAGATGTCCTGGATCATCTAAGTAGGCTCAGTCTAATTACATGAGCTTTTAAAAGCAGAGAACTTCGTCTGGCAGCAGATGCAGCTGAATGGGTACGCAGAGAGATTAGAGGCAAAGGAAAGAGTCAGTGTACATGGCTGTCTCAACGAGAAAGGGGGTCAAGTGCCAAAGAAAATGGAAACCTTAGTCCTACAAGGGAAAGGACCTGAATTCTGCCAACAACTTGAAGGAACTTAGAAAAACAATCTTCTCCTGAGCCTTTAAATGAAAGCCCAATATTGGTGATACCTTGATTTTGGCTTTGTAAGACACACAGCAAAGAAACCAGCCCAGCTAGCCTGGCCTTCTGACAGAATGGTAAATTTCCACTGTTTTAGGTAGCTACGTTCATTTGTGGTATTAAGGAAGCAACAGAAACTAATACACCACTGATTAGGCCTGCATCATCTCTGCGCTAAACTAATAAAACTGTCTCTTATTTTTCATCTCAAGTCTTTATTGACAAAATCTTTTCAGCTCTGATTGTCACGCAGTGCTGTGATTAGCTGCTCAGTCGGGTCTGACTCTTTGTGATCCCATGGACTGTAGCCCTCCAGGCATCTCTGTCCATGGGGATTCTCCAGGCAAGAGCGTACAGAGTTGCCATGCCCTCCACCACGGGATCTTCCCAATCCAGGGATCGAACCCACTGCAGGTCTCCCTCATTGCAGGCGGATTCTTTACCAGCTGAGCTGCCAGGGAAGCCCCTGATTGTCATGACTCTGCTTCAAACCCTGCAAAAGCTCCCTACTGCCAACTTTAGGGTTTAAACTCTTTGGCCTGACTTTAAGTTGTAATCTTGCCCAATCTATATTGCTTATGTAAATCTCCCACTGCATCAACTAGTATTTGCTCTGCTCATACATAAATTGCATTTTCATAGCTCTGGGTCTAATACTGACCATGTCTGAAATGTACCTGTTTATTCCAGCATCTTCACAAGTTTTTTTTTTGTTTGTTTTTTTTTAATTTTTCAGTGGGTTTTCAAGGCTCAGATCAACTGTTATTTGGCATCAACGTTGAAAGCAATTGTTTCCATGGCTACACTAATGATAATATAATAATATTAACAATAACAGCTTAACTAATGTTAATGATATTAACAGTTCCAGCCTCCATTTATTGAGAACTTGTTGGGAGAACATTTTAAGTGCTTTCATAAGTGCTCACAACAACTTCATGAGGTAGGAAGATAGATTCCACGATCTATACAGCTGAGGAAGTAGAGGTTTAAAGAGGGTAAGTGACGTGCGCAAGTAGCAGAGATAGGATCCAGTATCTAAAACTCTAAAATCTTTTTCTCCATTCTGCTACACTCCCTTATAGAATATTCTTTGTACCTCTTGCTTGTCCTTATCATGTTCCAACTTGTTTTATATTTATTCAGGCTTACAACTAACTTTTTTCAATAGATTTTAAGAACAAATAAAAAAGCTATCAGAGAAAAGGGACTCCACTTTGTGAAGTTTTATCTTTCACAGTGCTCACTAAGATGCCTTCCTTGCAAAGAGTGATAAAAATGTTTACTTAATGGGAACATTAAGTAGCTTAATAAATGTACGGTAATGTCTATGGTTTAAGGAAATTATTAAAATACCATAAGAATTCATTAGCAGATTTTTAATAATTTGATTAAGAGTGTAATATTTATGCTTGGAAAGGGATAATGCAAGATAATTTTCATTTGTAGATGTAAATGGATAGTGCCCTAATATCTTTCACAAATTCTGCTGTTCTTTCCATAAATAATAACAAAACACTAGAATGTGAGATGAGAAATAAGAAATATTTCACATATATTTAATGATCATTTGTAGCTTTAAAAACTTAAGTGCAGTAGTTTAACATCTGGAGAAACATAGTTTTAAGTTATTTTATTAATATCTATAACAAAGATGCACTAAATCATTCATTCATTCATTCAAACATGTACTGAGTATTTAGTAGATATCACCTGTTATCTTAGGTACCATAGATACAAAAATGAATGAGATGGGTGCCTACCCTCAAGGATTTACAATCCAATGGGATTCAGACAAATTGAAATAAGCTATATAGAAAATGTTATGAATACACAGATGACTTAAGAATCTAAAAACAGGCTTATATTTTTCTGCCATTAAAATAAAAATAGTCCAATTAGAGATTGGGTTCCCTGTGTCATACAACAAATTCCCACTGCCTGGCTACACATGGTAATGTGTATGTTTCTATGATACTCTCTTAAATCACCCCACCTCTCTTTTGGACTGTATCTAAAAGTCTGTTCTCTCTGTTTGCATCTCTATTGCTGCCTGATACATAGGTTCATCAACACCATCTTTCTAGATTCCATATATATGCATTAATATATGATATTTGTCTTTCTCTTTCTGACTTATTTCACTTTGTATAATAGGCTCTAGGTTAGACCACCTCATTAGAATTGACTCAAATGCATTCCTTTTTATAGGGGAGAATTATCCCACTGTGTATATGTACCACACCTTCTTTATCCATTCATCTGTCAATGGACATCTAGGTTGCTTCCATGTCCTCGCTGCAATGAACATTAGGGTACATGTGTCTTTTTCAATTATGGTTTCCTCAGGGTATAGGCCCAGTAATGGGATTGTGGGCCATAATGGTAGTTTAATTCCTAGCTTTTTAATGAATTTCCATATTGTTTTCCATAGTGATTGTATCAATTTACATTCCCACCAACAGTGCAAGAGGGTACTTTTTCTGCAGACCCTCTCCAGCATTTATTGTTTGTGGACTTTTTGATGATGGCCATTCTGACTAGTATGAGATGATACATCATTGTAGCTTTGATTTGCATTTCTCTAATAATGAGTGATCAGAGCAGAAATAAATGCAAAAGAAATGAAGGGGACAATAGCAAAGATCAATAAAATCAAAAGCTGACTCTTTCAGAAGATAAACGAAAATGACAAACTGTTAGCTAGACTCATCAAGAAAAAAGGGAGAAGTTTCAAATCAATAAAATAAGAAATGAAAAAGTTACAACAGGCAACAGAGAAATACAAAGGATCATAAGGACCACTATGAGCAACTATATGTCAATAAAATGAACAATTTGGAAGAAATGGACAAATTCTTACAAAAGTATAACCTTCCAAAATGGAACCAGAAAGAAACAGAAAACATGAACAGACCAATCACAAACATGGAAATTGAAACAGTAATCAACAAACAAAATTCCAGGGCCAGATGGCTTCACATGCAAATTCTATCAAAAGTTTAGAGAAGAGTTAACATATATCCTGCTCAAACTCTTTCAGTAAATTGCAGAGGAAGAGAAACTCCCAAATTCATTCTATGAGGCCACCATTACCATGATTCCAAAACTGGACAAAGATACCACAAAATAAGAAAACTACAGGCCAATATCGCTATCATTAATGAAAGTAGATGCAAAAATCCTCAACAAAGTTCTAGCAAACAGAGTCAGCAAACAGAGTCTAACAACATATTAAAAGGATCATATATCATGATCAAGTGGACTTTATCCCAGGGATTCAAGGATTCTTCAATATGTACAAATCAATCAATGTGATACGCCATATTAACAAACTGAAAGATAAAAACCATATGATCATCTCAACAGATAGAGAAAACTTTTGACAAAATTCAACACTCACTTATGATTAAAAAAAAATCTCTTCAGAAAGTAGTCATAGAAGGAATATACCTCAATATAATAAAAGCCATATACAACAAACCCACAGAAAACATTATTCTTAATGGTGAAAAATTGAAAGCATTTCCTCTAAAATCAGGAACAAGAAAAGTGTGCCCACTCTCACCACTATTACTTAACATAGTTTTGGAAGAGATTAACTCTTAAAAGTTCCCATTCTAGGAAAAAAAATTCTGTAACTATACAAGGTGATAGATGTTAACTAGACTCATTGTAGTGATAATCTCACAACATATACAAAGACTGAATTTTCATGTTGTGCACTTGAAACTAGTATGTTGTTTATCAATTATTCTTTGATTTAAAAAAAAGAAAATGGGCAAAGGACGCAAATGGACATTTCTACAAAGAAGATATACAAGTAGCCAATAAGCTCATGAAAAGATGCTCAATATCACTAATCACTAGGGAAACAGAAATCTAAACTACAGGGAGAAATCTAAACTACAGCCCATTAGAATGACTATTATCAAAAAATAACTAGTGTTGGTGAGGATGTAGAGAAAATGGAACCTTTGTGTATCAATGGTGGTGATATAAAAGGTGTAGTTGCTATAGAAAACAATATGACGGTTCCTTAAAAATTTAAAAATAGATTTAGCATATGATCCAGCAATTCCATTTCTGGGCATAGGCCAAAAGAACTGAAAGCAGGGTCTGGAATACATATTTGCACACCCATGTTCACACAATGGCTAAAAGGGAGAAACAACTCAAATGTCCTTTGACAGTGACTAGATAAACAAAATGTGGTATACATACATACAATGGAATATTATCCAGCCTTAACAAGGAAGGTAATTCTGACATTTGGTACAATTTGGATGAACTTGGAGGACATTATACAAAGTGAAATAAGTCAGTCTCAAAAGGACAAACACTATATGATTCCACTTATATTAGGTACCTAAAGTCATCAAATTCACAGAGACATAATATAGAATGGTGATTGTCAGAAGCTAGGGGAAAAAGCAAATGGAGAATTATTTCAGTTTTTTAAGATGAAGAGTTCTGGAGATGGATGATGATAATGGTAGCACAGCAGTATTAAGTATTAATGTCACTGAATTTAATGCCACTTAAAAATGGTTAAGTGGTCAATGGTAAATTCTATGTTATGTATATTTTACCACCATTGGGCTTCCTTGGTAGCTCAGCTGGTAAAGAATCCTCCTGCAATGCAGGAGACCCCGGTTCAACTCCTGGGTCAGGAAGATCCCCCTGGAGAAGGAACAGGCTACCCACTTCCATTATTCTTGGGCTTCCCTGGTGGCTCAGACGGTAAAGAATCCACCTGCAATGTGGGAGACCTGGGTTTGATACCTGGGTTGGGAAGATCCCCTGGAGGAGGGCAAGGCAACCCACCCCAGCATTCTTGCCTGGAGAATTCCCATGGACAGAGAAGCCTTGTAGGCTGCAGTCCATGGAGTCACAGAGTCAGATATGACTGAGCTATCAAGCATGCAGAAAAATTAAAAATTAAATTTTGTAGAACAAATGGTACTGATGAACCTATCTGCAGGGCAAGGATAGAGACACAGACATAGAGAACAGACCTGCGGACATAGTGAGGGAAGAAGGGGGGACGAATTGGGATAGTAGCATGTAAACATATACATTACCACGTGTAAAACAGAGCTAGTGGGAAGCTGCCGTCTAACAGAGAGCTCAACCCTGCGCTCTGTGACAACCTAGAGGGACGGGATGGGTGTGGGCTGGGAGGGAGGCTCAAGAGGGGGACATATATATACTTATGGCTGACGCTGTGTGGCAGAAAGCAACACAACATTGTAAAGCAAATAGTCTTCAATTAAAGACAAATTTTAAAAAGATATGAAATTCAGTTTACATTTAAGATATGTTAAATTAATTTCAGTAACAATAAAATTGCTCTTTCTCAGCCACTTGTTGATCCTAGTTTGCTACAGAAGTACTTTAACATAACTTATGCTAATAACAGCTTTCACTTATAAGGAATATTTCTTTGCCTCACCTGTAGCATTTGAACCACTTAAGCTTATTAGTAAATGACAAGTAGTGACATGACTTTTAATTAATAATGGCTTGTAGAATTATAAGTGCTAAAACCTTATTATAATTTCAATGGTGAGAAATATGCCTAAATTTAGTGTTAAAAGTCACATTCTTTGTTAGAATTCTTAACATATTAATCTTTAGTGTTAGTTTGGGATTTCTAATGACATAAGGAAACAGTACTACTATTTAACATCTATATTATTCTTCATTATTACAAAGTTATCTCTTAATAGATGTGAATTTAGCAAACATTCACTTAGAATTATTATATACTAGAACAGTGGTTTTAAGCCTTTTGGAATTACATACTAGACAAGTTGTTTAAAATCTTGTAAAATATTACATCCATTTCAGTAAAAAATTATAAACATATTTACTTTTTGAATACATAAAATAATATACAAATATTTTAAAACATTACAAGGAAATAAATTATTTGCAAGTCATTATTCAAATGGCCAATTAACACTTTATGCCCTCAATAAAAATGTTTGAAGTAATGTTTATTTTAGTTTTTAAAAATATTGGTTTGCTTACAAAACTGTTTCCTCTTTTTTCTGAACACTCCTGGGCTACATTTCCTAACCTCCCATCTTCCAGTATCTTGTGACTGAGTTGTAGCCAATGAAATACAAGCAGAAGTGACTTCACTATTTCCAATTCTTGCTCATAACCACTGTCCCACGTGCTGGCTTGAATACACAGGGCTCCGAGGCCCTACAAGAGGGCAGAGCCTTGAGATGAAAAGAGCCTCAAACTCTGAATGACCACAGGGCAGGCCACCGTCCACTGGGAATAACTGATGTTTGGACTGATATCTGCTCAATGAATAAACTTCTTTTGTATTGAATTTTCACAGTTTATATTTTATAGCAGCTAGCATTATGTTAGCTAATAAACAGAGCAATTCAAAGGTCAGGTTTCGAATTCTGTTTTCTCATACTTGGTTTAAATAATATCATAGTTGAAAAAGAAAGTTCACAAAGAATCACCATAGATCATATAAAGTATAAATGTAAAGTTCATTGTTAATAATAGTGGCTAAAAATCTGTATTTTATGAATTTTCCTGAGAACTTAGAATTTTCTAGGACTTCTTGTCATATCTTAGGGAGTCACTGTATTTACTTCATCAGTGCCTAATGAAAAGATTGACTAAGGGTAGAATTTTCAGGTCTACCTTTTTTGTGTAGTTGCAGTATTGGTATTACCCTCAGTTTCACTGCAAGCCTCTTGCAATCTCTGTAAGCCTCTTGCCACTTTCTCAGGGATAATGAAACTAACACCTCCAAAAAGGCATATGACACCTGACTGACACTCAGACCAACCGAGAAGCCTAGGGTAAAGCCATGTATTAAATATGGTAGTGCTTAATTTCTTTTTCTGTCTTTTAGTAGAAGACAAAAATAAGTTCTACCATTTTTGTTCCACTCTCCAGAGAACTTCAGGAACTCCAAAGAAGCATATGGGCCTTTCATTGGGGATCAGTTTATCTGATATGATAGCAGACACTAGGAAGGATGTACAAAATAAGGAAAAAAAAAATAGTCTAGCCAAGAGATAAACAAATATACAACTGATTAAAATTAATAAATGTTACAATTATAGGAAATAAAAAGTACTATGTGAGCTTAGAAATTACTACAAGATGAAAAGAACTGAGATGCCTGAGTGGCCACAGGTGATAACAGCTGATCTCTGCTTCAGCTCTGGATCCGAAACTCTCTCACCTACTCAGTCTTCCCCAGAAGTACCCCCTCTGTTATTAAAAAACCAAAACTCTTCTTTGACTCTATTTCTTCCAAGCTATAGTCCTATTTTTTATTTTCTTTTTAAAATCAAAATTCCAGAAATTGTTTTTATTTGCATCAATACAGTAGTCATCAGTCATATGTGCCTCCTTAAAATTATACAAATTTAATATGTAAAAAATGTGGTCAGTCACAGAAGCCACATACCAAGTACTCAATAGCCATACACTGTATCGGATAAAGCAGATGCAGACTTGCCAACAATGCTAACAGTTCTATTGAACAGTGCTAGTCTAGACTATAACAGAATAATTAAGAATGAAGAATGAATATACTGCCTGCATTTCAATCCCTATTTTGACCCTCATTAATTGAGTAAACTTGGGGAACTTCCTCTTTTTGCCTACATTAGTTTCCTCATCTGTAAATGAGGGTAATAGTAATTAATTCTTTCTCCATAACATTGTTGTGAGACTTAGATGATTTACATGTAAGGTGCCCCCCAAAACTTCCTAGCACAGGAAAGTGCTCCATAAGTATTCAGTTCAGTTCAGCTCAGTCGCTGAGTCGTGTCCGACTCTTTGTGACCCCATGAACCGCAGCACGCCAGGCCTCCCTGTCCATCACCAACTCCCGGAGTTTACCCAAACTCGTCCATTGTGTCGGTGACGCTATCCAACCATCTCGTCGTCTGTCGTCCCCTTCTCCTCCTGCCCTCAATCTTTCCCAGCATCAGGGTCTTTTCCAATGAGTCAGCTCTCCACATCAGGTGGCCAAAGTATTGGCATTTCAGCTTCAATATAGGTGTTAAAAATTGTTTTAAAGGATCAATCGCATTTGTTTATTTTTAATTGATGCTATTCACTCATTTTACTCTTGGCTGCACTAGGTCTCGGTTGCTGTGTGCAGGCTTCCTCTCGTTGCTGAGAGCAGGGTCTGCTCTTTGTCGAGGTGTGTGGCCTTCCCACCGAGGTGGTGTCTCTTGTTGTGGAGCAAGGGCTCCGCAGTTGCCGCACACCGGCGCAGCTGCCTGGCGACACGTGGAATCCTCTGAGCCCACAGGCAGGTCAGGGAAGCCCACGTGTTGTAACTTTTATTCTTGAAATTATTCTCACAGTCTCTCCCTCATCTCCCATTTTTGTTAACCTGCTTCAATCAGGCTTTGTCCACCATTGCAAGGTTTGTCAAGGTTTGCCAAATTCCTCCATCATGTGAAATCCAATGGTCAACTCCCAATCTTCACCTTATCTGAATTACCAGAAGCACTTGGCAGAGATGACTGTCTTCCTTAAAATATTTCCTTCCTTTGGTTTCTAAGATACCATATTCTTCTTTTTCATTTTCTTTAATGGCTACTCTCTCTTTAGTTTCCTTTAATGGATTCTCTTCCTGACTTCTAAATGTTGGTATATAACATGGCTCTGTTTTTATTATAGTTTTCTTCTTGATTCAAATTACACTAAGTAATATTATCTAGTGCCACAGCTTTAAATATTACCTGCTGATTACTCTCAAATTACATGTTTAGCTTGACCTACTAGACTACAGTTGCATATCTAATTAAACATATAACTGTACTTAGATGTTTAATGGGCATCTCAAAATCAACATGTCTAAAATAGAATTCCTGATTCCCCATATGAGGCTGAATTTGCTACTGATAGCTTACATCTGCAAAGTGATTTTTAAGTGCTGAAAGCATTTTCTTATACATTTAAAGTATGATCTTATAAAAACCCCTGTTAGGACAGCAGGTGTTAATTCCATATGTCAGATGAACATTCTATGACTCAGATATGTTGGGTAGGTTTTTTTAAGAGGCCATATTTGATATCTTATATAACCCAGGGTAAGCAATAGCATCCAAGTCTCTTTATTCACTCCATGCACTTTCTACAAGGTTGTGATGTTTAACAAGATATATTTAAGCTTTAAAAATGGCGAGTTTCCATTTAGCAGTCAAAGACACAAACTAGCATGGGGATAGATGAGAGATATGACTTAGCTACTATGTGTATTAACCAACATATCTTTAGAAATGGTTTCCCCTTTACCAATTATTAGTTATGTATGATTACTGATATAATTCAAAATAATTTCAACATTCTTTAGAAAGATATTATTTTTCTGAGCTTTCTACCCTTCAGAAGTCAAGCAAGCAGTCTTCATCTGGTCTTGAAAATTCATACTGGTAAAATGATATTTACTTTTATGATCATAAATATCATTTTAAGAAGCTGAAGACATGTATAATATATCATTCATTAAGTGATAACTCTACAACTTAAGTACATGCAGATTTCTATGCAGAGGCCAGGAAAATCAAAACAAAGGATCTAATGTAAGATCCAGCATCACAAATCCATCCATTGTTTTAGATAATGCTATCATATGATCAAAGTTTAGGTAATAAATTTGAAGATTTCAGTTTTAAACACTGTTTGAGCTTACTACTGCATTTTTAAAGAAAAGAAAATACAAAAATCTTACTTGAAACAGATACACACAAATGCAGAATTTAGAAACCTAATGAAAATTTGGAGTTCAATAATTATGAAACTCTCTCTGTTGGCTATTCTACAGTTAAACTTGGGCTTTAACGCGAGAGATACTCTGAATTCTATTGTCAATACAGGTCAAAGCTATGCAGTGTGTAAACAGGAATAATTACACATTTTAAGACGCTAAAAATTTTAACCATTATAATGTCACTGAATACCAATGAAGACAATAACAAAAAGAAACACATTATTTTTTGCTGTGCTATATATGTAAGAAGGCTATAACAAGGGAAAACTACATTTTTTAAATCTGCCAATATCACAGTGTTTCTGAAGATAAAAACCAAATCAATGTATGGTCAACAGAGCTCTATCATTAAATAAAAATACTGTCAAGGAAAGATATATAGGATATTAATGCCAAAACTACTAAGAATGAAATTGATCATTGAGAAATACTGACCATTTTCTTCTTCAAATCTTCTACATTTTCAGTTTCTGTGACACTGCTCTCTTATAGTATTTGTTCTTTCTTCATGATAATATCTCTTTCATCTTCACTGGCTCCTCTTCCTCTGTCCAATTCTAAAAAGTTAATCTTCCACAAAGTATTGTCTTCATCTACTGCTCTTTTATCTGTAGTGTTCTTTTTGGGCAATCTCACCCATGTTCATGGTTTCAAGCAACCTCTAAAATTTATGACTCCCAGATTTATATCTCTGGTTCTGACATGAGCCTTAGAAGTGTGTATTTAAATATATTCTAGACATTTCTACTCGGATATTACATAGATATCTCAGATTCAAAGTGTCCTAAATTGCAGGACTCACCCTTCTTTTCCCAATCTACTCCTTCTTTTATGCTTCCAATATCCATTAACAGCACTATAACCATTCATTCATGGATGTAAGCCAGAAACATGAGGATCACCTTAGAATCTTCTCTCCTTCACCTCCCCACATCAAACCCATCACTAAATTGCGTGGCTGACTGGCCTCAAGGCATGTGGGATCTTAGTTCCTTGACCATGGATCAACACTGCACATTCTGTATGGGAAGACAATTTTAACCACTGGGCCAAGGGAAGTCCCTGACATAGCATCTTGAAGTAATCTGTTTAAGTATATATCTTCTACTAGAGTATAAGCAACTCAGGCTATAAATGATTTCTGACTCATTTGTGTTCTCGATTTTCCTGGCACACAACAAGTGTTCAATATTCATCCAAAACCCCCAAACGAACAGAATTAATTATTTAGTTTAACACCACACATTCTCTAACTTGTAGTCTTATTAGTGTCTATTTTAGGTTCTTCATTTAAAAATATTAACAGACTGTATTTTTAGAGCAGTTTTAGGTTTACAAATGTAAGTTTTAAATAGAAAAATGCAATAAAGTTCTAACTGCTAGAGAAAAAAACCTCTCAACTTCAAAAGGCCAACATCTATCATTTTAGCACAACACAGTTAATTATGTATGTATAAATATTAGCAATTAAAAAAATCATTTAGATATGATCTCTATGTCCATACATTAAATCCCTAATTCTATATTAAAACACAAAATAACATTTAAAAACACTAAGTAAAAATTTAAACTCTAAATTAATATTAAACATAAATTAAAAATTAAACATTAAAAAAAACCTCTAACATAATCACAGTAAATATAGTAAGTTACAACCAGGATAAAGGAAAGCCATTAAAGTCTTATTTCAATATATTATTATATAAGGCTCAAATTTGCAGAATAGTTCGTAAAAACAAGATTAGGCGGGTCCAGGAACTAACGTACCCTTAAATTCTTTTGTGCTGTAGTTTTATGCCCTGACTTCTCTGTACCAGAACCACAGTATTCAGACATAAATGAGATTTAATCCATTTGCCTATAATTTATTTGCTGTAAAAGAAACACCATATTACATGCTTTTGTTTGTGTGTTAAGTAGAAGATATGCTATTATTTCCCAGATACCAGGGACTGAATGTTTAATTATCAACACCCATTTGAAAAAAGACATTGCTTTGACTCACAAATAAATTCTTAATTGCTAACAGTGGCTTTTCTGAGTTAGGAGTGTGGTATCTAATTTATTTTTGCAGATGTGATTTAGAGACTGAATTTTCAAATAGCAAAGCTTTGAATATCTTCCCCATCAGCAGAAAATTCCTCCACCCCTGCAGCTGGAGAATATTGCTGCTTGAAGTGTTAACCGGGAAAGTAAAAACTGCAGTGAGGAAACTGACACAACTGGTAAATGCTGCTTACAAACTGAAAAAGAAGTTAGGTTGTCAGCAATAAGAGAAGTATATTATTCATACAAAATATGTGGTGTCATCTTCATCATGGTAACTTGCTGGGAGTGGAAATTAACTTGGTGGGTTCCAACTTGAGGAACCTAAAGAAAAGCAAACATCTAGCAGATCAGAGCACCTTTGCAAAGGACCAGAAACTGAAATCAGGGGGACCACAGCTGAGCTCCTCCTTGAGGAGAAAAGAAGTGAAGTGCATGTCAAGAACAGTAACCAAGGTTCACTTCCAAGCAGGTTCGCTCATCACTGAAAAACAAAGTCATGGTTATATTTTCAGAAAGGTCCACTAGTTTAAAACGCCCCTTTCCTTCTGGTACTTGTCATCATCCACATATTACTGAGGCAGAATGAGTAAGAGAAAAGATTATGTGTTTTAATTACAACTCAATTAGGAAGTCAACAGTAACATAAAAAATGCCTACCTGTTTGGCTGAGCTGAGAAGCACTGCGGCTCTTCCGGGAAAGACCAACGATAGCTACCATTTTGGCCCCAATGCTAGAGCGTCGCTTTTTGCTGCTGGTGCCCAAGGCACCCACTGCGGTGTCCGACTGGCTGCCATCATTCTTCTCCAGCGAGCACATGTCTCCGCTGATGCTGGTGCTTTTGGTCATGTTCTTCCCTGAGATGCCCATTTGTCTGCTTTGCATTTTGGATGTAAAGACACTGTAGGCCCATGAATCGTTAAAAGTGATGGCAAGAGCAAAAAGGAAAAGACAGAAAAGGGTATTTTAGATGAAATATCTGGAGTATAATTCATTTATATCATTAATGGGGCATGCTTTTAGGATTTAAAAATTTTCAAACACTCTAGTCTTGAATGGGTTTTATTATTCAGGGCCAACCTTAACATAAGTATCCAAAATCAGACATGTTTTCATTTCTGCTTTCAAAGAAGACACTGGTTTGCATGGCCACAGTGGGGAGAAAAAAAAGATTTGTGAAAAATAAGTGGGCTCATTTAAGAGAATATGCTGTCTTAGTGCAATATGCTTTAAGGCAGTCATATAACAAAAAGCAAACAAACAAAAAGAAGTTTCCAAACCATTTTTCTCTAATTTGCTTCACTATAGCCATCAAAGAGAAACTCTATGACTGGGGAAATTTTACAAAGAAAAGGCAAAAATGACAGCATCTACTGCTGCATGGCTGTTTAATTTTCTCATTTTATTAATAAGATTTTCCTAAACCTTGTTAAATTTTCTAACAGGGATTGATGTTTTCATTAGTTTTGAATTAAAAATAATTTATTTCACTTTACATTTTCATATTTATTGATATGTCTATATTCCAAAAAGGAAGGAAAGATTTTCCTCTTGTATCCATTTGAAAGAAAGAAAAGTCATTAGCAGTTTTCTATACAATATGGTCAGAAGGCAATAATTCTTAAACACTTTTTTCCCTCTATCCAGAGTAATATCTACTAAAAGGTAAGGATTAAGAATCAAACTCGGGCACGCCTGGCATGGAGTCCTAACTATTGGACTGCCGGGGAATACCTAACATGTTAGTTTTATTAACCTATGTTCATTTTCTCCAAGTATTTAAGAGGGAAAAGACTCAGTGTGAATTTTTTAAAAAGACAGTAAAGTGTACTATTTTATCATTCATTTAGTTTCAAGAAGAAATGAGGCATAAACAGACCAAGAGATAGAAAGAAAGGAGACAGTGTATATACTTCTATGGTGACACAAATTAATCATTTTCAAGTTTGTCTGATTTTGCTATTTTTCCATAAGCAACTATAAAATAAAGTAGAAAGAGTTTGGAGGTAACAGATGGGGGCTTCAATCCCAGCTTTACTGTTACTTAACTGACTTCCTTCAGAAAGTTTATTGCTTCTACTTGATCCTCAGGGTCCTCATTTATTAGAGAATATTTCACTGTAGCTTCTTATTTTAAAGAATAGACATAATAAGATTAAAATAAATATTCAATAAATAGAAATGACAGCAATTAGGGAATATAGACAATACATAAAATAAGGCTAAAGCCCTTCAACATACATATGTAAATACTTTAAAGCATCAAAAAATAATCTTTATAAATTTTAAGATTTCTGAGATTCAAATGTCTAAAATGGTTTTCATATAGCCAGCGTCATGTGGCTAAATGCAGGGTGGACTACACTGGGAGTCAGGAAATCTGGATATGAATTTTAGCTTTACTGAATAATCTTATGAGAGTTGTTTCCCTTTCTGGACGTTAACTTCCTCAGTTAATAAATGAGAAAACTTAAATAAAGTACTAAGCATAGTAGGAGAAACATAAGGGCTCCAAAAATTATTCTCTTCCTCCTTCTTATTATTATCTCCACCACCACTACCACCACCATCATCCATTAAGCATCAATTAAACATGTAGAACCGGAATATCTATAAGGTCCCCTTTAATGATGAAACACTTTGCTCCCAGAGTATATCTTGTTTCATGGGTTCTGGGCAAATGAACATAGAAATACAACATGATTTTATGGTATGCTAACATCAGAAAAGGCATGGCATAGTCTAGACAAGTCAAAGTTCAGTCGAGACCACGGCTTTCAAAATAATATATGTTCCATAGTCACAATAACTAGTACTCTTGTTTTGTAGGAACTTTTACCCCAAGCATACTTTTCTAAAAGAACCACCTACTACATACCAAGAAGTTAAAGATACACTCTCAAAATATTATACCTTGTGACTTTTGCATTTTAATTCTCATGGTTGGATATTAGGGCATAAAGAACATAGCCAAAACCAATCAGGATATAATAAAATACTAACTGAAAAGATAAATAAGTTTATAGATAAATGTTTTACTGACTATTTGGTTTTAAAGAAATGCCCTTCTCTTCAATCTAGCACCTTTGATAATGCATTATCTACAAGAAGGGTTATTAAAAGTTTTGTAAGATGGATCTACTTCTCATCTCCTTAAAATAGAGATCATCAGGATGAGTTTAAGTAGTTGCTCTTCAGCGCCATGTTTTGAAGGGAGGGTGACTAAGTCTAGGGTATTACTATTGGTTTCTTTTACTTTCCTCACTTGGCCATCACCTTAAACTATAAGCAAACAATACTGCAAGCAAACACGCTATCAACCAACATATTAAAAGTCTTGTCGCTCTTCACTTATAGAATATTTTGTAGTAAAGAATCTGGAAACATGGGTGATCATTTGGAATACTCAGCAGTTAAGAAAACACAGACCCTATCATTATATTATTACTTTAAAAGAGAACATCTGTAAGGGTCTGGTAACAAGGTAAATTACCAATGTTGCTGGTGGGAGTATCAGAGGTATATCTCTGAAAGGCAATATGACAAAATGTATCAAAAGCGTTTAAAAAACATGCCTATCCTTTAACCTATCAATATTACTTTCAGGATTTACCCTAAGGGAAAACAGCAATGACCAGAGATTTAGCAAGAATAATATTTATTGCAGAAACACATATACACACATGGCAAAACCCTCAGAAATGTCCAATGGTAGAGGATGTTTAAAGGTCATGTTCATCAATAAAATAGAATGTACCTTTGAAAATGTTGTTGTAAATAAATATTTATTAACATAAAATATGTTCTTGATATGGGAGAAAGGGCGAGAGAAAGCAGATATCTGCAGTTTAGCTTTGGATGGCACATAAACCAAACATGGATTCACTACCACTAGGGCACACAAGTAAATTCAAATCCCAGAGTGATAGTGTCACAAACAGAAAAGAAAATAAAAGAAATTTATATAAATAGAAATAAACATCTCTTGCTAAACTGGGTAGCTCAGGAAACCTAGATTCATAGATGACTCATTAGCTACCTGCACTAGAGGAATAAAGATAATGTAAAGAAAAACAAAATATGTTTCAGATGTTTATGTTCTTGGGAAAAGAAGTACAAATGTATATAGCAAGAAATCTAAAGGATGTACTGTGAACAGTGTAAAGTGGTTTTAATTTTCTCTGGTTGGTATTATGCTTTTTAAAAATGTTCTTTTTTTTTCTATTTTGTTTTTTCCAAAATGAACATAAAAGTTATCGGCAACCAGAAAAGAAAATTAAAACAATCGGACAAATGAAAAAAGCAATGAAGGACCAAAACAGTTCATTTGCATAGTTCATTCCATAGGCGTGACTTTCAAGCTAATTCCATAAGATTACTACACACTAATATTGGGCACTGATACAAGATGCTCAATTCCAGAAAGAAACAGGGTTTCACGTTCTGAATATGGTCTTATGCATTTTTCTGATTTTTGGCATTGGAAAATAATGAAAAAGTTTATATATGTAGTAGTCTTGAATTATGAAAATTGCCAGCTTTATGACATATTTTATGACTATTTTATGACATAGTTATAGTTGTTTAAAGTTGTATGCTGAAAGATTTTTTAAAGGGCAAATCTCGTATCACCTATCATTAGGAGAAATATAATGAAAGACGGTGAAATACTTATAAATAGTCTCTAAAGACTTAATTAGCATATTTAAGGGATTATAGTAGTTAGTGATTAAACAAAATGTTTATAGGCCAAAAGTATTCATTAATAGGTTTGAATGAATACAGCTATGTAGTTTGACTGTTAAGATAACCAGCAAACACGGGACAAAGATAAACTCTTGAGTTTGTAAGAGTATAAACATAAGAGTAACACTGTAAATAAAATACACAGTTATGAAAAAATATTTCATCATGTTGAGAGGTGGGAAGGTGATCAGGAGAGAACCTGCCCAAGGAATTAAGAGACTGGAGTGACTCAGAATTGTTATGAATGAAGTAGAGAGGGCCTACCAGCTCGCAGAATGGAGTGTGAGAACTGCAGCGCAGGGGCAGAAAAGACACTTGAATGGGACTAGTTATAACACCTTAGGCTAGTAAGTGGTGCTAAGGAAGCCTAGGAGGACGTAAAAGTTAGAAGACAACAGGAATAATGAAAGAGTAGGGGAAAAAAACCCCACAGAGATGAGCCAAAATCCCAAACATTATGTCACCTTGAAAGTCTTAATTCTCTTTCCTTCCCATTCCTGTATTCTTGGAGGCATGTGCCAAGAGCTAACTGAATACCTATCACTATACCTCAGACTCGACTGCACCCATTGTCAGTCACTGAGTGGATATCTGGCTTTGGAGTGCCATTTCTTGATTCTGGCATATACCTTGTGGGGAGGGGGAAAGGAGGATAACAAACCCTGCTAAAACGCTGCTCTTCACCTCATCAAATATTTTCTCTGTATTAAATATTATTTCCTTCTTAAAATGTGGAATTCAAAATGGTTATGATCCTACATTATAGTTTGATAAACAATATTTCACTTACTCAAATGATCATCTACAATTTTAGGCTAGTAAAACAGTAACCATTATTCAAATGTTTATTGCATATATATCCCCACAAATGCAGGGATACAAGAATGGTATTACATAGGCTCTTTTAATTAATGTACTGGTAAATATATCAGCATGTAAAATGCAAATATGGCTGCATGTGAACATTTAGAATTAAGAGTTCAATGACCAGTTCTAATGTCATTAAACCTTAATTAAGTTAGATAATAAAGAAAAGACCTCTCTCTGAAGAGTATAAAAAAACTGAGTTCTTCATGCTAAATCTTTGATTCCTGGAGATGTCCAGAATTTAAACATTTGGTATTTTTAACAATACTTCAGGTACTGTATACAAATGCATTCTATCAATACACTATAATGTATTAGCATATTATCTAAGTACTTGAATGTGTGTATTTGTCTATGCCAAAAAGTTGATGTCTAGAATTAGGGAGGAATATTTAGCTAATCAACAGATTGTTTTTTAGTCAAAACATCTTCCTTGACTATACCATTAGTAATGAAACTGTGTTTAATGTTCCTAAGTCTTGGATCTCAGGATAGGAAGCAGTGCCTTGCTGGTTAAAGAGCAGATCCTTGCTCATCTGGAATGAGTGGAAATGAATCCTATCACTTTTGGGCAGAAGCATTTGATTGGTGGTGTTCAACTCCAACTTCTCTTTCCCTCTGCTGCTGGGACTGTGAAAGACAGAGCCTCTATCAGACTGAGCCCCTGAGTGACTATAATGGGCAGAAGTGAATTTTTGTTGATTATGCAACTAAGAATTCAGAGTTGTTTATAACAGCAGCACAATTTAATACGTCTTGAATAGCAGGATCAGGAGAGACTGCCTGTGAAAAAATCAATTAGGAGTTTATAGCAATAGTTCTGGAAAGGAAACAGGAACTTATGCTACTCCATTGCTACTACTAATAGAAAACAAAGCTAGTGTAAACGTTATCTAGAAGGAATCATCTATACAGCTTAGTATCTGGACCTGAGAATAAGATATAATCATAGCTCAAATTGGTAAGCATTTATTATATTTCAAATGCTTGTCCAAGTGCTTTCTATGAATTCACTCATGTAATTCTCTTGAAAAGAACTTCCCTGGTGTCTCAGGAGGTAAAAAATCTGCCGGCAATGCAGGAGACCCAGGTTTGATCCCTGGGTCGGGAAGATCCCCGTGGAAAAAGCAATGGCAACCCATTCCAGTATTCTTGCCTGGGAAATTCCATAGACAGAGATACAGTCCATGGGGTTGCAGAGACTCAGACATAACTGAGAGACTAACACTTTCACTTTCAATTCTCTTAAAGAAGAGAAAATGGAGGTCCTTAGAGAGTATAGTGTTTACCAGGTGATACTGATTTAGGAAACAATCAACATCAGACCAGTGGAATTTCCTGATGGAGAGGTTCAGTAGAAGAACTAAAGAGCCTCTTGAAGAAAGTGAAAGAGGAGAGTTAAAAAGTTGACTTAAAGCTCAACATTCAGAAAACAAAGATCATGGAATCCAGTCCCATCACTTCATGGCAAATAGATGGAGAAACAATGGAAATAGTGGCAGACTTTATTTTTGGGGGCTCCAAAATCACTGCAGATGGTGACTGCAGCCATGAAATAAAAAGACGCTTACTCCTAGGAAGAACTAGGAAGAAAAGATATGACCAACCTAGACAGCATATTAAAAAGCAGAGACAACTAAATAAATAAATAAATAAAAAGCAGAGACATTACTTTGCCAACAAAGGTCCATCTAGTCAAGGCTATGGGTTTTCCAGTAGTCATTTCTGGATGTGAAAGTTGGACCATAAAGAAGGCTGAGTGCCTAAGAATTGATGCTTTTGAACTGTGGTGTTGGGGAAGACTCTTGAGAGTCCCTTGGACTGCAAGGAGATCAAACCAGTTCATCCTAAAGGAAATCAGTCCTGGATGTCCATTGGAAGGACTGATACTGAAGCTGAAACTCCAATATTTTGGCCACCTGATGCAAAGAGTTGACTCATTTGAAAAGAGCCCGATGCTGGGAAAGATTGAAGGCAGGAGGAGAAGGGGACGACACAGGATGAGACGGTCGGATGGCATCACTGACTCAATGGATGTGAGTTTGAGTGGACTCCGGGAGTTGGTGGTTGACAGGGAGGCCTGGCGTGCTGCAGTTCATGGGGTTGCAAAGAGTCAGACACGACTGAGCAACTGAACTGAACTGAACTGAACTGAGGTTCAGTAGGAGGAAGCTGTACACTCAGGCCAAGTGCTCAAAGGAACAGTCAGGGCTAAACAGAGAGAACCAACAAGTATTTGTTGAACAGGAGATGACGGATGAAATTAGGATGGCCTAAGAAGGATGGAAATGGTCTTTCCATTCTTGAAAGTGAAAGTGAAGTCGCTTAGTCGAGTCAACTTTCCATCCTTCTTGGAGGAGGAAACGGAAACCCACTCCAGTATCCTTGGATGGAAAATTCCATGGACAGAGGAACCTGGTGGGCTGCAGTCCATGGAGTTTCAAAGAGTCAGACATGACTGAACAACTGAGACACGCAAGAAGGAAGGCAGGCTAACAGGGCAGAGAGAGAGAAATGAAAAAGATTGAAAAGATAGTCCAAGGATTACTTATATTTAAAGATTAGAAAAAGAAGAGTGACCAAGGTGAATAGAGATGCATTCTCAGAAATAAGAAAAATAGTATAGAGTCAAATTCCACAGAAGACAAGAATGAGGTTCAAGAAAGTTGTGGTGGTCAAATGATATGGAGTTAATTATCAGGAACATTTAAGAAAAGCTACAGATTTAGAGGTGTGGAGGACACAAATGACCCTTAAGAAAGCAGCTATTGAAATTCCTTCAAGATGGAGAAATACATGAATTTAAAAACACAAATGTTTGATTTAGAACATTAAATTTGTATGCTGTGAGGAATTTTACTAAAGGAGAATAAAAGGAATTCATCTGTGTATCTGTTAAATAAAACTGTCTTACCACAATTTCTAGATCCAAAACTACCTGGCTAATAGTTCACCAGAAATGTTTCTTTTACTCATTGGTCCTCTTTTTCCTAACTTAGCAAATGAGGTTAAAGATCATTGTTAAGGTAGTATTAAACTCCGAAGTTTTACGACCATAATACCTCTGTTAAAGTGGTTTTTTAAATTAATCACTTTCAAATTTTCATGGTTCTTTTCTTTTTTAATTCAGCTTTGCCTGTTGTTCCCCACAATTTTCCTTGATAAACATATTTTAAGCAAAAGCATGTCTCACTTCACAAGTTTTCAGAATAAATTTCATAGTTCTAATTGATCAAGTCACCATATATATAATCTCATTTAATTTTTCTATTGGGCTTCCCTGATAGCTCAGTTAGTAAAGAATCTTTCTATTGGCTCAGTTATTTTGTTCCCAACGATCTTCCTTGATATACGTATTTTAAGCAAAAACAGGTCTCTTCACAAGTTTTCAGAATAAATTTCATAATTCTAATCCATCAACTCACCATATATATAAGATCTCCTTTAATTTTTCTATTGGGCTTGCCTCATAGCTCAGCTGGTAAAGAACTTTTCTATTATTTTACCTGCACTTTTCAGCTAACCTCATTATTTCTATATATAAATCTTTTAGGCAGAAGTAGACTTTCCTCTGGCTTATTTTCATGTTAGTTTTTTGTTTGTTTGTTTTGCCACATGATTACATAGTACTTCTCAATAACAGCTCCATGGTAAACTGTCAGAAGGGAAACTCACTGACCTGTTACTTCAAGGATAAATTTACATTTTTTCACCGTTCTTACTAATGTCAAAGGAACACTAGGAGCTAAAATTTTGTGAAAAAAAGTGAGAACTTGATTTATTTTTGCTAATCATCCAGCTCTATAATCAGTGTATCAAGTTTTGTATTTAACAAATGATGAATATGCTGCACTATTGAAATGATTACAGTACAAAAAAATTCACATTATGCTACTAAAAATAGCACTGAAAGCTAAACTATAATATGAAAATATTCTTGGACTATAACTAACCTATATAAAATCACTAAATAATGAGTTTCAAAATGTATAAAAATGTATGAAGTGAAGTGAAAGTCGCTCAGTTGTGTCCGACTCTTCGCGACCCAATGGACTATATAGTCCATGGAATTCTCTAGGCCAGAATGTATAAATGGCTATAAATTAAGGATATTAATTCCTCAGACTTTAAAGTACAAAAGACATTAGTTCCATATTTTGAAAAATAGTGGATACTCTGATTTTTTTTCTTTTGTAAACTTGATTGAAAATAAAATTCAAGTTAAAAATAATCTACTTTGTATAATCACATTGCAATATTTCAGAGACTGAGAACGAACTTTAAACTTACATATTTTAATGAAATTTAATTACTATTTATAAATTCTTATATCTAATTAATGTTTCAAGAAGAATCTACCAGATTTTCTGGAGTCCCAAAGGATTTAAAAAAAAAAAAAGAAACTCATTCTAGAATTATTTTCAAGAGGCCATATATACATTGTGCTTAGTTGCTCAGTCATGTCCAACTCTTTGCGACCTCATGGACTACAGCCCACCAGGCTCCTCTGCCCATGGGGATTCTCCAGACAAGAATACTGGAGTGGGTTGCCATGGCCTCCTCCAAGGGATCTTCCCAACACAGGAATCAAACCAGGTCTCCTGCATTTGAGGTGGATTCTTTTACCGCTAAGCCACCAGGGAGGCCCTAGGGTTCTGGGCTTAGAGATAAAAAAAATAAGGAGCTTGTTCATCAACAGAATGTACCGAAAGGCCAATGATTACAGATATTTAAAAATATCTAAACAGCAAAGCTCCAGGTGAAAATTTTTTGTATTTCTTTGTTCAGTTTTAGTGGGTATTAAATAATTAAGGCCAAAAGAGAGTGTGTGTGTGCATATGTGTATTGATTATGTTATGTTTTGCCAATTTAAAAAGCTTCCTGGCTAGGGAGCGATGTCAGATCAGTTTCTGGTGTGAGCCAATTCTAGAGATAGTAAGGGCCTCAGCCTGGGGCACGCCTTTGATATGCAAATTAGCCAGAGCCAGAGCCAGACTATTGCTGAGTCACTCAGTAGTGTCCCACTTTTTGTGACCCCATGGACTGCAGCATGCCAGGATTTTCTGTCCATCATTTCCCGGAGCTTGCTCAAACTCATGTCCATCAAGTCAGTGATGCCATCCAACCATCTCATCCTCTGTCGTCCCCTTCTCTTCCCGCCTTCAACCTTTCTCAGCATCAGGGTCTTTTCCAATGAGTCAGCTCTTCACATCAGGTGGCCAAAGTATTGGAGTTTCAGCTTCAGCATCAGTCTTTCCAATGAATATTCAGGTTGATCTCCTTTAGGATTGACTGGTTTGATCTTGCTGTCTAAGGGACTCTCAAGAGTCTTCTCCAGCACCACAGTTCGAAAGCATCAATTCTTTGGCACTCAGCCTTCTTTATGGTTCAACTCTCACATCCAGACATGACTACTGGAGAAAACCATAGCTTTGACTAGACAGACCTTTGTCAACAAAGTAACGTCTCTGCTTTTTAATATGCTGTCTAGGTTTGTCATACTTTTTCTTCCACGAGCAAGCGTCTTTTAATTTCATGGCTGCAGTCACCATCTGCAATGATTTAGGAGCCCAAAAAAATAGTCTTGTCACTGTTTCCATTGTTCCCCCATCTATTTGCCATGAAGTGATGGGACCGGATTCCATAATCTTAGTTTTTTGACTGTTGAGTTTTAAGACAGTTTTTCATTCTCTTCACCTTCACCAAGAGGCTCTTTGCCCTGAACCATCCCACGGCCTGTACCAGGCAACTAGAGACCACCCCTATAACCCAAAGCCCAGCTTGCAGAAATTATTCAGATTAGCCAAATTTAAACTTTATTCTGCCCTATCTTATCTTTCTTGCCCCAATAAAGGTTCTGGCTTGACTTTTCTCTCACTCCTGCCCCTTCTGCCTCCTGACCTACCCTGTTGCTCTGCGTGGCGTAGTATGCCTGCCTCCTTTTTCATGGGACAAAGTTTAAACTTTGTTTTCCTAAATGCCTCCTGTATCCCCTCTTGTGGCCATATCTGACTGACCACCACAAAGAACAAAGAACAGTATGTATGTGTATGTGTATAAAATAACCACACTTCTTGTCAAGGACCATGATTTATAGCCCTATTTAATAAATTTAGAGAAACAAACTAATAGAGAGGATATGAAGCAAAACTCTCAGAAGCTTTAATGTGTAAATTATTTTCTAAGTATAGCATGGAATCTAGGTTAAGACTTAACTTGTATATTTTAAATTGAATTTAGGCATTTCATATGGAAAACAAAATACTTTTTATAATAGGTAATTCTTTGTCATTAAAGTATACTTTTGTTGCCTCATTAAATGAATACTGGTAATTTCCCTTTGAATAAATGCAGTGTTAATACATCAAATGTCTTGAAATGTCCGAGATTATCCCTTTGTTCATCCTACAGAAAATTTTCATGTAAAAGTGTGCAAATACATGATTTAATTTAGTATATTTGCTTAGCTTGTGTTTGTGCATGTAGACAATGTTCCAGTCATCATTACCCAAGTATAAGCTTGCTTTTTACATGTCACTCAGAACTCACGAAGAACAGAAAGATTGTAGTCTGCTTCAATGATTATAATGACAGTAATATTTTGACAAAATGCCCTGGGTCATATATACTGAATCTTCCTTGGAACCATTTAGAGGAAAGCCTTCAGTTTGTTAGAAACCTAAACTTATCTTTTCTTCTCAGATTTCAAGTCAGTCAGTTCTACAAAGATTGTGAATTTCTATTCTGGAAGGATGTCTCGGTATACACAATGCTAGTCTTTAAAGGCTGTCAGCATTTTTTAGTCTAGTGCGTGGTTTTCGAAGTTTTCCTTCTATTATGATCAATTTGAAAGACAAAGACTAACATGATTAAACCATGAAGTATTATTTTTAAAAAGAAGCTAAATTTTCCTGAGCTAAAGTATGCTTTAATGTTTAGGATATATAACATAACTGTGAGGCATTAAGTATCGCATCTTTGATCCCAATGAACAAACAAATTAAAATATACAGTGAGAGTCTCAAAAACAAATCTATGGTTCTCTAAGTATCAGTATTTTATAAATTTCCTTTAGTTGGACTAATCAACAAAATGATTTTTTAGGTTTTTCTACATTTTGTTTGTCAAAAATAAGGTATTTTTAGGAGTTACTGTTCAACAAGCTTCAAAGAAAAGCAAATTATATTTAAAATAGGCCTAATTCTTTATCCTGGGGAGTAGGATAATGATGGAGTTTTAATGAGGGAGTTCTGCTTCTCAGATTCTCTTAAGCTTAGGTCATGGTCTCTCATAGGAAAAGTTTTATACTTGATTCTTAGGCACTTGTACTTCAACAATATTAGTGATTTATTCAAGGCAACAAAATCTGATAAAAATCTGGTAAAACTGACGGTGAAACATACATTTAGGTTCAAAGTCAGACACAGATTTTTATCCTGTTTCTATCATTTAATAGTTCATGACCTTGAGTTTACTTCTTAACCTGTTCTGAGCTTTTTGTCTTCTTTTTATTATATACCCTTTCACTTGAAGCTACATGGGGCAAGAACTTTATTTCTTTTGTTCACTGCTAAAGCTCAGGTTTAAAATAATGTCCAAGAATCTACACTGTAATGTGGGCACATTTGTGCCAAAAGTGCTCACATGAAACATTAGACTATTCTCTTCTCAGGTTTGTGTTGAAAACGACAACAAAAATTAATTTAAGGATATTATGACTTCCACTGCGGCTAGCTACTTTATGAAACTAATACACTCCCATTTTCTAATGAATTTTGAGAAGCCAAAGGCTAGAAAATAACTTAGATAATAAATATCTGTTCACAATAATGAAATAATAAACGTGAACAGAATTTAAGCAAGTTGTCTCAAACATACTTCTCCTACAGTGTATTTATGGCTGTTTCTGCTTTCATGGATATTTATCTAGCATAAGTTCTTTTTCTTTAATGAACATAACCTGCCACTTCTCTCAAAATCACGTTTGGATGGTGAATAATAAATCGCACAAACAAATGCAAATACAAAGTATTTTTTCACCTTAACATTTCTTATAGTATTCAATTAGAAGCATATTAAAAGCTGATGTGTTTGTGTTTTATGTTGCACTGAATATTTATAATATGATTTTGATTTTAAATGTTGAAACCAATAATGTTGTTAAATGCCATTAAGTGGAAACTCTAAATTTTAAATGTAAAAATGTAAATTTAAAATGCAACATTTATCCCATTCTATAGAATTAAAGACTTCCCTGGTGGTTCAGATGGTAAAGAATCTGCCTGCAATGCAGGAGACCTGGGTTCGATCCCTGGGTTGGGAAGATCCCCTGGAGAAGGGAATAGCAACCCACTCTACTATTCTTGCCTGGAGAATCCCATGGACAGAGGAGCCTGGAGGGCTACAGTCCATGGCGTCGCAGAGTTGGACATGGCTGAGCAACCTTCACTAATACTATATGATTAAATCCTTACATTTAAAAATTTTTATTTTCCACAAATAGAAATGATAAATCTTCAGAATTTTTGCATGATTATGCTATAGAGTTATACACAATGAAGCTATTAAATTGCCCAAGATTTAAAAGTCAAATTTATATAAATAAACACAATCATGCCATAGTGTATATGTATATATATATTTACAAATAGGCACATATAAAAAGTTTAATGAAAAAAATTATGGTAAATAAGACTATGGTAAAAGGATTATTGACACTAAAAGAGACCAGACCTTGTAGCAGTTTGAGCTTATTTACTTTTTAAAAAACTATTTTTCTAACAAATAAGTATTTTTCCTTACCAAGATTTCTTAAACCACTCTCTTAGGAGAAACAAAGAGCTTACCTTCGTGTTATTTTGTTGAACTATACTTTTTGAAGCCTCTAGATCTGCACTGCCCAGTACTATGGGCACCAGCACGTGAAATATGCCTCCTCCAGATTGTGATGTATTATGTCACACACTGTTCAGATACATTACACACTGTAATGTACACAAGGTTTAGAAGTCTTAGTACACTCTCCAAAAAAATAAAATATGTATTAATCTTTTTGTGCGTGCTGAGTTGATCAATCGTGTTTGTCTCTTTGCACCCCATGCACTGTAGCCCGCCAGGCTCCTCTGTCCATGGGGATTCTCCAGACAAGAATACTGGGGTGGGTGGCCATGCCCTCCTCCAGGGGATCTTCCCCACCCAGGCTTCCTCCATTGCAGGGAGATTCTTTAACGACTGAGCCACCAGGGAAGCCCATTGATCTTTTTATACAGGTCAAAATTTGATATAAGAATATTTTGGACATACTGGATTAAAAAAAATACATGATTAATTTTACCTGCTCCTTTTAATTTTTTAATATCTAGGCAAATATTTAAACTTAGAAATTTGGCTCACATTATATTTTTATTAGACGCTGCTGCTCTGGATGACTGATTTAAATGGCATATACAGATTCCAGCAAAAATATTTGATATAGATGTATTTTCCTATGGAAAGCATTATTTACTTTTGATATTAATTACTGTTGTGCTGTGAACAGAGTGAACAAATGAAAAAACTTTATAAAGGCAATTAAATGCTATTATATACAAAATATTAAGCTTAATACTAAGGCTAACAACTGTAATATATTTGCATACTAAATGGCTTCAGTCGTGTCCAACTCTTTGCGACCCTATGGACTGCAGCCTGCCAGACTCCTCTGTCCATGGGATTCTCTAGGCAAGAATACTGGAGTGGGTTGCCATGCCGTCCTCCAGGGGATCTTCCCAACCCAGGCATCGAACCTGCATCTCTTACATCTCCTGCACTGGGGTCACCTGGGAAGCCCCAACTATAATATAACGACACTCAAAACAAAATACATTTGAAAGTGAAAATATAAAGCAGTAAATGAATATTTAACAAGTAAATATTAAAAAGATGAAGCAGACACATGCTCTAAAATGAACAATCTATTTTTCTATTTTGATACTTATTTGGACATATGTATTTCAACTGTGTTAATTGTAATGATTCCTTTTCTTGAACAAAGAATATCTATGATCTGCATATCTAGTAAGAAAAATAACTATCTACTGGGAAGTCAGTTCAGTTTATTAGGAGACTCATATTCAAGATGCAGTGCACTACTCATGCTATAACTGAGTTGTCACAATAGTTTGTGCCTCAGTTGTCCTATTATGTAAAACGGGGAAAATAATACCCCAATCATTTTCAGAAAGTTGCAAGGAGGTTTTTCTACCTACTTTCTTTCTAGCTCATTTCATCAATTATCCTCATTTTTTAATAATGTAAGACCTTTGATTTCTTCATTTTTTTCTCCAGTTATCAATCCCCTCATCTTTACTTACTTAACTTAGACACTATAGCCCATTATTTAAAATCACTCTTTTGCAAATCCTCTCAACTTTTTTAGTATCCTTTCTCATGTAGCATGCAACTGGCAGAACCTTTTGATGAGTCCTACCAGGTGCTTCTTCTGTGCCTACCTCTCAACACTTGAGCATTGTTGAGAAAAACCAAAATTTAGTAGGACATATTGGTTCTACTATAATCCACTGTCACCAGCCTCAAGTTACTCTACACATCTTCTCCCCACTCTCCACAATAGCCACATTTTCATTAGATGCTGCTGCTCTAGATGACGTTTAAAATGGCATAGACAGATTCCAGCAAAATCTTAGTAGCCTTTCTGCTACTCAAATCTCCCTCCTTTTGCTTTCCTCTCAGCAGATAACTTTTCCTTAAACTTCAGAGGAAAGAGAACCATCAAAAGAAATTATCTTAAAAATTATCTTAAAAATAATACTTACACACAAAGATTTATCCATATATATATATGTGTATGTGTATAAATATTACATACATACATATATGGGCTTCCCTGGTGTCTCAGATGGTGAAGAATCTGCCTGCCATGTGGGAGACCCATGTTTGATCCCTGGGTTGGGAAGATCCCCTGGAGGAGGGCATGGCAACCCACTCCAGTATTCTTGCCTGGAGCATTCCATGGACAGAGGAGCCTGGCAGCTACAGTCCATGGGTCACAAAAAGTCAGACACGACTGAGTGACTGTCACTCACTCACTCATATACATATATACATATACACATATATATTCCACTCATCTCTAAATAAGTTAGCTAACTAAGCTACTTTTCTGAACTTCTGAATTACCTACCTACTCACCTACTTTTTGCACAGAATATCACAAATTTGATGTGTCCCAATCTGAACTTAGGGCTTCCCAAGTGGCGTTAGTGATAAAAAGCCTGTCTGCCAAGGAAGGAGACATAAGAGATGCAGGTTTGATTCTGAGTTGGAAAGATCCCCTGGAGGAGGGCATGGCATCCCAGCATCCCAATACTCCAGTATTCTTGCCTGGAGAATCCCATGGACAGAGGAGCCTGGAGGCCACTGTCCATGGGGTTGCAAAGAGTTGAACATGACTGAGGTGACTAAGCATGCAAACTGAACTTAATCTTTTTTTTTTTTTGGCAAATACTTTTCTCCTTCAGTTTTCCCTGTTTCAGTAAAGAGTATAACTATTCACCAAATTGCTTAAGTTGGAAAATCAAGGGTGTCCATCATTCATAAACCTAATAATATGGCAACATTATATTTACATCATGGACTTTTGGATGCCAATTATAGTGTTTTCTCAGACTTTTATATCTCCATGATATAAATTATATCACTATTGTTTGCTTTCTTCTAATGGAACTCAGTTTATTTGTCAGTGTATTTCAGCAGCCCCATACTTGATGCTTGGCACAAACAACTCTAAAAAAAAAAGAATTAACTGAATAACTGAATTCAATAAATTCATTATATGAGTGAATGCTCCTAGTAATGTAGGGATAATTAAATACTAATGTTTAAGCTGCATCTAATAATTTTCATAAGTCATTTTGGTGCTCAATAAATATTTGCTCATGATAAAGAAAACAAAACTTCCTAATAAATGTTTTAGAAATAGAAGTTAATTAATTTGTATATATACTATGTACAAAACACTGGAGTCAATACTATGGGAATTATAAAGAAAAATAAGACACAATATTTGTTCTAAAATCCAGTATGCTAAGTGAAGCATAAAGACAGCATATACGCTAGGCCATAGGGCTTCCCTGGTGGCTCAGATGGTAGAGAATCTGACTGCAATGCAGGAGACCCAGGTTTAATCATTCGGTTGGGGAGGTCCTCTGGAGAAGGAAATGGCAACCCACTCGTGTTCTTGCTTGGAGAATTCCATGGACAGAGGAACCTGGTGGGCTATAGTCCATGGGGTCACAAAGAGTCAGATACGACTGAGTGACTAACACTTTCACTCCCATACCCTAGGCAAGTAGGGTCTGTCAAGTATATATCAAGTAAATCCTAAAGACACTAAATAATAAAGAATTTCAGATAATAAGGAATGTAACTGATCTCCTCTGTCCATCTGTAAACTTCACAATAGTTCCCCATCCCACGCTGGCCACGCAGTTACTGGAGGCTGCACCCATTTTTGCTTCTATGCTGATACTGAAAGCATTGCACTAATTTAGAGGAGCTTCCTTTTTTCTCCCACTTAAAATAATCCTTGTGCCTTCCATTATATTTAGGTTATATCTTCAACAATGTGCGGATATTCAAAGCATTAAAAGAATCTAGTCTAGACTGTTTTGCTTTGATACTCAGTTGCTTTTTAAAGGAGGGATGTAAGGCATAACCTAAGGAAGAAATTGTATTTGGATCTAGAATGGAATAACACTCAGAATTGCTACATCAGATTACATTTTAGCCCATGTAGCCCAAGACTTTAAAAACAACAAATACATTTTTTCTTTTACAAACTGAAGACATTTAGCTAGGCTATTTAAAACAGGTGAAAACACTCTAATAAGACATTTAGCCACTCTGTTTAAATGCTACTTAGCCTAGTATTATCAAATAAATAATTTTAATGAAATAGGGCACAGTTGATACCACTTACACTGTTATGTCAAAAAGCTTATTTTTATATCTTAATTCCTCAAACATTAGAAAATAAAATGACTTATACTTGAGTATTTAAAATGTAGCCTTTTGGTAACATTTTGAAAAGCCAATTACTCTTAGAAATGTCCTTGGAAATTTTTGGTACTCCAATAGCCAACTCACCAGCACAGAGGAACTTCTAAATATCCTCCACAAAACAGAATAAACACATTCTTACCTGTGTTAGCTGCATGATCCTTCTGATAAGATGGTAAGTGTGGAGAAAGTAAATTCGGTGCTAGATCGCTCCCCCTCCTAAAACTGCCACAGTTGGGGATCTTCCCAGGTACAACCAAGGAGTTGTCATTTCATTAGACTCAGAAGACTTTCCCTGTTTCACTTGTTTTAAACAGAGTGGTTAAATACCTTTTCAATTTATGACAGTATATTTTCTGTTGCTTATAGACTCTTGGGCTAGCTGGACTAAGATGTGACCTGATGTAGCAATGTGTTAGAGTTACTGTAGACTGGATTCAGAGACCCTCCCTCCTTTTCCAACCTGTGAAAGAAAGGCCTGCATATGATAGATAATGGGCAGAGTCCGTATCAGCTGGCTACAACTGAATTATCAAGCTAGTCTTTATTCCTAGAAACTTTAAATTAGTAGTACATGACTTTAAATATTGGCATTTCACGTATAAGTTTTAGCTTTAAAGTTACAATTAATATTTCTTTTTAATTCTAGTATCTTAGGAAATAATTATCAGTTCTTAGTATGTGTCTCTGTTATACATGATTTGTTAATTTTCATTTACTTGATCTTCAAACAACCCAATGAGGAAACTGTTATTATTACAATTTTATAGATGAGGAAACTGGGCACTGAGAGGCTAAGTGAATTGTCCAAGGTCTATGCACAGGCAAGATAGTAAGTAGTGGAGCCAGGATTCCCATCCAACTGTCTGATTCCACAACCTTCACTCTTACAGATTATACTGTATCCCACACACATTATTCTTTCACTAATTTACCCATTCTTTCTAACATTCAGTGAGAATTTACAAGCACTGGGCACTGAGTAGGATACTCAGAAGATTTGTGTTGAATTAACGGTTTTACCTCAAGTTTATTCCACTTTTAGAAATCCTTAGGTGACTTCTGAAGTAACTATAATTTAAATGAAAACAAGTACAACCTTAATAGACAATATTTTGTCAATATTAGCCAAGAACAGACATGTTTATAGAAAAAATTAATCTGAAAGAAGTGAATGTTACAAAGATAACACAACTAAAATTTTATATATATATATGTATATATGATATTATATGGGGCCTCCCAGGTGGCTCATGGGTAAAGAATCTGACTGCAATGCAGAGATGCAGGAGATGTGGGTTCTATCCCGTGTCAGGAAGATTCCCTGGAGAAGGAAATGGCAACCCATTCCAGTATTCTTGCTTGGAGAATCCCATGGACGGAGGAGCTTGGTGGGCTACAATCCATGGGGTCACAAAAGAGTTGGACATGACTTAGGACTAACCATATATTTTCCTACCTTTTACAAAAGTCACTGAAATAATTTAACTTGTTCTTGATGACTGGGATAATAATTATAAATATCATTTATTATTCTACACTTCAGATAATTTGGAATTTAGGGCTGAATAGGCACTAGCTTCACAGTGATGAAAATAGATTTGAAAATTTTTACTTTTTCTTTGATCTCTTATCTCTGGAGGAAGTGTTGGTATATAAAATCAAAGATGAAAGCAACTTTATTACAGGATATTTATTGCTTTAAAAACCATATTTTCACTAATGTCATCAAAGTGTTTTGGATTTTTAGCTCCATTCAAAATATCCTTTTCATACTACTTCAAAAACAACAGCTTCTAACATTTAATATACTGAATGCTTACTCCACGTTAGCCATTGTGTTAAGCACCTCATGTATATTTTATCTCACTTCACATTCATATTGAACTTTAAGGTAGGAAATTATCCCCATGTTGCTGATAAAGAAACTTGATTATTTGGGAAGTAGCTTGATCATGCTGACAAGTTGATGAGTAGTTTTACTTTAAACCCAGGTTTAACTGGTTCTAGAGACCATTTGCTTCAGAATTGTATTCTATTGCAGGTCTGATGTACCTACCAATAAAGCCTCAGAGGTTCTTTTAAAATCAATTTATACCCATCACTTGACTTGATTGACTGGCTCAATTTCTAGCCATCAAAGAGTGGAAACACAAGTGAGTTTGGAAATTATGTTTCACTGAAGTTGCAAAAATGTAGAAGAACCAGTCAAACATTATTTTCCATTTATGCATTAACTTATTTATTTATTTATTGGTTTGGTCATTTTATTTTACATTTTGACAGTAATTTCTCAGCTTCCATACTTCTATTTTTCAGTAAGTAAAAGTTAGAGTGGACTTGCATTTTACCACTTACAGTTAAGACATAAGGAAAATAATAAAAAAATTGACCAAAAAAAATTCCAATTTCTCCCTACTAGGGACAAAGGAGTTTCTGGATCTGCAGGGGACAAAAGAATACAAAAGTTGGCTTTTTTTTTTTTTTTTGGCTGTGACACACAGCTTGTGAGATCTTAGTTCCCTGACCAGGGATTGGAACTAGGCCGCAGCAGTGAATGTGACAAGTCCTAACCACTGGACCAGCAGGGAACTCCATAGAAGTTGGTTTTTATTAGGAAAATACTAGTTTTACAGCACTGAAATAATTTCACTAGTCTACTTCCTAATTTTAAGTACAGAAACACTAAGCTTTGCTTCTGAGGAAAAGAAATTTTTAATACAAAGAAGGCCAGCAAAGGTGAGTCTCTTACAATTTCACTTCTCACAAAGTTGCAAGAGACCCTCAAGATCAACAGCCATTCATTTATTCATCAAAATTTTGGAGCTGTGAATGCTTTTCCTCACAGATATGAAAGATTTTGCTTGCACTGTCCAGTGGTTAAATCTGTGACATTTTGGAAGGTCTAGGATTATAATTTTCTGACACCGGGATTAACATACATTTAAAAAAAGATAACAAATTCTTATTTGTTTACAAACTGGAACCATTTGGCTCCATGACTTCTACTGTCATGGTAGAAGTTGGTCATAATCATATATTATTATAATATCTTTATTCTCTAAGATTGTTCAGGAGATTTCCTGTGTTAATAGGCGCATTATCTGCAATGCCACAACATCCTTTGAAAGCTTTGACTGCTGACATTTTACTCAATTTACATAATTCTTTCTTAATTTGAATAATAAAAATGATAACAACAACTACTTATGTGCTATGCACTGTTTTATACATATCAACTAATTTAAACCTCTTAAAGGATATATGATGTAAGTACTATTATTATCCCAATTAAAGAAGAGAAAACCGAGAAGTCATAAACCTTGAAGAAGAGGAGGAATCACAGCTCAAAGGCAGTATAACCCTAGAGCTTGTGCTGCCTCTTTTGAAGAGATGAAGCTCACCTTCTTAAAATACACATGACTCAGTCAATTGACATTTAAAAGTATTTAGACTTTCTACTGGACCAGAAGTAGAGACACTTTGTTTTCAACTTAATCACTCAGAGGGGATTGGTCTTGTCTTGATTTATATACGTGCATAACAGGTCCTTTATCCAGGGGAGTACAAACCAATTTTAAGGAATGCTTGAATTTCAGTCTTTGCTGCCAATTTTCCCCTCTAGGTGTCTGCTGCTGACCATCTTCCACTGCCTGTGCACTGTGTCTGCGGCTACTCACCACTAACTATCTTTAATTCAATCTCTTTTCCTGTCACTTTCATATTCAATGACAAAGCATTTATAGACACGACCAGTTAGTCAAAGTGTTCCTTCTTCTCCATGGGGCAAGCTGACAAATCACAGAATGCTGACTGTAATCTTTGTAATCTTTTCAATTTCTTTTTCTGCAGCTTGGACAATCTGCTTCTCTTTTGGCAAGGCTTTTGGGGATAATTCCAGAAACTTGAAGATTCTTCAAGCAAGCCAAATAAGCCAAGCAGTAAATTTTGTTCTTGAATGATACTGTTCAATGGAAACAGCATATGAAGTACACAATTTCCAGATGAATTAGAAGAGTAGTTCTTAAATTTTAGTTTTTGCCAGAACCACCTGAAAGAACTTTTCAAGAATACAATCTGCAGCCTCGTGCTGGAGATTTTAATACACTATTTCTGGCAAGAGAACCAGAAACTCGCATTTTAAAGTTTCTCTGGTGACTCTAATGCAAGTGATCATACAAAAACCACAAAGAAACTCTGGTGTAGGCTAACAAAAAGTAATCTTATAAAATATCTTATTTAGGTAGTTTTGCCTTTGTAGATAGAATTTTAGACCAGGGTTAGATTAGAATTAGAATTTTATGGTTAAATTCCTAAGTCTATCAGCAAGCAGACTGGATTACTAGATTTCTCCAGCTCAAGTTACTCACATTTTTGGAGCCATCTAACTAAAGGACATCTGCCTTATCTTTAATCAGTTCTTCATATGCCTGGAGTCATGTTAGATGCCTCTTTGTGTTAAATTAGCATACACTTAAGAATCATTTTGGTTTGAAATGCTTGTTTTTCTTTCATGTATGGATATGATTGTATATCATTAAATATTTTTACTCTGGTTGATTTTAAATTTTGAGAAAAATAAAATAGTGTTTTTGGTACAGCAGTTGGTATGATTGTACAAGCCTAATTTGGCTGATGGCGGTGGTTTAATCACTACGTCATGTCTGACTCTTTGCCACCCCATGGACTGTAGCCCACTAGGCACCTCTCTCCATGGGATTTCTCAGGCATGAATACTGGAGTGGTTTGCCATTTCCTTCCTCAGGGGATCTTCCTGACCCAGGGAACAAACCCTGGTCTCCTGTATAGCAGGTAGTCTTCTACATTGCAGGCAAATTCTTCACTGACTGAGCCACCAAGGAAGCCCAATTTGGTTGATAATTACACACAAAGAGAAAAATCAACTTTGGAATTTTTTTTCATGTATTTATCTATAAACACTTTATTTGAAAATTAGCTATTTTACTTTATGTATTCTGTGTCTTATTAAATTTTTGACCTTACTATTTTCTTATTTTCCTGGAGTTAAAATAATTTTAACCACAGAAAGCTTTTAATATTTTACCATTTATATCTTGAGCTTTGAAAATAATTTTAAGTTACTATGAAGAAATCTTAGACCTATATATTAAAACTGGTTTAAAAAAAAGTTAACCATCATACGCAATTTTTTTTTGTAATCTACCAGTGTTTTACACTTGGTCATATCCTATTCCTGTGTGAAATGTACTTAAGAAATAACAGAAAGATCTAGTTTGCCTATCAAACATTTTTTTAATGAGCTACTATTATGGTCTCAGTTTACTGTCCTCTTTCATTTCTATAATAAGAAATTTAGTGTAAATAATACCTGTCAAACTCTTTAATTCTAAAGCACTATTTTAAAACTAGAGTAAAGTTTTATTTCTAGAGGTTTTTATTTTTTAAATAGGAGAAATGCTGCCCAAGTAGAATGATCTGGGTGGCATTCCTCACTAACCTATAGAACAGAGATGATGTTTTTGGACTCAGATTTTTCAAAATTATTGCTTATAATAATTAGAATAAAACCTTTTTAGAGTTATTGAAACATCATAAGGCCCCTTCATTTCCTATGATCCTACATTAAGTAAAATCAAGAAATTTTACTTGACCACAGGCACATCCCTGGTGGTCCAGTGGTTAAGAACTGCCCACCAATGCAGGGGACATGGGTTCGATCCCTGGTCTGAGAAGATCCCATGAGCCATGGGGCAACCAAGCCCGCACATCACAACTACTGAGCCCATGTGCTGCAACTACTGAGCCCATGCACCTAGAGCCCGTGCTCCACAAGAGAAGCCACTGCGATAAGAAGCCCGCACACCGCAACCAAGAGTAACCACTGCTCACCACAACTAGAAAAAGCCTCCATGCAGCAACGAAGACCCAGCACAGCCAAAAATACATAAATAAAAATAAATAGAATTTTATGAAAGAGATACACAGTTGAATGAAGGTTAGTATTATAAAATAAACATTTTATAAAAGGTAATTAAATGTATTTTTTCAGATGGCAAAATCTAGTCTCTCTTATATTCAAATACAATATTTTCTTTGCTTAAAAATGTCATTCTAATTCACTCTAATTTATTGAATGTTTTTGTGAGATAACATTATACAAAAACAATGTGACAACAATGCAAAGGCTTTAACAAATTGAAAATTAAGATATCAAAATATAGTGTCATTTGGTAAATAATATTTTCTTTTCTTTATTCAGCAGTACAAGAAACTTTCTTTAGATTCATGATTCTTGGCATCCTGAAAGGAAAAGAGTAATTTTTTGATCGTTAACTACACTATTCAGGAATTATATAGGGTAATAGGAAATTTACTGTCTGAGACCACAGGAAATTTAAATGTCTGCAGAGGAAATACGTTAAAATAATCTGAAAGTGGTATACTTAATGCCTTATTTTTATTACTATAGCTTTAAAAACTAAAGTTAAACATGAAGTTAATATTTATTTCAGTGACAATAACTGGATTGTTTCTTGTTTTCTCTTGACAGACACAGAAATATGCAAATCCACTCTCCAATTAGCTTCAAGCCAATTTCATGCCTTACTTTTAATAATTCAAAAGTCTGAAAATCTTTTACTCTCCATCTATTAAAAAATACTAACCCTTTAAACATCCCAACTTTGCTTTCAACAGTCATAGTTACTAAACATGTGAATACTGAGGTTTCTCCTTCCTTTCCCTTTGCTCCCTACACGGGCTTCCATCACCACAGGCTTCAGGGAAGTGGACCCCGGAACCCCGTGTGCTCCTGGTCAGAAACCCCAACCGCAGCAAACAGTCTCGCCCCCACTCTCAAGATTAACCTCACTAACTCTATTTATCACAATGCGCTTCACATTTGCTAAAAATAGAAGTGCTTTACTATGTTTAAGTAAAAATGAGTCCCAAACTAGTCTTTTATTAAACATGACAGAATATCAGTCTCAATCAAAATATCTGTCCATATATGCATTGGTTTTTGCTGTTTAAGCAAAAGATACCAGAGTGCCACTTTAGCGAACTCTAAGTCACTGTAATTTTTCAGTCACCAACTGTTTCATTTTGAGAAAGACTGAAGCAATATGACAGGCAAGAATGGCTACATTGCCCTTACTCAGCTTTAAACTGGGAGCACTTGATGCAGACATCAATCACGTGGAAGCTTATTGCCAGAACAGATATGCTTTATTTTATAACTTCTGTTTCAGAGAGAACACTGAGAAATCAAATTTAGAAGAAAATAAAAATGAATAACATACCATAATTTTGAACTTAAAAATAAATTTTTACAATTAACATTTAGACAATCTTACTCTAACGAATAAGTGAACAATGGGGCATTTAGAACTTACTTGAAAATTTTACTCTTCAAACTTATAGGTAAAGTGTATTTTGCCAAGAGGTTTAACTGCTATATATACATAGTATATATATATATATATATATATATATGTAATTAGCATATTCTGTACAGAACTGCAATCCATTTCTATTGTGCTCTTGATACGATTCTAAGCAATCTGTAGTCATAATACAAATGTCCCAGTAGGAAATTACTTCAATAATGCAAAAATTCCCTTAAATTAAACATTTAGATATTTAAATGTGTATAGACATTAGACAGCCTGCATGGAGCCAGAAATTTGATAACACTATATAGAAATTTCAGAATTCAGTATAAAAGAGAAGATAAAATTTCCCCAAAACTTAACTACAGGGTTTTGTTGATTAAAGCAGACGATAATATTCCACATAACTGGGTAATAGAAAATGTAAATATTATTTTGCTCATAGTTACTCTCTGGAAGTTCTCAGAGATAAATTTTCTTTCAAAAGTGTATATTCCTAGAAAAAATTAAAGTTCCATTACCCTAAAACTGCAAACTTGTTTGAAGGTGTTAGATTATATCCATGAAATACAGAAAACATGTCAATTTACACACTGTATGCTCACATATATCATTTGTATAATTTAAACATTAATATTACAGTGTGATGAATTTTGGATAAAGCTGAATTAAACTTGTGTAAATAAATAGCTGAGTTACTAGATCAAAAAAAAAAAAAAGAAAAAGAAAGAAAGAAAGCAAAGCTGCAGATTACCAAAGCATAGTTATTGATGTTACTCAGTTATTGAATTAACTGAGTTAATTCCAAGTTCATGCAATACTTTATTACACTTAAAGTGATTAAGAAAAGGTCTTTATCATTTAAAAAGTAAATCTGAAATGTATATTATGATCCCTGTTTGTACCTGTTAGCCCAGGTAGACCAGGTTTATACCTATTAGAAAGATTAGTCTTTTTTTTTTAAAGAAATTTTATCTATCTATATAAATAATATTAAATATGCCATCACATTTTATTTTAGACACACATTTGATCAGAGTTAAAATAAAAATTTAAACCATTTTCTTTCATGGTAAATTAAATGTGTGTGCTAAGTCACTTAGTCATGTCTGATTCTTTGAGACTCCAATGGCCTGTAGCCCACCAGGCTCCTCTGTCCATGGATTTCTCCAGGTAAGAATACTGGAGTGGGTTGTCATGCCCTCTTCCAGGGGATCCCTTCCAGAGATAGAACTAGAATCTCTGTCTCCTGCATTGGCAGGCAGGTTCTTTACCCCTAGCGTCTCCTGGGTAACCAGGTAAATTATATAGTATCTCCTAAATTTAAAAAATTACTACAAATGTCAAATTAAGCCTATCTCACTGTATTCCACATGAACCTTAAGGCAATCAAGAATACTTATTTAATTCTGCATTTTAAAGAGCTGCTTTTATTAAAAATCATTTTTAGAATTTAACTCTTTTCAATTTCTAGCAATTGCAAAAAAGCTTAATTTACTTTCCCCTTAATCTAGTCATTTATAAAATATACAAAATACAGTTTTTCACAATGGCAACATCATTTATTTATACTTATTTAGCATTTTATAATTAGCTCCACTCTTGCACACTTAAACTCTATTACAGAACTGCCTTTTGTATCTGTTAAGGGCTTTATAGTATTATAGACAACAAGTCCACATAACATGCTATTATTCTGCTTATTAACTAGATGTCCATCGACAGATGAACAGATAGGGAAATCGCGGTACATACATACATACAATGGAATGTTACTCAGCTTTAAAAAAGAACGCATTAAAAAAAAAACGCATTTGAGTCAGTTCTAATGAGGTGTATGAGCCTAGAGCCTATTATACAGTGTGAAGTAAGTCACAAAGAGAAAGACAAATACTGTATAAGAATGCATGGGTATGGAATCGAGAAAGATGGTTCTGATGAACCTAATTGCAGGGCAGCAATGGAGACGCAGACATAGAGAACAGACTCGTGGACATAGTGCGGGAGGGAGAGGTGGGATGAACCGAGAGAGTAGCAAGGAAACATATGCATTATCATATGCAAAATAGAGAGCCAAGGGAATTTGCTTTGTGACACAGGGAGCTCAACCCACTGCTCTGTGACAACCTAGAGAGGTGGGCCGGGGTGGGGAGGAGAGGGGAGGGAGGTTCAGGAGGGAGGGGACACATGTATACCTACGGCTGACTCATGCTGACGTAGGGCAGAAACCAGAACAGTATTGTAAAGCGATTATCTTCCAACAAAAAATTAAAAATAAGATAAAATTTAATTAATTAGTTTAAAAAAAGAAACTGTGGATTTTCTCCTGAGACTGTTTCCTTATCTTGGATAATGTTGAAAAGAGTCACTTGTCACTTCCTGCCTCAGTTCACTTATTCTGAATGTTTTACTATAGGGAATTATTATCAAACCACATATTAAAATTACTTTTTATACTTTTACTCTATATTATAATCATTTATTTACTTCCCTATCTCTTTGAGGGAAGGAATCAGGTCTTGTTACTCAGTATTTTAGCACAGAATCCAAGATAGAGATGCAGATGATACCACTCTAAGGGCAGAAAATGAAGAGGAACTAAAGAGCCTCTTGATGAGGGTGAAAAAGGAGAGTGAAAAAGCTGGCGTGATTCTCAACATGAAAAAAAATTAAGATCATGGCATCTTTATAGAAAATAGAAGGGGGGAAAGTAGAAGCAGTGATAGATTTTCTTTTCTTGGTCTCCAAAATCACTGTAGATGGTGACTGCAGTCGCAAAATTTAAAAATGCTTATTCCTTGGAAGGAAAGCTATGGTAAACCTAGACAGCATATTAAAAAGCAGAGACATCATTTTGCAAACATCTGTATAGTTAAAGCTATGGTTTTTTCAGTAGTCATGTATGGATGTAAGAGTTGGACCATAAAGAAGGCTCAGTGCCAAAGAATTGATGCTTTTGAATTGTGGTGCTGGAGAAGACGCTTCAGTGTTTTAGACAGCAAGGAGATCAAACTCCAGTCAATCTTAAAGGAAATCAACCCAGAATGTTCATTGAAAGGACTGACGCTGAAGCTAAAGCTTCAATACTTTGGCCACTTGATGTGAAGACTCACTGGAAAAGACCCTGATGGTCTTTTCCTGATGGTGGGAAAGACTGAAGGCAAAAAGAGAAGGGGGCAGCAAAGGATGAGATGGTTAGATAGCATCACTGACTCAATGGATATGAATTCGAGCAAACTCTGGGAGATGATGAAGGACAGGGGAGCCTGGCGTGTTGCAGACTATGGGGTCACAGAGTCAGACACGACTTAGGGACTGAACAACAACTGGTGTATAGAAGGTGTTCAAAAATAGGTGCTGAATAAATGAAGACAATTTAAGGAATAAAATAATTTAAATTCCAAGACCACTAAAGGTCAAACTATGAAGCATATCTCATAACAATTTTCTAGAATCTCTACTACATTACTTTGTGAAATTTAATAAAATCTTTTTTATATTTCAGAAATTATTTTCTCTTATACAAAGCATAAGAAAGATCTACCTAATTTTGAATTGTCATCTGGCAAAGTGTTATAGAAAAGTTGCTATGAAATATGCAGATCTAAAAGCTAAAAAAAGTGAGATTTTATAAACTTACTTTTCATCTCCTATCCTTTTCTTTTTCAACCTCTATTATATAACAACTTCTTGTCATGTGCCAGGAACAGTGTCAAAAGCTTTAAGGACATAATTCCATTGAATTTTGATGGCAATTCTGCAAGAATATTATTATTACTACCCCTAGTATATGGGTGAAGAAAGTGTTTTTTTCTTGCCCAAGTTTATATTGTTAGGAACTGGCAGAACTAGGATTCAATCCAGTTTTGTGTGAATAAAGAGCTAAGTTTTAACCATCATTCTATATTATCTCTCATGTATATTTTTGGAGGACTTTATTATTACGTATCATAACACCAAAAATAAATTCTGGATGACGTTAAGTGACATTACGCTTACTGTGAGTCAGTGTAACATGGCACCAAGTTCCTTTTCACAACTTTGGAAAGCGGGCCATCTGAATCCCCAGTGTGCCAGACTGGAAGGCTATGTTTCTGCACACGACAGGTGCACCATGGAATTTGCACTCATACTCCATGATAAACAGAAACAGCAAAATAAAGTTGGTTAACTTAATTTGAAAAAGTTGGCTTAAAGCTCAACATTCAGGAAACGAAGATCATGGCATCTGGTCCCATCACTTCATGGCAAATAGATGGGGAAACAGTGGAAACAGTGGCAGACTTTATTTTTCTGGGCTCCAAAATCACTGTGGATGGTGATTGCAGCCATGAAATTAAAAGACGCTTACTCCCTGGAAGGAAAGTTATGACCAACGTAGACAGCATGTTAAAAAGCAGAGACATTACTTTGCTGACAAAGGTCCATCTAGTCAAAGTTATGGTTTTTCCAGTAGTCATGTATGGATATGAGAGTTGGACTATAAAGAAAGCTGAGTGCCGAAGAATTGATGCTTTTCAACTGTGGTGTTGGAGAAGACTCCTGAGAGTCCTTGGACTGCAAGGAGATCCAACCAGTCCATCCTAAAGGAAATCAGTCCTTAATATTCATTGGAAGGACTGATTCTGAAGCTGAAACTCCAATACTTCGGCCACCTGATGGGAAGAACTGACTCATTTGAAAAGACCCTGATGCTGGGAAAGATTGAAGGTGGGAGGAGAAAGGGATTACAGAGGATGAGACGGTTGGATGCTATCACTGACTCTATGGGCATGAGTTTGAGTAAGCTCCGGGAACTGATGAGCCTGAAGTGCTGCAGTCCATGGGGTTGCAAAGAGCCAGATATGACTGAGCAACTGAACTGAACCATATATATAAAATAATGATTCTCATTCATCATATATCAAATCAGTAAACCAAACCACTAACTAAATCTTTTCACACTAGAATACACGTGTGTCATAAAACAAATTCCTCCGAAGTAAAAAACTCCACTGATTTCTGAAAGAAGTAAGTTTCTTTCCACTGAGGAAAAAAAGTGACTTCTTTGTCATTTTTGTCAAAGAAAGAGATGAGCATGTCGGATACTGAACATGCCAGAAGCACTGTGATAGCAGCTCTTCACACCTCAAAACTGTCACTGCTTTATTACGATCTCACTTATTCATACATTCATCCTAAAATTTTATTGAGTGCCTACAATGTGTGAGGGATTGTAGATTTTGAGAAGTAAGACAGCAAAAAGATAAAAATAATAAATACATATCCTTAAAGGGCTACCTAATGGTCAACAATGGTAGATTAAGTGGATACATAATTAACTATATCACAGGGCAAGAAAATGAGCACCCAGGAGAAGCTGTTACTGTAAAAAAGAATATTAGATAAATCATGAAGGGAGAGGAAAGATGGTGTCTCTTGGGTGAATCTGTACTTGACTTGGGTGTTAAAGGATGAGCAGGTACTTTACTCAGAAAAAGAAAGAAAGAAACTGAGCTTCAGACATCAGAAGCAATGTGAGCATACACACAAAGGAATTAAAGCAAGAGCCTGTAAAGAGAAGGTAAAAGAATGAAAAGCTGAAGTCAAGATAACACTAAACATTAAAGATTCAAATTTTGTCATTAAGGTTCTAAAGTCTCAGGCCAGGTGTTTGTGAATTTTCTTTTTTTGAATTTTGCTTCCTTAAGATTAGATTCATCCTTTCTATATGGAAAATCAGAATCTGAAATGAGGTCCTACTATGCAGTTCCACCCCATACTGATAAACTGGCATCTAACAGTAATACTAAACATGGGGATCCTTCGACTTCAAATTTGATCTTAATTTTGTTATTTCTATAAAAATCAAACTTCTATATGTTAAAACTGTTCATCCTGAGGTATATCTGTGGTTCTATTAAGAGTCATTGGTTAGAATGTTGCATTTAGTTTAGAATAACAATTGTGGATTAATTGTCCTTTTGGCTTGTAAAAATAAATATTGAATATGACAGAAACTACTGCAGCAGTCTTTTCTAATGCTTTTATTTTGTATGGTAGAAATCATTTCAATTTAATTATTTCTCTACTTTCACACTAAATTTATTTTACTCTCTAACATACAGCCTGTGGGGATAATATTTTAGAAATAAAGTTACAAATGTTAGAAATAAAAATGAGTTGAGTCCATTATAGCAGACAAGTCTGTATAAACATTATTTACCTATAATCAATAGTGGTGATGCCAGAAAATGAAAGTTTAATATGTAAATGAATGCCAATGTATATTTTAAATGTATAGAACCCTAAATTGCTATTCTAACCAGAACGAAATTAATTTATCAGTAAAGATGAATTTGGGTAAGTATCTCTGAATAAGATTTCCCATGTGATAATAGGATAGAGTAACCAGTTGCCACAGAAATACACATAACAGAAAATGCTAAAAATGATTATATACTACAAAGTCAATTAAATCGTGTACCTCTTAATATTTATGTAAGATGTAGGAGTAAATTTTAATTAACACAGATCTCCAATTTCATATCAAAGTACTGAGAGGTGGTATTTAATAGAACTCTTATGAGTTAGCTGTGAAGACCACTCTGAAAATATGGTGCCACCAGCAACAGAGCAAAAACCAGGTGGGACTGTTACAAAGCTATACCCTTACCACTTGTTCCCGGCCCTTTCCATTACCATCTTAACCTAAACCTGGGGCTTTCTTGAGAACTCTGCTTCCACTGAAATCTTCTCTAGTGAAAAATACTTATCCTTCTTCATAGGTTGTCATATTTCTATCGACTAGCTACTTAAGAAACATATTTCTCTTCTACTTTGAAGTTAAACTTTCTTTGTTAAACTTTCTTTTCTCTGATTTCTGGCCATGCTGACATATACCAACCGTTCTTTCCCTTTCCTTCTGTCATCTGATGACCTCGTGGTCACTGACTCATTCACTGACGTTTTTGAGCTGGCTTAGTTTTCTTTTCAATTCCCAAATTCTCATAACCATATCAAATATAAGTATTCATTAAGAAGTCCTATCAAATTGATTTGTAATTCCAAAACTCACATATCTCGTTACCTTCACTTTTATTCTTTTCACGCACTCTCCTACTCTCTCCAAAGCCTTATGTCTTAGAGTTTGTCAACTAGTGAAAATAGCTCTACCACCAAGATCATAAGTTTCAACAACACTCACTCAAATGCTTTTGTCTTAGAATTTGTTAACTAGTGAAAAGAGCTCCACCACAAGATCTTGAGTATCAACAACATGCTCTACCTGCCCAACACCCTAAACTTCCTTTTTGACTATAAGACCTACCTTTCTAATGCTTGGATTTTCTCTACATTTTCCTAGTCTCTAAGTTCCCATATGGACTTTTCCTCCCCTTTGTCTAACACTGACATTTACACAAGCACCCTCAGTTGCTTTCAACCGCTATTTTCCCAGAACTCCATCCATCAAAACTCCCACTCCTCCACAAATGCTACAATCTGAATTGTGTCTCCACACTTGGATGGGCTCAGTGCTGCTAGAAGAGATCACACTACTCTCCCACGCTGGTGTGTCTTGAAATTGCTGGTCTCCAACCCTCTAGATCTGCAGAACTATTCATCAACTTTTAAATTTGTCTTTAGTAAGCTACTTTCTCCTATTTTCTTCAGTGATTATTCCAAATCTTCAAATTAAATCTCAAATTCAACTTCTAAACCCTTATACTCTCGCTTATGTGTTTGAGAACATTAGGGCCAACAGGCAGTGACAACCAATTTCCCAACTCCCTGTCTCATAACTGATCTGTTTTATTATCTGTCCTTTTTTCTGGTTTGAGCCAACCCAGAGTCCACCTATGCTTCTAAACCAAACCCCTCCTCCATCTCCAGGTTCTACTCTAGGACCAGTGCCTTCCTGTCTTCAAATGCCCTTTCTCTTCATACCACATACATGTTCAAATCTCAGATTTCTCCCTTTTGGTGACCCAAAACAGAGACTGGGAAGTCACAGCATGCTCAGATTCCCACACAAGGAAATTTTCCTAAATTTTTATGAGAATAGCTTATTTACTTATTAACTGAGGGATCTATCTATGTATTTATCTAGAGATAGATAGAGAGACAGAGAGAGACAGACACAGAGAGGAGAGAATTATTTCAGAATTTTAGGCTAACAACTAAATTTATGTGAAAAGGAAAAATTTGAGGCTGCAAAAAAAAAAAAAAAAAAAGGAAGAAGAAAATTATCAGCTTTTCTTGAGAATAAACCTGTATGTCATTCATCTTCAGTATGCTGGTGATATTAAAAATGTATACAAGAATTTAAAAAAGAGAGAGATGAAGATTTTATTGAAAAGTAGTTTTTAAGGAGTATTGGAGTAAAAAACGAGACATACTTGACAAACTTAATCCTAAACAAAGTATCACCTGCATTTTATCACCAGTATACTCATAATATTTACTGAAGAAGAAACATAGATCTCTCTTTTTTTTTTTTTTTCAGAAACCTTCTGACCATATTTAAAGTATATTTACATACCATAAAATTCATACTTTAAAGGTATACAATTCACAAATAAACAACTTCAAAGAATCTGACTACTCATTTTTATGCTATTAGCATAACGAGCTCAGATTTAAAGGCTATTATTTTTAAAAGATAAGATTTTCCTGTTAAACTAATCTACTAAACTAACCTCCATAAGAGATAGTAGTGTAGATCATGGAAGTAGATATAGAGTTAGGGGGAAATGAAGTACTTCAGAGATAATTCAGTTTTAGGATAAATAAGACACGGTGACTGGAGGGAGGGAATTGTGCTCAGGGGAAGGACTAGTAAAGGGTGATGCTCAGGTTTCTGGTTGGGGCAGGCGTGAGGATGCTGCTGCCACATCCCGAGAGAGTACAAAATGGGGAGTGGGTTACTAGATGTGGTCGCCTGTTCCGTGAGAGGTATGCTGAATTCAATTATACATGCTGACTTTGGTACATCTCCAGGACAGATAAGAAGATGGCCAGAAGAGGACCGAACAGATCTGACAGATGAATAAGAAAGAGACCTAGGTTGGAAATAGAGATTTGGAAGCCATCAATACATAGATGCTACCGAAAGTCATGGAATAGAAAGCCCCATCAAGATAGAGCACCCAAAGGAAAGACGGCCTAGTATGGGAGTCTGGAAATTATCAAGGGGCAAAGAGAATGCTCCCAAAGAAGACAAAAGTGATCAGAAAGACGGATAGAAACCTAAAGGAGTGTACAATCACAAGAGTGCAGAGGAAAAAACATTTCAAGAAGAGAATGTAATGGGGTTGAATTGTAAAGGTTGAAAGGTTAGATACAATATTAAAACTGTTATGATTTAGCAGCATATACAATTTGAGAGTTTTTTAGAACAAAGTTATATAACACAATTGTAATAAAACAGGTATAAGGAAGCAGAGTCTCAAAAAAAAGGAAAAGTAAAAATGTCAGTTATTATAGGTAATGATTTTAGTACAATGTAGTTCAAGAAACTGATTAGAATGATCATGTCTTTGGCCATGAACTTGAACCTCCTGATAGACTAGATAAAGAAAACATACAGTGGGCTACATTCTTTTTCAGTGAAACAGATTCATCTATTCTTAAAGACAGCTACTCAAAATTTTAAAATAAAGTTTTACACAGACTATTCTAAAATGGATGAGTGGCACAGGAGACAACGCCCTCAGAAATGCTTTTAGAGCTAATGCACAATTGTACGTGGCTGTTTCTTTTAAAAACATTCCATGAGCATTTCTATTTAATATTGCAGTGATGGTTTCAGCCAGGTCAATTTGACAAGACAAAGAAACAAAAGGCATTCAGATCAGAAAGGAGGAAGTAAAATTATCTTTAGTCATAGATGACATGACCTCATATAGAACATCCTAAGGTATTAACTAAAAACTTTTACAGCTAATAAATGAATATAGCAGGGTTGTAGGTTTCAAGATCAAGTTATAAAAATAAATTGCATTTCTATATACTAGCAATGATTAGGCACAAGATGAATTTAATAATAATTCCACTTCAAAAATAAAATATTTGGAATAAATTTAACAAAAGTAGTACAAGGTATGTATCCTGAAAACTATGAAACATCACTGAAAGAAAGTAACATAAAGGGAACATCTTTGTGCTCATGGATTAGAAGACAACATTTTCTAAAATGGCAATAATCCCCAAATTGCTCTAATTAAACAATCCCAGTCAAAATCCTAGCTGCTTTTTTCCCCTTCGAAACTGACAAGCCAATCTCAGCATTCATGAGGATATATAAGCAACCCAAAAGAGAGGAAGGATAATATCATAATCACATGGTGGGCAGGTGTTTGTTTTTAAAATGCAAACTCCTGGGCCTTTACAGGATCAAAATTCTAAAAGTCATAATCAAGCAATTTTGGGGTGTTTTTTTAAAGTTCCCTTTTCACGCACAATCATAAAACAGAATAGATGTTGCCTGGGTGTGTAAGATTTTCAGTGGTATTAACTAGAAGATAGCTTCAATGAGAAGGGGAAACACAAGCCATCAATAATCTATCGACTGAACAGCATAATCCATCAGTACACCCTCTGGGAGAGTTAGCATTGAGACATACTTCCAGAAAACAACAAAAATTCAACCTGATCAATGAAGTATTACAAAACTAACCTAAATTTTGGAATCATCTGCTAGGTGAGAGAAACATATATTGAGCTGTTTGTTCTACTGGTGGTTAGAGAGACCCAATTATTTCTTGAATTCATGATAAAGACAAATCATTGGTATAACAGAAGATGCTTACTTTTCCTTTGCTGTGTAATATACTCATCTAAAAAATGAGAAGGAGTGTGAATAATTCATTCATTTATTTGACAAGTGAAAAAAGCCAGGCAAAGTGGCTAGGGACACGTAACAGAATCAGAATGAGAAAACAGGTATTTTAGATTCCTAATCCATAATTATTTTCATAAGACATACTGTTTCCCCTTTAAAGGTCAATAACATATGAGTAAGTATGTGTTAACATCAAGTTATATCACATAGTCAGGAAAATGTGTTACCACATTTTAACTCTGATCTGGAACTCTGATCTATAAGTTAGCAGTAGTAAATATTTCATTAACAATTATTCTGCTTGCCCTTTTAAAGACTATAAGAATTTCTTTTGCTAGATAATTTGGATGGCTTAAGACTCCTAAAAACAGTTATTCATGAATATTTTGAACTGATGCCATCTTTTTCCTTTGAAAACTTTTCCTACCTTAAGAATATTTTCTTCAGAAAGAGAAAATATACATACCACTTTTACACATGCCTGAGAACTCATTTTTTTTTTAAATTTTTGAAACTTTTAATTCATATTTTGGTCTTACAAATGATCATTTAAATTGACTCTTCTGTAAGCATGTAAAGCATAAAAATTTGCTAAATATCAGATAAATACAAATTCTCAAGGTTTTCTGTGTAGTCTTCATTAACATGAATCTTTGTGTGAATGTTTCACTTTTACCTCAGACCTTGAATCCGTTTTACAATAATGAAGCCATAAAGTTTTTACACAACTATAAACTATAACATTTCTATTAAAAGAAAGCTGAGTAATACAAAAATATGAGAAGATCTGAGGAGCAGGCAAACTGTTGAGGTTCAGGATATCTTATTTGGCTATCTACACAAATTTGTAGATAAATGAGTTTCTTGAACTACTTTTTCTTTGGTCTTATATGCCCAGAACAGAATCTGGAGGAATGGATGAGTAATTTGATCACAAAGCTATCAGTGTTGTTAGTTTTGACAATACTATACTTTTCAATATTTATTTTTCTATCTTCCACTGCAGATTTACTTAAGATCTACTTCTTATGCCAAATTCTTTCATCAAATATCCTTGTGAATTTATTTATGATTCTTGATGAAAATTTTTTGGATATGGAGCTATCCTTAAGCATCCATCCACGCAAGGCTAAGAAATTGCTTGACCTTCAGACTTAGAAATTTAGAACTGCTTGATTTCACTTTTATCCCCAGTTCAAAGTACACTGCCTGAGAAATTTTCTAAATTAACATTGGTTCACTGAATAATTTTTCATTACCTCTGGAAACTTTTTTCCGGGATAGCCTACCACATAGATATATGGTATATAATCAATAAGTGTAAATAGCTATAACATTTAAAGCATATCCAGGTACACAGACTGAGGAAAATATTTTAAATGGTAAATCAGATTTTCTAGAAATGATTGCTAGACAATCATTAATGATAGATGGATATTTAACCAGACCAATATACCTGTGTGGAAATACAAATAGCTAAATACGAATGTATTATCTACTAAGCTACTTTGAAAAATATTATATTCAAATATCTAGTGGATTTTAAAAAATTTACGCTTTGCTATTCATTTTCTACTTGTACATTCAAAAGACTTACTTTACTACGGTCACTATAACACAAACAATATAATTTTGTATCACAACGAGATTCCATCACTATAATGAAAATAGCAACTATAATGGATTTGGTTCATTGCAGTTATTGTGCTAATTTTAAATATACCAGTATTGCTATAGATATTAAACCCTGAAGTCAGAAATTTTTCTTTTACAAAACTTGGATTACAAGTAAATATCAGTGGTGTACTATAGAATGAGTACTTCCAATAATGTGGCACAAGCATACCAAGTTCTTTTTGTCATTTAAATAATCCATGATTACGTTCATCAACTACCAAAACAAAATGTTACTAGCAGTACTCAGACATATTTTCTCTTGGAATAAAGATTTCTCATTTTATTCTGAGATGTGAAAGCTAATTCAGGATCTTACGCTGCAAAAATTAATTAGTGACACCAACATTTTCTCACAAATAATTGCAGTTGATACTTTTTGCCATCTTATGGAATATATGTTCCCTAAAGACATCAGCCTGGCCCTGTGTAGTGTCCAGTTCTGCAAGTATTACATAGCTATATTTAAGCAGAGCACAGTGCTTTAAAAGACTCATTGCTAGGAATATACCATCCTTTTCTTTCCTGTATAAAATAATGTGCTTTTATCAAGAAGAAATTAATATTAAAAATCAAGAACTTAAAATTATAACTCCCAAACTTCTCCCCACCGAGCCAGATATGCTAACATAGACTTTGGCAACAGGCACACACCAAGGGTCTCATATGTTCTCCTTCACACAATTTAAAGAAAGGAAAACACAATAGAGGCCCTCATTTTGCTCTGCTTTTTAAAGAAAGGAAGCTCCGTGTCTCTTTCTAAGGAAATTTTGGAAAACTATTCTCTGTGAATTAATGATGAAATGACCCTATGCTAAATAAGTCAGAAAAATAGTCTTCATTAATAAAGCAATGTAAACAAAGAAAATAGACTTGAAATTACTAGTTTAGATTGGAATCACAAAATATGCCTAACTTAAAATTAACCTTTAGGTTTTGTGTCTGTTACATAGAAACCTTCATAGACCACAGATAGTTAAATATAGCAAACTGAGACAAAAAGTAAAGTGTCATAGAATTAGACCCCTGAATTGTATACCAAGGGGGTAAACATTTATTATTATTATCTTCTCATTAATTTTGAGTGAAGCATAAATTGAGATTGAATTTATATATAATAAAGCAAATTTTGGCTTGTAACTGGGTGTGCTTATTATGCCAACTTCATAAGAATACAAAATCAGATTCTGAATTGGCTACTACAAAACCAAATTTCCTCCAAACCATACATGCTTTGCAATTCTCAGTCTCAGAGAAACGTAGCTAGAGAACCTCATCTCCTCAGGCAGAAAGATGAGGTCTACTGTGTACTTATGCTGATGTGACTGTGAAAATGGATTCATCCTTACTAATGCATTATTGCATCATGAAAATGAAAACATACTTGGCTTTATGCCTTGCTGTTATGCTTTTTCCATTTTCCCCCTGTTCAAAGTTCCTTCTCTGGCAGTTTTCTAGCCAAATGAATTTCTAACCCAACATGTTTGCCTTCTAACAAGCCCTGAGGCCCGCTATCCTTTCTTTTGAAAGCATCAAAGAACACTGTTCTTCACAATCTTCGCAGAAATTAAAACTGCACTAGAAGCCACCAGAAAACTATAAGACAAAGGGCTTGCTTTTTTCTTTATTCGAGGACAGAATAAAGCTTACTTTTTGCTACCTATTTTGCCACTCATTTTAAAAGTTCATTTCTAGTGTATAATATTTCTTGTAATGCAGGCTACACTTTCCCAGCCCCTTCAGAACCTCATTTTAAAGATTTTTGACTCTACAAATTGGGAAGATATACAGTAATTCACACTAAAAAAAAAAAAAAAAAAAAAAGGAAAGGGAAATTTACTTTAGATTTACCTAGTCAAAAAGAATTTAAAAACCCAATTAAATCATACTCAAAGCTAGTGTATACAAATTGAAGACTGGTTAATAAATCAATCTGTTGGATAGTAACTTGTCAACACATTAATTAGTTGTATTAGAAGCTAAATAGATAAAATGCAAGAAAATAAACCAAATGCAAATGGCAAAATAGGGGTAGAAGAAAGGCTATAGCTAATGGGAAATGTCTACAAAAATAAGCAAATTTTACCTGTCATCATCTTGCGAGAACTGCTTTTGCAAATCCTCTTTATTCCACTGTTCTTTTTCTTTCCCTGGCTCAGGTGTATCTGGTGCTCTTTCCTCCTTTCCCGATTCTCTGTTTTCCTCCTTATTACACATGTTTGTACTGTCTTTCCCTTTCTCTTTCTCCTTAGTTCTTTCCTCCTTCACCTCTTCCTCCGCATGAACTATCTCTTCATGCTCATCCCCTTGTTTCCCTCCCTCTTCTAGTCCCTTCGGCCTTTTGAAAGCAACACAAATTGAAGGCATGCAAGCAAACACAAAAAAGAAAGAAAATGTTAAGAAAAAAAATACATACTAAATTAAATAGAAAAGTAATGAAAATTACTAAAACATAGAAAAAAATTACATCTTTTAAACAATGAAAACTTTTTTTCCAGTGTATAACAGAGAAGCACTATGTAAGCAACAGTTAAATCAAAATTGCTTTTTTTAAGCTGTGTTTTCCTGTTATGTTACAAAGTTACCTGGAAAAAAGTTGTGGTCTCCCCATTACTGATTTTTGTTTTGTTTTGATCCAACAGGAGTTAAAAAAAAAAAAAAACACAACTAATTTACCTTAGGTGCCCATAAGGTCTATGGATGAGGTGATAAATGAAAATTATACTAACATACATTTATAAATTTTTTGGAGAAACTTCCATGCATTTATAAAAGTTTCAGGAGGACAAGAGAGCATCCTACTAAAAAAGTAATGTTGTGTTTTCTTAATCATTGAAATGTGTTCGTCTAGGAAAAAACACCTTCCAATATGATTTTTCATATTCCTTAGAATGTTAAAAACATTCAAGTCTTCATTTAACCATCCCTTTAATCTCAGTAAAAATACAACAGCAGAATTACTGTTTCAATAACAAACATGAAAAATAGCTAATGATACTATTTCAAATAATCTAGTAAGAAAATTATTATAAGTTCTATGAAACTTTTCTTTTTTTTTTTTCTATGAAACTTTTCTGTGCAAAAAAGTATGAAATGTAGACCAAAATAGAATAAAAAGTAATCACAGAAGTTGTTTATTGTCTTCATGATATATATTAACCATTTAGAAGGAAAGGATTTTACATTTATCCAAAGAAAAATAGAGATATTCTAAAACATATTTAGAATTTCCTCCTTAAGGTCCCCCTGCTCACCTGATTTTCTTGTTTCCTCTGGGCCGCTCTGATTGGACAGACATGTAGCTTGTGCTGCTGAAACGAGAAGCACTACTAGTCCTGGAAACCGCAGATATATCACTTACGTCACTGTCCGAAGATTTAGTGGAAATATTATCTGCCCCTCTATGAGGATCCCATCCTGATCGATACTGTTAACACAGATTGACAAACACGCAGAAGTTGTCAGTATTACCACACAAAGCAATTATTCGCTTCTCCTATTTCAGCACTTTAATTGTCCACAGAGGATACTGCAAAACCCCACTCAGTTGCATATAAAACAAAAGTGAATGGCAATTATCCTAAAAGAAAAATTCAATTTATATGAAACCCTTGTTTTCAGCAAAGTCAATTACAGCATTTTCACCACACCCCAATGAAGGCCATTAAAACAGTTTCACAAGAGCAATGGCCTTAGGGAAGAACATTTAGGTAAAATCTGGGAAATAAATATTTGGCTTAATATTAGGAAGCAAATTTTTTAAAATTTTTGAATAAAATTTTTTTTAAAGCATGATGAAGTTGCCACTGTAACTTATGAAAACCAATTTTAGTAGCATAAATTTTCTCTTAAATCCATTATGCTTCAGTGAAAACCTAGAGGTAATACAAAATCTAATTATTAAAACACTAACTTTTTAAAGAAAGGCCAAGAGAAAAGAGAAAGTTTAATTTTTGAGTGGTTGCTGGAATTTTGATGAATCCTAGAAACGCTAGAAAAAGTCATTATTATTTATGATAATTCAAACTTCCTGAAATTGAAATAATCAGATGATTATCTGGCACAGCCAGGGTACAGGGTGTTCAAATATTCTGGTAAACTGAAAACCATCATAGAGGCTTTATGTTGATGACATATGGAATGTAAAAAAAGGATAGATTTTGAAGTCTTGAAAACCTGGAGTAAGGAAAACTATTACTAGCTGGGTAAACTTGAGCAAATTATTCCACCTTTAAGATCCTGTTTATAAAATAATAGGGAAAATAATATCTTCCTTGCAGCATTGTTTTGATCCTTGCAGCATTGTTTTGAAAATCAGAAATAATACATGCCTGGTATATGGCATAATATAAAATAATGCAGCCAGTATTATTACTGTACCATTACTACCTGATGGCTATTATTGGGCTAAGAGACTATCTGCTAATGGATTTTTCTTTGTTAATATCTACTTAAACATAATGGTAAAAATTCTTACCTGGTGAATTTCATAATGGAAATTTTTTAAATCATAGATAGTGGCAAATTTAACAAATCATTATAACGATGATTATCTTATGCAAACCATTTACTGTGACTTGAATAATCGTTACCTAATAAATAATCCTATATGAGTAACAATTCACTGAAAAAATTAGCTAGATAAAAATATTTTGGTAAAGCAAGTTGAATGGCAATAGTGTATAGCATAAACATTAATTAGATCAATTCAAATGATCTGTTTCTCCCCCTCAACACTCCTCATCTCTCCCAGTATTCTGTTAAATATTTTTGAGTTAATAACTGATTCATTTCTAAAGGTAAAATATAAGATTGTTTCGAAGGTCCACAAAATGTTATAATCAAATCCTTTATCTGAAATACATAAATTAGGTGAAATATGGCCTTTCTAAATCCACTCTAACTTTTGACTTTGTTGGAATTCTTGATTATAAAAAAATAGAATAAAATTCCTTAAAAAATCATTGCCTTTTCCCCAGGAAATATCTATGTAAATAGGACTATTATATTTGATTTTAAAAGAAAGACTATTTATTCACAGTGCATTTATTTAGAGAGCATTCAGTCCATGATATTGTTTTTTCAAACTGAAGTCATTTTAAAACAATGAAAAAAATTTACTTTAAATGACAATGTTTTCGTTATTGCCCAGAATAGCATTTCAATGGATGGATCCAACATTATCTATGTAAGCCAGTGTATTAAAAATAAATATATATACACACATCCACACACAAATAACCAGTATATACTGGTTAGCATAGATAATGCTGGATACACACATATATGGATTTTTTCCATGAAATTTATTAAAAGTAAATTTGATCTCAAATGAGAGTATTTCATTTTCTTTATATATTTTTGAGATACTTCATATATATTAAAAATGGACAATAAGAGACTTTTCAATATTATTAAATTGCTCAATGGATACTATATTGTATTGGTGGAACTTTATCTTTCTTATTCTTTTTATCTTTCTTATTCTTATAATTTATAATAAAAAAAGGAGCATATTGCTATTTATATCTTTTAAAATAATTTATCATTGAATAGAAAAGCAATTTTTTTATTTGTTTTTACTTATGGGATTATTATATTATCTAAATTCAAATGATAAGCCATATTTTTAACTCAAGAAGTACTAAGGGTAAATGTAATCATTAACAGCACATGCTCTGGAATGACACTGAATTACTGGTATGAATCCTGGTTACATAAATTATTAGGTTTGTGATCCTGGGCCAACTGCATTTATGAGTTCCAGTTTTTTATTTGTTAAAATATGGAGAACAATCATACCCAATTCCCAGGTTCGCTGCAAGGATGAAATAAGATAATGCACATAACGCACTTTGCACAACATTGGACACCTAAGAAGTGTTTAATAAATGACAGATGATGACAATGATGATGATTACATAGCAGCTGAATCCTGGCTTAATATCAATTCCAGGAATATATTTACCAAAAGAAACATCAGGTAAAATACCCAACAGGAAGTTTATTATTTTAAAACTGCTCTAAACTACAATAAAAATTTAATTATTTCTATGTATAAGAGATTCATTTCAGAAAACATATTTATACAGCAAATGAAATAATAAACCAAATGTTCTGATTGACTCTTGGTATGTCCTTAGGCCTTACCTTTCCCATTTGGCTGGGTCACTTATATCGCATCTCCTCACAGGGAACTGCTAATTCTCAATCTTAGTATATGAATCCTGACTGCTTATCTGACTTTTATATTTTAGTAGTTAGGATTCTGACTTTGCACATTCTAGCCTTTGTCTCTTTAGGTCATCAAGGCTTTTGATCCTGATGCCATGATTCATAGGTACAGACAGGCTAGCCAAAGGCTTGAGAACTTTTTTTCTTAAACACATATGGTATACACAGCACATATCTTTGGCTAAGACCTCTCAGATAATTTAGTTTGCTGAGCTAAAATTTTGGATAAGCAAAATTTAAAGAAAGATAATATTCCACATACTACAGTTTTATGCCTTTATATAATTCATCAGAAGCTACCTTTTGTTATAGGTGTGTGTCTATTCATATTTAATTTTCAAAACTTCTATTAGAATATAAGCTCTGAAAAGCCAGAATAATACCCTCCTTATCTTTGTAACTCTCTTAGCAACTAAGAGTCAAAGATTTCATAAAGATTTCATTAATTTAAAATCTAAGGTTTAGTTTTTTTCACCAGTAAAATAAGGATAAATCTCATTTTAGGAGTTCTTGTGAGGGGTAAGAGAAATAACATATTCAAAATACCCAATAGCATGCTTAGCACACAGCAGTTGTTTACTTCCAGCACCTAAAGCAGCAGGTCTAAATGAAAAGACACTGAATGGATTAGTTTAAGTAAAGAAAGATTACAAATTAGCTAAAAGCTCTAGTTTGATGATGACTTTGCTGCCTCCACAAGGCCTGCACCAAGTGCATTTCTCTATTTTTAGCAACTGAGCATGTTTATCTTTGGGATATAGCTCAAGTTCCTATTACAAATAGGCACATGATAAACAGAATAAGAAATCTGGAAAGTAAGAAATAATAGAAAAATGTATAAGTAAAACTTCAGAAGGACATATTTTGAATACATTTAGAACATAACATCTTATGTATACAATTCCCCAAAACACTCAAATCAAAGTAATAATTGACCTACCAGGGGAGTTTACTTTTAAAGTCATTCAATCTTTTTGCTTTTCCAAAAGAATGATAAATGAAAGTTATACAATTTATATAATTTAACAGTGAGACAGAAGCAGCCAAACTATTACACCAAGGTAATGAGTTACAACTGTGAATAAGTTCCTTTAGGAAATGGTTGGTATTGCTTTGGCACTATACAATAAATAATGTTTTAAATGATTAGCATGTATTAGTTTACAGCTGACAGATGAAAAATAGATGATGTGCTCATCATTATCTTTAATGGAACAAAAACAAGGAAGGTTTACTGCATAGGATTACAGGATCTCAGTTGAAAACTGTGCTGAATGGAGATCATTAAAGTCTTGGACTACAGTGAAGAAGCTTTTCCCGACAACATTTTGATGTTTTGTACAGTACTATTAAGTAGATCATAAACTAGAAAAATTTACAGGAAATTATTATTCTCCAGGATGTTCCAGACTCTAGAGTTCTTAAGTGGCCTGGAAAAGTTAATGTTCTCCCTATTTATCTAAATCAGTGGAAAGTAACAGAATATCAGCAGAGCTCTACTGCAAGGAAAGTTATTATCAAATTTTTATAATAATGTTCCTGAGAAAAAAAATTCAAATTTCTAAGATAAAATTTTCATTTTCTCCAGTATATTCAAGTTATTAAATTAGTAATTTCCTTGTTTGATTTCTCTGTAGCATCTCAGCAACTCATGTCATTTGAGTTTTGCATACGAACTTCTATGAGAGTTCCTGCTTGTCTTCAATTTATTGAATCTCACCATAAAACTATAATCTGTTGTCTAAAACTCTAGTCTGAGAATTGGTTATGGAAAAATAGTGGGAAACTAGAAAGTCCAAGCTTGAAGAAAAATGTTTTAGGCCATCAGGAAGTATTTGGAGGAATATTCATATCATATTCAGAGATAAAACATGAATAGGTCAAATGGTAGGGAAAAATTGGGGTAAACAAAATCTTTGAAAGAGAAGAGAGAAGCTGAAGTTCTAGGCAGGGCTCTTGATACTGGCTGGGGGATCTAGAGGACCCGAGAACACAGTAAAGGAACTCTTGGCAGTGTGGTAAATTAAACAATCACAAGAATAAGAAAATGCTCTTATTTGCATCACCTTATTTTCATTTCATGTAATAATTCAAACAGAGTGGATGCTGTCTTTTGTTAGTACCACACCTGTAGGTACTCTCTTTTTAAGGAACTATTTCCAGATGTTCTCTTCTCTGTCCTAAGTTCTTATCTCTAGCCAAAGTTCTTATCATTGTCTTATTTGAATGTTGCACTGTGCAAAAATCAGTCAATAGATCATTTTGTTTAGATAGGACTCCTAAAGAAGGTATGTATGATAAATCCTCTGCTTTGGAGGGAGGAGACAATGAGGAAGGGCCAGAGAAAACTGAGGAATAATTTAAAATTTAGCTTTGTAAACAGTATCCTGCAAATGAAATCCCAGCTAGAAAACTCTTAATTTCTTCCAAGAGAATTGATCATTGTGTTGAGTGTTCCTAAACTACTTAATTCATGCCTTTCTTATGCTTTTATCACATCTCTTTCTCCGTGTCTCTGTCTCTTTCTTACTATCTATCTACCTTCTACCTATCATTTTTTCTTGCTAGATTATAAATTCCTTGAGGATAATTACTGCCATATTTATTTTAGTATTCCCATCATCTAGATCAGTAATGCCTAACTAGGAACTCAACGAATTTTTAATGAGTAGAAGTGAGTGGAATGGTTGTTTTATCTGGGTTATATCCTGAGGTATTGTCTCCAGTATAAGGTATCATATTGGAGTATAAAGTGAAAAAGTCAAAGTGTTAGTTGTTCAGTCATGTCCGACTCTTTGTGTCCCCATGTACTGTAGCCCACTAGGCTCCTTTGTCCATGGGATTCTCCAGGCAAGAATACTGGAGTGAGTTGCTATTCCCTTCTCCAGGGGATCTTCCTGACCCAGGGATCAAACCCGAGTCTTCTGCATTGCAGGCAGATTCTTTACCATCTGAGCTATCAGGGAAGCCCAAGTCAGAGTATAAACTACTGTAATGAGAGCTGAATAGAGTTCAGGCAGTTAATCCTTTCATTCTCTGTAATGGGTGTAGATAGGAAGTGGTGTGCTGATACATGTGTAACAATCAGCTATCCAAAAGGGAAATATTCTGATTTACAGAGTTTGCTGATTTCTGAACAACAAATACTCCCACTATGGCTGATTTCCCCAGGTGGCGCTAGTGGCTAAAAACCTGCCTGGTGATGCAGGAGACTTAAGAAACACGTGTTTGATCCCTGGGTCGGGAAGATCCCCTGGGGAAGGGCACGGCAACCCCCTTCAGTATTCTTGCCTGGAGAATCCTATGGACAGAGGAGCCTGGAGGGCTACAGTCCCTGGGGTCACAGAGTCAGACATGATTAAAGTGACTTAGCAGGCATGACTGATTTCAAGTTACCAACCAAGTGGTGACTGAATGAGAGGTTGGTGCATACCACCAGGGATGGGGGTTAGAAATAAATGTACTTTGTAGGACTCTCAAAGACATGTTAGGAGACAAGAAGTAAAGGGCAATAACATATCATATCTGCAAATTACTCATCTTGTGAAAGATGGAATAAGAATAGCTTAAGGTAAAGAAACAGTTGTGGACAGAGTAGCCATTAGCTTGGAGGCCAAGACTTACTAAAGAGCCATACTCTTGGTCTGAAGGAACCTGATAAGTTTCTCGGAGAATTTGTAGAGGAATAATTAACACTAGTAGTCATGATGACTTTCCCAAAGACTTGGCTCTGTGAGAATTCTGTATCGGTTAGGAATCAGTGTTTCCTTGAGAAACCTCATCCTGTGTTTACTTCATTGATTCCTCACAATTTTCAGAGATGGAAACGCTAGCTCTGCGATGAAATCCAGGTTTGGAAACCTTACGTGGCTGCAGAGCTTGTGCTCTTGCCTTTAACAGATGCATTAACCATTTTCTTTCTCAGGATCCGTAACCCTTCCCCCATTCTAACCTATTATTTATTAGAACTGTTCTCAAAAACAGATATCAAAAATATCCTAACTATCAGCCAGGAGTGTCTCTTTAGTTTTCTTTGTTTTTGATTTTGCTATTACATCCAATGCTGTTAAAGTCCATTCCTCTCCCTTCCTGAAGCTTTTCCATAATGGCTTCTCAAATAATGTCACTCATGGCTTCTCCCCTTTCTCTCTATTCATTCTTAATACCTTTTGCTGGCTTCACTTTCTCTTACTTGATTTTAAATTACACTTTCCCAAGATGTCAATCTTCAGCCTTCTTTTCACTGTATATATTCCCAAAGAAAGATATAATCCATTATCTACTCATGTAATGATTAAAAATCTTTATCTTTTACCTTGCACGTCTCTCCCAGGCTTCAGACCTGTATTTCCAGATGCTAAAAGGACATTTCCCATATGTTGTTTTGTAGGTACATCAAATTCAATGTGGCCAAAACCAAATTTATTCCCTTTCACCCCTAACCAGCTTTTCTTGTATCTTTCATATATTCCCTCCATTATTTAATGGGCTCAATAACCAACTAAAACCTAGAAATCTTGTGAGTTATCTTTGACTTCTCTTTTTCCAATATTCCCCATTCCAATAAATCAAGAAATACCAGTCATTTAATGTAAACGAATGTCTTGATATTTATCTACTTGGGGCTAATGAATGGATCCTTGTCTTTTTTTTAAAATTTGCTTATTTTTAATTGGAGGATAATTGCTTTATAATGTTGAATTGGTTTCTGTCACACGAATCAGCCAAGGTATACACATGCCTCCTCCCACGCCTTGAACCTCCCTCCCACCTCCAGCTCCTCTAGGTTCTCACAGCACCAGGTTTGAGCTCCCTGCATCACACAGCAAATTCCTACTGGCTATCTATTTTACATATGGTAACGTATCTGCCCTCAGATTAGAAGCTTGTAAGATCTAGCTAGAATTAATAAATAATCATAAGGAAACTCTTCTTAGCCATTAGAATTTTGATATCTGTCCTTTGTAAATATCTTTAAATATTACATGACATTATAAAATTTTTGGAGAATATTTATGTATTTTATTAGGACACAGGATGGAGATATTACAGATACTGTAATCTGTAACATTCCCAAAATTGTAACAGAAATAAGACATGAGAATGTAGCAGTAGGATAATGAATCTGGGAATCTGTAGCAGGAAGAAAAATTTTTTTAAAAGTAATGGATTGAAGATATGAAGCAGGGTTCCTTTTCAAATATTAATTAGGTCCTATCAGGGAGGGAAGTGGGAGACATAAATTGGGAAACTGGGATATATGTATAAACACGACTATATAGAATATATAATTAATAGTCTATTGAATAATACAAGAAACTCTATTTAATACTCTGTAATGATCTATATGGGAACGGAATCTTTAAAAAAAAGTGTATATATGTGTACATATAACTCACTTTGCTACACAGCAGAAACTAACATAACACTGTAAATCAACTATAAAAGAAAAAAAAGTAAGTAATAAAGTAATTCAAGGTATTTGCATTTTAAGAGAATCAGACTAAGTAATAGCCTGAATAGTACTGAAAAACCTAAAAGGGTTTGATAATTGCCTTGACTCATCAAATTTAGGCATAGGGCAGATATAATTGCATTCTGTTGAAAATCTGGAAGAGGCCCACTACCCATATTTTTTTCTGTGAGAAGATAGCAAAGGATCACTTGGGTTTGGATGAAGATCATTTTGGATGCAGTCAACAATCAAACATGGGAAGGAATAACAATTATGTCTAGCTTGGACTATACCAATAGTCTCTGACTGGGACTCCTTATCTTTAACAAGGAATTAAATGGATCCTTTTCAAATCTGTCATAATTATACCATCAGAGTTATATGCAAAAAACACAAGTTTGTTCATATTTGTGAGTTTTTCAAAAATCTTCAAAGACCATAATTGTAAAGGAGAATATTTTAGATTTTTAACTGAGAGATTTAAAGCTCTCCACAATCTGGCCCCAGGCAATTTTTCCATTCTTACCTTCTAATATGTATCCCACTTTGTTTAATATTTCTATTCTAAAGAACTACTAGCTGTCCCTTAAACATAGCTTGTGCTTATATGCTTTCGTTATAACTTTGCTTAAGGACATGTCTGTCCTCCACCTCATATATATTCTGTAATGTATTCCCAGATTTCTTTAAGCCAAATGAATATTTCTCTTTTTATTCTTCTCTTGCAAGGTTTACGTTTATTATATTACTTAATATAACCTATTTTGTATGAGTACTACCTATGTACATTTGTTTCCCTGATGTGATTATGAACTCTTAGATGGGAAGGACTACCCCTGCCTGCCTTTGCCTTTGGAGCAGAAAATGGCAACCCACTCCAGTATTCTTGCCTGGAAAATCCCATGGACAGAGGAGCTTGGAGGGTTACAGTCCATGGGGTCACAAAGGGTCAGACACAACTGAGTGACTGAGCACACACACATGCCTCTGCCTTTTCGCCCACCCTCTTTCTATTTGTTTCATCTTCTCTCTTCTGTTTTTCATTTTTTTCCTCCCTTTTTCCCTTCCTTCCATTACTCCTTCCTCCTTCACTGGTCCTCCATTTAAAAAAAATTATTATTTACTTGTTTCTCTGATAATTTTTTCTTTTAATGTTGTAAAACCAGAATTCAGACTTATAGCTGACCAGCTTCAGAAACACCCCAGGTATGCAGTTCAGTAACAGGAAAGAGAAAGTTACTAAATGTCCCTTGAGATCACAAAACATGTTCAGACATAAAAAAGAGGACTCACACAACCATACTTTAAGAAAAAAAGAGCTCAAGAAAGGTATTTGGTATTAAAAACATACTTTAAGTTATTCACTCATCACTGATTCATTCAGAAAAATAACAATATTTTAAAGCTCAAAGTGACCTCAGAGAAGATGTAATGTACTTTCCTCATTTTATAGATGAGAAAATTTAGAGACCAAGAAGTTAAATGAATTGACTAAGCTCATAAAACTGGTTAGTATTAGAATTTCTATTTTCATTAAAAAAAAATTTTGTGAACTACAATTTCACTACAAGGCAAGTATATTCAGAATCGAACCACTTAAAAAAATTCACATACTGTTTTCTTCTGTAAGTATATACTTTAAAATAAAGATCTTCTTTTCTGAAATTTTGAGAACTATATAAAATGACATGTAAAGCCAGAATACAAAGCCAGCATGGAAATACTACAACACTTATAATTTATGTACTTATAACTGTACTTGGATGAATTTTAAACAAGTTAAACTTTTAAAGAATAAAAAAACCACACAAACATATTTTATGTCATATTGAAATAACATCTTCACATTCCATTGAAAATCCAGATAATTTTGGTTTTCTTGGGCAAAAACTGAAAATGGGCTTAAGAAATAACTTGTTCTTATGTGACTGGACCCTGAAGACTGTTAACCTTGAAGTGAATATGCCTAGTCATGAAAACGACCTGAAAAGGGCCAATCATAAAACCACAGACATTTTCTCTGCTAGCACAAAAGTTATATTAAACTGGTGGGTAATGTTCTATCCATCAGAATGGAGTTCAACTGTCAGGTTTTTTTATTACTCCCATCTCATCTGTTATAATAAATAATAAGAATAGCTACCATTATGGGCATTCACACATGCCAGGATGAATTCTGTATACTTTTACATATAATATTTCTACCTCATAAAATTATCACCAGCCAAAAGTTCCTTCTTTCATATCAGTTATGTTCCAAGGTTAGTTACATTATTTTCAGACTGGAGTATCATTATATAATCTTCAAAACTGATGAAATGGAAATTATCAAAATTCCGTGCTTAGGAAAACATTAGTAAATTAATTTTGCTAATAAATAATACCTGTAATCCTCACAACTGATGAAAAATTACAACTAATTTTTGTGCTCATGAAGAAAATTTTTATATAATAAAGTTATACATATGTTCAAATTATAATTAGCCAGATTAAACTGATATTAAAGATATGGAGGTCTGCTGCCCTAGCTGACTGAGTGCCTTAATTGAGTAAACATTTTAAGTCTCACTTCAAACTTAGTTATAATTTATTTCATGTGAAGTATGAGATAAAAACATTACACACATAACTTTATTCTTTAAATCATAATTTTTACACCATAAGTTAGTTAAAAATTTCAATCATTTGTGAGAATACATTAAGTAAAGAGCCTGACACTGATCAGAGATTACTGAATCAATAAAGGAGACAACAGTAGGCAAAGAAAATGAAATATAAAACAATCTAGTTCAAATCTAATTTTGAAGATTAGGCTACGAGATTAAATGGTTTGCTTAGTTAGTGAGGAAGTTGCCTAAAACCCATGTGTTAGTACCTAATGATCTTTTTTCTATGCAGCCTCAAAGTACCTTGTATTTGTGCAGCACTTACAGATAACAAGGTTCCCTAGTTTGTACACTTGGGTTGTGAAGAACTCTTGGGCAATTTACCCAAAGTCTTAGCGCATAACTAGTAGAATCAAAATTAGAACCCTAGTCTTCCAAATTTTTTTGAGTATTCTTTTTACTATGATTAACTCTAGACAGAAATCAATAATCATATATCCATTAGAAAATTTGTTTTTGACTCTTAGGTAAGAACCTACCCACACTCTCTCCAGAAATTTGTTTCTTGTCCCTAATTGTCCGTGGAGAGTCTACAAATATATATCTGAATAAACTATATATCCATTCTCAAGAAGTGTATAGTCTAATAAAAAGGGCCGAAGAAAGCACCATATAAGACAGGATATATGTATTTTAGGAAGTGATAAATGCCATGGTTGGTTCATAAGGTTATATGTTTTCATATCTCTGTTGTTTTGAATATTCTTCTACTTGTAATTTTTATATGACTGTACTTAACCCTTTTAAAGTATATGAAATTTGAGTTGTAAAGAATGTTTTTGCCCTATTTATCACATTTCCCTTTTCCCTTATTTCCCTTATCCTCCTTGACTATATAAAGCAAGATCTCTCACCCCTTGGTGACCTGTATCTTTCATCCCTTGTATCCCCTGTAGGGCGTCCTAGTTGTTAGCAAGCCAGCAACCCTGGAGGTCTTATGAAAGCAAAGGTGAATGCATAAATTTCTATTTTTGCTGAAGGTAAAAGAAAAATGTTTCCCTCTTGTGTTCTTTGGAAATATACTGAAAGAAATTATGCTCTTGGCAACAGCAGCTATTGTCCACAGGTTGACCCTTTTACCAGCAAGTAGCCAGATGCAATTTATTTAAAATTCTTTCTATATTTACTAAAAAAGAGAGAAATAAATTACAATTCCTTCTGTAATCTTGCAGTGTTCTTTAACACATAAGTTGGTTCTACTCATATCAAATGACTTCATAATTAAAAAAAAAAAAATCTATTTTATATTTCCTGGCCTGACATGTGATTATACAGTAGGGGGTAGCAATTCACAAATAAAATGCAAAGAAAGAGGATACATGTGTGAATGTCTGCGCCTCAGAAAACATTTAAAATTTAAATGTGGTCTTATAACTAAGGAAAATAATTTATAAAATGAACTTGCAAACAGAGTATTTCATATCCTGGGATGTGAGACGGTAGTTGGAAAAACAGAGAACAGTGAACACAATTTTAAGAAATCAAAAAGTCTGAAACAAAAATAGCTATAGTTTGTTGCCTAAAAATTCATGTTTATGTTACAATGAAATATGCTTTCATAATGCATTAAGGTAGTAAACTAAATATTATTAACTACTTTGTAGAGATATATTGTAACTAAACTGTGTATCCTCAAAATTCATATGCTGTAGTGCTAACTTCTAGTATCTCAGAATGTGACTGTTTTGGAGATAAAACCTTTAAAGAAGTGATTAAGGTAAATGAAGTCACACTGGTAGGCCTTAATCCAGTATGACTGAAACATAGACACAACAGAGGGATGGCCATATGAGGACATAGCAAGAGGGTGGTCATCCCCATGCCAAAGAGAAATATCTTGAAAGAAATCAAACCTGCCAGTACTTTAGTCTTGGACTTCCAGTCTCCAGACTGTGAAAAAATTAATTTCTGTTGTCTAGGCAACTGTGACATTTTGTTATGGCAGCTCTAGCAAATTAATATAAATGTAAAGAAAAAGAAACTTAAAGTTATAAACTTTTACATTCAAAGATTATTCACAGATAAAAATATAAAATTTATAAAATTCTACTATTAAATTTTTAACTGTAGGTCTGTTACATAAAGTGAGGTATACTGGTACCTGTGAGATCAGGAAGAAATAAATAGTCATTACTTCCATCAGTTAAAATATGGAGGAGAGAAATTTTCCTTTGGCTCAGGGCTTTAAGGATGTGTATGTATAGGCATGTATGCAGAATCAAATTATCTGTAAATGTAATTTTATCTCTCTATTTTTAAAGTTGAAGTACATTCCAGCTGGCTAAAGAGTAAACATGACAAGAATAATAATCTGAGGCAGATCAAAAGTTAACTAACCTGATAAGAATGAGAGAACCCAAATCACTTTTTATACTTTTTAGATTATCATTAATTTTTAGAGTTTTCCTTCCTTCTCACTCCCATATTTTTTAGGATAACTTTAAAGATATACTAATCTATATCTAGTATATTGTTAATGGCAACAAATATAGACATGGTAAGAGCAAGGTATCTGTTGAAAATGATTTCTGTTTTTCTCTTTCTTCCCCATCACCATCATCATCATCATCCCACCATCATCATACTATAGCTAACATTTCCTTTTTCCTTATGGCTTCCCTTGTGGCTCAGCTGGTAAAGAATCCACCTATAATGCAGGAGACTTGGGTTCGACCCCTGGGTTGGAAAGATCCCCTGGAGAAGGGAAAGGCTTAAGAGTTATACATACAGATTTAATCTTGAAAACAATCCTTTGAGGTAGGTGTTATTATTAGCACCCTGTGCTAATTTTACTAAAGAGCATGAAGCTAACTTATTGCAAGGTTATGCAGAAATGAGCACAACAATAGAGAAAACTGACAAAAGTAGAATAGACATTTAGAGAAATGGTATGTTATAGTGAAGAAATCCAGGCCTAGCCACTGGCATTCTCCATGATATCTTCATCAGTAATGATAAGATTTCTTGGCCTAGCTTGGGATGGAAATTTTAAGTAGGTGATCTTAATTCTGACTTTTAAAAAAATTAAACCATTTTGCTGGACATCTGGCTAGACTAAGCCTAGCAGTTTTATGTTTTTTTTTTTTTTTTATGTGAATCCTACTCCGTTTATAAAATGGTTGTACAGCTTAGTCTAAGAAAGGATACTTCATTACTTCATGTAAGACACCTTAACCTATTCCGTGAGGAGCTCACAGAGTAGAGATAGGGTTACTAAAATCACTCCTAATTATAATTCTCTTGCTCTATGTATCAGATGATTCCATCTAATGCTGGTACAATGGTGTCTGTTTCAAGCAAATATCAGGTTCTCTGGGTAGCTTAAGAATCAGTGATGCAGCAGCTCTTCTTACAGTGGGCACCCTGCCCAGATCAATTATACTATTGTTAAGCAGTGTTGTGTGCTACCAGAAACTCAACTTTTCTGTTTATCCAAAAAGAAAATTTCCCTATCATTTTGTTTTAATCACTGCTATAAAATTATACCATTCATTTCTTTACCTTCAATAAATATATGTATATTCATATATCATCTTAGGGGTTTGTACAAGACTACCTAATCTACATTTTAAAATTTACTTTTTATAAATTTGGTTTTTCAGTTTTCAGATCCATTTATGTCACTGCTGTTACAGAATATTTCTTTTAAAATACCTATAGCCATATTTTACCCATTAATCAACTTTCCAAGAACCAGCCAGGCTCATACAAAGTCAACCTTGATAACATCATTTCTGAATTTCAGTAATTTAGTATGTAATTTCTTATCATATGTTATGTTCTGTGCTCTTTTTATCAATATATCCTTTGAAGATTCATAAATTATTTCTCCTTAAATTTGATTTTTTGTGGCGATCTCTGCTGCTTTAATCTATTTGAGAATAAAGGGAACATTCAATGATATGAGTTACACTAAAATCCTTTTCATTAGTTCAATTATTTCTTTACCACTTCCTTTTGACATTATCATATTCACTTCTGGTGTCTATGAAACATTTGTTGTTGTTATAAAATAATAATAACAAATATCTTTACCATTTATTAAGCAGTTTACTAAAAGCTAAACCATATATATATATATGTTATCTTATTTCCTCCTAATCATCAACATATAAAATAGTTAAGAAATAGATCTCAAAGCCTATTTAATAAAGAAACTGAGAAGAGGTTAAGCTACCCAAAGTCACCCAGGTGGAGTTTGCTTAACTCCAGGCTGGGTTCTCATCTTGTACTCTGACCTCATTTTGATATTAGAGTATTGAAGTGCTCCTGACCCACAAACAACAAACATACAAGAAGCACATACATGCCGCTCCTTACCAGCTCCTACCTATCTCCCCTCTTCTGGAGCCCCAACTGTTTGTGTGTGGAAAGTGAAATCAGAACATTTAAGGCTGGCCTTGAACGAGTATTTTCAGTGTGGAGAAGAGAATAAGCTCTAAAAAGGGCACAGCTTAGCTAACAATGGCGATTTATTTGCCAAAAATATTTTGCCTTGAACTGTCTGAATTTTTTATATTGATACTGCCTACAACTTCATCTTGTGAGGTTTATTTGTATTTATAGAGCTTTTCTTTTTTTTAAAGACACTATCTCTGTGCTATGTAATTCATATTGTAATGTAAATTACTTTAGTGGGATTGCTTTCTTCCTAATATGCCTCTTTGAAACCAGTGAAAGTGAAAGGGTTAGTCACTCAGTTGTGTCCCACTCTTTGTGACCCCATGGACTGTAGCCCACCAGGCTCCTCTGTCCATGGAATTCTCCAGGCAAGAATACTGGAATGGATAGCCATTCCCTTCTGCAGGGGATCTTTCCGACCCAGGGATTGAACCCAGGTCTCCCACACTGCAGGCAGACTCTACCGACTGAGACACCAGGGAAGACCTGAAATCAGTGAAAGGATCTTTAAAAGACAAGAAGCCTGGGAGAAGAGGTGTCAAGTGCTCCACTAGGTACCTACAAAGAAGGATAGAAACTCTCTTCCTTTCTTTTGCTCCATTGTACCCTGACTCCAGAACACTAAATGGATTAGTATGAACTCCTGGTTCATATCTGAAAAATTATGGGAAATTTATTGACTATATCACTTAATTTTAGAGAGATAAACATGAAAACAAAATTTTAGGTGCTAAAATAGGGATAAGATATTTTTGTGATAATTTCATGGGAACATAAGCACCAAAAGAGAGCATTTTTTTTCTACAGGAAAATAAACTTTGATTTCCAAATAAACACAGTATCAATAAACTATAGTTTCCCTGTTGAAATCTTATGGACTACCTTTTAAAAAAAATCCTCTGAGTTCATTTAGAAACACTAAATAGGGCTAACTTAAAAAGCAAACATCATATACTTAAATAAATATTATCAAATTCTCCATATCAATTATCAGATATACATATGTATAAACTGTTTATCAATTATTGTTAATTATTGTAATTATACTACTCATGGAAAGGTAGTTGGCTTATGCTGAAGTATAACTCACATTGTTAAATCTAAGAAATCACATTCTACTGAACAAATGGGGAGCAGAGAATATTGGTTTTAAGTTGATCCTTAAATTTCTTTGAGAGTAGAATAGGTGAATCACATTTAAGCTGGGATAAAGAGAATGTAATAGGCATGAAACGGTGCACAGGCTGGCTACATAGTTAAATTCTGTTTTGAGTGGGAAAGTCCTGAGAATTCATCCACTGATAGAATAGGAATCATGTGTGCACCTGGATTTGATTAAATAATTAATTAATTAATTAGCTCTTATTAAATATAGGATGTCTACTTATAAATTTCCTAATATATTTAAAATATACTTAGAAAGACACTAATTTTAAAGGCACTGTTCTTCGGGTACTTTCAAACTGAATTAATAAGGAGATATTTTATAAATTAGTAATACTTGTTTACAACTATCAGTGCAGAACACTTGAGAAATTCAGGAAGGCAATGCCATTTAAAACATGAAATATACACTTTTTAAAAAAACTTCATTAACAATTATATCCCAGCAAAACTTCTTCATAGTTTCACTACAATTTCAGGAATATAGCTCAGAGGTACAGCACATGCTCCATGGCTTTTGAACTTAATCTCAGTTATCTCAAAATTGACAACGAGATTAGCTACAAATAACATTTTCCATGATTTAATGTGAATTGGTGTAAATTACTTAATCTTTTTATCTATGGCTTAGTTCCCTTCCTTATTAAATAATGTTTTCAAGAATGAGTTAATATATTGAAAAGAATACTGGAGCGGATAGCCTATCCTTTCTCCAGGGGATCCTCACAACCTAGGAATCGAACTACTATCTCCTGCATTGCAGGTGGACTCTTTACCAGCTGAGCTATCAGGGAATCCCAACATACTGAAGCACATAGGTCAATAGCAAATATTTAGTTGGTACTCGTTAATCAAACAAGGAAGAAAAGAATGGTAATATAGGGTAAATATCCCTAGTTAAAAAGAGAGGGATGCTGTTGAAAATTTTAATCTAAAGAATTGTTAGTATGGAAGTGAATAATAACTAAGTCTATACATGCACTTGACTGAAAAAGAATCCTCCACAATTTTCTCTTTCATCCATGAAGGAGGTGGTCCAAAGTAGGGATGACAGGCAGACAGATGATCCAGCAAAGACAGTTCCACACCTGGAAACTCAGAGTGGAACAAAATTGGATTCTTTGGATTCTTTGGATTCTTTTAAGATCTTAATGATTTGATTGCCTTCTTGGTTAGGCTGAGTGCGTAACTCCAGCAACTGAAGACAGATTTCTAAGTATTTGACATTCAATACGTAGGATTTGTTAAAAACTAGGAGAGGGCTTGTAAAGATCAGATCACTTATTCTCAAAGGAAGTCTCCATTTTTAAGTGACATCATTCATCATTGTCTTCTGAATAAAACCCTAAAATAGGAAGTCAACTCATTCAGTTACCTAGAAGTAAATTCTATGAGCAGCCTGTCTTAGAGCAGTTGTGCTCAAACTATAGTTTACATCAAAATCACTTGGGAGGTTTGTTAAAACACAAGAACTCCTAGGGTTTTGTTTAAGTAGTTCTAGAGAGGGCCAGATAACTGCATCTCCAAAAATTCTGAAGTGACGTTGATGCTACTTGTCTGAAACTACAGTTTGAAAACCACTGCCTTAGCAAATGCATAGGAAATTATGTTGCTTAGCATAATTAGTCCTTTGCCAAGACTTAAATCTTCTCTAACCTAAAATAATTGGTGTCAAACTGATAAAACTTTGAGGTCTCAAGAATTAATTTATGGACTGGAATGTAATCAAAACTTGTTTTTCTAAAAATAAATTTTGAGCCACACTTATAGTATTCCTTTGGTTCATTCTCTTGTAATAAATTTGTCAGGTATCCATAACAAGAATCATTGGCATTGCTTCTCAGGAACTTATCTTTATTGTATGAACAATGTAAATCATATGAGTGATCCAGTTTCTCTTTCTGCCTTTGAGGTTTGTGAGGAAGCTCACAGTCAGAATATAAGCCCCACATGTAGCAGGCATATAGGATCTCATACTATGCATTTTGCCCTTCACAAGCTTTACTTCTGGTATTACCTTGTTGTGTCTTGACTTCATTTTCCCTTGATACTCATTTCTTCATTGACAATAGTATTATATGTATTTTAAAAATCACCTACATTCCTTCCTGAAGTACAGTGGGATATAAACAAACAAATGAAACAATGTGTTATGCTATGTTTATGAAAGCTTTAATATCCTATTTTATCAGGACTTAATGCTTTGATTTTTGGATTATACAAAATGAATAAATGAGAAATTAGGCATAGCAGATGCCACAAAAGATTATGCCTATTTAGCCCTAGACAGATGTATTTTTAAAAGTACCTGGAAAGGCATAGAAATCAGTTCTAATAACAAGCTCAAAAGGTTAGAGATGTATCTGAAATGTTGTATCATTACAAATCTATTTTCTATGAAATTCACCGAACCTATTTGAAGTTATTCATATTTTCATTTTAGAGGAAAATTTCTAGAAGTTTAGGGCCTGCAAAGCATAGGCAAGGCTATTTTTTGTTGGTCTTAAATTTAGCTTTCTCTAGACTTTAGGCCCGTGCCATTCCCAGGACAACAGAACGCTGTGATGAACAATCCTGTATTCACCACATCGGTCAATGTTCATGTGATTTGGAAAAGAGACCGCTGGTTTGGAACATGATGCTGATGAAAGAATATCTGCCTCTTCTAGGTCATATAACAGAGAAACTAAAAACGTATGCTGCCTACGATATACACATATCCAGCATAGTCAGTTATGCTTTACTTAATAAATCTTATTTTTACTGAAGAATGAGGTATAATTGAAAGAAACTGAAGTTTCAGAAGGCAAGGATAAAATAGACCCAAGTATAGAAAAATCCAAACAGCTTTTCTCTAGTACACAGATAAAAGACCACAGATATTAGATGACTGTAATTATGAGAGTACATAATAACTAAATGTTAGGAATAAGCTTTGCTGTTTTCATCTTTTTGTTAAATCTTAAATAGGTACATTAGAGCAATGTCTTTTCATGACTTTGGGAATGAAAAATATGATAAACCTAAAAATGTTTTGAAAATATAAAGGCAATGAAGAGAACAATAAAAAGAATATTTTTTTCCTATCTTGGAAGACTTCATACCTCAATTTATTACCAAAAAGTGGTTCAAAAAGATTCTCACTAAAAAATTTGTTGAATTCCTTATAACTCATGAGTATGTATTTTGTTTCAAAAACTTACTAAAAATCAGATCTAATTAAAATACTATAAACAAAAAACTCTATATAGGAAAACCATTAGATGAAAATAGAAGTTCTTCCTATACATTTTAAAGGGTGTTAGGGCCTTTGTAGGTTTTATAAAATGAAAACTTCTAAAAGATTTGTTCTTCAGATCATTTAAGAGTTCCATTTCCTTAACCTCTTATATTATACAATGATTTTTTTCAAAAATTAAGGCAAATCTCTACCTAAAAGTTGGTATACAAGCACATTATAAATTTGAGCATTTAATAATATCATGGGGCCATTGCATTATATGTTCGTTTCTGACTAATCTACCTTCAGCAGTTTGAGAATCTGACGGTTTCATATGATTGATTATTTCACAACTTTTAAAAAGAAAAATGTCTTGCCTTTGCATGGTAATCTTGTTCCAGTCTGGGATCTGATCCGGCTACCTGTTTGTATTTGTTAATTTTCATTTGGCGATTTCTCTCCTCTATATCCATAGCACCTATCGAGTAGAAAAAAACCCATAAAATTAATGTTCGGTTCTTATTTCTGAGCCCTGCTTACAGGACGTACAAAAAAAATGCTAGGCTGACATACTACTTTCACTCAAGGTAGTACAAATTAAACATCATATTATTTTTAAGATTTATTTAAGTATGCAATTTGGTAAATAAAAGCATGATTATTAAATATGTAAAATAATTAAATCTGAATAAGGTGTAAAAAATTTTAAACAGAAGAGAACATATCTTCATTAGATAAATAATACTTTCTTGTAAATGTCCAGGAGAATATATTTGACAGCACATAAACATGACAACAGTAATATTATAAGAATTCTGGTCTGTAATTAAAGCATCAAGATTGAAATTATTTACTGGAAAGAAGTTGTAAGTATAATAGTTTCAAACATGATCGTACAATTGCATTTTAAGTTATCAAAAAATCAGCCCATGTATCAAAGCAGGTTGTTTCAGCATCCATGTGAATGTAGCTATCAAGATCTTTTGAACATGGATTTTCTAAAACTAGGATCAAGAAAGAGGCACTTGGAGTAATACTCTTGAAAACAAACCATGCCGGTAAAGGCACAAAGTATTACTGAAATCATTTCAGGGGAAAAAAGAAAGTGAGGAGAAAAATTGAGATGGTAAGCTTATTACAAGATGAGACTAATGCTGTCTGTAAAGGTGCTTCCTCAAAACACATTAACTATAGATATCAAGAGGGTTTTAAAAAACTTTGGTTAGAATAAGAACTAAATTCAGTGAACAAATCTTAGTAAACATGAAAAAGCAAACATGAGAAATGAAAAAACATTTCTCATTAATATGCATAATCGAAAAACAAAATCTCAATTTGCATGCTACAAATCTACAAACTGGGAAAAATAATCATAGCCTAGTAGGTTCAAGTGGTTTTCTCCAAAAAAAAGTTGCCATGTAAATTCACAAACACTAAGTCTAGGTAAGATTGTGAACATACACACACATGTACTCCTTGCTTAAGATCATAACTTTAAAACTGTGGTAAAGGCATATGGACCACAGGTGTGACTATTCAAAAATAGGCATTTTAATACTCATCCTGGGAAAAACCTCACCATATATTTGATAATTGCAAGCAAAATTTTTAAGTAAAAATTGATAACTAAACTAACATACCAAGGGAAGAAAATGTTTCAAAAAGGATTAAGAAAATCTTGACTAAAAGAATGTACAGAGTTCAGATTACATGACCTCTAAGTAAAAGTGCAAATTTAAATCATCTAATCAGTTTGAGTCAAATTTTAATAATGATCTGAGTTATTCTGTGCCAAATTATAAAATGGGGAATAGAAATATATTTATATAAATTGAATGATACACAAAATCAAGTGAGTGCTTCCATGATATGTGTTAAATATGGTCAGGTATAAATGTCTATTATTTATTAAAATACAATATTGGAGTTGTTTGTACCTCAAGAGATATTCTCAGATAAATATGTTTATTTCTCCAAGGTCAAGGGAATGAAAAAGCTTCAAAAAGTTGTGTGCTAAAAAAATACTAGCTAAGTAAGTATTTGGGAAGGTTCTTTGAAGTTTTTTGACATTATAGTGGCAAAATAGTATTTTAAATATAAATAGCAACAATAGACAAGGCTTAAACACATTTTATGCACATATATAAAAATATATATACACACATACATATATACACATACACATATACATATATGCATTTTCTAATATCGAGACTATTTTCTGGACATCAACCTCCTATGGCACTACATTAAATTCTTCCTGATTACTGGATAATTATGGGATATATACTGACACGTGTTGGGAAGCTTTTTCTGTAAAGAGCTCAAGAGTAAACATCTTAGACTTTTGCAGACCATGAGGTCTCTGCTGCACCTCTGCCATTGTAATATGAATGCAGATTTAGACAACATATATTTTATGTACACAAAATGTATGTGTGTATTCCAATAAAACTTTATTTACAAAATAGGCAATGGGCTGAATTTGGTCCATGGCCACAGCTTGCTGAACCCTGCATTGAAGCATTTTGGTAATTTTGCAATGAAGAACTTTTTTCCTTAGTAATGGTTTGAAGATTTTGTAGAATCAGGTTTATGGAACATCATATACATTTAACACACCACTGAGGGAAGCTAAGAAGGATATTATTCTGTTTTTGCTAAAAGAAAGCAAAGATGCAAATAGAGAGAGTAATACAAACATTTAAATATATCAACTAAATTCCCATCTCAAACAAATCTTTCCAAATTCAATCATCATCTGTATAGTCCTTAAATTGGAAAAATTCATTAGATTCTTTTTCCTTTTATTCTTTTTTTTTTTTTTTGGCTAGGCTCTGGTATTTATTCATTTACATAATTTATTTTTACTTTGTTAGAGTCTTAACCAATGAAATCTCAAGGGACCATTTTAGTGAATATACAGTAAACAAACTTGGGTAAATATACTTTTAACTTAAAATTCTCCCAGGAACCTAATCTGTAAGAAAAACAGTGCCTCTCTCCAATAGTATTTGAAGTCTTCCTCTTCTTTTCTATATTTTTTATCAAGCTATTTTCTTAAAGAAAACACTCCACAGATAATAATATCCTTAGAGAAGAAAGTATCCTGAATACAGAGAACTACTATAAGGGATTCTTCATCAGCAAGATAATTTTTTGTTGTTGTTCATATTAGCTATGGAAAATAATCCAGAAATCATATTTTCAATACCAGTATTTCTTTCAATCAAACTCGGTAATTTTTATTTTTCCCATAAATGAAAAACCATATGGAGGAATCTATGCAAGTAGAGGAATTCTCAGCTGGTGCCAGTGGTAAAGAATCCATTTGCCAATGCAGGGGACATAAGAGACACTGGTTTGATCTCTGGGTTGGGAAGATCCCTGGAGAGGGCACGGCAACCCACTCCAGTATTCTTGGCTGGAGAATCCCACATACAGAGCAACCTGGCAGGCTAGAGTCCATGGGACTGTGAAGAGTCAGACATGACTGAAGCGACTTAGCACACATGCAAGTAGAAGAGTTGCGTGCTATCTGGTTAGGGAATAGAACATGTAATTTCTCAACTGTAACTCTAACGTTGGACTGGACTCTCCAAAGAAAAGTAAATTAAAGTGATAAGGCAGATTTTTCTCCAATTCCTTTCTCTCCCTCTAATCTACCCTAAAATTTGCATATACAAGGTCCTGAATATTCTGCAATAATGACTAATCATTTGGTTGCAGATAGCTCACTTCCGCATCTATTATCAAGTAGTATCTTGCTGAAATAGTCTCAAAAATACATTTGGGGAAAGGCTGGTTCATAAGTTTAGAAGATAAATTTATCTAGTAATCATTGAGTCATATTCTTATATGTGATGACACTATGCTTATTTACAGAAGACATCTTAGTGGTTTCATATGATTTTGTAATTTGAGTACACTAAAAAACTTAGTCATTATAATGTTCAATATCAAATCAAATATCAATATATTTTCAAATTATAACAAAAGTAGATTAAAAGGTTAATAAGACTATCAGTCTTCCTGGACAAATCCAATTCAACAAAAGTTTGCATATGTTTCTATTTATTAAAAGTTATTAAAGATATTACACTATAATATTCAAAATGTCTCAAATTCTTGGTATAAATTATTAAGTACACTAAGAAAATACTTCTTGTTTCAATGCCTTAATAATATAATCCATCTAAGAAGTGTACTTATTCTTAAACCAATAAATAATTGTTGTGGTTACTTTTAACTTAAAAAGACTGTATTTGCCCAAAAAGTTAAAAAGTCATATTTATAATACTGGTATGGCAATTAAGTTTAAAAAGTTAAAGTTATAGGTGGATTTAGTAATCATAGATGTATTGAATATGACCAGATTAACCGGCAGCAAGACAGTGGTTGCTTATGTTTCTACATTTACAGTACCTCTTCAGTGATTTCTGTAGTGCAGTGCCAACAATAGTTTTAAGTTTGCTTTTCTAAGTGTGCGCGTGCATGCACACACACACACACACAAAAAAAAAAAACAGCTGTTGGTGTCCCAAAGCAGCCTCACACATCATACTTCTTTGAAGTAAGGACACTTTGAAGTCTGGCAATAATGCAATTCATAATTAAGCTAAGTAGTGGTCAGAAAATTGCAGGACTGCTGACTCAGGCACCCATCATGTATTCTTAAATAAAATACTTAAATCTGGGGATCTTAAGAGGGAAAACTCTTTAAGTCCAACAGCAAAGCTCAAAGAAAGAAAAACCCAGAAAATAAATTCGAGAACCTGTGATTACAGCATCATGGAAGTCTGGGCTGTGCTGTGCTAAGTCAGTTCAGTGATGTCTGACTCTTTGTGACCCATGGACTGTATGTAGCCTGCCAGGCTCCTCTGCCCATGGGATTATCCCAGCAAGAATACTGGAGTGGGTTGCCATGTCCTCCTCCAGGGGATCTTCTCACCCAGGGATTGAACGTGAATCTCTTATGTATCCTGCACTGGCAGGCAGGTTCTTTTTTTTTTTTTTTTAATTTTCAATTCATATTTTATTATGAGGCATTAAAATCTGGTGAGGAATAAATGAAATCAACAAGGAAGAAGGGAAGCAAAAAATGAAATACAAACAGAAACAAATAAGGGCAGGCAGGTTCTTCACCACTAGCTCCACCTGGAAAACCCCATGGAGGTCAAAGACCATTTAAATACCAACAGTGTGGAAGAGGAACAACAAAACAAAAGTAGGTTACAGACAACAATGATGACAGCGATAGAAATAACATATTTCGAATGAACAAAGTTAAAAAGGCCAAATTCATGGACTCTCTAAATGCTGCAATTACCATTTAGACATGTACCAAATTAAGAGCAATAAAAAAAGATATAATCAGTGCGTGCAGCTGTTTTCTCACTCTGAGATAACAATGACACAAGAAAAAGCACAGCTATTTGCGTATTTATTTTCTAGATTCAGTAGGTAGACTATAAAAACAACTTACTGATGTTTTTCAAAAGTCAGAGGAGTAAGAATAGAAATTGTTAAAATGACTCATGAGATAAATAATAATATGTAATATTTTGTCATGTTATTTTTTCCAAAGGAAGTGTAATTCAAAAAGAAAGTATTCTCTTTGATTTTATTGAATATTTTAAGTACTTTTTCAATAATCTAGTAACAGAAAAAATACTTTTCAGATTGATAGTAATAAACTAGCTGTTGACAGAAAATTCATGGTCATTTATATGAGTGTTTTCCAAAGTACCTGATGTATAAATATTAAAAGCAAGCTCCTTAAATTCTTGAACCTGAAATTTCACGTCCCAGGATCTTTCTTAAAGAAATAAATCAATGTACAAAGATATACATACATATTCATTGCACTATAGTTTGATAATTTTAAAGACTGGGGAAAAGAAATTCCAAATGTTCAAAATAGGGGAATAATTAGATGCATTTATGGCATGTCTACAGAATATTATACATTCACAAAAAATTATGTGAATAGTGTTTACACGCATTCACCTATATAAATTATATAAAAGATATTATAAAATATTGAATTATGGATATTGTACTATAGTAATTTTAAAAAACATATACTCATAAAAATATAAATGCACATAACTGATATAAAAGACAAAGAGATGAAGTGAAAAAGATTTAAGATTTACACATCAGAGTAGTTATCATTGGTTACCAGAAGTTAGTATAAGTGCTTTTGGCTTATTTGTGTTAATATATAGTTTATAAAGTGTCCACAATGATCATACAATATACAGAAAAAAAAATTATTAAAAAACACACAAAATATAATGTTAATGTGAACAAAGACAAATTATCCAGTTTGAAAATATTTTGTCATGGTTTGATAAAGTGTTTTGGAAATAAATATTAAATAATTTTAAAAATGCAAATGTGCAATCATTAATTATTTACCTTAGGGATATACTCTCTTGTTAAATATGTGGGTGTACTGATTAAAAGTGGTACAAAATAAGAAATACTTCCAAATGTAATAAAATGCACATCTTTCCAATTTTTATGTATATTAATACAAAAGGCGATTTGGCATGTTCCTAAATTTTCCATCTTATTTTCAAGTGTAGGACCTAAGAAACTGTGCAACAAAAACTTAAGTTCACTTTAAAATAATTTCTTTATAATCACTTGTCTATAAAGAATTTTATCATATTTTTAGATTAAAATATTTATACTAGAGCCTCATAAAAAGTACACTTTTATTAGCCAAATTATTTATTAAAATAAATGTAATGCAGAGAATTAAGAAATATTGGAACAAATTAAACTGAGAAAAGATTTGGAAATAAATGCTGTGAAAAAATTATAAATTATGTACCAAATTATTTTGTACTAGTACTGGGGCAAATGGAAGCATTTTATTTTGAAGTGTAAACAAACGTAATCTTAACTATACAAAGACACATGAGTTTTGAGAAATAGCTATTTCCAAGTCAATCAATTTTGAGGATTTCTCTACTGTTTTCCCTAGGAAATAACACATTTGCAATGAAAGAAAGTATGATTTGGTTTTGCTTATATTGCATTTACTTATAAAATTATCTTGACTCCTAGAAATGAAGGAAAACTGAACTTCATAAGTGCCTAAAAGTAACATAGGGAATGAAATGAAACCTAAGAGTCCTAGAAACTTATATAACTGTTGTTTTACTGTGAGGTTCATAGTTATGGGCTATAGTCTCTTGAATTATGTTCTCAACTTTAAAGATCTGTGTTAGATATTTAGGCTATCTGTTACTCTGTGTATCTGTATGCTGTATTGTGTATCTGTATCTGTATGTGTATCTGTATGCTGTTTCTCTATTAACTCTCTACCATATTCATTAAATGATACTTCAGAGGAGATGCTATAGACAAATTTCAAAGACTACTTTCACTGTAGTCAAAAGAAACTGATATTCAAACTACTTTAGGACATATGTGATAAGATGTGGTCTAGTGATCTCAAGAAATACAGTATGTCTATTTTCAACATCTAAATTCAGTGAACAGACTTACTGAGATTTTATTATTCAGAGGACTTAGATTTTAGCACCATTTTATGTTTCAACGTGTAAAATCAGGATGTACTTGGAATCATTGTAGATCAGGGTTTTGACCATGGAGAGGTCAGTGGAAGTAATCATCACAGTGTTGATAAGGCTTGGAACTACCCAGATTTTGAGTAACGAGTGTGTTTGTATTATATGGGATTGAAGAAATTCTTAAAAACAGCACTAGTTTAAAAGGTAAGAGCCAAGACTAGGGTTCAAGTCTTAATTTCTCAAGTGCCTGTAAGTGTCAGCACTTCATTTCACCTTTCAGGGCATAAATTTCACCATCTGTAAAATAAATTAATTTTGGATCAGATAGTCTTGATGTTCCTTTCAGTTATATAACTCTCTGGTTGGTTAATTCTGAAGCCAAATAATGTTTAAGTGTTTGTTCTTTTATATTGTAATACCTATTTCATCAATGTAGAAAATGTAAAGTGTTTTAGAAATTCTTGCTCTCTTTGCCCTGACACTGCATTCATTAAAATTTCCTTTACTGAATATGTGTGTGTGTGTGTGTGTGTGTGTGTGTGTGTGTGTGTGTGTGTGTGTGTGTGTGTGTGTGTGTGTAGTAGCAGCAGGGAGAGGAATGAGATGAAGGAATAAAGGAGGGAAGGAGAAAGGTAAAAAAGGGGGAGGGAGGCAGGCTGGGAAAGAGAGACAGAGAGAATTGAAAAGCTCATTAAACCAAAAATTTTGTACAGAAAAAAAAAAAGATCACAAGGGCAATCTAATCTAGAAGCATCTTTCAGACTAGCTAAAATGTAACATTTTCTACAGTGTACATTGACATGTTTAGGGGGAAATGTTAGCAATCTAATAACTTAATTACTTTAAACTTGTTAGCCAATTCCTTTATCTTTGAAAACACAAGATATATTTTAGAAGATAAACTAAAATTTAAGTCCCTCAAAGAAGGAAGGCAATGATTGTCATTAAAACTGCTTTTAACAAAAAGTATAATAACCACTGATAAAAGATAAAAACATGAGTCAGATTCATCAGGCTAATAAGGTATACCTTATACATGTTAAGCACTTTGGAATGTTCTGACTTTTCCTTATAGCTAAAATCTACATTATAGATGAGATAATCCACAGGGTGGTAAAGTCATAACAGTAACATGAGTATGTCTTGTCTCCACCTTACTGTGTTTTGGTATGACATGATTATCACAGATTACACTGTGTCTGACATCTGGAGCCTAATTAACATATCCTTAAAATAAACTTCAACTACATCCATTCACATATATCGAAGAATAGCACCAAAGGTTTGAAAGGAGTATAATAACAAAATTTAAATGCATCTTTACATTTGTTTGTTTAGAAACAAATAGAAATTTAAATATACTTTGAAATACTGAGTGTGTTAATTTAAAAATCATAAAAATATCCATCATATAAAAACTGGGATAAGATCTATGCTGGAAAAGAGATCTATATAACTTTTCTTATGTATATTAGTTTGGAAATTAATAGTACCTAAATCTATATGCCCTTGATTGAAATATTTAGATATGTAGATTTTAAATAGTACCCATGCTTGGACATCAAGATGTATTTCTTTCTCCAAAGATGCTGGTAATGATTATTATTGGTCAATGGTGCAAGAATGACTATACAGAGTAATGTCACACAATATTCAAAGAAATTTATCTTGAATGCCTTCATGAATAGGGACATTTTACGAAATATTCCTGTTTAGTACTGAGAAGAAAGAGAATTAAAGTTAGATGAGATCACTCTCAGAGAAAGAATGAAGAGGCACCAGTAGAGATTAACCTCTGTTAGAGATTAAACTGAGTTTCATTCAAACTTCCAAATTACACATGGGAATACAGTTGCACAGAGGATCCTAAATAAAACTGCAAACTGGCTTTAGTTGGTCTCCACTGACATTAGATTTCCCTTCCTGAACTCTCTTCCTGTTCTCTTCTTCCTAGACCTCTAGCCTGTTCTTTCATGTTCTCTGTACAGTATCGCCCACCCCACCTCCCTTCATTCTCTACCTTGTCACCAATAAAGCCCCCATTTCCTGAGGCTAAGGACATGGACTCTGGCACCAAATCTGAATGTTTCAGCTTAAATTCCACATTCAAATGATTAAGAGTAAGTTATTTAATAGATTTGTACCTGAATTTTTCAGTTTATATACTAGAAATAAAAATAGTACCTACAAAGCATTGGGAAACTCAGTTATGGATTAAAATAACTTATACCACAGTGACTGATCACTGAGTCCTAGTTTTGCAACTATGCCAAGTCCAAACCCTCCCAATCCCCATGTCTGAGCTAGTTCTTATACGGGGTCTCCCAAGAGTAAACTCTGCAATATGTGGAATTAACTTCCTAGTCATCAGTCATTCATCACCATGAGACCCACTGTATCTAGTATAAAAACACTGGATTTTTACATGATGTGAGCATCTGTGCTTGTACCAGTGAGCATTATATATTTGAGCTGTCAAGTTAGACTACCCAAATATAGAGTCTCTTACTGTCTCCAATACTGAGTTAAGTGCAACATTATTTGGTTACTGCTTGTTTCCTCTTATTTCATGATGACTTTACTCAAAGAAAAACTTCATTGAATACTGTAGCTAAGGTAAGCCTGATATTGTCAAACTTAGGTCTCAAAAGTTCCCTCAAAGGTCATATTTGCCAAACCCAGCGATCATTCCTCATCACCATTCTACTGGGCTCATGAGGCACTTGGTGTTACTACACTATACCACTCTATTCTTGATATTCTCTCCATCAATTTGGCTCCACATTTTTCTGATACTCCTCTTGTTCACTCTTTCTCAGATGACTTTGTTAGCTCATCTTTTTCAGCCCATCATTGACATATATGCATTTCCTAAAGTGTTACTGTAATTTTCTTTTTTAGTCATACTTGAGTGATTTTGTCTAAGTCCATAATTTCAACCATCACTTCAGTTATGAGTATTCCTCCCTTTAGTTCCTACCTTCCCTGTAACCCTAAGGCTCACATTTTTGGTGTTTTCTAAATACTCCTAAAATCCCCTTCAGCACCTAAAACACACTTTGTCCATAACAAGTTAAAGTTACTTCTCATGTCTGCTCTTCCTTTAGTTATCAATAAATGTCTAAAATATCCAGACTCTATTTGCTAACCGCCTTGTTTGTTCTTCATCTTTCTTGGTTAACGGATTACTGCATTAGATACAAAGTGTTGGTCCTTTCTCTGTTTTCCAGCTCATCCACTGTAGTCATCTCTTCTCTCTGAAGTCATAGGTCAACCTTGTCCATTAACATGCCCTGCTTTGGGAGGGAACGTGGCTCTTAATTGCTTGAGATGTGTTAGATAAAGTAAAATTTTCTATAGCATATATTTGGTAGTATTTGAGTAATATATTAATATTCATTTTAATTTTTTATATTTTCAATAATTTTAAAAGTCAGATGTATGGAGGCATAAGTTACAAAAATTAATATTCACATTATGTAGGTACAAAAGTATATGACATCTGACACATGTATACAGTCACGCAGCCTCGCCACCATCAAGCTGCAGAGTGTTTGTTACCCTAAAAAGTTCCCTGGTGCTGCTGGATAATCAGTCCTCCCCCTGCCAGCCCAGAGAACCACTGATCAGATTTCAGACTAAGCTTATAACTTTAGACTAAGCTTATAATTTTTCTCCAATAGTTTTTAGACTAAAATTTTATCTGATCAAGGCACAGAAAATGAAATATAACAATGCTTTTAAAAATACACAGTTAAAATTGTGTGTTCTAGAACTTGATACTAATGTTCTGGCACAATTAAGTTCTTAACAATGATAGTAATACTCTGTACGTGCTAGGAATTGTGCTAACAGCTTTACATGTGTTGTAATCATGTACAGCAAGGAGACTGAACCAGTCAATTCTAAATGAAATCAACCCTGAATATTCACTAGAAGGACTGATGGTGAAGCTGAAGCTCCAATACTTTGGCCACCTGATGTGAACAGCCGACTCACTGGAGAAGACCCTGATGCTGGGAAAGACTGAAGGCAGGAGGAGAAGAGGGTGACAAGAGGGTGAGATGGTTGGATGGCATCACCGACTCAATGGGCATGAGTTTGAGCGAGCTCAGGGAGATGGTGAAGGGCAGGGAAGCCTGGCGTGCTGCAGTTCACAGTGTCACAAAGAGTCAGTCACGACTTAGCAACTGAACAACAATCAGCACAGCAGTTTGTGGTAGGGCTTTTTTTTAATTAGAAAATTTGTAAGGTGACTGATACTGGTCTGTTTTCTAAAACTCATAATCTGAAATATTTAGCCATGAAATGACTCTCTCTCTTTCAACACACCACTCTCAGCTCTTGTTTAATTCTTTCCTCTTTTCCCAATGTTCTCCCTTTAAACACGTCTCCTTTTTCTTTTCTAGCTACATCTCCTCTTGGCTAATTTCCTTTTTTGGCAATGCTTCTTCAGGCTGTTTCCCTGTGAGTCAACCTTAGACTGTGATATGGTAATTTTTAATCTGCAATCTTCTTTTTAGAGATTCCTTCTGGTTCTCTTTCCTATACTCGGAATTGGCCTATCAACCACCTTTACATTCAGCATGACCTTATAACCTGTGACTAGGTTCTTCCTGTCAGTTGTGTCACATAATTGATTAATCCAGTTGTTGTTGCTGTTCAGTTGTTAAGTCATGTCTGACTCTTTGAGATCCCATGGACTGCAGCACACCAGGCTTCCCTGTCCATCACCAACTCCCAGAGTGTGCTCAGATTCAAGTCCAGTGAGTTGGTGATGCTATCTAACCATCTCCAATATTTCTATTTATTGTCATTTTGCTGTCCATTGAACTTTGGCTTTCCCATTATCAGTTCCTTCCTCATCCCTCCCCTCATTTCCCATACCCCAGCCCTCAACCTTTCAAGCAGACTGATAAAAGAAACTATTATCTGTCAGGTAGCATTCTCCTCTCCAGTTAAACTATAACCTAATTTACACTCCTTTGGAAATTATCTCTTAATATATTCATGCTAACTTATTCTCTTTTATATGAAACCTATTTACTGCTCATACCAATCCATTTATATTACAATATTTTTATAGATATTAAACATACAACAATATTGTAAAGTAATTAGCCTCCAACTAATAAAAGTAAATAAAAAATAAAATAAAATAAACATACAACTTTAAATAAGCAAAAAGGAAGTTATCCGAATATATGTCTTTCTTCTGAATCTATTTCTGCCAGGTCAAAATCTATGAAAATTTTAAGGCTCTTGGTTTATACTGAAAAAAACTGCTTTTTAGGAAGATTTATATTAAACTATGCTACCACTCTTTTACCACACTCTCTCTAGTGGTTATGAAAGAAATAAAGTATTTTTATATATTTATTGATCAATGCATTTCCTGCTTAGTAAAATTTATGTATATGTCTTTTGCCCATTTTTCTATTAGAGTTTTTTGGAATATACAATTTATATCACAATTGATACTATTTGTTTCAAAGTGATTCAGATGTTAAGGCTGTTAATACTGAGTTGCTGCAAATATGTTTCACAATTTGTTGTCTGCCTTTTAATTTGTTTATGCTGATTTTCATATTTTGAAGCTAATACCTGACACATTTTAGTCAGATCTCTCTTTTTAAATTTTTTCATTGCTTTTATACTTAGGAAGGCATTCTCCCAGAAAGAAACTCTTTTATGCTTTCATCAAAGATAATTAACTCCTTAATCACATGCAGTTCATTTTGCTCAATAGGAAGTATAAGCAAGCAGCCCAAAGTCACATCTCTAGTGAGTGACAGACTTGGGTTAGAATTCAGACCTATATGGGTTCAACGTTCTTGCTGTTTCAATCCAACTCTCTTGCCTCAGAAATGATAAAGTTCATTTCTGGTGTAGCAGTCCTGACGTGCAAGTTCGTATGACAACAAGCTCCTAAACTGGTAGCCACAAACGAGAATAAGACATTTGCAATGAATATAACAAAAAGAATTAATGCTATCATTCTATCATATCATAGAAAGAATGTCTACACATCAAAATGCATGGGCTTCAATACAATTGATCTAAAATAAAAATTGCTTTTTAATATGTTATATAATAATAAAATAACGGTTTCACTTATATAGTGCTTACTATCTAACAGTTTTTAGGTGCTTTACATAGTATATATTAACTAACTTCATCATTATGAAAGCACTTAGACATAGTAGTGTTATTATCTCCATTTTATAGGTGAGGTATCTGATAGCAACTTTCTCAGGATCACATATCAAATAAGTGGTGAAACTGATCAGGCAGTTTAGTACCACAGTGTTTGCTCTAATACTACTTCTCAGACTATTTCTTACAGGAACACTATTTCCTCCATTATCAATATTTTTATGAAAGAGAATTAAAGTGAGCAACTGGTCTAGGAAAAATTGAATATCATAGTATCAACAGTGCATGAAAACTATTTTGAAAATTTAGCAGTAACATCTTACAATCAGGATTAAGTTTTAAATTTAAAAACAATGCATTATAAACCTCCATTTTAAAAATGAAACAGCTGAAACCCAAAGACATTAAATTATGTGTCTGTAATCACAGCTTACTAGCAAGAATAGGACTAAAACTAGATCTCTTGACTTCTATCTAATAATCTTTCCAGTTTCTTCCACACCACCCACACAAGGAAGAAATGTTCAAGATCATGTTTATCCCATGTTTGGGTATTTCTATGTCAAGCTCCAAGAACGTTCCTAACTCTGTTACCTTACAGTTGAATTTTATAGGCTTCAAAGAACTAAGTTTAAGTATTATACTCTATCAGTAGTAGTTTTCATACATGATGTGATGTTTTTATGTATATCCATAAACATATATTTCATTCGAGACTTTTTGGTTAAAAACCACAAATTTACTTAATAAAATTTAAACTTACATAAAATATTTCTCAAAGTTACTGCGTCTCTCATAACATTTGAGCTATCTAACACAGTACTTAAACAGAGTTGATATCATGTGCCTCATTATGAACTGAGTGATTTACATTTTATGTAAAATTTCACTGTAGTAACTAGAGTTATGTTTTCCCATGACTAATCAATCTTGTAAAAAAAAATTTTTTTATTTTCACGCCACATGGCTTTCATGATCTTAGGTCCCCCACTAGGGATTGAACTCATGGCCTTGTCAGTCAAAGTGCAGAGTCTTAACTACTGGACTGCCAGGGAACTCTCCATGATTGAGCAATCTTGAGTGCCTATGTCTTAGATTTTTGTTAATAATATTATGTCCATTAAATATAGAATGTAATCAAGAACAGAAAGTATCTATAAAATGGATAAAATATGTAAATAAAATGCATTGGTAATAAATTGAAAATTTGGGGATATTTCAAAAACAGTTTATATGTACATTTAGATGTAAACACATATGCACTTATGTCAAACTTCCCCTACAATGAATGTTACTTCTCTTACCATTTTAGGATACAATACAAGTAGAACAAAAGTCAAATGTAAGCTCATAGCACTCAAAATATGCCAAGCAAACATAATAAGAATTGAAGAGCAAATTTGAAATAATACATACCAATGAGCAATATTCAGAATAATCAGATAAACAAAACAAAAAAGGAACCATTTTCATGCTAAGAATACTATAATTGAAATAATTTAGCTCAGACTTCTCTCCAGAGCTCCAGACCCATATATCCAAACACAGATATTAAATGAATATTCCAGAGAAACCTCAAACTAACCCATCCCCAAACTGAACTCTTTATTTTGCACCCTAAATTTTTGCTCAATTCATATTCCCTGTAAGATAAAATATACCACCACCTATCCAAACATTTCAGTCACCCAAGATTATTATCTTATTTTTCTGTGCAACAATAACGTCCAATTGATAACTAAGTCTTATAGATTCTACATCTTTAAATAATTTCTCATGAATCAACTGCCTCGACTGATACCTTAATTCAGCTGATTTTGATCTCTCAACTGATTTATGCAATATCCTTACAAATGGTATTTCTGCTTCTATAGTTCCAGTCCATTTTTGACCAAGCTTCCAGGGAGTCTTTCTAGAAGCAAATACCTGATTGTGTCCCTCTCTTGCTTTATATACTTCAATAACTTAAACAAACTTCAGAAACTCTCCCCTGCCTACTTTTGTCTAAGTAAGTCTGAAGCCATTCTGAAATTTTGTTTCCTCTGCCTGATCTATTCAGTACACATAAGGCCAACATATTTCTAGCTTTCAGTATTCAACTCAAGGATCATTGCTTCCATTTAGTCTTTCTCAAACTAGGACCCACACTCTCAGGGGGAAATGATAACACTATCCTTTGTGATTCCACTGTAGTCTACACATACATATAAATTATATGTATGTATTTCTTATAGCACCTGTAATACTATTGCGCTTATGTTAGACTCATACTAGAAAAGGCCCAGAAGGAAGGGGGCTCGTCTGTGTGCCCTGTGATTTCCACCGAGATCAGCACTACACAGTGAGGACTCAATAGATGAGTGTTGAATAAATGTTCACGTTTTAGTTCGTGTGACTTCTTTCATGAAACTTTGTTTGGCTGTCTATTCCAATCAAATTTTATTTGACTTTATACCTTTGTAGAACATATTGTTGAGTCATCCATTTTAGCACATCAACATAGCACGTTACCCACACATTTTAACTCCTCTGTCATACTGACAGCCTGTTTAGGGCATGTATTAGGTCTTTAATATTTTCCATGTTCTAACACACTGCTGAGCTCAAGATAGAAATAAAATACTTTTAGAATTATGTATTAAAAAGTTAAAAATAAGTTTTACATCTAAAACAAATTGAAGTATGATTAATTTGTAAATTTAACCTACCTGACAATATATAAACATACATATATTTGAATCTGGAGCTAGTTACCCAGTTATGTAAAAAGGTATATATTACTTCTATGACATAAAATTAATCATTTTGTTTTTATTCATCTAATTGGAGCAGTTGTTGTTAAAAGTTGAATATACAACTACCTAAAATAAAAATGCCTGCAGATTTAACATTTTGTTAATATAGGAAAAGAATGAAAAATTATAAAGTAAGTAAAATATAGTAAACAAAAATTTCTAAGACAAGTTAGATAAATGAAAAATAACAAAGAAAACATTAGAAGAGACAGACCTGCATGTCTTCTCCTTGTGGCGTCCACTTCTTCTGTGATCACATCGTGTAATGGACAGACATAGACAAAGGAGATGGGTGTGAGTGGATGTACTCAAAAGGTAAAAAGTGACACTGAAGGAAAGGGCCTCAAATCATTTTGAGAAAGAATCCTGTGCACAGTTGTAGGGAAGATATAATCAAATACGTACCATATTAAAAGAAAAAAAATACAAAAGAACTGATGGTGAACTGGTTAAGCTACTATAGGTTAGCAGAATCAGAAAAATAAAGTTAGTGTAGAAATAAAGAGGATTCAAATGTTTACAATTATTTATGAACAGCCAATCCTGAACAGTGATGCTGAAGAAAGATATCATTAGTAAAAACAACAGTACTTGTAAGACCATATTGTTTAAGACTTAGTACTAAGTCCATTTCATATCTGTAAAAATGCTTTTAGAATTTTTAGTTATCATTGAAAGGAAAGGATTTAATTGAATAATCTTCAAAAAGAGCAATAAAAATAGTTTATTTCTGTGCCCTTCAAGTTTCCTAAATTTGTCAGTACATATATGAAAATAAAGTATGACCATTAGGCCAATAATTCACAATACTTCAGTACAAAAACATATTATTGTAAAAATATCCTAGAGTAACAAGTATAATAAAACTCATTATAAAAGACTAGCTGAAATAAAAGGCTTTATTTAAATATTAATTATTCAAGTTAACATTCAATTAAGATAAATTTTCTTTAATCATATTCCCTTATAAGGCTTATTTATTCAGAAAATTATTACAGACATCACAGAACAGATCACTGATGTTCTCATAGAAATTTGCTCATCCAATCCAACACCTCCTATAGCAGATATGGCACGTATTTAGGAAATACTTATCCATTGATAGTGGAAAAGTTCAGAAGACATTTTATACAGTGATGAAGCAGGAAATGTTTGGTAAAGTGAGCATTCTAAGAAAATTTTTTTCCAAAGATATTAAAGAGTTAGTATTAGTATGACTGATACAGATAAACATTATAACACAAAATCAAAATGGCCTATTTTAATTACTTTCTTAGCTTCAAATCAGGTGATACAAGTTCTTAAATCAAAACACCACACTCATTTCTGCAATACTTGTATCATGGTTTTTGAGTGATTTATAGAAAAATGTGTTATATTAAAATATATTTGGAATATTGATATACTGAAATGATAACTCTTAAGAGAAAGCATTCCTACAACAAATTTATCTCTTTTTGAATAGTGAGAAAATGAAAATTTTCCACTAGGAAAGAAGTATTGAGGTAACCAAAGCTTCATGTTTTAAGAGAGAAGAGAAATCCTGGTATGAATTCTAGAGATCTGAAAAAAAATTACACATTTTGAAATGTAATGTCATTTCGATTACTATGCAAGCACACTTTTGACCCATTCAAAAGTAGACAGTAAATCTCATCACAATTGTAATGCAAACTAGACTCTGCCAATAGGATCGACCACTAGAAAAGTATTATCTTCTGAAATACACTTATAAATTAACATGCTATATACCATATTTTCTTTTGCATCCCAGTCCACCCATTTCTCAAAAGAGATAAAAATAGGAAAATATGAGCTATATTAATACAATAGGTTAATGCTGAGATATATTAATATCATATTTTGCATCATTTCCTATAGTAAAAACTTCCCTACATACATATTTACCACACTACTAAAGCAGCTTCCACACTTGTTAAAATGATATTAGTATGAATTGGACAAAATAACCGCTTAAGTATATTCCACCTCTAAGAAAATGTTTTATTTTTTTACAGAAAGCATAAAAGCAACATAAATAAGTGGAGCTTCTTCTGCTACCTAGCATTTTCCTGTATTTTGAGTAATTTCTCATGTTGTATGGATTCAAAACATTAAAAATTCTTTCTAACCCATTTATTAATTTCTTATAGAGAATAACTGAAGCACACAGACTTTGAATGACTTACCCAAGGTCATAAAATAAGCTCAAGGCCAGAACCAGAAATAGAACACAGGTCTCCTGATTACAGATTAGTTTTTTCTCTACTAGATGCTATATGACCCAATAAAAACATGTGAAATAAAAAGTCAAATAAGAAAAAAATAAATCCTTTTTCATGGTAACACCTGAACTGGATATTTTATTATATAATATTAACTAGACGCTTTTAAAAAGAGGTACATGGTATAACTAACTATGCAAGTAATTCACCAATGCTTTTTACTCTTGTGAAGAATATGGTAATACTTAGCAACAACAATTTAATTATTTTGAGAAAATAATACAAAATTTATACTATAGAAAAGGATGAAAATGGAAGATTTTAACAATGACCTCACTATGAACTGAAAGTGCCTATTAAATCATTTTTCCATTACTTATGTTAACATGATCACTTAATAAATTTTAATCTTACATAAAAATCACTTAACTTTAATTAGCAGAATGAATATTAATTTAAATCATAAAATTTCAATGAATAGCTTTCAGTTATACTAAATATATTTTTTAAATGTTTGGCTTTCCTGTCTTCTTTGTGGTTATAGCTTTTATTATACACTGCTTGTATTAAAACATCCACTTTTGAAAAGAGAAGCTTATACTCTATATCCTTTAAACAGCTGTGTCATATTTCAATGGCAATAGCTATAAAAACCTATTTGACATATATTATTATAATAGATTACAGACTTTCGTGAACCTTGAAGAAGCTAAAAGTACCCCCTTCACTTTTCCTATTTCTCTACTTTTCCTTTAATCCTTACTTTGTGACAAGCATTCTACCTTCAGTGCTGTTAATGGCAATTCTAATGAGAAATCTTTCTAACACTTCATTCAACCAATAACCAGTTAGAGAGATTAAAGACAATAAAAGTATGCCCTCTTTTAGGGATCTATTACTGTCACACTATAGCTTGTTGTGATTAGATAGATAGATCTATATAGATATAGATAAAATATACACTTACAGCCTTAAGACTTTAAGTGTATATTAGAACTTGCATGTAATTAAAAGTTAATAATAAGTATGAGGGCTTTTCCCTGGAGGAGGAAATGGCAACCCATTCCAGTATTTTTGCTGGAAAATTCTATGAATAGCAGAGCCTTGGGGCTATAGTCCATGAGGTTGCAAAGAGTCAGAAGTGACAAAGCATGCACACATGAGGGTTTTTTAAAGGTCATAGGAACTTTAGAATGTTTCCTTTGAGGGAAGGAGAGATATTTTTCAAAATAAAGCCTAAGCAAAGCATCTACTTACTAGGTATCTCAACAATATAAAGATCAGGAAAGATCTAGAATAAAAAATCAAAATGTTTATCAAAGTTTGCAGATTTCAAATTAAAATTTCCCTATTGTGACAAAAATCTTGTTGAAAAACTCCTCAATCTAAGTGATTCAAATTTGTTTTCTAAACTAATTATTACTTTCCATAATTTTGCAACAACCTTAAGATTATTGAATATTTACAAAAGTTTCTACCTACCTATTGGAATAAGTGAAGCATAATCTTTTAAAATATTAACCTATTTTAAAGTTAACAAAAATATTTATCTTTTAAATGTCTTGTTATTCCTAGCTGTACCAGATTTTTTTCTGATTCTATCCTTAGAGTCTTACTTGTAATGCAATTTTAAATGCAGAAGAAAAATATGCTTAGAGTACTTATTGAAGGAGTTTAAAATAATTGATTTCCAAACTATAGCATGCTCTTTATCATAAAAAAGAAAGTTACTTAAGTGCAGGTTTGGCCTTATAAATTTATCTGTATGTTTAACGAAAATGGAACCAACTTTAAATGAGCAAGTAAACTCATAAATCATGAAATCTCACATTATTCCAGGAGAATATCCTTGTTAACAATGCTGTATTTACATCTGAAGGTATCAGCAGTACTTAATTCTAAAATTTCTATCAGTTGATTTGCGTTCTATAAAATATCTAGTTTGTTTTATATCACATTCTTTTCCCAAAATAAAGTACATTCATTCTAAAATAATCCAGAAAGAATTAGAAATTACCAACCTTAATACTAACCAAGAATACAACCTTGATTCTTTTTTCCCAGATAAGATGGATTAGACTAGAGTCTAATTATAGACTAAATTAAAATATTTAGTCTGAAATAAATTGTTCCTACTTTTAAGAAAGGTTAGAGCATTCAAGAATGAAAGAAAACAAAAGCACAAATATCAAAATAATCAAGGAAAAATTTTAAGTATAAAGTTCACTAACATAACACCCTTTTGAATATTTAGTTTGCCTCACGATAAATTTTATAAAGCATAACTCCAAAGGTTGAACTAAGTAAAAAAAAAATCCCTGCCTTCACCATAGGTGCAGATCTATTAAAAATACAATATGGAAACTCTGTTTTGGTAAAAATTAAAAGTTAATACATTAAATCATACAATGCTAAATCTAGGGGCTTATGCACAGAAAATGTTACAGCAAGTAGTAAAACATAACTTGTTACTTTTAATATTCTCAATTTCCAAAAAAAATGTATGATCATACAGTCACCCAGGAAAGTGCTTCATTGCCCTCACTTTTCCAGAAAGTCATAAGCACTCATTTCCAGATGAGATACAGCAAGGTAAGTAGCAAAGCCATGTTTCAGGGTAACTATACAGAAGTAGCTAAGTCAATTGTAGAGTTTCCTAGCTGCAGCATACCTTCCACTTAGAAAAAGACAAATCAAGGTGGACAATCTTTATAGATAGTTATCAATTGATCATCACATATATTAGAAATCATTTATAATTACATCCCAAAGTATTGTAGATTCTGAACTATTTAAGTTCAACAGTTTTTTTCTTTGGAGAAAGAGAAATTTTATCAGTCTAAAACATTCATTTAGTTTAACTGAAGTTAGCTTTTGCACCATACTACTTTTGAGTTTAAGTAAAATATGAGAGAAAATATTTTATGTAAAACTATGCTCTTTTCCCATATACTATGCTAATTACTAGAAGAACAGATAACTCACAAAGTGAAAATAGCAAATTTCAACAGATTAAGTTTGCTTTCATCATTTAAAAACAGTACATTATTGTAGGCATAGTGTTCTAGTCTAGAATCGGATTGTTTATTGAGAAAATAAACAACAGATTTTACAAGCTCGCATGTCCTTGATTCTCAGTAAGAGTGTTTTGTTAACTTTATGGCGTACCCAAAATCTATGACACATTCTACATGAAGAAGATATTTAATGATTTACTCTGAAGATTAAACATAAAACCTGGGTTTTAAAACCATTTATAAAATTCTTGTGTTTTATTATCACATCAAAGATACTAATATGATAAGCATCATTATCTTTCCCAGGGATTTTCATCTATATTGCTGTCAGTTAAGTTAGAAATACTGAAAATAAATCACCCATTTGCTGATAATTCTCTCAGAACAACCTAGTTCAGAGATCTATTTTTCTTAAAAGAAGCAGATACTAATCCATATTACTTAAAGTTCATCTAAGTTTTGTTAACCCATTTTCTAGTCTATAACATGCCATTTAGTACTCCAGTTCCATAGTTATATTTAAAGTAAAAATTTCAAGCAGTGTTTTAATTGTCAGTATACATCCTTAAAATGCAAAATTCCCAATGCTGTTCTTGTATAAATTTTTGTAAGACAGCAAACAAAAAAGATAACAATAAATGTGATCAGTACATCACCAACAATGCATCTCAGGTTTGGGTTCAAGCCCTTACAAATTTTTTCTAATGCCACAAGTTTACTACAATAATCCTCTGATTAAAAAACTTTGACTATTAACGGAAGATGATCTCTTAGATTTTAGTGAATAAAAATTATATATTAAACACTGATTATAATTAATGATAATTAATATGGTAGATATATGTAAATATAAAATAAAGAATGAATCCAAAGAGGTCTTCTGTGAAGTCCAACTCATAAACATGCTATTGAAATGCAATTAGGCCCACCTGATAGCCCACTGTTTTCCACTCATTCTATCATTCCAAAGTTTCAATCATTAAAAATATTCTCAACATATTCTTTCTTTTAGAAACAAAAATATTTATGAACAATGGAATTTAACAAAGCATTTACTGCCTTAGCATACTGCATACTTACTCATGACATTTAGGGTTTGAATTCCCAGGAATTTCCCAGTATATAGGAAAATACACAATTGCCAAGGTAGGAAAATCTATAAACATTTTAAACCATGATATTAAGGCACTCTAACCACATTAATTTTTCTCTACTACATACATAGCCTATACTTAATTAGAAGAGTTAAGTAATAAAAATATGTGCAATATATGAGAATACACAAACTAAAAATATCTAAAGGAAGTTTAAGAAATTTCATTTGTGAGGTTTAAAAACAAATTTGGCCAAATACTGCAACTTTTCATGATTTTAGTATTCAATGTAATTTATTTACATAGATAATATATGACCACAAGGGTATTCATGTCATCAGACATGATGGCAAGCAAGAGAAATAAATAATAGTTTATGACCAAGGATAATCATATCACACAACATAAGGAGATATTTTTACAGTAATAATTTTTGTTATATAAATCACAACATAAAACCAATTTTATACTTTATTTTTTAAAGTATCTGAAATATATTAAGCTACTTGTTATTTTCCAAATAAACTGATTATTTACACATTTTATTTTTTTTTTTACATATTTATTTTTAATTGCAGGATAATGATTTACAATATTGTGTTGGTTTCTGCCATATATCAACATTTAGGTGATTCTTAGATGAAACAAGTGATTCTTAATTGAAGATTTGAAAAAACATGTAAGATATTTTTCTTACAACTTTATGAATATATTTAAATTCCCAATGTGATTTCACTTTTTTTTTTTTTTATTTTTAGAATTTGTTTCACTAACAGAGTTTCACAGATTAAGCCTTTTGCACAATGGCATTTTTTCCTTATGGGCTTTCCGGGTGGCTCAGTGGTAAAGTACCTGCCTGCCAATGCAGAAATGCAGGAGACAAGGATTCCATCCCTGGGTTGGGAAGCTCCCCTGAAGGAGGAAATGCAACTCCAGTACTCTTGCCTAAAAAATTCCATGGACAGAGGAGCTTGGTGGGCTACAGTCCATGCAGTCACAAAGAGTCGGACACAACTGAGTGAGTGAGCACACAGCACACATTTTTCCCTTGCTCCCAGACTTGTGTAACACAATACTTCTCAAAACACCCTACTTTCTTTAATAGGACTATCACAATTATAACAACCAATCTTTAGTATAATTATTTTTAACTCATGCATTATTGTCAGAAGGTAAGCTCCATGAGGTCAATTGCTGCATCTCTCTAATCTACCCCCGGACCTCAGTGCTTACCATAACGTCAGGCATACAACAGCACAGCGATGAATACTTGTTAACAAATTAGTTTATTTATTGGTATTTTATTTTCAGCCACATGGTGTGACTTGCAGGATCTTAGTTCCCTAACAGGTATGGCACCAGGCCCCCTGCGGAGTGGGTGACAGTGCAAGCGCAGAGTCCTAAACACGGGGCCTCCAGGGAAGTTCCTGTATTGACATATTTTAAACTACAGGTTTCAGAGATTTAACACGAACTGAATTTCTGCATAAAAATACATTAACCTTGTTACTATAAACACAATTTTTAAAGATGATAGTATTATAAAAAACCATTAGCATTCTTAAATTTTGAATGAAATTTTCATTGTACTCTCACCCAATTACTGATTAAAAGTAGTACTGATTATTCAGTTGACTTGTCTCTGCACTTTGCGTCTCTTCCTTTTGCTTCTGGTTCAAGTTTTTGTCCCCTCCTACTTAATCATATCTCCCCCAAAAAAGAGACGAAAGAAAGAAGAAAGTAAAATCACTTCATTTCAATTTACTGATAGAATTAATGGTTTGAAGAGACTATTGAATTCACATACTATGCTATCATTCCGTCTTGTTTTGGCTACAATAATTTTAGCTACAGAAGTTGTAAGTAAATCATTACCAATTGATATAACACCTCGATAGTATTTGCAATTAAATATAAGGAATGGCCTACAAACATAAACTTAAAAAAATATATATTGAGCTTTCTAGAGACCTTTTAAAGGGATGTAAGCACTTTTCATTTAATTTGGGTCTAAACAATCAAATATATGTTATTATTTGTGCTTAAGTTAGTCACCTTTTCTCTAAGGAATTAATCTTAATAATAATTGCTTTTTCCAAAACACGAGTAACTAGTTTTCTAAATAAATCTTGAATAGTTTTCACCATTCTAATCTAAACAGGCTCTACACACTCTAAAGTTCACACCAAAGTGAGAAAAATGAGGCACAACAGCACACACATGTTTAAAAAGCATGAAGTGCAATGTTTATAGCCTCATGCTTTCAGGTGTTTTCCAAATCCTGACAAACCTGGCTCAGATTGCTGTTTCTTTGTCGGCAATGGTTTGTCATCACTTAACGTACCATTCACCTTTTTCTGCTGGTCTTCCCATGTAACTTCTAATATAAATCAAAAAATATAGTCAGAGTTTGCCAGACATGTTAGATAATTTGTGTACTAAAAACTTAAAAATACTTCAGGGATCTAATTTTTAAAAATTATTTTTCCTCTAAATTCTTCCATAAACTCTCAACAGTATGCAGTTAATGTTTTAAATACAGAAATAAGACATTTAAAATTGTTTTATAGGTTTCAAAATCCAAAGCATTTATGTTTACTTTCAGGGAAGTCTAAACTTTATTTTCAATAAAAGATTACTGAATGTATCAAGAAAATGATTTCAGTGATACATCAAATGCAGTTTTTTTAATCAATATTGAATAATATTAATTTGTTATAAATAAACATTTTGCTAAACATTAGTGTGGTGAAACAAAATGTTTATATGGAACTAAAATACAGAGATTTTCATACAAATCAAGAGAAAATCTGTTACATTTAATATATAATAAGATAAAATGGTGATTTATTTACTACCATATTTAGTACGTTCGTTAAATAACAGAAAAATACATGTGCTATGGAATATTATCTTAATAAAAATTAGTATCTTAATAAAAACTGAATATTAGTTTAGTATCATTTAGTATCATAGTATGCATTATCTGGCTTATCTAAAATCATTTGGAATTATTTGTAGTATAATATAATATTCATTCATTCAAAAAATATTTATTCAGCACCTATTATAATCCAGGCATGTTTAGCCATTGGTTATATAACAACAACAACAAAAGACATAAACCTTATATTCTGGGGAAGAAAATTACAAACAAGATAAATGAGTAAAATATGTTGTGACTTATTGGTAAGTGCTGAGAAGACAAACATGAAGTAGGTAAGAAATAAAGGAACTGTGAAAGGTGTGATGCAAACTTGAATACAGTTAGTCATGGAAATTCTGATTAAGAAGGAAGGTTTTGAGTGAGGAACTTAAGGAAGTAAGGGAGTTATTCCTATGATGATTAAGGGAGGGCATTACAGGTAGAAGAATAGCACATGCAAATGTCCTGAGGTGGAAGAAGGTCTGATATGCTCTAGGAAAGCACAAAGGTCTCCTGGTTGGAGTGCAGTGAAGACAAAGCGGAAAATCACAGAAGGTGTGGTTAAAGAGGTAATGAAAAGGGAAGTGGAGGGAGTACAGATCATGTTGGGCCTTGTAGGTCATGTTTCAAAGATTCACTGGTCACTCTTTGATCTTAATCTCATAGTACCATTCACAAACACTTAAGTATACACTTGCTTTTCTTTTTATTCACATGTTTCTAAAGCTATAAGTCAAGTAGACAATTACCATCTAAGGACATTTTAATCACCAGGAAGTTTCACCATGATGTAAATGATCCTCTGGTACTTATTCACCTTTGGCCATAAATAATGGAATACTGGAATGAAATACTAACCTATTTTATAATATTAAGCTAAGCAAAATATAACCAGGAAGATAAAAAGCACTGTCAAAAATGAAAAAAATATGCTATATTGCAGCATCAAATATGGATGATTTTGGATACACTACCATCTTTGTTTACTTACATTGCTAGAATTGACTGCATTAAGCATAAGGGTTTTTCAGTTCCTAGATCTGAAATATGTAAATGCTATTTAATAAAGACATTTTATTCTGGTCCAACAAAAATCAGCAAGGAAATAAACTTCTTGCTTTGAGAGTATTTAATTTGCTCTTTGGCATTTAGTTGACCCCCCTGATTTTCTAATTGATAAATAATCTAATAAAGATGCAAAATAGCATTCCCAAATGGTAAACAATCTGGATAAAGATGTCATGTTTGAATCAACTATTAGTGGAAAGAGAAATCTTAAAAGCTCTAAAGAATAAATTTTCTGATAAATTTCAAGACTCTAGTTAAATACTCTTTAGTTAAAAGGACAAAGAAATGATCTCTCCTTAGTCAAAATTAATCTGTGGTAACACAAAAACAACAGACTAATTTCCCTATGTTGGAGAAAATAATAAACTCATTTACAATACAATATTTCTTGATTTTGAATGACCAGTACTTTTGGTTATCTATCAATATATAAGATTTCACAAGCAATAAAGAGTGGGTTCTAATATCAAATTTTCTAAAATCCTATACATTTGTCATTTAAAAAGCTATTTCAAATTTCACCATTTGATAGAGTTTGTGATGTTCCAAAAAAGAACGATATGCTACCTTCTGAAGTAAGACTGAGTGTGTAGAAGTAGAAATAGCTTGTTTTGAAAATGGCTCAACCTTTCTATATATTGGTAGAAAGCATATTCTGAAGTGTGGAGGAAAATATCCTAACACAAAACAGGGTTAGTTCTTAAACACTTTTTTGAGTTGACAAACATTTTAGTTGAAGAAAATCTATTACATGGCGGCAACAACAAAAAAAATCTCATAACCATCCATTTATAAATACCAGACAATACAACAATGAAAGAAGACTTAGATCAAGGCTCTCAATGATTGATAAAGGAGGTAACTGGACTAAAGTGGCTTTTAGGAACACTTCTGCCATTAACTAGCTGTATAACCTCAGACAAGTGTTATAGCCCCTCTGCCTCTAATGTGTTACTTTCGCAGTAAGGAAGCTGGTCTTGAAAGTTCTAAAGTTAATGCCAGCTCTATATTTATAGAGTTGCTCTGGCTTCTTACTACTGATTAGTCAAGATTTTGTGTGAGAGTACTTATACCAGAGACAATAAAATTAAGACACTGAATCTAGAAGATTTTCTAAAAGTTCTAAATGTGACTATTATCAAACCCTATGTTGAAACTCAAATGTCTATTTAAAACAGAATTAGTCATAAAAAGCACAGAACTGATTACCAAATAATTAATTTATCACTTCAGAAACAGTGCTAAGTAGTAACCATACCTAGCCCTCTTTGAATTTATTTGGTCATATAATTAAAATGAAATACTTAATGTCATTAAGAATAAACTATGGAAAATTTCAGGAAAGTTCAAATTGTTTGAAAAGTGTTTTAGTCACATTAAAGAAAAATAGCAAAAAAGTGCTAAGCATGCAGCCCCTTAAAGATAGTTTTTTTCTATTGAAGGATTATTGTGGTAATTTAAAAAATAGTCTTCTTAATGTTAAATAATAAAGATCTTAAGATTTAAGTACAAAGTAGTAACCCATGATATTATACATCTACTACCAAAGAGTAGAGGTGAAAAATAAGATGCATAACGCAACTTAGTTGATAAGTATGAGTTCAAAAGAATGTCCTTTTGCTCAGTTGCAAACTAGAAACCCAATCAAGTAGAGAAAACATTTTTTTCTAGGGGGATAATTGCGTCAAGTAAACATTCAGTTACGAATTTAATTTGTAGATGGGGAAGCCTAAAGACTCACTTAATAACTATTAGATAATTTGAAGAAACGATTTAGTCATGAAAATTAAACTATGAGATATTTTTAAGTGATATTTTAAAAACCTACATGTCTATAGAATACCTATATTCCAGGTAGTACAATTCTATATCAAGACAACAAGTTAAAGATCACAAATTCCTATGTTAAAAGATTGTATTTGTATGATACTACTTGTTTCAATGTACTTTCACATACAGCATCATATCTGATCCTATAAACCACAGAAAGGACCTTCTATCAGGTGTTTTCTACAGGTAAGGAAGCAAAGAACTGATTAATAAGGATAAGAACTAAATAGTTGCCTAGATTCACAAACAATTTCACAGATATTACCTCATTTGATTCTCAAAAGAGCATATTGGGGATAAAAGAGATACACTAAGATTTGCTTTTCTCAGATGAACTAACTTGACTTAAGGACCTAGAGTCACAAAGTTGGCCCATTGTAAAGGCGGGCCCTGAGCCAAGATTACAAAACCTGTGATTTTTCTGTAGCACTGTATCACCTTCCTAAGATTATGCTATTCTCAAAAACAAACAGAAGATGGCTGTTTGTATTTAGGAAGTCAACAATGGTATGTTTTGAAAAATGGCTGAAGTTTGCAGAAAGGTGTGAGATAGGAGGGGGTTCTCACCCATATTAGATTAATCAATTGAGGCTTTTGTAGTCTAAAAGAAATAAAATGAGCAAAAGGGGAAGTAAAGAAAAATAAGGAAGAATGGCTACTGTGAAGGAAAGGAAAGATTAGGAAAAGAAATGAGAACATATTTGTTTACAAGGTAAGTAATAGAGGTCACCATATAGTTGCCTACTGAAATACCCTAAAGAGTCACAAGTCCTCAGTCTTTCAAACCCATCTTGTTTACTGTCACCAAGCTATTATTCTACAGAACAGATGTAACTGAGTGAAATGTATGATAGATCCCTCGCTATTTTAAAGTATCCCTCAGTCTCTACCATTGTATTTTTTGTCAAAGTGTTATTCATCTCGGTTAGCATGGAATGCTATCTTTAGGAAGTATCTACCAATGCCACTATAAAATCTATTCCTATCTAGATATTATGTAAATTTGGAAATTAAGACATGGGTGTTGGTATTCTCCTTGCTCTAGAAGCATTTGTGAGAATGTAGAGAGGCAGCAAAACGAAGCCTGTCCACACCCTGTCACCCTAAATGCTATCCGATTCCTTGAATACTTACGGAAGCAAGCATCCATTATGAAGACTGTCAAAGTTATTTTATTATTTTTGATTCTTTTGAAGCCTGTATTTTTCCCCTCTTCTTCCCATCCTTCCTTCTTGTCTTCCTTTCTTTTTTATTTATATGGGTCTCTATATATGAAATAATGTAGGCAACTACACATTGAGACTCAAAGGAACAAAATATTTTTCCCTACGTCTCATTGTGTGTCTTTAGGAACTTGACTTGTGAAGGCAGTATGGTAGAGTTTAGTTTATAATCCCACAGTGAATGACTCACTAATAGGCAATAGTAGGTTATGGCCATTAAGTTTCCCCAAAACAGACACAATAAACACATAACATCATAAACAATAAATTAGGTAAAAACTATTTGAGACTAACAATTTTTTTGCCACATCTCCAAAGCACTTAGTTTCTGTTAAAGATCCTTACAGGTTAGTTTATTTTACAGAAGAGGAAACTGAGGTTCAGAGAAATTACAACAAAAGCCTTGCCAGAGGTCATACGCTTAAGAGTAGAAATGAGCTTAAAACCTGATGTATTGACTTCCAGTGAAGATCTCTAAACATTATGAAACTGGAAAAGTCCAAATGGTTTAAGCAGTCTTAACTTAGAGAAAAGTATTCTAGATATTTGCATGTTGAGCTTTACATGTGGATTGAAACATGTGCAAATGTTGCACAGTATGCAACAATTCATACTGCAATTCAGGTGGTTTCTTTCCTCCTTGTACTGTTGCTTATGCAAATTATGTGCCCAAGAACAGCAACAGGGTTACTATTTTCCTCAAAACTACTAAATAATATATATGAAATAATTGGTTCAGAGGGATGATCATAATCAGGTTTAGTTTCACCTTAAATAAAAATTTTCAGATTCTTACTGAAAACACAAAATTCTAGGAAGAAATAATAGTACTTACTATGTGACATGTATTGCTGTAAGCAATTTAAATAAACTAAATTATTTGAGAAGTTAAGTTATAGCATATTTACATAGCAAGGAATGTTATTTAGAGTAGAAAGTGTAAGTGAAAGTCGCTCAATCATGTCTGACTCTTTTTGACCCCATGGACTGTATAATCCATGGAATTCTCCAGGCCAGAATACTGGAGTGGGTAGCCTTTCCCTTCTCCAGGGGGTCTTCCCAACGCAGGGATTAAACCCAGGTCTCCTGCATTGCAGGAGGATTCTTTACCAGCTGAGCCATAAGGGAAGCCCAAGAATACTGGAATGGATAGCCTATATCTTCTCCAGTGGATCTTCCCGACCCAGGAATCAAAGCAGGGTCTCCTGCATTGCAGGATTCTTTACCAACTGAGCTGTGAGGGAAGCCCATTCACAAGGGGCTAGTTCAGGGCAGAGTTTATCATTATCACCCTCCCAAGGTACCAAATACTCATCCACATTTTCCAGCAGTTCTGTCCCTATACCTGACTTTCTCCATTCACAGGCTCTTAACTTGTTTCCTTTGAAATTTCTATGTAGTAGTAACTCAGATCAGTCCCCTCAGGAAAATCTACATTTCAGTGTTCTAGAAATTCTGTTTTATATTATTAAAATAATTAAGCCATTAAAGAATATCAGAATATGAAGTACTATCACAAGCAGTGGGAGAAAAATTTTGGCCTGAAAATATGCCCAGAACACTTCAAAACTTATTTCCTCTATATGGATCACAATCTTAAGAGACTCTATGCAAGTAATATGCTATAAATTTACCAACTATGTCTTATTTGTTCTGATCATTAAATTATTGCTGTATTACATTTTTTTTTAATTGGGAGCTCCCCAAAGCAGGAAATGTATCTTATTGATCATTGCATCCTTAATGACTACCTAGGACAACAAATTGGAAATAGCAGCTATCAGCTGAGTTGAACTTGCTGCTGCTGCTGCTAATCGCTTCAGTCGTGTCCGACTCTGTGCGACCCCACAGACGGCAGCCCACCTAAAATCTAAAACAAACACACACACACACATATGGTTGAAACACATGCAAGGAAAATGCCATTCATCTGAAAAGGCATGGTATGTACATGTATAACACAGGGAGTCAAGACTAGAGATCTGCTCCTACGTGGACTAAAGAAAGCTAATCCTCTAGATTCTGCTCTTTTACCAGTGAAGCAGAGCTGTTTTATCAGATTTATAAGGCTCCTTCAAAATCTAAGTCTTGATTCTAGATCTAGGAACAAAGCTACAGAACACTGACACACATCTTGGCAAAATATAGGCAGATGGCTCTAGAGAGCAAATTGGCTGATCCAGATTTACAAGTCGGGGAATGAGCACAGAGTTTCCCACGTATCTTTCATGTATCCTTGCTTGCTCCCCTAGCTTTTCCCCTTAGTCCAGATTTTTATTTCCTTCTTTCCCTTTATAGCCAAAGGTGTCTACTTGGTGGTGGTTTAGTTGCAAAATCGGGTCTGACTCTTGCAACACCATAGACTATAGCCCATCAGGCTCCTCTGTCCATGGAATTTCCCAGGCAAACAACCTCCATTCCTTTCTTTTAATCCACTCTAATCGGCCTTTTGGCTCAGAGGTAAAGATTCCACCTGCCAACACGGGGAGCTTTTCAGATGGTACTAACGGTAAAGAACCCGCCTGCCAAGGCAGGAGACATAAGAGAGGCGGGTTTGATCCCTGGGCTGGGAAGATCCCCTGGAGGAGGGCACGGCAACCTTCTCCAGTATTCTTGCCTGGAGAATCCTATGAAAAGAGGAGCCTGGGGCTACAGACCATGGGATTGCAAAAGGGTCCGCCGTGACCTAGCAACTAAACAATTGGCCGTTTCCGCCTTACAGCTCCACCAAAACTTCTCTAAAGAAGGTTAACACAATGGTCTTCTATTTGCTACATCTAGTGATTTTCCCTTCTTGATAATTCTCTTTGCTTCAAGCACTTTGTTTGCACTTAGGACACTACAATCCATGGCGTCCCCACACCTCTCCTCCCACTCTTTCTGTTTCTTGCTTCTTCATCCTTTCAACTTCGAAATAAGAACAGTTCAGTTCACAGTCCTCAGACTTCTTTGAGCTACCTATACTTGTTCTCTCGGGATCTCAGTGGGCCTCGTGGTTTTAAGTCTCTCTTTAGAAGGATAACTCCTAAATCTATAATTATAGTCCAAATCTCTAAACTAAAATCCAGAACATATTTCAAACTGCCTATTTGACATCATATCTTACATGTCTAACAACATCTCTATCTTATATCTAAAATTGAGCCCCCGATATTCCCACCAAATCTACTTTGCTCAAGTTTTTCCCTCTGCCAGTTAATAGAAACTCCATATCCTTCCAGTCACTCAGGGCCAACACTTGGATGCTATCACCGCATCTCTCTTACCCTGTCGGGTAACCCTGTTGGTTCTATCTTTGCACATCTATCCAGAATGCTACGACTCCTATTACTCTGGTCTAAGCTAGCTACCACTACCTCTTTCCTGGGTTATTAGGAATGCCTCCTAGTAGCTCTCCTTGTTTCTAATCTTGATTCTTTCTGGTTATTTTCAACCTAACAATCAAACTGATGTTTTTGTGTCACTTTAATAAAAATCTTTCTTTTTCATTTGGTGAAAAGCGAAGTCCTAACGCCGATCATTAGGTCTTACATGGGTCACCTCCCCAGCTTTTCTGACCACACATACTATCATTCTCCACCTTTCTCACTCTGTAGTACTCAACTGACCTCTCTACTGTTCCTCGAACAAGTCAAACTTGCTCCCATTACAGAGCCTTCATGTTCGCTGTTCCCTCTGCCAGGTACACTTTTCTTTCCTAGACTTTCACATGGTAATTCAAGTCTCTGCTCAAATATTACAGACGTGGGGCTACTTCTCAGAGAAAATGATCAGGAATCACTTACTCTACTCTCTTAAACACTATCTATTCCATTATCCTGATCTATTTTTTCTTTGTAAATGTCAGTATCTGAAATTATATGATACATTATTTTATTCATCATTTGCTTCCCCTAATAAATAAAAGGACAATGAGGCAGGTACCTTGTTTTATGTGTACACTAGTATACCTCCAGAACTCCCAGAAGGAGACTGGAATATAATAGTTTTATTATTTGTAGAAAGAATGCATAAAATTCTTTGTAGGAAGAATGAATAATGAAAAAAACTAGAAACTCGCCAATTATTTTGTTCATTGAGTTTTGTAGTATGACGCTATGGAATAAGCTGTCTCAATTTTAACTCACTGGAGGTATGAAGAGCAATGTATTAAAAAGGATTGCCTTTTTACCTAATAATTATTTGAGAAAACTGAAACCAATTTCATGAACCAAAGAATTTGATTTTAATATAGGGTTAATGGAGAAGCTCTGGCTGATCATATATCTCGATAACTGAAGGGCAATGTACACTATGTCTATTCCAGAATGATATGTGGGCCCTTCACACCAAGAGATAGAATAAAGTTAGCTTCATTATTTCTTCCCTTTGCATACTAAATCAGAAGAGAGGATGGTGAAAGTCCATCAGTGAAGAACTCAATGCTTGAGCTTTTCTTAACACACAGTTACAGCTGGAATTCACTATAGCTGGAATCAACTATACTCCAACATAAAATAAAAATTAATATATAAAAACAAACAATATTCACAGTCAATTAGAGGTCAGGAAACAAACAAAAAAGCCTGCTGAAAGTACGTCATTAGTTAAAACTCACTGTTTTCTCTTTCTATATAAGTAAAAGAACAAAGTAACAGCCCTTTAATTTTTATAATTTTTGCTGATCCACAAACAGGCTTTAGCCAATTAAAAAAACAACCTCCTACCTTAACCTTACTTATGAACTTTAATATGAGAATCAAAATAAACACTAAATTTGTCTCTCCCAAAAGAAATGCCAATAAGAAATATTAGACACCTAGACCTTAATTATAGGTAGAACATGAAAAGATTAAACTAAATAAAAATGAGAGTTAGTCTTAAGTAAAATATTCAGAGTTTTCATTTTTCAAATCTTTATCAACAACTCTTTCTAGGTCCAACTATATCTTGAGTAGAATTGGTCTACATAACAAGAGTGATGTTTTGCAGTCAAGAGGACTTTTACACAAATGATAAGAATAATAATGAATGTGAGTAACTGAGGTCCCAATAACCATTGTCACTAGAACCTTTACATGTAAGATTGAAAAGCTACAAATATTAGTTTTAGAACTGTGAAAAATCTACAAATATTATAAATGCTTGTTTAATATTGTTGAACTTGTAATTAAGTTCATTTTTACTTTAAAATAGTTTTAAATAGTTCAATTTAAAAAATATTTCTGTATTGCAAACTATGTATGCTGTGTTTTTCTAAATGCATAATAATACAACCATCACTATTTTCCTCAGACTCTCATTCCTTACTATGACCAATAAAGTAAAACTTTTTTAATGTCATAAATTCAATAGAATAGGGTTGTACTAGGATCTAATAATAAGGTAGGTACTTCAAAAACAAATTTTATATTCAGAAATGTATTTTTAAAAGAGCAGAAAATGTTGGATCACTTAAACTGGGACTATAGTTGTATTTGTGCCTATTTAAGTAGAGAAAGCACATTCATGCACATGAGACATGTCAACATAGGGCATTTAGCATACATTAATGCACTATTAGCTTCATGTCAGACTTGCCTTTTTTCCCACTGTTAGGTGGACTTGGTGTTTCTCCCTCATTGTCTTTATAGCATTGAAAACAGACAACAGTGAATAATTAAGGTCATTAACAACCCAAATAAAATCAAGCACACCACAAAGGATGCTATCACACACTAGGGAAACAAACCATGCAACAAACATGACACCTCGCAGTACTGAACTAAGAGTAAAGTGTACCCTTCCCAGCCTAGAATAAAAATAAAAATAAAATGAAGAATAACAAGTCATTTTATAATAAGTTAGGAAGATTACAGTTATGGGTTCATTCTAATTTAAGAACGAATATAATTTACTAATTAAGTTGACTTTGAGAATCATGCATAGCTGACAAACTGACTCAATGAATGGGTTTCTTTATAATTAAGTTGAAAATAAATAAAAGTAAAATGAACTACTGCTGACGTCCCCAAACTAATGAATTTACTAAACAATGACTTTACTAAATGACTTTCCTAAACAATGACTTTACTGCAAAAGCCAATTCTTGAACAGTATCGAAAGACTTTCAGTATTTATATGGACTAGTTTCAGAAATACAGGAATGGGCAAGCAGGAAAACATTAATTATACAGCTAAATCAAAATGAAACTCATTCTTACAGTATTCCCTAAAAAAGCTATTCCTAAAACACTTCAGGAAAATGGAAGATGTGTTACATTCTAGTAGTTAGTATCTGAAATGTTCAGAACAGACATATTTACACTTTTCTATATCTATGAATCTAAACTTGCCTTTGTTTCCATGACCAGATCAACACTGATAATTTTTCTTGTCTTTATAACATTAAAAATCATTACTAAAAATTAGTAGTTGCAGCTTAAGAGGTTTTCTGTCTTAGACTACAATCACTACTGCAAGAATGCATCCATGAAAACATATCTTATGCACAATATGCAGAGTGGCACTGCTTTCACACAAGATAAAAGAGAGAAGAAAAGGCACATGAAATCCACACAACTGTTCATGAGCACAATATACTGATGAGCTAAATCCTCTCATAAACATTTTGATAAAGCAAAAATTATGATATGCAAACATAATTGGGGCTTAAAAACACCAAAATGAAGTGTCCTCATTCCATTTAGAAGGAGGACTCTTTGAAGAGAAATTAGGATTGTCAATAAATATTAGAGCAATACTGAGCTGGGATAAAGAGGAACCTACAGTTAATTGTTCTTTTTTTTTTTTTTTCCATTGGGCTTAGTTGCCCCAGGCATGTGGGATCTTAGTTCCCCAAGCAGGGATCAAACCCACATCCCCTACATTGCAAGGCAGATTCTTAATGACTAGATCACCAGGGGAGTCCCTCATCTTATTGTAGAGAAAATTTTATGGATAAATTATGATGGTTTCTAAAAGTTTCAAAAACTAAAATTTTGGAATTTATATTCTTCCCTATATTTACTTGTAATTTACCTCTAAAAAATCAACCTTGTTGAGAAGAGAATCTAGGACTTCAGTGTATTTGCACTCAATGAAGCACATGGCAAAATACAGTGTTTCAGCAGGTACTGCATGAACTGAACGTAAAGCTGGGGTGAAGGATAAGTATAAATCTTGGTCAGATGCATTGTCTCTAATTTCAGTCTGATTTAAACAACAAGGAGAATGTTCAAACAGGTAAATTAAATATTCTAAGTTACCTAGATAACTCATGTAATACCTCTTCATCAATAAAACTAAGTAAGTTTTAAAAAGTAGGACTCAACGATCTGATCTCTATTCCAGATTATAAATCTGGAGCCTAAATTCTTACATGAAATAGAAAAGTCACACTTCTAAAACATTCAACTATGTATTTCAAACACAGACAGACCTGCTTTGACCTCTTCACCCTGCTTTTCTCCCCCCTGCTCTTCCACATGTCTACTTTCTTCATTAACTTCTGTATATGCACAAGTAAAGAAAAGGATAAGACCAGACACGTACATCTGTTACTCCTCAATAAAATAAAACAAAAACTTTCAAATTATTCATGATACAATGCGTGATTATAAGGAATTGAACAGACTATTTTTTAACAAGTTTCTGACATGTTAGGGAAACAAGTATACTGTGAATAAGTTATCATACTGTCTCCTTTCATGATAACTTTGATTTGTAAAAGAAATTGTGGCCCATAATCATCTGTAATACATAACAACTGTAAGAAAGGCAAAATACTTCATCTGTAAATGATATATTCTTAGAAAAATAATATAACTTTTCTTCTAGAGAAACAAAAAACCAACATTATAAACTCATTCTTATTTTTATAAATTGCAGTACATCAAAGTTGGGGGAAATTAAAAATAATAATGTCTTACAGGTATTTAGTACATTGTACTTTCTTTATATTGTTTCCATTTTCTCTGACTCTCAGATTTTGACAATATTGTACCACTGTCAAGACCAACACATATAAGGCTTTTAATTAATTTAATTAAAATATAGACAACTATATTCCAAGTCAAAAGGAATTAAACTAGGACATTCTCATTTTTCAGCTATTGAACAGAATCAGAAGATAAACGTGCCATTACTTTGATTCTAAAATAGTCACTGAATTATAATGTCTGACAACTTTTAAAGAGATAATCCAAACATAATTTAATTTAGACCATTAATCAATAGTCAATTTTGCATTATACCTTTAACTTAGGTTAGAAAAGTAGAATATATATAGCCATTAAAGCTAAACTAAATGATACAATCCTGTATTTGCTGGAGTCTTCATATTAATATTTATGAAAACACTGCTACAATCATCCACACTCTAAAGCAAAACAAAAAACCAAACCCCCTCCAAATCATTTTAATTTATCCTGGAAAGAATAAAGGAAGTTCTTTGCTCTCTTTCATTTATAAAAATGGAAAAGACAAAATTAGGGACATTAAAGGAAAACTATAGTTTTAATACATTCTATAGAGCAAAAGCCAGACAGTAAATAGAATGTTTGTTGACAAGCTCATTAAAAATGTCAAGTATCAGCTCTAATGTTAGTTTTCTGGTATATTTATTATTACAAAGGATGGAGCACTCATATCTCAATAGAATATTGCTACTGAAGATATCAAAATTGAATTTAGAAAAAATTATGGCATAAACTGTGTTTCTGACTTCATACGACAACAGAGGATGCCAAAACTCTATCTTTACAATATGTGGGGAGAGGAGACAAAAAATTCCATATGTATTACAGAACTTCCCTTATGGAAAGTACTTTTAAAACTACATGCTCCTATTTTTATGTAAATAATAGAGAACTATAGTAATGCTGCTAAAATCTTTTTATCAGGCTGTATAACCATCACGATAGTGCTGAGTTGTTTAAAATTATAGTTCACAGTACACAGCAAATAAAAAGGACCACAAAATAGGAGTTGATAAATCATTCAACTGCAACTAACAAGAATACAGCTTGTTTTGAGTTATGTAAGGCAATAAAAGTACTATGCCCAAATGCAATACACTTAAAAATGTGTTACCAATAGGTTATAGAAATATGAGTTTTACTATAAACATATATAGAATGACAAGTTTATTTTAATGGTACTTTCTATACTATTTGAAGCAGCTTTTCAACTTGTAAATAAATATTACATGCATTCATTCAACAAATATTTATTGAGAGCCTACAATGTGCCAGGCATTATTCTACGTGCTGGAGATTCACCAGTAAATAAAATAGCTGACAGTTCTTCAAAGTTACAACATCATCTGCAGAATTCTATAATCAGCAGAGGAATTTTTATTGTCTTGGTAAATGTATGACATTCCATATAGCAAGACTCAATATTTTTCCTCTTGATCCATAATGTAGCATTGATAATAAAACTGTACATATTTAACTTTATTATACTATAAACAGTCTTGCTATAACATAAAAATTGATGCAGGAAATATGAAGCACAATCACTATCTAATTAAAAAAACTTCCTTTTCTAGAAAGCCAAATTGAATAATTAAAAAATCATCATAAACACAAAATAAAATATATGATGATAATCATAACTAGACTAGGTGTATATCCTCAATGACATAAACACAGACTGCAATTGACATCTTAGGTTAAAGTCTTCCACAAAATATAAAATTTTATGCCAAAGCAAATTTTTTAAAAAAGGAAATTTTACTTTGTGATTGAAAAGAAGCTAAATTCTTTGTATTCTTACTTGACTGAATCAAAGAAATTTAACTCCTTTGTATATTTTCAAAGTAAAACAAAAATTGAACACTTTATCAGAATCATTAAACAAAATAATTTTACTGTAATAAAAGTCTATACAGTGAAGGAACATCAATTGCAGTTGGGTTTATTTTTGCTCACATAGCCCCCCAAAAAGGCTATCAGCACAAAACAAACCCTCCTTTATGTACAGACCTTCATAAGGTTCTATCTCCTTGACTCCATTGTCTAGGAAAAACAAAATAAAAACAAAACAAAAAAAGGGAACCAAAGCACAGGGGTTAAAAACAACAGAAATTTCCAAAGGCACAGAATGTATCATCTACTAAAGAAAAGTTAAATGATGACTTAAATATGTTTGTTTGTTTATTGGTTTTGGCAATGCACATCCCATTACCAAATAAAGGGACCATTTTTAAAAATGACATTAAAAATCATTATATTCTATCAGCCATGCTTTTAGAGGTCCTTTATCCAAGACTTTATAGACCTTTGGGGAGTATGTTCATCTGTGTATAAGCAAATAGGATTTTTCTTAATGAAAAATGTGAAAGTATTAAAAATATCAGTACAACATGCATCTTTCTTTGTATATTCATGATTACCTTTTTCTGGCACTCCAGTTTTGAGAAGGATCACCATTGTTGTGCATCAGCTAACCAGTCCTTTGCAGTGTGTGAAAATTGATTTGGCTAGTTACTAATAAACTTTATGTAACTATCAACAATTACATAAACTTAGTTGTAGCAAAGAAATATCATCCAACTGCTTATTTAAGATCATTAAATTAATTCTTAAAATGCATTTATTAAAATTTGAAAAATGTGCAAGAGCAATATGATAGGTTATTTTGGCTCCAAATATTATAGACTTTAAATGTAAAATATAGAATATTTATAAACTTATTTGCAAATATAACTACTAAAAATGCAGCTAAGGTACTCAATTAACAAAAGAAGAAAGCTCATACAAAAGTAGTAAAAAAAAAATCTTGATTCACCTTAGCTTCCATGTGTATATCCTATATGACACAATTAGAAATAAAACTTACTTCTCTCCAATGTTCCCTTTGGTGGAAGCTGAGGGAGTTGTCGGCCCCTTCGTCCTGCCACTGGAGTACTTGATGGGCTTGTTTGGACAGACCCAGTACGAGGATGAGACCTACAAGATACATCATTAATATTCATTTTCAATAGAATGTGTTAAATATTTTTAATATATTTGGTTCATATGATAGTTGTATGGTGCAATTTTAAAGGAGGTTTAGCTGCTGATTAAAAGGTTAGGAAAAGTAGGACAAAATATGGATATTTGAATGATTATCTAAATAGCAGAAGATGTTTATACTGTCATGTAATATGCATACATACACAGATACATGCACACAAAGTCTTACAGTAAAATCCATGGAATTATTAATGTAAACTGAAATTCTATCCATATGAAAGCAAGGAGAGAAGTCTGCAGCTCAAAAAATAAAAGATAATGATTCACATTTCTTTCTACCAGATTTCAAACTCTTTAACACTAACCTCCCTCCCTTGATCCTAAGAGATTTTTACTCAGGCTTATATTAGATATCCCTTTATTAGAAATTATCTCATGAAACTACAAATAAAACCCTGAATAATTCAAAATTCAGCTAAAGAAGATATTGATTAATACATATTAGTAGTGATAGAAAGAAACTAAAACTCTAGTTTCAACTATTGTTATTAGGATGGTTATCCAAAAGTGATGTCTAATGGACACAAACAATTTCTCATTCTGTAGGAGAAGAACATGATAGCCATGAAGTGTGTTATGTGGGGAATACCCAGGACTCCTGATAAATGAGAAATCACAAAACAAATGTGGTCAGGACAGTTAATAAACAAATTACAATGGTAGCTACACACTATTATATCCACGGAATATAAATAGTGTGCTTACACTGAAAAAGTTAGTGTTGATTGTTATTAGTGATCAGCCAAGGATGACAGAAGAGACCATTTAGCTGTTGGGAAAATAAAATGGTGTGCTGGTGGGGCAAAGGGGAAGTTAGTCTGATTGATTTATCTTTCACCTCGATAAGGCAGGTGAAGGAGGGGCAGATCTTCCAGTCATTAATGAAGGCATCGACCTCATGAGGTTTGTATCAGGACGTTCAGTGGATCTGGAGCGGGTGGTGGTCCGCTCTAGGAGAGGCCGCTGTTCTGTTGATCTGGATCTGTGATATGGCTGTCTATCTGCTGCTTCACAATCCCTGAAACGTTAGTCAAAAAGCAGCTCAGTTGATCTTTAGTGCCTTTCTGCTATTTTGTTATGATGCATCAAACTGATTTTGAAAAAGGTAATTGTTTAAGATTATTGAGTATGGAAAAAAATGTTCTCTTCCCCAACATATGCTGCGTTAATTCTCACTAAACTCCATAAGAATTTTTAAGGAACCAACATCTGCCTTTAATAGCAATTCCCACTGAAGATAATAGGAGTTGCTCCATTATAATCAAAACAAAATTATCTGTTTTCCAAAATGAATTCCCTAAATGGAAAATGTGAAATATGTGAAGTATTCTATTCAGAAAGAATTCAATGACTTCCCAACATTTGTAAAGGAGTAAAGAAAACCATAAAGGCACTAATTCTCAAGCTGCTAAGGCTGTTTGTACTAATAAACAGTATACCAACTAAAATTAAAAAAGGCTTTCAGCACAATTGGAGTATACTGATACATCTGAACGTTCAAGTGACTGAATCCAAATGTTATGAGAAAACAGTGTAACTTTGCAGTCTGTAGCCATATTTAAATATGGTCCACAAGAAAAATCATTCTTCAGGAAACTGGTAAATCAACCATTTTATATCATTTAATTCATCACACTTTAACAATGCCAACCAACGCAAGTCAGAATGAGCATTAATTGACTGAAATAATAAGTCTGAAACAATGTGATTTCTTTGATGAGAAATAAATCCAACATCAAAATTTAATCCTTCTTTAAATAAGTATACTTAAGCAAGCTATCAGCACTAATTTTTGTATCCCTGGAGTCTAGCATAATGCTTTTACATCTAACATGTAATTTGTAAATGTTTTCTAAGATCACCCCACTATCTGCAGAACAGCCCCCAAAACACTAGTTTTGATTTTAGAATTCCAAAATATACTTCAAAGAAACTATTACCTCCCTACATAGTTGTACTATTACCTCCCTACATAGTTGTAACAACAGTACTGGAAATGCTTATATATTATAAACACCAAAGAAAGCTTTAGTATCCCTCAAGACTAATGTATTAAGGCCTTCCACTTTACCTATAAATTCTCTTGATTTTATTTTTGATAATGAAAACTGCAAGAGCTTAAAGAAAAATAAAAGAAAGGACACAATTTTCCAAATGTAATTCATTACATGGCCTACAATTTTGGACCAGTAGATATTAGATTAGGCTTCCCTGACAGCTCCATTGGTAAAGAATCTGCCTGCAATGCAGGAGACCTGTTTGATTCTTGGGTCAGGAAGATCTGCTGGAGAAGATATAGGCTAACCACTCCAGTATTTTTGGGCTTCCCTTGTGGCTTAGCTGGTAAAGAATCTACCTGCAATGCAGGAAACCTGGGTTCAATCCCTGGGTTGGGAAGATCTCCTGGAGAAGGGAAAGGGTACCCACTCCAGTATTCTGGCCTGGAGAACTCCAAGGACTGTATAGTCCATAGGGTCGCAAAGAGTCAGACATGACTGAGCAACTTTCATTTAGATATTCAGACTTAGATGACTTTAGGAACTGAATACTAGATTTATTCTACAACATATTTTGTGATTAAGATAATCACAAGTGTAAGATGCACTTTATATTCATATGGTAACATGAAGGCAAAAGATTTTTAAACTATTTTTATGTTCATGTACTATAATATGATTGATTTCTTAAAATAAGTTGAGTATTTTTATAAGTGTATCCAAATATGCCAAAAAAGCTGTGTAAATAAATATACAATATCCAATTACTTATCAAAGAGAGAAATGAAAAGGCAACTTGACAGGGTAAGAAATCAGAATTCTATTTTTTCTTCCTGAAAAACTATTTTAGAGGGAACACTTCTCTTTAGAAATAAAAATGCTCAGTGTCTGTTAAATGTTGTTAGTGTACATATCTTTGTATATCTTCAACACAATATATTTATATACTGCATGCATGCTAATCTGCTTTAGTCGTGTCTGACTCTTTGCGACCTTTGAACTTTAGTCCTCCAGGCTTCTCTGTCCATGGGATTTTCCAGGCAAGAATACTGGAGTGGGTTGCCATCCCCTCCTCCAGGGGATTGTCCTGACCCAGGGATCGAACTCCTGGTACTTATGTCTTCTGCACTGGCAGGAGGGTTCTTTATCACTAGTGCCACCTTGGAAGTCTAAATATATATAAATATATACCTTAGATTCCTTAAACCTAGTTTTGAAGATACCAATCTTTACATTATTATCATATTTATTATCTTAAAATAACAATAATTTATTTCATTAAATAACAGGCATTAATAGTAACACAACTTTCTAGAATATCTATGACTATCCCAACAGAAAATTAAGCTAACATTTCACTTGTTTATACAAAATCTGATTTATTCTGATTCCATCAAGCAATTTTTCCAAGTGGAAAGTGAAATATTAGAATAAACAATTTCACTTAGAATAAACAATATATTATTGTGAGTAAAATCTAGAGATATATTTCAAATGTGTTGCTACATTCCATGTCCTTAAAAGAATACTATTATCTTTAAAGTATTAATAAGCAAGTCACTCTTTAGGAAATAAGCCTTTAAAAAAAATTTCATTGGTAAAAAAGTTGTTTGAAGCTATAGTCAATGTTTTAAATTTTATTTATATTTTTCTCATCATATTCATCAAAATTATAAATTATGATTATGATTTCCATAAAAATAAAAATGTTTAATAAGTGAAACATGAAAAGAACCATGGTAGAAGTTAGAAATGTATTGAAATGCTCCACCACAATTAAGAGAAGGGGAAAGTTATCATATTTTAAACTTTGATAACACAGTAGAAGGTCACGATAGGCTTCTATTTCCACAACTGGCTAAGAATAGGTCTTACTACATGAGAACTAAGATTATTGCTGTGAAAACTGAAAGCAGCAATGCTTAAGTCTCATACATAATACTCAGTTTCATAGTAGGTTTTCTAAAGGATTGAGATATAAAACTTGACAACTTTCACCTAAATTCTTACTGAGTTTTCATTTTATGGTGAAAGTGAAAGTGAAGTCGCTCAGTTGTGTTCGACTCTTTGCGACCCCACGGACTGTAGCCCACCAGGCTCCTCTGTCCACAGGATTCTCCAGGCAACAAGTACCGGAGTGGGTTGCCATTTCCTTCTCTAGAAGATCTTCCTGACCTAGGGATCAAACCCGGGTCTTCTGCATTGTAGGCAGATGCTTTACCATCATGTTGAATAGTAACGGCCATTTGCAAGGCATAAAGTATTTTAGTGCCTATCTGGGTTTCTGAATTTGGGGTCTGTATTTCAATATAAATAGTTTCCTTTGTAACCCTGCCTATTTATTTTACTTTCTACATTTCAAAATATTATTTGAAAAAGGGTAGACATAGATTTTACAAGATTGCCCAAAAGCAAGCCATATAAAACACCAGAAAACTCTCACCTGTAAATTTAAATTTTTCTTAGGTTAACAATTTGATTATCTTATAAAATTATTTAATATCTGTCATAACTCTATTTTTAGTTTACATTTTCTGGTATATATGCTTAAAGTAGTTTAGAGTTTCTATGTGCCATTTACCTGGATAGATACGGATATAGTTCTGCTTATTTAGTGACTGCTAGTCTAAACTGCAAGCATTTCCACAGGATCCTCCACAATTAGAGCTAATTCATGTTGACTGACGGTATTGTAACAAGACCCAGTACCGTACCAACCCAGCTTTAAAATCATTTAATAGTATGTGCAGATTTTGATTTCTAAGGGGAAAATAATTTTATAATTATCTAGCAAAGTTGTCCATTTTCAATCATTTTTCCACTCATATAGTTGCTCTTGAAAAATTTTTTAAATTTTCAAGTATTTGGCACAGCTATCTACTTATTTCACCATCTTTGTCACTTTTTTCTCCCAGTCTCAAAGTACATGGAGTTATGCAGGATCACAGAGAAGCATAGGCCAGTGAGCATTTTCTTTCATCTATATTCAAATATTGCAATGATGCAACTCCAGATCAACATAAACTTGATGTAGGCTATCTCTTTAAGTACGATAAAAAAAATGCCAAGATTACCAAAACAATGAAAAACAAACTGCACAATGCTTCAAAGTATTGTTCAGATATCAATGAAAATTGTCCTAGGACACAACTCAGGCCTTAGAATCTATGTTAAATCAAACAGATTTATTTTATATTTATATTGTAAAGATGTGGTAAGTAAATCTAATAGGGTTTCTTTCTCAAAGACTTGCACAAAGTAAAGCTATTTAGGAATTATTTTTCTTCCTTATCAGGAAATAATTTCTTTATAAAGGCAAAATCCTAAATTAAAAAAAAAACTTGGAGATATCTCTGAAGGACAAAAAGTATAATCTCAGATTTGGAGCAAGAAATGACTTCCATAAATCTGTATTATGTAATATAGCAAGCTAATGAACAGCAGCAGCATTATACTTTTCATAAAATACCCTCAATGTGTAGAGATTTTTCTAAGCATTAAATACATAATTGAAGGAAGAAACAAGCACATTATAGAATTTTAAGATGAGATAAAGGGTAATTAATATGTTATATGCTGTACAGTATATTAAGTAATTTAAAGCAATTATATAATTAAACTCTATAATTTTCTTGCTCATCATATTGTGCGAGGTTTAAGTTTAACCTTTTAAAACCCCAGTTTATATATTTTAGCACTGCTATAGCAGTTAAGAGAATTGGAAGACACCAAGGTAATAAATGAATATCTCTGAATATTTGTACCATGTGTACAAATAGGAATATTTTATTATTTTGGTGGAAGATAGATTAATTTTCTTTGGACATGATAGATTTTTTATACCAGAACATTTCTGTTCAAGCAAACATTAAATTTGTATGTTAGTTAAAAGTAGATGAGGTTATCAAAAATAACAATAATATCTAGAGTCAGCCAACTTAATAACAATCTAACATGTAAAAATGATAATAATACACATATTAATGGGGAAAAAACAAGACACTTTTAATGCAGAAAAACATGTTACTATTACTCATAAACTTATTTTTATCATCAAAATAAAATGTTCCTTTACCTACTGCAGTATTATCATAAAACAGTCATTGTTGTAAATAGCAAGAAGAAAAGATTATTGCAATTTTCTTAAGAAAATTAGGGCTTTCTGCCCGTGGACGCCACCGAGAAAGCATCGTTGAGGACTTCCCCGCCTCCACTGCCGTCATGTCTAAATCAGAGTCTCCCAAAGAGCCCGAACAGCTGCGGAAGCTCTTCATCGGAGGATTGAGCTTTGAAACAACTGATGAGAGTCTGAGGAGCCATTTTGAGCAATGGGGAACGCTCACAGACTGTGTGGTAATGAGGGATCCAAACACCAAGCGCTCCAGAGGCTTCGGGTTTGTCACATATGCTACGGTGGAGGAGGTGGATGCGGCCATGAATGCAAGGCCACACAAGGTGGACGGAAGAGTTGTGGAACCAAAGAGGGCCGTGTCAAGAGAAGATTCTCAAAGACCTGGTGCCCACTTAACTGTGAAAAAGATTTTTGTTGGTGGCATTAAAGAAGACACTGAAGAACATCACCTGAGAGATTATTTTGAACAGTATGGAAAAATTGAAGTAATTGAAATCATGACTGATCGAGGCAGTGGCAAAAAGAGAGGCTTTGCTTTTGTAACCTTTGATGACCATGACTCTGTAGACAAGATTGTCATTCAGAAATACCACACTGTGAATGGCCACAACTGTGAAGTGAGAAAAGCCCTGTCTAAGCAAGAGATGGCTAGTGCTTCATCCAGCCAAAGAGGTCGAAGTGGTTCTGGAAACTTTGGTGGCGGTCGTGGAGGTGGTTTTGGTGGGAATGACAACTTTGGTCGTGGAGGAAACTTCAGTGGTCGAGGTGGCTTTGGTGGCAGCCGTGGTGGTGGCGGATATGGTGGCAGTGGGGATGGATATAATGGATTTGGTAATGACGGAAGCAATTTTGGAGGTGGTGGAAGCTACAATGATTTTGGCAATTACAACAATCAATCTTCAAATTTTGGACCCATGAAAGGAGGAAACTTTGGAGGCAGAAGTTCTGGCCCCTATGGTGGTGGAGGCCAATACTTTGCCAAACCACGAAACCAAGGTGGCTATGGTGGTTCCAGCAGCAGCAGTAGCTATGGCAGTGGCAGAAGGTTTTAATTACTGCCAGGAAACAAAGCTTAGCAGGAGAGGAGAGCCAGAGAAGTGACAGGGAAGCTACAGGTTACAACAGATTTGTGAACTCAGCCAAGCACAGTGGTGGCAGGGCCTAGCTGCTACAAAGAAGACATGTTTTAGACAATACTCATGTGTATGGGCAAAAAACTCGAGGACTGTACTTGTGACTAATTGTATAACAGGTTATTTTAGTTTCTGTTCTGTGGAAAGTGTAAAGCATTCCAACAAAGGGTTTTAATGTAGATTTTTTTTTTTTTTGCACCCATGCTGTTGATTGCTAAATGTAATAGTCTGATCATGACGCTGAATAAATGTCTTTTTTTTTTTTTTTTTAATGTGCTGTGTAAAGTTAGTCTACTCTGAAGCCATTTTGGTAAACTACCCCAACAGTGTGAAGTTAGAATTCCTTCAGGGTGATGCCAGGTTCCATTTGAAATTTATTTACAACTTGCTTGGTGAAGCTGTTGTCTTCAGAACCTTGGTGTAGTTGAACTGACAGTTACTGTGTTGTGACCTGGAGTTCACCATTAAAAGGGTCACCCATGCAAAGTCATGGAGGTTTTTTTTTTTGGTTATTAATGATTGTTGGCACATCCTATGCAATATATCTAAATTGAATTATGGTACCAGATAAAAGTTATAGATGGGAATGAAGCTTGTGTATCATCCATTATCATGTGTAATCAATAAAAGATTTAATACCCTCAAAAAAAAAAAAAAAAAAAAAAAAAAAAAAAAAAAAAAAAAGAAAATTAGGGACAAATACAATACTGAACAATAAAGATATATTAGTAAACATGCACACGCAAAAACATGTAAAATATAAATATTTGAGGACATTTTGAGTATTTAAATAAGTATTAACAGTTATAATTCTCACTGTTACTTAATTTTTATTTTAAAAAATAACAGAAACAAAACCATATATAAGCAAGATTATTTACTCAGTGAATTATCCACTCAGTGAAACATACAGTGAATTAATACATCTTTAAAATATGTATTTCTAAAGTCTTGAGAGATTTCACCTTCTATCTACAATATTATTATTTTACTAAATAATTTTATTTTCAGTGGATGGTGAAATATAAAAATGTTTTGTCAACTGTAAGAAATTCAAGCTATTCTGTCAAGGTATTGGCCCTGTTTTCCTTTCCCAGGTCCTCAAAGATTCCATAAAATAACAAGCTTCTTAAAGATGTATAATGGTCATCTGAGTTAAATTCACCCATTCCAGTCCATTTTAGTTCACTGATTCCTAAAATGTTGATGTTCACTCTTGCCATCTCCTGTTTGACTGCTTCCAATTGCCTTGATTCATGGACCTAACATTCCATGTTCCTAAGCAATATTGCTCTTTACAGCATCGGACTTTACTTCCATCACCCGTCACATCCACAACTGGGTGTTGTTTTTGCTTTGGCTCCGTCTCTTCACTCTTCTGGAGTTATTTCTCCACTGATCTCCAGTAGCATACTGGGCACCTACTGACCTGGGGAGTTCATCTTTCAGTGTCCTATCTTTTTAACTTTCCTTACTGTTCATGGGGTTCTCAAGGCAAGAATACTGAAGTGATTTGCCATTCCCTTTTCCAGTGGACCACGTTTTGTCAGAACTCTCCACCATGACCTGTCCGTCTTGGGTGGCCCTACACAGCATGGCTCATGGCTTCATTGAGTTAGGCAAGGCTGTGGTCCATGTGATCAGATTGGTTAGTTTTCTGTGATTGTGATTTCCAGTCTGTTTGCCCTCTGATGGAGAAAGATAAGAGGCTTTTGGAAGCTTCCTGATGGGATAAACTGACTGAGGGGGAAACTGGGTCTTGAGAGTTGGACTATAAAGAAAGCTGAGCACTGAAGAATTGATGCTTTTGAACTGTGGTGTTGGAGAAGACTCCCTTGGACTGCAAGGATATCCAACCAGTCCATCCTAAAGGAAATCAGTCCCGAATATTCATTGGAAGGACTGATGCTAAAGCTGAAACTGCCATACTTTGACCACCTGATATGAAGAGCTGACTCATTTGAAAAGACACCGATGTTGGGAAAGATTGAAGGCAGGAGGAGAAGGGGACAACAGAGGATGACGTGGTTTGATGGCATCTCTGACTCAATGGACATGTGTTTGAATAGGCTCCGGGAGTTGGTGATGGACAGGGAGGCCTGACGTGCTGCAGTCCATGGGGGTCACAAAGAGTCGGACACGACTGAGCAACTGAACTGAACTGAAGTTGTATTTCTGAAGAATCAAATTATGAATTGATATTGTTTGATACGACATAGTCCTTACTCTAGAATATCTGAGTGCCATGTTCAACAGATTCACTGGTCAGCTTTGAACAATTCACTAGCATTCCTCCCTTTTGTTTTTGTTAGTTTTACAGGGATAGTGGAAGTTCCTCATATACACTGGGGCTTGCTGCCCTTCACTGCTACTTCATAAGGTTAGTTCAAATCACACAGAGGTAGTGATTAGAGGACTGATTCATCCCCTCTCAAATACACAGACACGCACACAGAACAAGAGGTTTGCACATTTTCAAGCATAATCCTCTTCCTCAGTCATGAATGATGATATGATGTCTAACAGTAAAAAAAAAAAAAAAAAAAAAAAAAAATTACAGGAGACACCAACAAGCAAGAAAAACAAGGCCCACTGTGAAGAAACAGATACACAGATGTTGGAACTATCAGACAGGGAATTTAAAATACTGTATGACTGGTATATTAAAGACTACCTTAGAAAAGATGGAGAATATCTCTTGCATGAAAAGCTAGAGAGATATCAGCAGATAGATGAAGACTGTAAGAAATCAAATGGGAGGCCTGTGGTGAAGAAGGATGCGATGTGCTGTGGGGCCCTGGGTCTGGCAGACAGTGGGCAGTAGGAGGTGACTTTGGAGTAGCACTTGGAGGGTACAGTGAAGAATCCATCCATTGATGGAGTCCTGCTCACAGATTCACAAAGATTTAACCTGGGTTTCTGTGAGACCTGGTCAGATAAGCAGCCTGGGGTGATGTCTGTTCTAGCCCAGCAAGCAGCTAAGCTAACCTCTGACCTCACTGGTACTCCTGTGGTGTGTCTAGAATCAGACAACGGGAGTATTATTATTCAGAAAACACCAGCATCACAACGGTGTTGCACAAATGACCTCCTGATGTTTTGTATCGATCAGTTCTCCAGTAGCCTGTCACAGGACTACAGTCTACCTTGTGTTAATTATCTTAAAGAGTTTTTAAAGTTCAGCAGTTAGGCCTTTCATTTAATATGCATTGAACATTTTTCTATTAGCTTTAGAGTAAGCACCTTTCAATATTGTATGGAATGACCTATCAAAATATTAGCACAAAAAAGATTTTGCTTTGAAGCAACAGATCTAGATCACTTTGTCTATAGAATTTTCTTATGCTCAATAAATCTTGTTGGACAGGAAAAACTAACCAAATGGAAATATCAGAAATTATAGAAATTAGAATGTGGCAAAATGCTGGAAAGTTTGAAGCTAGTTTATAGATATCTTAAATGTCTAGTTAAGAGGTTAAGATATGGTTTAATTTTCAATGAGTGACCAAAAAGTTCTGAACAAAGGTAATGTTTAAGTAATGAAATACAGAAGATGTCTTCAGGAGTAACGTATGGAATAAATTAGAGTAGGAAGAGGCTGACTTGTAGAAAAAGGTTGGAAACAGAGAAGAAGGCATGGATGAGAAAAATAAATCATAATGTACAATATATGGAATTATACAAACATAATTTTAGAGCTAGAAGGAATCTCAGAAATTATTATTTTAAATTCCATGCTTGATAGTCCCAATATCTGTGCATCTCTGAGTTTGATTCTGTTGATTGCTTTGCTTCTTGACAGTGGGCCAATCTCTCACATTTTCGAAATAAGCAAACTAACACTCACAGAAACTTGATCAAAGTCTCACAATTTGTTATTTTTTGAGATGGAATTTGAATTGCACTTTCTTGGTTCTAAAGCCTGTTAACTTCTTTGAGAGCAAGAATAGGGTTTTACCTACATATACTACTTGGCAAATCACCATATGAATTAAGTGAAAGAAATGAATAAACTAAAGAAAGAGGCTGATATTTCCAGCTTCTAAAATGAAATGATGATCTATTAACAGAAATAGAAGAATTATTGAGAAGAAGGAGCCTAACTTTAGGTTTGGACCTAAATTTGTGAAGTGTTGCAACAATACTCTTCTATAGACAATGTCAGATAAAGAAATCTGATAGTTTGAGAAGTCACTGTATTATATTAATACTTCACTGTTCATTGATTCACTAATTCTTTTAAAGTTATTTATTGTATGCATGTCATGTGCCAGGCTTTATACTAGGTATTAGAAGTTTTGGACAAAGTCATAAAGATGACAGAATATAGGATAACATATAGTCAAGAAGTTGAGAACATGAGAAGTAGGAATAAAGTGAAGGAGACAGAAGAGCAGTCAAAGGGTAGAACGAGAATCAGGAGAGTTACTGTATTAGAGGGGCTAAAAAGATTAATAATGGCAGATACAAGGACATAACAAGGATACAAAGTGTAAAAAGATACAGCAAATAATAACCATGGAGAAAATAATTTAAAACAAATTGCTGGAAACAGATGTCAAACTGTAGAGGGTTAAAGCTTAGTAGGTGATGAAGCGGAGAAGGCGACGGCAACCCACTCCAGTACTCTTGCCTGGAAAATCCCATGGACGGAGGAGCCTGGTAGGCTGCAGTCCATGGGGTCGCTAAGAGTTGGACACGACTGAGCGACTTCCCTTTCACTTTTCACTTTCATGCATTGGAGAAGGAAATGGCAACCCACTCCAGTGTTCTTGCCTGGAGAATCCCAGGGACGGGGGAGCCTGGTAGGCTGCCATCTATGGGGTCGCACAGGGTCGGACATGACTGAAGCGACTTAGCAGCAGCAGCTGATGAAGTGGGGAGAGCATGTGTAAAAATACATAGTCAAGAAACATGACCTAAGTAAGAGAGAGAAATCGACCATTCTCCAGGGAGCTTGAAGGTATGACAGATTAGAAAGAAGATCCTATTAAGGAGATATCAACAGGTCTCTTTAACAGCAATTTGATGAAAAACAAAATTAGTAAAGCAAGAAAGACTGAAATGTAAGAGAAACAAGACATAAGTAACAGAGGGAAATTTCAGAGAAATTAAGAATAGTTATAGTCAGAAACACAAATAGAAGATTACCTATTATGTAAAAAAAGATCACTTTCCTCTTAGACAAGGCTTCTAAGAGGAAAGGAGAAGGCTGGTAACAATGCAAAGAAATGATGGCAAAAAGATGAGGCAGTAGCTCAGGAAGTGTGAATTACTTGGATTTGATCACATTCATTAAGGGCTCTCAGTACTTCTTCTCAGGGCATCTATGGGAAAACACTCTGTATTTCACACAAGAATCTCATCCTCCTGTGACTCCACTAGTTTTGTGAGAAAAAAGTGTGAAAGCATTAGTCGTTCAGTCGTGTTTGACTCTCTGTGACCCCATGGACTAGAGCCCACCAAGCTCCTCTGCCCATGTAATTCTCCAGCCAAGAAAACTGGCGTGGGTAGCCATTCTCTTCTCCAGGGGACCTTCCCGATCCAGGGATTCAACAGGGGTCTCCTGCACTGCAGGCAGATTCTTTACCTTCTGAGCCACCAGGGAAGCCCTTTTTTGAGCTTTGTGAGAACACTTTCTCTAACTTGGGTCCTCGTCATGACCCCAAATTCCCTAAGATAAGACCACTCGCTGCCTCTCTTCAAACGTGATGGCATCCCACAGTACCGCTCTAGCCCCAGGTCAGACCCTTCCCAGAACCTTACTCCATTCTGACACCAGAACAACTTAGGATACATTTAGATGTCTCAGTTATATCACTTCTATTTAAGCATCTTATTTGTATAATTCTTAGTATCAAGTACAGAGAAAGCCCAGTTTTCCCTTGACAGCTTCTTCTCTCTAAATTCTTCATTTCCTGTATTCTCTTGTATACCATTTTAATTTTCTCTATTCTCTTAGCTGTATTTTCAAGAATCCTCATCTATTGTTAACTAACTTCCTTATGTCATCCACTTTTCTGCAGAATAGTTTCCGCATACCCCTTTCTCAAATAGCACTTAGCCCAGCCCTGCAGACTCTCCTTCCAGTGTAACTCTCATCTGCAGAAGCGACTTATTCTTTCACACTTCATAGTCCATGGATTCAAGAGAGATTGGCTCTCTAGAGAGGCCATTGTTCTTCCGTTGTAACATACATGTTCTTATTTCTATCAAGCATGCCACTTGTCTGTAAGATCCATTATTAACTCAGGTTGCTAATAACTACCAACTTCCAGTCAATATCCCTTAGTCATCGATTATTTGGGGGATTTTTATCAGCCATTTTCTTTAGATAAATTCTATGGTGATTCCAGGAGATTTCAATGTACCTGCAGGAAATTGTTCAAAAATCTTGAACCATAACTCTTGGAGCTTTGAAACGTCAATAATCCTCACTTTTCCCCTGCATCAGCACTCCTCTCTAGGGAAATATGGTGAATCTTAGAATCCAGTGAAACTATTCAAACTCTAAAATACTAAACTCTAATATCAAACTGATGACAATCATTAATTACTTCAGGTGTTTTTTAATCTCACTTCCACTTTATTTGACCTCCATTTGACACTTTTCATTCCATGGACCTACCAATTTCTGTCAGAGTATAGTACCTCTTTACTTTTCTTCCTTCCTTACCCATCTTAGACTCTATGATTGATCATCTGAACCATTTCTATAACAACAGATTCCCTTCTATCCCATATCTTCCAAATATTCACCAAACCCTAAAATTGGTTCAGTACCATAATGATTTTTCTACATTTAGGCAACTGGGTATTTCTTAAGCAAAGCATGCATTCATATAGGTTAGCACTTTGCAAATTCATAGTTTCTAACATCTGCTGTAGTGGTATCATTAACAATCTTTCTACTTATATTTAATCAGTTCTCGTCAGTTTTTATACAATGACTATTTAATAAACTTTCTCATTTTCAATTAAATATCATATTCAACCTTCAGAAATTCTCAGGAATTTGTCTCAAAAATAACCATATAATCTCAATTATAGCAACAACAAAATTGAAGTTATTAAATATAATTACCTATGATTAACATCCTTTAAAAATTTACTTAGTTCCAACTCTGTCATCTATTTCCCACTGTTTCAATGGTAAATAAGAACTTTTTACATTTTGAAACTCCATCTGTGTGGTTAGCCCCACCCACTGCTCTAAGACTTTTCTTCTAGTCATCCTTTCTTTTTCCCTGTTTTCAACCTATTCTTTTTTCCCCTAAAGGATTTTTCCCTCCAAGCCTGTAATAGGATGTATTTCTTACTTTGAAAGAAAGAAACCTAGTCTGATATCATATGCCCCTATCCAATATTTCTCCACACTCCTTTGAGGTATTTATTATCTCCCAATCACGCCTCAGGCCCTGCAATCTGCTTTTCTCCTCTCACCATCTTTCTGAAATTACCTGAGTTGGAATCATCAATGACTTCTTCCTTGACAAATCTAATGGGCACTTTTCATACACCTTTACTTTCATTTATTTTTACTGCTGACATTATTTCTTCCTTCTTTAAATTATTTTTTTTAAGCTCTATTCTTACTTTTCTATTCTTCCTTCACTATGTCCTTCAGAAGCGTCTCTTTCTCTGTCACTTTTCCATGGCAGAGGAAAACTCCTTGGCCTTCATTTGAAGGATAGTATCTCTGGCTGATTTCATTTTCATTTTTGTAGCTACTTTCCACAAGTAGTAAAACTATTCCTAAATGATTATACATAGCCTAAACTTCTTCAGGGCTTCCCTGGTGGCTCAGAGGTTAAAGCGTCTGCCAACAATGCAGGAGACCTGGGTTCGATCCCTGGGTTGGGAAGATCCCCTGGAGAAGGAAATGGCACCCCACTCCAGTATTCTTGCCTGAAGAATCCCATGGACAGAGGAGACTGGTGGACTACGTTAGTCCATGGGGTCGCAAAGAGTCGGACACGACTGAGCGACTTCACTTCACTTCAAACTTCTTTAAGCTTTAAAATTATTTAATTTACTTCTTGCTAGAAGCTTCCCCCAGCCTTCTCAATAATTCCAAAGCCAAACTTGTCTCTCACCTAAACTGACTCCTCTCCTAACAATTCCCCCATCTCTGTTAAGGTTCCACATGCACCCAGTTACTCAGCCAATAAAACCGGAATGTTTCTTGACTCTTGGCTTCCCCTCAACATCCAGATCTGATTATTTACCAGGTAATACTGAATTTAATTGATTAACTCTCGTCATCTATCTCTCCATCCACTACCTTACTTAGTTCAGACCCTCGAAGAGCTTCTGTTGTCCTCCTGCTGCTGCTGCTAAGTCGCTTCAGTCGTGTCCGACTCTGTGCGACCCATAGACGGCAGCCCGCCAGGCTCCGCCGTCCCTGGGGTTCTCCAGGCAAGAACACTGGAGGGGGCTGCTATTTCCTCCTAGACCAAGGCAAATACCTCAGTATGTATTTTTCTTTTTCATACTTTTCTCTCATCAACCATCCTCATAGTCTCTAGAGTGAATAAATGTACTACAGCCATCCTGAAACTAAAACTCTTCAAAGTACCTCTATCACATACAGTCTTAGATTTAAGTTCCTGAACAGAGGATACAAGGTTATTCATAATCGGGACTATCTCTATCATTACAGATTAATCCCTTGCTATTCCCTGCCTTGTGACGAACACTACAACACACTAAAACACAGTGCTTATCACACCAGTAACTTTGCTTATGCATGCATGCTACGTCATTTCAGTTGTGTCCGACCCTTTGCAACTCTATGGACTGTAGCCCGTCAGGCTCCTCTGTCCATGGGATTCTCCAGGCAAGAATACTGGGGTGGGTTTCCATGCCCTCCTCCAGGGGATCTTCCCAACCCAAGGATCAAATCCATGTCTCTTTTGTCTCCTGCACTGGCAGGCAGGTTCTTTACCACTAGCGCCACCTGGGAAGCCCAACTTTGCTTATATATTTCTTTAAAATTCCACCAAGATCCTACCTTACTCTACCTAAATATTTCTAATTCTTCCTTTAAGATATAGCCCACCTGTCATCTCCTCCATCACATCTTTACGCAAAAGTTGCCATGTCCACCATCAATGTTAGTGATTCCTTAATATGCTATGAATAGCTTTGCATGTGCGCATGCTAAGTCACTTCAGTCGTGTCTGACACTGACTCTTTGTGACTCCATGGACCGCAGCCCACGAGGTTCTTCTGTCCATGGGAGTCTCTAGGCAAGAAGACTGGAGTGCATTGCCATGCCCTCCTCCAGGTGATCTTCCCAGTCCAGGGACTGAACCTGCATCTCCCACATCTCCTGCATTGGCAGGCAGGTTCTTTACCACTTTCACCACCTGGGAAGCCCCAAGTATAGCTTTAAGTAAAGATGAATACTCAGGGGGAAAGTAAGATATGAGGATAGATTTTAAAATATAAAAGATACATTAACTGAAATAAAGGATATATCTTAGAGGGATATCAATAAAAGGTAACATGATATCCATTCCAAATATGTTTGTTTAAATTTTGAATGTGTTTTAAACTACGCAATGATCAAAGATAATTTTGCCCTGGTCAGTGCAACTTGTCCAGAGGAAAAAAGTCTTGATCCCTAATATTAGTTAAATATTTGTTTCCTGAAGTAATATAAAAGAAGTTTAGCAAACATTAAGCTTCTATTCATCTGTTCCAAAGAGAGAGCATACATGTTTTATTTTACAAATGTGAAGTAGAGAGGCCAATGGTTCTGATTCTTCACATATTAAGGATGCCATGTTTAGTTAACTACTACACATATATTCCATTCAGAAAATTCCAGATTTTATACAGTCAAACTATGGTCCACTTGGAACTATTAACACATATTTATTCACAGAAGGGGAATTCCCAGACCATGACAGTAAATGCCACCTTGAAATACAGACTGGGAAACTGAATGCTTAGAAATTTGGTGCCAATTTCTTTTTATTCTTTTCACAATCCTCAATAAAGAGGTCACTTTTCCTTGGAATGTTCAGTCATTTTTTTTCTCCAGTAGGTAATTAGAGAGAACTTGGATAATTTAGATCAAAAACCATTTGGCAAGAGAAAGAGATTGCTCCAGACTTGGACTTCGTCAAAAATGTAAAAGAAGAACAATGAAGCAAGGGAACTGAACTGAGGATGTTTCCAAGAATGGATTCAACCCCCTGATATGTAAGTAAAGTGGAGGCAAATTGGGAAAGGTAAAGGGGTAAACAGAGTGGATAAACGAATCAGTGAGTTAAAAGTAACTCAATGAAAGAATAAGAAAGAACCATGTGTCATTATTGTCCAAGAATGAAGCATTTGTAATAACTATAAATGGAAAGTAATCTTTAAAAGTTATATAAAAAATGAAATTTTTAAAAAAAATTTCAAAGGTAGAACAGTTTCAAGTGATGATAATATTCAGAGCATGGCCAGGGGAGTGAGTAACCAAAGCAGAACTGAGAGTAAAGCTCACTACCTCCAATCTGAGATGGTTAAGGAAGTGAGTGGGTACTAAATAGATCATTCAGGTGAATGCTAACATTGACAGGAGAAGGAAATGGCAACCTACTCCAGTATTCTTGCCTGGAGAATCCCAAGGACAGAGAAGCCTGGCGGACTACAGTCCATGGGGTCGAGAAGAGTTGGACATGACAGCACACACACACACAACATCATTCAGGTACACGGCAGGAATCATGATAAAGAGGAAGACTAAAGCCACATGCTAAAATCCTCAGTAAATAAAATAGTATATCCAAGAAGTCAACAGATGATATCAACATGTAAGGAAAAGGCATGGCTGTTCAGCTGCAATATGTACAAAGGTACACGGTTTAAACAAGATGAATTAAACATTATGGTAATAAATAAAGGAGAAGGGATAGCTGACTAGATGAGTTTTTGTATCTTCAATAATCCCAGAATCTCATAGTGGACTGAAGTGGGAATCAGAAGAACTAAGTAACTCAGAAAGTTAGCAGAGAGAAATAAATGATCAAAGTCACTTAAAAAAACAAACAAATGAAGGAAATGTTAAGCTGAAAATTCAATACAGTATTTACTGTTTCTGTGGAATACAATACAAATGCAATAGGCAAGAAGCCTAGAGGTAGATGAAAGAATATTAGCTATATATTCTGGTTCTTGGTATGGGTAGTAGATTCCTAAATGTTTATTTTACTACTATGCTTTGAAACACGCAGATATGCTTTTGTATGAATCAAACTAATAATAATAAAAGATAATATTATTGAAAGCAACTAAAGAACTACATTCTTACAATATCTATCCAATTTTTCCAGAGTAAGTATACACTAGACTCACAACTTTGAATCATTTCAGTGATGGCAAATCTTAGAGTAAGTTATTTAATAATTTGTTTTCTAAAAGTGATTCTCCTAACTGTGTTTTCCTTTAATATAAACATCAGTGATATTGTGTGCTCTGACTACAAACTAAATTATGGCACAAAAGACAATTCAGAAATCTCTTTCAAAAGAGGCCAGCTAGGCTGAGGTTGAGAAACTGAGCAAGAATGTGAAATTGATAATCAACCTAGAGCTGTTCAAGGATTGGCTCTATCTATGTTGATTCACTGAAAGAATAAATAATAAGAAGTAATTTACTTATTAATAACTAAGAAAAATATAGGGCATAAAAAACTACTGTGATGCATGATTTTAATTTATATTTAAGTGGAAAGATACCAGCACAAGAATTCTATAGTCAATAATATCTCATTCATGCCACCCACCTTAAAAAAGGTCTTACCCAATTATAAGGATAGGTATATAACTATTTTTCACATTTTTGTAAGATACATGTATAATCATTGTAACCAAGAAAACAGTCTGAAAGTAACATACAGCAATAATAAAGATGACAAACACTAACAATAAAAAAAAATGAAAATTATTTAGTATCAAAGCAAAATAATAGAAAAAGAGACTGAGAAAAGTAAAAGAAAATAAAACATAGCAATAACCACTACCGTATAGTAAACAGAAGGCACTAAATTTCAGATACACGTACAGAAAGACATCACAAAACTTAAATTATTAGGAATTTATTGTTGATACTATCTCTTATGTTTCCTTCCATATTTGTCTAAATGAATTCAATCTTAGGTATTTACCCACTAGTTTCGATTATTTTTTCTAAGCTCTTTCATTATCAACTCTCAATTAGCTAAACTAATAGAATAAAAGTGGTCACAAAGAACCCAAATCACTCTGAAACTATAGTCAGAGTGAGTACAGCACATTAATTCCCTATCTGTATAGCTGAACCCACAAGCACATTATCATTGCTGTTCTTTTCTCTGCCTACAGGGCCTCAAAATGTCACTGAACTGGCTCAAATTCCTACAGCTATGTTTAGCCTTGAGAAACTGCAAGCTCTAGAGACCTTCTTTCCCTGCTAGATATCCTTCTAGGAATAACTAGAGAGGTAATCCTCCTTTCTGTTAAATGCCAGGTAATTTATATTTCTCTTCAATACAAGGAGAATGGTGGTAGAGTAGAAATGAATAAGGATTTTCCCACAAACCCAGTATTCTCCAGAGATCTAGATTCATCTACTATAACCAATGAGTAGATCACAGCCACCCTTGATAAAGTAACCATAAACCTGAGTTCAGCCTCATAAACCTCTGTCCAATCTAAGCACTTTTCAAAGGCTGATTTGGAGGGAGGTAGAAGTGGGTGGTTAGGATGTCTATTCATGAACTCTCCAGAGGAAGATGAGCTGTCAACTGTATTAATTTTTTAAAATATTGTTATTCTACTTTTCCATGTAATGATTCAAAAGTAATTTCTGGTGAATTACATGTTTAGAATCATCACAGAGATGATCCCAGCCCATTAGGGGGAAGTTATATTTTTGACATTCTAATACAATAAATTGTTTATATATGCTTTATTTTCTACTTTTTTACAAGGATAATATTTCTATATTTCATCAGTATCCACAAACGTATATATGTAAAAAATAGAAGTGAGTTAATATCAATAGACAGGCACATGCAATTCTACGAACATACTCAATTGTAAGAAAAAAATACCTGCCATCCCTGTGATGATGTTCAATGCTCTGACTGTATCTGGAGCGAGGTAGAGTAAGAAAATGACTGCAAGCATGGCAGAAACAAGAATACAAATGAGACTCAGGAAAGAAATGAAGACGGTAGAGTTTAATTTTTAAAAGTGAGATTCAAAAAAGATAAGCAGAGAGCAAGCAAAGCAAATGAAAATCGTTACTGAAAGTTTGCTCCTTCTTCCCAATGTCCATTGTGATACGGCAGTGCTAAAGGTTAAAATAGTCTAAATAGTTTAAAACAAAATACAACAAAATGTAACAAATTGAGATTTAAACAAATAATATTTAAAAATAAAATCTTATCAATTATCACAAACATCTTCAGCACCATCTATAAAATGTACATAATACAGCTGCTTCCTCATGTTTGGGGAGGAAAGGTAAGAAAAGAAAAATAATAAAATAATCAGAAAGTTTGAGAAGAAAATATTAAAAGAGATAATTTCTAATACTTATCACACAGGGGATTTCATAAGGCAATTATTTTTTTTTACACTCATTACTAATTAAAAGTAAAAGAACTTATAAAATTTCATTTAGTAGGGAACAAATTGAATACTTTGTTTGAATATTGCTTTATCTTAATATTACTTTATTTTGAATATTATTTGAAATTAACTTTATTTGAATATTAATTTTATTGTTTAAATGTATTGGATGTTACTCCATTTTCCAGTCACTGTTTATTACATGTTTTGATTCTGCTGCACTTCATGCCTCATGACACCATAAGCCATCAAAGTAATACATTTTCATTTTTACCCCTCTGTAGCTGATTCTCTTATTTCCATAGCACTAATATAATTTTAAAAAAATTTTTAACCTTCCATATCAAAACACTTAATTTTGGCAGATTATCATTATGCTTCAGTAAAAAATGGAAGCCCACCTTGATCTCTCTCAACATCTCTAAAAAGGACATATACATTTGTATCTTCACTTGTCCTATTCTTCTCCAACAAAGGAAGAAATTCCTCTACTTGTAATCCTACTTCCCATACGGCTTTGCTTCATTCATTTTTGTCTCATGCCTTCCCCTCCACAATCACATTTAATTATCAAAATAAAACTTCAGTAACTTTGCCTTCCTCTCTCTGTCTTTTTCATCATAAAACATCTTTTAGATGTATCTACAATTCTTGCCATCACTTTCTCACTTTTCAGTCATGCTTAAAGTTTACTGAAATTTGACTTCTGCCTCTACTATTCCTTCAAGGTATTCTGTGAGTTTTATCTGTGAAATTCTAAAAAATCTTTTAGTTTCTTCTTGGTCTTCATTATGCTCCATTTATCTACGGCTTTAGACACTGATTTTCAAACTCTATTTCTTGACACTCTCTTGGTTTTTGAAACACTATTCTCTCAGGCTATTACAAAGTTGTGTGTGAGCTCAGTCATGTCCAACTCTCTGCTACCCTATGGACTGTAGCCCACCAGGCTGCTCTGTCCATGGAACTCTCCAGGCGAGAATACTGGAGTGGGTTGCCATTTCCTCTTCCAGGGGATCTTCCCAACCCAGGGATCGAACCCTTGTCTCTTGAGTCTCTTCCATTGGCAAGTGGATTCTTTAACAGTGTCTATTAACACTTAACTATGTGCCACATACTCTGTTAAAGTTTTGTCTATGTCTCACTTACTATTCATAACCACCCTTCGAGATGGGATCTAGTATTCCCACAGAGAAAACTGGCTGTGAGTGCTTGCGCACAGCTGTAAAGTAAGGAGCATAACTGGCTTTTAAACTCAGGGCTTCCTTCAGCCAAAACTCAGGCTCTTAACGTGTACACACTGGCCTGGTCTCCCGCCTACTAACTGTTTCTTTATCCATTTCACTTACTGATTCCCTTTCTTTTACTCCTCAGAGGCAGTGGTTTCCCAAGATTTTTCCTTGACTTTCTTCATACTCAAACACATTCTTTCTGGATAACACTATTTGTTTTTATAGTGTAAATTCTCACTTTGGTTTAACCTTGATTTTTCTTTGGGTTTCACATTTCCAGCAGCTTCCTGAGATCTCCACATGGCTGCTTGAGTGTCATGTAAGCATTTCAGAAAAACACATGAGACATGTAGGACTTTGGCCAATTTGAACAACTGGGGCTGCAATTGTAAGAGAGCTCGAGCAGTAACTTTCCAACGTTCTTTTAAGCAGAAGACCATTTGATTTTTCAGACAAACTTATGTCAAGCCAATATTTAGGAATCCAATAAAATCAGAATGGCACTGTCTACAGAGGGAGTAAGAAGCCTAGATCCTGTCCATTCGGCTTCATCCTTGCCTACAACAGCAGTCCTTCCCGTATCTTTAGAGTCTAGAACTCTACCATTTTAAAGGGCCTCCTAGTAGCTAATTACAATTCTTTAAAAAAAAATTTTTTTTTAATTATAATTCTTTAATCCTCTTTGGAATTTAACATAACACTTCAGCTATTTGTTTTCTTGTAATCTCAGTTTCAACTGAGAATTTAAAGATTTAATAAACCAAGCTATAAAGTCTCAAATTTTAACTTATCCATTTTCCTTATTTTCTACATTCAATTGATTTATAACCATTGCTCATTCTAACGTCTAAATAACTCAGATTTATCCCTTGTTTTCCTTTTTTACTGCCACTATAAATCAGGCTTAACATGTCCACTGAAATAATATCCTATTAAGTCTCCCTTCAGAACCCAACCCTCTCCCAACCCACCCTGCCTACAGAATTATATTTATAAATTATGATTCTGATCATGTAGGTACATTGCTCCAAATCCTTCAATTAATATCTATCTCAAAAAACAAGTACATATTCTTTAAAATGGTAAACGAACTAATTTCTAAGCTATATTCAATCTTCATCTCCTATTACTTTTCTTTTCCCATACCATCACTTTTTATCTAGGTACAGCAGACTACCTAAGATTGTCTAAATATATTCCATACTTTCATGACTTTCAGACTAAGTTCATGCTCAACACTCATGCTCAACACTCTGCCAAGAATGTCCTATCCCAAATCCCCTCTCTGTCTCCACTTCATTGCCTTTCAAAATTCTACTAATATTTAAAGTCCAGCTTCTCTTAGAAATTCTTCCAATAGATTCAAGCAAGTAACTTCCTTTCCAACCTGTTCTAATACTATTATGCTTAGGCCTCATGGTCTTTTACATTTTATAACTAGTTACTATATTGTATAATTACTTGGGATAATCAATTGGATCACGTGCTTATCTAGAGCAGGATAACGCCTACTCTAAATCTTTGTGCAGAATGCCTAACCCACTCAATAAATATATTTTGAGTTGAACTCAAAAGTAAAGCAGAAATATGATCTTTTCATGTGGAACCTACTGTTTAAAGAGAGCAGTCATTCATATAATCCCAGAAACACTCTAGAACTGTAACCAAAGATTAAAAACCTATGCAGGATAAGAAATAAGGAAAACAGTATCAAAAAGAGATTTTTCTGGCTTTACAAAGAGTAGAAAGAATACCCAACAGTAGTGATGCTGGGATTTACTGCATTAAAAAGGAATAGACTGTCTCTGAAAATTACTTAAGGGTAACAAAAATGTGTAAAATTCAAAGCTGCTAAAATATTCATATTCATAGAACATACATATATAATCACCCAACTTTTAACATTTTCCTTGAGAAGGCTTATAATTAATTTCATCTCTGTAAAGCCAAAGAAAAGACTATACAGGAATCATCATCATCACACAACAGTTTGTTTTATTTCCCTTTTTGTGATGGTGAATTTTATGTATCACCTTAACTGGCCAAGGGGTGCTCACCTTAAACATTATTTCTTGGAATGTATGTAAAGGTATCTCGGGATGAGATTCTCATTTGATTCAGTGGAATCAGTACATTGCCCACTCCAGTGTGGGTGGATATCAGGCATGAGCTTGACATCTCACAGCTCTCTGGCCCTCTGACTGAGATTGATCAATATACCACTGGCTTACCCGGTTCTCAGGCCTTTGTACTCTGACTGAATTATACCCCCATTTCACAAGTCTCCAGCACGCAGACAGCAGATGGGAGACCTTTTCAGCTTGTATAATCACGTGAGCCAACTCCTCATAATAAATCTATCTATCTATCACCTATCTATCTATCTATCTATCTATTATCAGTTTCTCTCTATCCAGCCTAAAAATTCTGTTCCTCTGGAGAACAGTGACTATATACTTTTCCATAGACATGTTATACCTCTTAACCTAATCTGGTCATGATTCCCCTTGGAGTAAAAGCACAAAAATGCATCTGTGAATATTACAGAAATTAACCATACTATTTTAGTAAGTTCCCTAAAATTCACTAAGATACAGAGGTCATTTGCTCCATCCACTTAAAGCAATTTAAAAACATTTTTTTACCTTCTCCATTAAAGCATGCTTACTTTTCTCCGCAAATTAATGGACAGTATAAAATCTATGCAATAAATACTGTCCTAAATGTACATGAGGAGTTACAGTAAGTTATTTTAAATATTGCATTTAATCCAATTTATTTGAAATTTTTAAAAAATTGAGCAGAACTTTAACTCAGTGCAAAAGAATAAGAGAAGACCCCAAAACATGGCTCCACTTTTTTTTTTTTTGGTCTAACCCCTTTACTTCTTTAAAACAAAATTACATTTATTTATTTTTAATTGAAGGTAATTGCTCTACAATATTGTGTTGGTTTCTGCCAAACACCAACATGAATCAACCACAGGTATACTATGTTCTCTCCCTTTTGAAACTCCCGCCCGCCCCTCTGGGGTGTTACAGAGCCCCAGTGTGAGTTACCTGAGTCACACAGCGAATTTGCACTGGCTATATATTTTACATGTGGTAATGTGTATGTTTCCATCTTAAGCTCTTCATGCATCCCACCCTCTCCTTCCTCCCACCACCCCCGTGTCCATACGTCTGTTCTCTATGTCTGTGTCTCCACTGCTGCTCTGCAAATAGGTTAAACAGTAGGTCTTTCTAGATTCAATATATATGCATTGATATACAATATTTGTTTTTCTCTTTCTGACTTACTTCACTCTGTGTAATAGGCTCTAGGTTCAACCACCTCATTAGAACTAACTCAAATGTGTTCTGTGTTACTTTTTATGGCTGAGTAACATTCCATTGTATATATGTACCACAGCTTCTTTATCCATTCATCTGTCGATGGACATCTAGGTTGCTTCCATGTTCTAGCTACTGTAAACAGTGCTGCAATGGATATTGGGGTACATGTGTCTTTTTCAATTTTGGCTTCCTCAGGGTATATGCCTAGGAGTGGGATTGCTGGGTCAATGCAGCAATTGCATTGGTTTTATTCCTTGTTTTTTAAGGAATCTCCATACTGTCTTCCATAGTGGCTGCATCAATTTACATTACCCCTCAACAGTGCAAGAATGTTCCCTTTTCTCCACACTCTCTTCAGCATTTATTGTTTGTAGATTTTTTTGATGATGGCCATTCTGACTGGTGTGAGGTGATCTCTCATTGTAGTTCTGATTTGCATTTCTCTAGTAATGAGCGATGTTGAGCATCTTTTCATGTGTTTACTATCTGTTTGTCATCTTTGGAGAAATGGCTGTTTAGGTCTTTTGCCCACTTTTTGATTGGGTTGTTTGTTTTTCTGGTATTAAGTTGTATGAGCTGCTTGTATATTTTGGAAATTAATCCATTGTCATAAAATGTGACTAAATTTTAAAAAAAGATTAAAAAAGGAACTTACAGATTCTCAAATCCTGATAAAACATTTGACTATTCAAAGAACTAAAAAAGATTACTGATCTAATTTCCTGACACACTTAGATTCTTACTAAGAAATTTAATTTTTGAAGATAAAACAAAATTATATTTATAATGAATTATCCTTCCATTGTATTTCAATAGCCTGAATGTTCCCTTTTCAGTTCAGTTCAGTTCAGTTCGGTCGCTCAGTCATGTCCGATGCTTTGCAACTATCCAGAAAGAAAAACACCAGTACAGTATACCAACCCATGTTCCCTTTTAGGAACTACCAGATACACAAAAAGGACTGGAAAAAAGAGGAGATAAAACTCTCACTCTTAAGTAATCTGCAGATTTTGAAAGCTAAATTTCCAACAATCTGAGTTTAATACCAAACTTTCCACTCTGTCTTTGACATTGTTACTGTTTTGATACTTTATAGTTCCTAAAATACACTATGATTTAAAAAGTAAAAATATAATCCTGAAATATAATAAATAAAAAGTTGCATTAATTTATTAGGATGAGTTTTCTTTTTCATTTACTTTCTCTATGTTTTCAAACTTTCAGAGATGTATTTCTCTCATAGCTGATAACTGAAATGGTTTGGTAATTTCTGGTAGCTGACAGCCTGTTAAAGAATAGAGAAACAGCATGTGTTTGAAGCATTTCAGAAATTCATATATTAGGGCAAATATGCCCTGTTCTATAAAATATTATCAAATATAAATGTATTAATTGAATGAAGAGAAGAAAAAAGTTTATGAAGTAATATATTTTCTGCCAGTATTAATTTCTTCCTTATTATGCTGAAAGTATACTCTATGGAATTAAATGCAACCAATATATTTCAGTCTCTACGACAGACATAAAAAATGTGTACTATAAGATATCTATGACATATTATAGAAATAGCATCTAGTACTCTATACTTATTCTAGTAGTAAATTAACTCCTATAAAAAATAAGCTCTTGAAATGATTTCTAATACTAAAGTCACATAGTTTGCTCCAGAAAATGGTGTTCCTAGTTGTAGTAGTTACCAAGATTTACCAGAGAAATAATGATACAAAAATGTAGGAGGAATGAAGAGAAGTCGACTATTACATTAATCATTTTTATTTAATATCGCTATGCGGAAGTTTCTGAATTACTTGTAATAAACCTTCTTTCTTTTCAAAAGAGAAAAGGAATTTGACTAGTACTAATAAAATAAGATGTGCAGAGAAATAAAGATCCAATCAAAATTCTATCTATAATTCTTCTTATATTATCTATAAGAAAAGGATATCTCTTTCTTACACCACTTAAGTTTAAACAAGTGTGTGTGTGCCTGCTTAAGTTGCATCAGTCGTGTCTGACTCTGTGATGCTAGGGACTGTAGTCCAACAGGCTCCCCTGTCCATGAGGTTCTCCAGGCAAGAATACTGGAGTGGGTTGCCACATCTTCCTTCAGGGGATCTTCCTAACGCAGGGATCGAACGTGTCTCTTATGTCTCCTGCATTGGCAGGCGGGTTCTCTACTACTAGCACCACCTGGGAAGCCCAACCAGGTACTATAAATTAATGTCATATAGTATCATTTATTGGGGCTTCCTTGGTGGCTCAGACAATAAAGAATCCACCCACAATGTGGGAGACTGGGGTTTGATCCTTGGGTCAGGAATATCCCATGGAGAAGGGAATGGCTACAAATACCACATTCTAGCCTGGAGAATCTCATGGACAGAGGAGCCTGGTAAGCCACAGTCCATGGGGTTGTATCATTTATCACTCAACATGACTGATATAAAAGCCATTATCTTCTTTTTTTTTAAGGTATTATCTTTATTCACAATTTTCTAGTATGTCCCCTAGTCCTTCATCCTTCTTACTGGGTTTTTCTGAAAGTATATGTATATTCTGCCTCTGTATCTTTTGTTGTTGCCTAAATAAACATGCTCATGTTTCAAGGTCCAACACATATCCTACATCCTCTACAAGCCACTTCAAAAAAAACAACTGAATTGACTGACTTCTCTTTTCTCTGCTTAATTGATGAGCACATTAAAATGTAAATTATTCGTATTCCCCATCCCGATCCCCCCTCCCACCTCCCTCTCCACCCGACTCCTCTGTGTCCTCCCAGTGCACCAGGCCCGAGCACTCGTCTCATGCATCTCACCTGGGCTAGTGATCTGTTTCACCATAGATAATATACATGCTGTTCTTTTGAAACATCCCACCCTCACCTTCTCCCACAGAGTTCAAAAGTCTGTTCTGTACTTCTGTGTCTCTTTCGTGTCAATGTATGTCAAAACCCACTGAAATGTTGTGAAGTAATTGGCCTCCAACTAATAAAATAAAATTAAAAAAAAAAGTAAATTATTTATAAGCTAAAAGATCCTTTTAAAATGTTAAGGGTACTTTTTTTGAGTACATACCATTCAATTGGTGGCACTGTTTCATTTAATCTACCCAAAAACTCTATAAAGTTGGCATTAATATTCTAATTTTATAGATAAGGAAATCAAATCAAAGATACACAGCGATCAGTTGTTAAAAAATCTAAATTCAAGCCCAATTGCCATTTGGTTCCAAATCCCATGAAAAATAATACATTTCATGAAATATTCTAGTCCAGTGTGTCAACCCTTACTGACAAGCAAGATTAATGCACTACTCAAAATAACTAAATTTTATTTATCATCTCAAAGGAAATTCTTTTTTAGGCTTTTAAATCAACAGTATTATTTATCGACTACAAAATACAGTTCATGAAAATTCACTGTAGGAGGATTATTCTTACCATCTATTATAAATAGTACATAAAAATAACAATGCCTTCATATGGATTCTATTATTTAAAATCTTTTAGAATATTAGGATAAAACAGAAATTAAGAACCCATTGTTTAATAATGTGATAGACTATTTACATGGATAATACTGTGCTTTTCATTTTTTATTCCTCATGTAATGAATAATGATTGCAAAAATACTCAAAATTAATATAGAAATGGTTTTATAGGCCTATTTAAATGAAATTCTATTTTATTTATTTCTAAAAGGATTTAAAACAGCTCACAATGAAGAGCAATTATGATTTGATAATGTATAAGATCAAAACAGTAATGAAATCACATAGATCAATTTCCCCACAAAATCTCTGAATTATTCAAATGTTTTTGCTAAATTAAAAGATTCATAATGTTATAAAGTAAATAAAAAATGTAACATTTCAATTATGACTAACTCAAATATTAACTATTACCATGGATTGAATAGCACTTTTTAGGTCATTAATCTTAGGGCTCTTTGTCTCAAAATGTCAATAAATATTATGTGCTTGTCATGACAGTGACTATTTTTGTTTATAATTCTGAAGGTCAATTTTATTCTGTTCTTCCCTGCAAGATTTAGACCAGACCATATTGCCTTCAGAGAACATATCTAGTTCATTTTACATAAACTTGGCAGATTTAAAGTCATTTCAGACTTTCCTCTCTCATCATCTGCTTAACACGCCTTCAATGAACAAGGAGTTTATGAGTCACTACCTGAAAAATTTCAAGAAATTATCAATTTTAAAAAATTCTACTAGGTAATGAAAAACTCATTCATCCACCCTAATATGATGCATTCCTAATCATTCTAATATAGTTACCTTTCACTATTACTGTACTTGATAAGTATCCATTTCTGTAGGTAACATGCCTATAATTAAAGACACAAACCCCTATGAAAAAGTCAAATAAATTAAAAATAAATAAAACACTACACTAACTTTCATCTGACACTAAGATATTAATTTATTCACTTCCTATTTCTTCTTAGATCTCAGACACAAAAGCCAATAGTTGATTGACACGATTGAAGACTAAGATATTCCCTATATTTCTTTTGGAAAAGTGTACTCCAACACAATGCTATAAGCATGAACTCAGTTAGATTTAGACTAGATTTAGACAAAACAATTAAATGTATAAGTATTGCCAAAAATTTTCATATCAATTGATTGAATCTCCACCCTTCCCCCCAGTGTTTTTACTAAAATTAGTTTAGGATGCATATAAAGAGACTTGTGAGTTCCCTTGTTATTTCATCAGAATATTCTCTGAACAGTAAATTAAGCTTTCTATTCTAATCCTTATCTTAAACCCACTTGGTAGTTTTTGGGAAATACCACAGCATTTTTCATTTCATATATAATCAAATCATATACTAGAGGATTAATCAATTAGCTTGTTAAAAAAATTAGTAGTAATTAACGTGTGTACTGAAACATGCCTAAGTATATCACATTTAATAGAGAAGTCTTCCAAGCACAGCAGTCAAGAAGTATAATTCTTTAAGCTGTTTAAAAGGTTTACTGAAAGCCATGAGGAAAAACCTCTTCATAAATCAGTTTTCCTGTCTGTTTAAACAAACCAGACTTGTCTCAACATGACTAAAAAGTCATATTGATTTACCAGATGAATATAAAAGACTTTAAATCCACTGTCTCATGAAAGTATTTTTCAATATAATAATTGGTTATGATAAAGTAAAAATAATAAAACATCCTGTTTTCCTTATGATTATCATTATAATTTCATGTGCAAGTTCACTAACTTAACTGGCTTGATTTAACAAAGTACCAAAACTGCAAGAGCAAAATGAATTGTTTTTCTTAGCAAACAAAAGGTTGTTTTTTGTTTCTTTAATTTTTTAAAATGATGTTTCAGTCATAAGAATGTAGATATTGTAAACGAAGCACATGGTTTCAAAAACTAAGATAAAAAATACCCAAGTTCAGGATGAAAACATTTTATGGTAATCTTTCTTCCTGTAGGCAGCAATTATAATATGGTCTCACAGTATTTGATTAAATTTACCTGTCTCTATCTGGAGAATAATGGTCATCCATGACACGATGTCTGTCCATTCGGCTAATTGTATTATAATGTCCTGTAGCAGAGCGTGTCCCTCGAAGTCCCTGTTCCACATTTCGACTGAAATAGCAAGATCCATTAAATATCTTAATAAACCATAATCATATATTACACTAAAAAAAAAAGTTTTTTAATAAAGACAGCAGAAAAAGACAAAAGATCACTGCAATGTCAACCTCAAGATTTTTGCTTTAACTAATTGCACTTCTGATTAAATGTATAAATTTCACCTGGAGATTGACAATGAAATTAGGAGATTGCCGCTGTAACAGAGGTGTGTACCTGCTAAATTGCTTCAGTCCTTTCCAGCTCTTTGTGACTCCACGGACTGTAGCCCTCCAGGTTCCTCTGTCCATGGGATTTCCCAAGCAAAAATACCGGAATGGGTTGCCATTTCTTCCTCCAGGGGATCTTTCAGAGCCAGAGACGGAAGCCGGATCTCTTACCTCTCCTATGTCTCCTACACTGGTAGGCAGGTACCCACTAGTGCCACACAGGAAGCCATAGCAGAGGTACGACATAAAATTAAGGTCATGTCAATGGGAATGAAGATAAGGATTATGAAAACTATTAATGGTTGACTCCCAGGTGTATCAGAGAAGGCAATGGCAACTCACTCCAGTACTCTTGCCTGGAAAATCCCATGGATGGAGGGGCCTGGTAGGCTGTCATCTATGGGGTCGCACAGAGTCGGACATGACTGAAGCGACTTAGCAGCAGCAGCCGCAGCCCAGGTGTACAGTAGTGATAATAAAATATGAAATATAGGAGGAAGTATAGATTTGTGTGAAGAAAATGAGTTCAGCATGTTTCTTATAGACCATGTTGCTTATAGATGGTTTATTAGCCATCTTACTTTAGGGATAATAATTGTTTATTTTTTTAATCTAAACTGATGTTTTTATAACCAATCAATGACTATTTTTTTAAGCTACCATTCTTGGTCTGGCTTGTTTACTAATTTTACGGGCTTCCCTTATAGCTCAGTCAGTAAAGAGTCTGCCTGCAATGCAGGAGACATGGGTTCGACTCCTGGGTTGGGAAGATCCCCTGGAGGAGGGAATGGCAACCCACTCCAGTATTCTTGCCTAGAGTATCCCATGGACAGAGGAGCCTGGCAGACTACAGTCCATGGGGTCCCAAGAGTTGGACATGACACATTCTTTCTCATGATGGAATAAACCTTTTACACAAGCTCCTGCTACTATAGGCTTTCTGTTAAGTGCAGGTCAATCTAATTTAAAATCCATGTCTATTTTCTACTGGTGTGTTCAAATATTCATTCTTTGATAAGTCAAGAATTCTTCTTTTTTTTTAATGAGGGAGGGCTTAATTTACTAAAACTACAAATTTTAAATCTTATTTTCTCTTGCACTTTAAATTTCAGATTACAAGTCTTATTATTCTACTGATAGGTCTACCACATTTAAACAGTTACTTTTCAGAATCCTTTTAATAATTTTAGTCCCATTTACAAACTCACCTAAATCTTAAAATATTTTAAACTATGTTTATAAATTTAATATATTAACTTTTCTCTTTAATTAATTGTCTAAATAAACATTTAAGTACTTAATATCCTTATAATTAAATAAGTTAAATTTATAAATATAATAAATCTCATTCTCTTAGACAGTCTAATGCCATGTATAAAATTAAGATGACAACCTAAAATTCTAAGTCTAAATGTCTAAAACTAACTCAATTACTCATTTAAAATGAGTGTTCTAAGATTGTCATTCTAAGGGTTCAAATTGCCTTAAACATTGCAAGTATATAAAATGTGAAATTATGCACATATTTCCTGTTCAGAGATATTATTTCCTTGGTTCTTACTCTAGTAAGCCTTTCTATAACTTAACTGGATTGATTCGGAAACATTTCCATGGTTCTTACTCCAATAAGCAGTTCTAACTTAATTGGATTGATCTGAGTTTTCCTCTAAATGTAGGACCTGGAATTGCAGATTTCCAAGCAATTCTTCCCACTGCTTATGCGTTTCCTTTTAGTCTTCTCATGATTGTTCTTAATTGTATTGCTCCAACAAATGTTTATTCTTTCTTATTTCTTAAAATGTCAATATCATTCATGAGTACAATTAGTTGAGTCTAACTAGATCTGCTCAATATATATATGAGACTGGAATTTGCATCTTCTTTATGACTATGAACTTATAATAAAATCATATTTGGGTCATCCAAAATTCAAAGTAGCCCATATTTCCTATTACTCTCATTATATAAACTACTGACTAGCACATATGTTTTTCCCTAAATAACTTTTCTCTATAGGAACCTATCTTTTAAATTTTCTAATAATATTTTAAGATAAATAGGCTTATAAAATCATCCTATAAAATGTTATGCTGTCTTACCTCTGTGGAGGAGGGACACTGGGTGACCAAGATCTAGTCCTTCCTATGACATCTACTCGGTGCGGAGACCCTGATGGTGAACAGTGGCTTGATGACATTACTTGTTCTGGCACTGACAATGTTGAGCTTTGAAGGTCTCGACCATTGTGTCGATAATCTAAAGGTGGAAATATTAAGATTACAGTTACCCACACACTAAGATTTTCAGTATTTTGTAATTTACTGAAAAACATAAAATGTTAGTGAAAGGCTTTAAATATAGTAAATGTAAAGCATAATGAATAAAGCACAATGATAACATAAAATAATATTTTATTAACACTTAAACTGAGAAGGAATGACAAATATTCAAATTGTAGACAGCTACTATGTTCACTTTTTTACACAGTTAGTAATCTGCAATAAAAGAATTTAGCTTATTCTAAAGGCATTTTCATCTCTTCATTGACCAGAAGAGCTTCAAATAGTTCTCAACAACTATAAATATTTGAATAATAACCTGACGAAAAGTTCCTACTTTCTACAGTAGATACATGTGCAGTTGCTTAAGTCGTGTCCAACTCTTTGCAACCCCATGTACTATAGCCTGCCAGCCTCCTCTGTCTACGGGATTTTCCAGGCAAGAATGGTAAAGTTGGCTGAGTTGGTAAAGAATCTGCCTGTAATGTAGCAGACCCAGGTTCGATCCCTGGTTCGGGAAGATACCCTGGAGAAGGAAATGGCAACCCACTCCAGTATTCTTGTCTGGAGAATTCCATGGACAGAGGAGCCGGGCAGGCTACAGTCCATGGGATTGGAAAGAGTCGGATTTGACTGTGTGACTAACTTTCACTTTCAGGCAAGAATCCTGGAGTGGGTTGCCATGCCTTCCTCTAGGTGATCTTCCCAACCCAGGGATCAAACCTGAGTCTCCTGTGTCTTCTGCATTGGCAAGGTGGTTCTTTACCCACTGAGCAACCTGGGAAGCCCAATGTCTATAGTCTATATAGATATTTCTTTAAGAAATAAACAATATTAGAAAGCATTCTGAATATCATTTGAAGTAAATATTTAAACTTTTATTCCAAGTATTTGAAGTTATCTCAAAAATTACACTTGATTTCAAAATAGCAACACAGAGGATATTATACAGCAGTATATTTTTCTTCAATGGATTACTGAATGAATCATCATATAGCAAAAAAATTAATACTACTGAGACAAGAAACAATGATGTTTTATGGTGGTTAAACAATAATAAGCCCAGGATAAACACTTTGTATTGTGTAGGCTTGAGAAATAATATTCTGCAATAGCAAAGATTATTCCAGAAAGTAGTAACCCAAATAATGAATGATTCCTAAAAAATTTTTTTTCAAAAGGTATATTCTTTAATAAAATGGAAAAAAATAACATGATCATTTTTTTGTCATCCTGGAAGTAGAAAATAAAAACACTGAGATATGCCCCAAATGACATCAAGACAAAGAGCTTTAATGACCTGAAGAAGAATATTTTGGGTAAAAAAATCTGATGGGGCTAGATATTTAATAAAGAGAAGAAGTTGAAAAGTCAATTAATAAAATAACAGAATACAAGTAGGGGAAAATGCTAACAATCTCCAAGCAAGTTATGATGAGAAATATGACTTTACTAAGATTTAATTGAAAAATGATAAAACATGAAAAATATTTTTGCAGTCTTAGTGAATTAATATATTATTCACTTTAGTGCAAAAAATAAAGGCTAAAAGGATAGCATTAATTTTTTTAAATGTAGTAAGCTGATAGCAAGCAAACTGACTCACACTCTATCAAAATTTGTCCAACAAAAATTATCAGTCACTGATGCCATTGTAGCATGTCTACATACAACAGAACATAAAGATTTTGTTCATGATAAAATTGGATATGCTTATGAAATTTGCTAGGATAATTAAACTTCAAGCAGAAGAGAATCAAACATTTTATGATAGAGTATATTATATGTAAAAACATCCCCAAAATGTTTTAAAAATAGCTATTTAGCTAAATTATTAAATCATCAGACAAATTTCTAGCTATAAGTGAGGCAGTATTTTAAAACTACAATATCACAATTTCAAAATGCAGCTGTAACTGATACTTAATGTAACAACCATGAACAAAACTTTTTAAAAATGCATTCAAATATTTGATACATGTGGCTGTTTGTGATAGTAAAAACATATTTTCCACACTGTGAGTGAAATATAAAGAAGCGTTAGTTAAACAGTAACTTCTCAAACTTATAACGAAATCCTTATTATTTAGTAATTTAAAACTAGAATATTGGTAAGTACTTATGAGACATCTTTCAGTAAGAATATTCAATCTAACAATCCATACAGGTATTCCAGCAACTGGAATCATTTAGTTTATTTTTTTTTTTTTTAATTTTTTTATTTTTCAGTGGGTTTTGTTATACATTGATGTGAATCAGCCATAGAGTTACACGAATTCCCCATCCCGGTCTCCCATCCCACCTCCCTCTCCACCCGATTCCCCTGGATCTTCCCAGCCCAACAGGCCCGAGCACTTGACTCATGCCTCCCACCTGGGCTGGTGGTCTGTTTCACCACAGAAAATATACATGCTGTTCTTTCGAATTTGGAATCATTTAGTTTAAACTGCTGTAAGGCTGTTTTGGTGGTGGGGGATAAATAGGGTAGTCCTTTGTAACTCATTATATTTATCTATATATTTACATGTTCACTGGTAAATAATTACTATACTTCCTTCTTATTACTATAAAATTCTTACCTGATACTACACCAATTCCATCATCACAGTCATAATCAGAGACCTCACTATCACTTATTCTTTTTGATCCTATGAAGCAAAAAATAGCAAAAATTAAAATTTCTGATTATTTAAGGAAAAGAAAAATCCTCACCAACCTAAAAAGCAAATGAAAGGATTTTGAGGGGAACACTTGAGAATAAAAAACAAGAAGAAAAGTCATCATAAACTCACAAACATTCATTTTCACGTGTATTTATTTCATTATGCGAGGATATTATTTTTAAATGTGTAAGATAAAGTTCCTAAAAGGGTTAAAGCTTGAAATATTATTAAACAGTAAATAATATGTTAGTGATTTGATGCTAATTGATAAAATCTATTGAAAAAAAGCCAAGTCAAAAATAGCTCAATCAGTTTTAGATGCTTTTAGACAAATGCACTTAAATCTAGGTAAATTTCAAAATACAAATAATGTTATATTCAAAGACATTCATGTGTCTTTTTCTTATATTCATGACTAATGAATTAAATATACACAATTCTTTATTTTTCACATTTATGGAGAGGAATAATAACCTAAGACATCTTAAACATCCTTCCTTACTATTACTTGTTTCTCTGTTGCTTTAAGATATGAGAAATAAATCATCTACAAACTAACTTATGCATTGTGAACTGTGTTATATTTTCTAAGAAACAATCTAAGACAGAATAATAATAATTATCATAAATCAATAGTCTTGTGTGTGTTTTCCTTACAAATCTCTAACAAAACTTTAAAAGTTAATCATGCTATGGCAAAACTCACATTAAACTGAATTAAGTAGAGCTTGATTGGCTAAATGCTAAAGCAGACTGCCCTCACACTTAACTATGACATATATTTCATATACCAATAAACACGTGATAATTTTGTAATCTTTTCTCCTACATGTGTCTGAGGAATAGGTACACCATACATAAGAAAATCTTTTTACTAAAGCACTTCTTCCTTCCTTGGTATCAGAAAATATTTAATGATAAATGAAGACAGTGTTTCTATTTCAAGAGGACTTGTTTTGTCTGTCTACTTAAACAACACATTACTCATTACATAGATGAAACTCTTATCAGAAAATAAATGCTTTCCTGTAAGGTTTAGAAAACACTGAAAGCTCATGTTGTGTAAAATAGCAATAATTAAAATGTTCAGTCAGTGACACAATAGCTTTCAAGGAATGTCTTCCAACATCTGAAACCGCCCCCTAGAAATACACTCTCTCTATATTTTGCTTGTTTGTTGTAATCCCTGCCCTCTTGGGAAAAGAAGAGTCTTTTTTTTTTGACAGGAACTGCAGTTCTTGTTTTTCTCCTTTTAATGGTTAGGTAGAAGATGCCTATCTTTTTTGGTCATGTGGTCCCACTGAATTAATTCACCACTATTTTCCTTCCAAATCGGTATGTCATAAGGTTTTAGACCCCATTGGATCCGAGGCTCTTATTGTTGCTTTGTCGCTAAGTCATGTCCGACTCTTTGGCGGCCCCATGTACTGTAGCCTGCTAGGCTCCTCCTTCCATGGGACTTCCCAGGCAAGAACACTGGAATGGGTTGCCATGTCCTTCTCCAGAGGTTCTTATAGCACTGGTTAATATGGAAACCACAGATATCTGACAACATCTCAACAGAATGATCACAAAAGGATTTATAGAATTAGGACACACATTGTAAATAAACTTATGAGAAAGGAAAAAGAACACAGATGAGGCTATGGAGGAGAGAGTTAAGAATTGCTCAGCTGGTAATAAGATTTCACCTTGTAAATGATTAAGGAAAAAGCAATGATTATTTTAATGCTACTGGTTCAGCATAGAGCATAAAGATTACATGATTTTTGTCTTGGTCAAGGGTCAGAGCTGCCTCTAATGTAAGATAAGAATGACACCAACAAAAGATCAAGCTCATTCTATTAGCCTTTATGTGCTTTCCTATGTGTGTGAGACGGTAGGGGTTGGAATAGGAGGTAGGGCATACATGTGGCTTATAAATGTTCCTTCCTTTCAACTCTTGATTACTTTCCTGAAGGAAGTCTTGATTTGTTTTGATATTAGTCCTACAGAGGTTAAATATATTGCAGTTATGTTCTCTCTATGCGGATCTTATCTTTTCATATTTTGATGAATTCAAGTACTTAAGTTTAATGGCACTGAATATATCAATCTTTTCTTTTAAAACTGTTTTCAGGGTCTCCTTTAGGAAATTTCCTGAGCTTATATACAAGTACAGAGATACTCTTTTTTCCTTATGAAAGATTAAAAATGTTGCTTTGTGCATATATATCCTTGTCCATCTTGAAATGAGTTTGTGAATGACAGGAGATATGGATGCAAATTCACTTTTTCAATATGGATAACATGTATCTCAGCATTGTTTATTTAATCATCCTCTTTCCACAATGATCTGCAATGTTACTTCTTTGTTATAAATAAATGCATTCTATCTGCTAGGACTTGTTTGCTGCTCTACTTGTTTTCCTTGTACAAGCTGATTATCTATAAACCAATAACTCACTGTCTTTATTATTACAATGCTACATACTGAAATGCAAATAATTCACCTAATTGTTCATATCTTTGATCTTTCTCCTTCACTTTTTGCTCTTCCATTTAAATTTCAGATTCAGGTTATCAAACTGCACAAAAAACATTCTATTGGGATTTTGACTTGATAAATACATTAAAACATCAAGCATCATTTTACAGCATTGTTTTATAAGCCATGAATATGGCATTCTCTTCCTTCAAGTTTTCTTTAGGATCTCTCTGAAATTTTTTAACTTTGGTCCCTCAAATTTTCATTATTTGGTGGATTTATCCTTTGTATCTTATCATTTCTATTGATTTTAGAAATACTGTTAAAATGATGTTTTCTAACCTAATTGCTCATAAACAGAAATGCAGTTTTATTGTAAAATAGTGTTAATCAGCCAACTTGTTAAAGTCTCTTTTTCGCTTGTATAGTAGTGCACTAACCACACCTACATGCTCAGTGGCTAGTCATGTCTGACTCTGGGACCACGCGGACTGCAGCCCACCAGGCTCCTCGGTCCAGGGGTTTTTCCAGCAAGAATACTGGAGTAGGTTGCCATTTCCTCCTCCAGGGGATATTCCCAACCCATGGGTCCAACACACATCTGCATGGGCGGGCAGATTCTTTACCACTGAGCAACCTGGGATATCCCTCTCCCCTTATTTTTAATGGCAACCAATGCCAGTATTCTTGCCTGGAAAATCCCAAGGATGGTGGAACCCGGTAGGCTACAGTCCATGGGGTCGCAAAGAGTCGGACACGACTGAGCAACTTCACGTTTCACTTTATTTTTAATGGTTTAGTTAGTATTTTCCTACGGAGACAATCTTTCTTTCCAGTCCTAAAGCCTTTTTTCTTTTTCTTGCCTTTCTATGCTAGTAAGTTCAATACTGGAAAGAAAAAGAACTTTCACATTTCTTTTTAATTCTGATTTTAAATAGAATTTTTCTAATATTTCTCCATTAAAAGCAATATCTGCTGAATTTACATCCTATCAGAGTGACCTAAATCTTGTAAATTCAGTGATATTTCATAAACGATTTACAATTTTTATTTACAGTTGATTCTGACCTGTTTCCTTCCTTGTACTAATCTTTTGGCTTAAAATCAAAGTTCAGTTCAGTTCATTTCAGTTCAGTCTCTCAGTCATGTCCGACTCTTTGCGACCCCAAGAATTGCCGCACACCAGGCCTCCCTGTCCATCACCAACTCCTGGAGTTTACTTAACCTCATGTCCATCGAGTTGGTGATGCCATCCAGCCATCTCATCCTCTGTCGTCCCCTTCTCCTCCTGCCCCCAATCCCTCCCAGCATCAGGGTCTTTTCCAATGAGTCAACTCTTCGCATGAGGTGGCCAAAGTATCGGAGTTTCAGCTTCAGCATCAGTCCTTCCAATGAACACCCAGGACTGATCTCCTTTAGGATGGACTGGTTGGATTTCCTTGTAGTCCAAGGAACTCTCAAGAGTCTCCTCCAACACCACAGTTCAAAAGCATCCATTTTTCGGCGCTCAGCTTTCTTCACTGTCCAACTCTCACATCCATACATGACCACTGGAAAAACCATAGCCTTGACTGGACGGACCTTTGTTGGCAAAGTTATGTCTCTGCTTTTTAATATGCTATCTAGGTTGGTCATAACTTTTCTTCCAAGGAGTAAGCGTCTTTTAATTTCATGGCTGCAGTCACCATCTGCAGTGATTTTGGAGTCCAAAAAAAATAAAGTCTGACACTGCTTCCACTGTTTCCCCATCTATTTCCCATGAGGTGATGGAACCAGATGCCATGAGCTTTAAGCCAACTTTTTCACTCTCCTCTTTCACTTTCATCAAAAGCCTCTTTAGATCCTCTTCACTTTCTGCCATAAGGGTGGTGTCATCTGCATATCTGAGGTTATTGATATTTCTCCCGGCAATCTTGATTCCAGCTTGTGCTACCTCCTGCCAAGCGTTTCTCATAATGTACTCTACATATAAGTTAAATAAGCAGGGTGACAATATACAGCCTTGACGTACTCCTTTTCCTGTTTGGAACCATGTCCAGTTCTAACTGTTGCTTCCTGACCTGCATACAGGTTTCTCAAGAGGTGGGCCAGGTGGTCTGGTATTCCCATCTCTTCCAGAATTTTCCACAGTTTATTGTGATCCACACAGTCAAAGGCTTTGGCATAGTCAATAAAGCAGAAATAGATGTTTTTCTGGAACTCTCTTGCTTTTTTGATGATCCAGCGGATGTTACACTAGCCCAGCTAAACATAGAAAATTAGTCCTATTTTATTCTCTGGGAGATTAATCTGTAGATTAAAAAAATCTGTTCTTTGAAATTTTGATAGAATTTATCTATAAAATTACCATTTCTTTGTGTGAATATTTTAAATTACTAATTCTATTTTGTGGGAGATGTGAATGATTAATTCAAAATTAGTAAATCATATATTTTAAAAGAATTTCTTCACTTTAAATTTTCAAAGTGTTTGCTATGACATTTCTGATTTTATTTTATAATTTATTTTCTGATATATCAATCATATTACCATTTGAATACTAACTGTACCTTCTTTTTATTCTGCCATAAATTTCATCATAGGTTTATTTTGTGATTCACTTAAAGGATTAAATTTTGGGCTTCATAATCCTAACTAGAAATTAGTCTCTTGTTTTATTGATTTTTGCTCTTACTTTAAGGCTTTCTTTCCTTGGATTTTTATGACAGAGGACAAGATGGTTGGATGGCATCACCGACTTGAGTAAACATGAGTTTGAGCAAGCTCTAGAAGTTGGTGATTGACAGAGAAGCCTGGCGTGCTGCAGTCCATGAGGTTGCAAATAGTCAGACAAGACTGAGCAACTGAACTGAACTGATCTTTTTCCTAAAAAACTGGATGAGTACATTATAATTTTCAAGCTTTGAATACTTTGTTAATGTAAGCATTTCCCCGAGTACTTCTTTGCATTACACAAATATTTGTATGTAAATATGCATTATATTTTCTTCTAGACCCCGGGTCTAGAAGATATTTCCGTACTTGATTAAATTTAAGACACTGTTGACTGATTAATACATGACAGATGCAGATACAATAGATCTTTAAAAAAATGTTCTTTATTGTGTGTGTCTATTTTTAAAATTTATCAAGGGTATGGGTGTAATATACCTCTTTCTTTAAAAATTGACATAGTTGATTAGCCTAAACCATATCAATTCTTTGAAATCTGTCAAAAATGAATTATTGAATAGTATATTAACAATTCTTTAAAATGTTTCTTGTATATAAGAGAGGAATATGAATTCATTAAATGTTAGGTTCAGAGTTCTTTAACCATGAGATAAATTTGTTAATTCCGTGGTTTGTTTTGTATTGTCCCTAAATTTTTGTTTGCTTGACCAATAAATGGCTGAGAAAGAATTACATTGCACTTTCTTTTAATGGTTGTAAATTTGCTGATTTTTCTCTCTAGTTCTATTTAATGGTTACTGAAGCTGTTTCATTTATATACGCCAAGTTTTAAATTATTTTAATAAACATAATCATTTGAAAAAGCTTAACCTCAATTATGACAAAATGTCTCAGGAAACTAGTAAGAAGGAAACTTCTTCAAACTGATAAGAAGTGTTTACAAAAAGCCTGCAGCTAACATAACCCTTAATTATTAAATACAGAATACATTCCCCCTAAAAGAAAGAAGAAGCCAGTGATATCCACTAAAACCCCCTTCAATTCAATATTGTACCAGTAAGATACAAGGGAAATAAATGAAAGGCATACAAACTAGAAAGCAAGATGAAACATGATCATGTAAATTAAGTCTTAAGGAAACTATTAAAAAGTTATTAAGACTGACTAATCAATGAATTTAGCAAAACTCTAGAATACAGAGTCAACATACAAAAATGAACAATGAAAAATTAGAAACTTGTTTTCAAAACCACAATCATTTACAAAAATATCCAAACATGAAATATTTAGGAATACATTTAACATTAAATGTACAAAACATGTATGGCCCAAACCACACTACCGTATTAGTTTCATATGGCTGCTGTAACACGGTACCAAACACTGTGAAGCTCAAAAACAACAGAAATTTATTGTCTCACAGTTGTGGAGGTTGGAAGTCCAAAACCAGGGTGTCAGCAGTGCCATGTTCATTCCGATGTGCTCACTCTCTTCCTAGGGAGGAATATTTCCTGTTTCTTCTGGCTTCTAGTGTCGCCCACAACCTTTGGCATTCTTTCACTTGTAGGTCCATCACACAGTCATTTTCTCCCTGAAAGTCTTCAAATTGTCTTCCTCTGTGCATGTCTGTCTCCATGTCCAAATTTCCCCTTTTACAGGCTCACCAGCTATATTTGATTAGGGTTTGCCCTTGTGGCCTCAAGAAAACTTGATTACCTCCTTAAAGACTCTATTTCCACATAAAGTCACAGCTGAAGGTACTGGTTAGGACTTTAATAACATATTTGGGGAACACAGTTCAACTCATAACAACTGCTGAAAATTAAAGAAAATTTAAATAAATGGACAGATTTTTCTGCAAAGTTGGAAACCAGAAGTTGTTAGACTAACATTCTCAGAGGGCTAAGAGAAAACAAAAATCATTCTCAAATTTTATATAAAGCTAATCTTTCCACCAGGAATGAATAAACAAAAATATATGCAGAGAATCAAAGTCTGTTTTCAGTTCTTCATTGAAAGAACTTCTTAAAACATGTGTACCTCAAAATAGAGAAATCAATCCCAGATGAAAGGGGTGAAAAAAAGGAGAGCAGAGAGAGTTGTAAAAATTCAGATAAATAGAAATAAACTCTGAATTAACAAAATGTCAGTAATTATAATAACTACTAATTTAGAAGCAGAGGTAAAATCCTGGCAGGAATGTTTTAAATGGTAGGAGTGTGGCTGTGAATCAGATTGATTTTTAAAGTTCCGATTTGGTTAGGAAAAAAGGTAGCAATACTAGTATTACTTTGTTAAGGGCACATGTTATGATTTCAGTAGTAATACTAAAAGAATAAAGATTAACAATAAAAAAGCAGAGTGCACAGAATATGCTAGAAAAAAATAATTTCCTATATATGTACTTGTTTGTGTATACATAAAACATCTCTGCAAAAATAGATACTGGTAACAATGGTTCATTCAGGAAAAGAGAACTAGATGTTTGAAAAAACAAGGGCAATAGATTTTTTTAAACTATACACACTTTTGAATTTATACCCTATGAATATATTAATTAAAATCAGTTGCAAGATTTTATATGTTTTATCTGTAGATGAAAAGCATTTATGTTCTCTATTTGTTGGGAATATGTTCTATTAATTCAAGTTGGTTAACTGTGTAGTTCCGATTTCTGGGAGGTTGTTACTATAACTTGGGTTTTTTAACTTCTCATTTCAATTTTTTCTGATTTTTATAATAGGTGTGACATAACCAAGTCGGCTCCTTTGGCTCCTACCGCTTTCTCCAAGATCGCAGTTAGACATAGACACGGGTTCCAACTTGTCCTCCCAGGTTCTAGTTTTCTTTGATTAGCCTGGTTTTCGTGCATGCTTTCCTTCCAACCTGACCTACGCCCAACTTCGGGACCCCCCCCCCCCGGGTGAACTGCTCTGCTTCTCACTAGCGCCACCTTGTGGTCTCAAGTGATTCTACTCAGATTCTTCAGTTACATGATCTGCAAATACTTCATTATCTTAACAGTGTCCTTTAAAGAAAAAAAGACAAAAACTTTTTTTACTTTGAGGAAATCCAATTCATTAGTTTCTTACTTAATGGAACACAATTTTGGGGTCCTAAGATATCTCTGACTAACCAAAGGTGACAACGGTTTTTCCTAGCAGTTTTATACTTCTAAGGTTTGTGTGTGTGTGTATGCTCCGTCGTGTCTGACTTTTTTTGACCCCATAGATTGTAGCCCACAGGCTCCTCTGTCCCTGGAGTTTCCCAGGCAAGAATACTGGAGTGGGTCGCCATTTCCTTCTCCAGGGGATCTTCCTGACCCAGGGATCCTGCGTTGGCAAGCAGATTCTTTACCACTGTGCCACCTGGGAATTTCATAATTCTAAGGTTTACGTTGATCTATTCTGAGTAAACTTTACAAGGGTGTGAAATGTGGATAGAGGTTCATTTTTAAAATCACTTGATCTTTTGTACCTGTCACTTGATTTAGCATAATTTTTTAAAATTCAACCACATTGTTGTATGTATTAGTACTTGCTCCTCTGTTATTTATGGTAATCTGCTGTATGAATACTACTTTTTGTCCATTGTGAATAATGCTCTACACTCATGTACAAGTCTTTGAATGGATATTCATTTTCATGTCACCTGCTTGTCAGTGAGTTGCTGGGTTAGATGGTAAATTTATTTTTTTTAATAAACCATCAAATTTTTTTCCAAAGAACTATACCATTTCATATTTCTAGCTGTAAATATATTAGGGTTTCAACCTCTCAATATCCTTGCCAAAATCTGTTATTATTCTTCTTTCATATTTTATTGATTATAGTGGGTATGAACTGATTAAAAATTTAATGTGGATATAAATTATATTTCACTAGTAAATAATGACTTGGGGCATCTTTTCATGCGCTTATTTGTCATCTGTACATCTTCTTCCATGGAAACACAATACAATGCTCACTTTTTGATTGCATTATTTGTCTTGTTATTGAATTTTTAAGTTTTGTTTATATATTGTGGGTGCAAGTCCTTTGTCAGATATATGATTTGCAAGTGTTTTCTCCAAAATACTTTGGAGTGGCTCATCTTTTTACCTTCTTAACGGTGTCTTGAAACAAAACATTTAAAAATTTTATTAAGTCAAATTGACTTCCTCATTCTTCTACTGATTTTGTTTTTGGTATTGTATTAAAGACACCTCTGCCTGGCCTAAGGTAATATAGATCGCTCCTATGTTTTTTATTAAGAGTTTTATAGTCTTAGCTTACAGTCAGGTCTTTGATACATTTTTTGGTTGATTTTTGTGGATGGTGTGAGATAGGTTCTAAAATAATCTTTTAACATATGGATATTTGATTCTTCCTGCACTATTAGTTATAAAGATAATACTTTTTACACTGGGCTTCCTTTGCACTCTGTTGAAAATCAGTTGACCATAAATATGAGGGCTTATTTTTAAATTCTAAATTAGATCACATTTATTTGTAGTTTATCACTTGGCCAGCACCATACTATTATGATTACTGTAGCTTTATATGTTTTGAAATCAGGAAATATAAGATTTCCAAATTTATTTTTGTTTTGACTGTTCAGGACCTTTTGCCTGTCTGTGTAAATTTTAAGATCAGCCTGCTAATTTCAGCAAAAAATATCCTGCTTAGATTTTGATATGGATTACACTGAATCTAAAACTCAAACTCAGGAAGAACTGTCATCTTAATAATATTGAGTCTTAAATCCATGAATGTGAAATACTCTCAATTTATGCAAATTATCCATTAATTTTTCAACAATTTCTGTGACTTCTTTAGTATGCAAGTTTGCACTTATTTCTGAAATATATTCACAAGTATTTTAATTTATTTTAAAACAAATAAAAATATGCTAAATTTCCTTTTCAAAATGTTAATGGCTAATATAAAAGATACAATTAAGATATTGTCCAATTATCTAGGAAACTTGCTGACATTGTTTATTAGCTTCAGTACCTTTCTAAGGATTCTTTACAATTTTCCTTATACAGCATCATGTCATTTGTGAATAAAAACAATTTCACTTCTTCCATTCCATTTTGAATGCCTTTTATGTATTTTTCTTGCTTCACTATTTTAACTAGAGTCTCCAATCCATTCCTGAATAGAAATGCTACCAGACATCCTTACTTTGTTCCTAGTTAGGGGGAAAGCATTCAGTCTTTTACAATTAAAAATGGTGTCAGCTGTAGGTTTTTGTAGGTTCTTTATACCAAATTGAAGAAGTTCTCCTCTATTCCAACTTCACTGATAGCTTTTTTCATGAGTGTGTGTTGGATTTTGTCATAACTATTTCATCTTTTCATAAGATTATATGGTTTTTGTCCTTTTTTCTATTAATATATTAATATGGTGAGCTGATTTTTAGTTAGTAAACCAACTTTACATTACTAAGATAAATACTTCTCAGTTATAGTGTATAACATATTGCTGGATTTGATTTACTAATATTTTGTTGAGGATTTCTTATGTTCATGGATCTTGACTCTAGATTTCCTGTGACATGTTTGTCTGACTTAGGTATCAGGATAATATTGACCTAATGGAATTAATTGGAAAATAATTCCTTTTCTATTTTTCTCAAAGAATTTGAGACATGCTGGTATTTATTTTTACACATACCAGAGAATTCATCATGCTCATCACTGGTAAAGCCACCAAGCCTAGGCTTTTATTTGTGGGGAAATCTTCATTACTGATTCAACTTCTTTATGTGTTATACATTTATTCAGATTTTTTATCTGTTTCTGTAATTTATGAATCTAGAAAATTTCCCATTTCATCTAGGTTGTTTAATTTCATAGCATAAAAGTGTTCATTATATTCCTATGTGATTCTCCACTGTATTCCCTTTAAATTCTGTTAAATTAGTAGTGATTTCCAAAGCATTTCAGTAATTTGTGTCATTTTTCTTGGTCAATTTTGTTGAGCTATTCAAAAACCATAGTTAATTCCTTTTTTATTTTTTAAAAATTGATCTGGTCTAACAATCTCTATAAATATTCTCTAAGTAACTTGAAGCTTTATTATTACATGTTTAAATGTTGAGAATTGGTATTATCTCTTGATCAATTTACCCTTTTATTATTATAAAATAAACATTTTCCCTGGTAATATATTTGTTCTAAAATCTAATTTGTCAAAAAAAATAAAATGAAATCTAATTTGTCTAGTATAATATAGGTAATTCATATTTCTTTAATGCACATTAGCAAGTTATATCTTTTCTATCTTTTTCATTAAAACTCCTTGTGTTTTATATTTATAATGGGTTTCTTGTAGGCAGCATATGGCTGGGTCTTAAAAAAAAAAATCCAATCTCCGCCTTTTTATTGGGGTATTTTGACTATTTACACTTAAAGGGATCATTGACTTGACTGGCTTATATTATCAACTTACTATTTCTTTTCTATTTGTCCCTTTGTTCCATTTTCCCTCTTTTTCTGTATTCTTTTGGATGAAATGGTTAATTTTCTGGCTTCATTTTCTCTTTTCTCCCGGCTTATTAGCACTAACACTTTATTTTGTGGTTTGAGGGCTTACTTATTACAATCCACTTTCAATACACACACTCAGTAGTCCATAAAAAGGCTACAGTCATGCACTTCTATTTCTCCTCTCTTTACCTTCCTGCTGCTGTTGTCACGTATTTCACATGTACTGCAAACCCTATACGTATTGCTATTTGTTTAAATAGTCAATTATATTTAAACATACTTAAACAAGAAAAAATCTTATATATTTACCCATGAAGTTACCATTTCTGATATTCATCTTTCTTTTATATACATTCATATTCTTTATCTCTGTCTGGTATCATTATTCTTCTTTTTGATTGTAGAAGGATTAAAGGACTTTCTTTGACATTTGTTGTGGTACAAGTCTTCTGGTGATGAGATTTTTCAGCAGTTGTGCATTTGAAAAGATTTTATTTTGCTTTCATTTTTGTATGAAATATGAATGGGCATGAATTCTAGATTGATATTTTTTCTTTGAGTATTCACACTGCTTTCTATGCAAAATCTGCAGTCTTCTTTATCTTTATTCCAGTTACGTGTTGAGTTTATTTTCTCTCAATGTTATAAGATTTTCTATTTGTGATTAGTTTTAAAGAACATAATTTTAATGCACCTTAGTATGTTATTTATGTTTCTTGTGCTTGGAGTTCAGTGACATTCCTGGATATGTTGGTTTATGGGTTTCCATCAAATTGGGCAATTGATCAGCCATTATTTCTTCAAATACCTTTGTGCTTCCCCCTCTCTTCTCCTGTAGGGACTTAGGGACTTAAATTACCTGTGTATTAGTTACCTGTGTATTAGATAGCTTCAAAGGCCCATATTGTCCAAGGTATGGTTTTTCCAGTAGTCATGTACAGATGTGAGAGCTGGAGCATAAAGAAAGCTGAGTGCTGAAGAACTGATGCTTTTGAACTGTGGTGCTGGGGAAGACTCTTGAGAGTCCCTTGGACTGCAATGAGATCCAATCAGTCCATCCTAAAGGAAATCAGTCCTGAACAGTCATTGGAAGGATTGATGCTGAAGCTGAAACTCCAATACTTTGGCCACCTGATGTGAAGAACTGACTCACTGGAAAAGACCTTGATGCTGTAAAGACTGAAGGCAGGAGAAAAGGGGATGACACAGGATGAGATGGTCGGATGGCATCACTGAGTCGATGGATATGAGTCTGAGCAAGTTCCAGGAGTTGGTGATGGATAGGGAAGCTTGGCGTGCTGCAGTTCATGGGGTTGCAAAGAGTTGGACACAACTGAGCGACTGAACTGAATTGTTACAGCTCTTATTTAATTTTGGTTCATTTATGTCCTTTTAATGATTCTTTTTTTCCTTTTCTACGTGCCTGGTAATTTTTAATTGGATGCCAGCCATTGTGAATTTTACATTGAGTGTTGGATGCTTTAATACTCCTCTAAATATTCTTAGGCTTTATTCTACATGGAGTTTTCATAGAAATACTTTGATCCTTTCAGTTCATGCTTTAAAAAATTTTTAAATGTTATACTGTGTTCTATGGCTAACTATTCTTCACTACTGAGGTCAGACATTTCTGCATACTCAACACAATACCCTGTGAAACTGGATGTTTCCAGACTCACTGGAAAAAAAAAAAAAAAGACCCTAATCTCAGGTATTGTTATCTCTAATCCTTTCGGGTGGTCCTTTCCCCAGCATTGGGTAGATTCCTCCATTCATTCATCAAACTCGTCTGAACACTTGAGAGGGATCTTCTGTGGATCTTGGCATTCCCTCTTTGCATAGTTCTCTCCTTTCCAGGAGTCTGTCTCCCTGAATTCAGCTCCATCGCCCTAACTCAGGGAGTCTGTAGGTTCCATCTGGGCTCGTCACACAATGCTGTGTGCAGGAAATTCTCTTAAACAGAATTAGGCAAGGGCAATTATAGGGTTCAACTCATCTTAGTTCTCTCAGAAGTTCTTAGGGTTCTCTTAGCAGTAGCCTGATGCCCAGTGTTATTCAAACAGTTGATTCTTATACTTCTCCATTTTTGTTGTTGTTTAAGGTGGGAAGGAAAGTCCAGCCCCTTTTACTGGTTGTAAACAGTTAAGTCCTTCTTCATTTACCTCATTTTCATTTAGGGACTGAAAATTCAGTCCACTATTCTTGTGGTTTTAAATAACTTTTTTCCTAAGCTTACTTAAGAAGTTAATTTTTTAAATACATAAGTTCATTAGACTAAATTTAAAATGTTAACCTTATTAAAATTGTTAAAAACCAAGAAAAAGCTCAGTAACCAGTTAAAAAAACTTACCATCAGTTTAAATAGCTTGGCATACACTCTGTGCATGTATGAATTTAAAAGTCATAATGCATTGGAGTAAAAAAACCTAAATCTATTAAGTTTTCCTTAAAAGATATGAAAAATGGCTAAAATGATGGAAACTATAGCAAACATTGCAGTTTTAATTATAGTTTAATATCCTTAGAACATTTAACAGTATTCCTTCATTGGTCAAAAATATAGCAAATTGCATCCATATATATTCAAAAGTTCTGAGACAGTGCACATGGTAACACAATAATAGACTAAAACATACCTCATTGATGAAATAATACCATACTAAATGAGACAAGAGTAGACACGCTAAAATCACAAATCACTATATTTCAACAAAAGGTTTTTAATACCAAAATAATAAAGATGTCAACATGGGAGATACTGGAAAAGCTCTATAGGTAGAAAAAGAAAGCTAGTGACATTTTGTTTAGGAATTTTACATATGCACAATAGCCAGACAAAGAACAAAACAACAAACCAATTAAACTGTGCATATGAATTCATGCATTAAACACTGTGCATGCTAAAATTTACCTGAATTATATGAACATAAGGCTTTATCTGGAAAAAAAATTAAAATGTCAAAATAAATTTAAAACTCTTTATGCAAAAGGGATATTAAAATCTAATTTCTGCTTCACATCGCAGACTGTCATTTAACATTTTCATTTAAAAGTTTAAAAGGCCATACTAATCAGAATAAAATAATGAAAGAAGATACATCATATCTAAATTAGTAAAAATTTGAATTATAAATTTTAGTAGGAACTTTGAATACATGAAACAATTAGAGGCTAAGAGAGAAGCACAAATTAGAGACGGCACATAAAATAAAAAAATTAATAATAGGTCTGCCCTGTATACTAATAATTATCAATTCTATTTTATATTATACGGCCATATAACATATTAAATGTAAGACATAACTGTTATACACAGAAATTTGGCACACAAGAAGAACTAATAAATTGAAGAGATAATAGAGAAATATTACTAATTTTGGAATTTTTGATTTTGGAAAAAGTATATCTTAAAACTGATTTCTTTTTGTACAAAGAAAAGTGAAAATTCATAAAGAACAAGCTATTTTTACATTCTCATTCAATAAAAAATATAATTCGTAGAAATCATCACAGTTAAGTTAGCAGAATACAAATTAGTTAGATTCATCTATTTCTAAATATTTACCAAGTTTCAAAAGATAGCACAATATTAACAAATTGTTTTGCATTTAAAAGAATAAAAAATTATCATCTGAATATACATCAGAAATTTAAAGGAATATATGAACGAACTATCATGTCAAAAAAATACTAAGTAGTGAAAAAATGCCATATTATCTGGGAAAAAGTAAATATTTATCCTAACACATCTATGTTGTTAGCCGAAAGACAATACATCACAGGGGGACAAAATAATACATTCTCTAGTTATTATGGAATTGGTTTCTAATGCTTAATTAAAAATTTTAAATGTGAATGACAATTCTAAACTTTACTTAACAGATAGAGAAGTAGTACATTATCCATTACTATACATGATTAACCTGTTCCATTGGTAATCTACACATTGCTGGAATTATATAAAGTATTTTGAGGAAAAAAAACACCTTTATTCTGGACACTATAAAGGAATTTCATAAAACACAAATAAAAAATTGTGGAAATAAGAAAATAGTAGTTAAATAATTTAAGTGTATTAACATTCTGTCAAGGGCATATTTTCATAAATTAACAAAAAAATGAATCAACTAGATTAAACAAGGATTTTAAAAACATCAACACAAACTCTAATTCATTTGAGAAACACTATTAATCTATCTGGTTTCAAACTTACAACATTTTCATAAAAGAAAAACTATATTCATCATAAATGTTGTAAGGTAAGTAAGAAACCAGATAGATTAATAGTGTTTCTCAAATGAATTAAAGTTTGTGTTGTTTTTTTAAAACATCCTAGTTTTTTATAATCTTCTCTCAGTTTCCTTCTATTACTTTCATATATCAGCTTGGTTAAACATTTATGTTTTCTAGTCCCTTAGCATTTCAAAATTTTTTAATTCTGAAATTAACCCTAGTATACAATATAAGGCAGTGGTGTGCTGGTAAAGGTTTGACAACTATCTCTCTGGAGGAAAAAAAGCCTTGATTTGTAACACGTGCCTATTTCCATAATGTAAAAACTCCCATACAGCCAGTTTCAAGCTACCAAAGCACTGCATGTGAAGGGAAGAGATGAATATACAATGGCTCTATCTCCAGCATACCACTGGAAGAGAATTGCTGACCATACTGAAGTTAAAATATAATCGGAAGAAAGAATCCCAGAGGATGTTACTATGGTAAACAAAGTGAAAACACTGATGATTCTTCAAGATGTTTAAAATTCTTATTATACCACAAAGGAAAAGACAACTCTGAGAGTAACAGCAATTTTTATCCAAAAAAGAAAGACAAAGAAAATAAGAAGAGATAAAATTACAACAATTTTCTAAACAAGAAAAAAAGGCAGAAGATTAAGTAATATTTTAAAAACTGTACAAAAACATATCACACACAAATAGCTGATATTTCAAAATTGTCATATAAAGAGGTAATCACAAAGCATGCAGCAAAAAATTGCAGGAAAATCATGAGTTAATAAATGAAAATAACATGTTACTTTATAAAAGAGTTAATTGCTACAGTGTATGCCTAGAGTTCTGCAGTCTGTGGGGTTGCAGAGTTGGACACGACTTAGAGAAGGGATAACAAATAAAATTTTAAATTGTAATATGAATTATTATATAATACTTCCTTAAAACATTGAACATAATTGTAAATCTAACTAAATATCTATATCAAAAAAGTATTTTACGTGCTGATTCAATTAACATTTTCCCTGGTTTTAAAATTCTCTGTAGATATCTTTGTATCATATCAAATACTGTTTATTAAATATTTAGAATGATGATATTCATAAGCATACTGATTTGCCCACATATGCAAAATCATATTAATATATCCAAACCCTAGTATTTATAATGGATATATATTTAGTAAAAAATATTTTTGGAATGTTTAGTAAAAAATAAAAATATATTTCTGGAATGTTCTCCTTTCTTCATGTCATTCTGCTGTCTGTATTCTTCAAAGGTAACTTTGAATCAGAAAACTCTGCTCTTGGGAACAGTGTCCAGATGTAACAATGCATCCTTGATAAAACTGAGAGTATCTGCACTGGTAATATATAATGCCTTTTTTCTCAAGAACATTATGATGAAAGTACAATTTCATATTCTTCCTGCATCTTGAATGATCTGGACATTGTGGGTTAATGACAGATTTAACTGATATAAGTTTACTAAAGTGAAAGTGAAAATTGCTCAGTTTTGTCAAACTCTTTGCGACCTGGTGGACTGTAGCCTGCCAGGCTCCTCCGTCCATGGGATTCTCCAGGCAAGAATACTGGAGTGGGTTGCCATTCCCTTCTCCAGGGGATCTTCCAGACCCAGGAATTGAACCTGGGTCACCTGCTTTGCAGGCAGATTCTTTACAGTCTGAGCCACCAGGTTTACTATGCCCTTCTTTATTTCAAAGGTATTTGAGAATTTTCTGTAAAGTACTCTGTTGTTGAGAGGACCCCTCATATAGTTTGTTAAGTCATTTATATCATTATTTCAATTATATACCACTCAGAGATGGTCTTATGTGATTTTCTCTTTTTATTATTATTGGCCTAATAAATATGCCCTTGGGAAGAAAGGAACAATGAAATAATCAGTCCAATTTCCAAGAAGTATAAGGCTTAATTCATTTTTAGTATAAGCAAATGCAAGTGATTTCTGCATATTGATTTTGTATCCTGCAACTTTGCTAAATTTACTGATTAGCTCTAGTAATTTTCTGATACTATCTTTATGGTTTTCTGTGTACAGTATCACATCATCTGCAAACAGTGAGAGGTTTACTTCTTTTCTAATCTGGATTTCTTTTATTTCTTTTTGTTCTCTGATTGCTGTAGCCAGGACTTTCAGAACTATGTTGAATAAGAGTGGTTAAAGTGGACACCCTTGTCTTGTTCCTGATCTTAGAGGGAATGCTTTCAGTTTTTCACCATTGAGAATAATGTTTGCTGTAGACTTATCACATAGGGCCTTTATTATGTTGAGGTAGGTTCCTTCTATGCCCATTTTTTGAAGAGTTTTAATCAAAAATGGGTGCTGAATTTTGTCAAAGGCTTTTTCTGCATCTATTGAGATCATCATATGGTTTTTATCTTTCAATTTGTTAATATGGTGTATCACATTGATTGATTTGCATATATTGTAGAATCCTTGCATTCCTGGAATAAACCCAACTTGATCACGGTGTATGAACTTCTTGACGTGCTGCTGAATTCTGTTTGCTAAAACTTTGCTGAGGATTTTGGCATCTACACTCATCAGTGATGCTGGCCTGTAGTTTTCTTGTTTTGTGTTGCCTTTGTCTGGTTTGGGTATCAGGGTGATAGTGGCCTCACAGAAAGAGTTTGGAAGTATTCAATGTAAGTTTTCACTGTCAGTATTTAGAATGAAACATTTTAACAGTTTAAGACAAACAATCAAAGGATTATACTATTTCTTAAAACTGTATAAAGGGCATTACTATAATCAATAAAGAACAAAAGACACTAATGTTTTTAAACTCCAGTTCTTTCTTCACAAATATTGTAAAATACTTCACATTTTAAATGATTTCAGAGAGTGAATATGAGTGTTTTCTGTCAAGGATATAGCTCCTCTGTCCTTTTAAAATTAAAATTTATGTTCATTATTTTAAGAATCACAATTTATAAAAAAAAGTTTTCAAATAAGGAAAACAGATTAGATGTAAAAATATTGCAAGATACTAATTAAAGCTTACATTTTTATTGCAGATATTTTCATAATAAATAGACAAATAGAGGAAAGCCATTTCCCCCTAATTTTTTCATTGCAATTCACTGCTTTCTCTAATATTTACTATGTTTTAACTTCCTCCAATTCCAAAATGCACGTCTACATTTATAAGCAAGATAGACATTTGTTTATTCGATACAATAAAGATAATTCCCTCCCCTCAAAGCACAGTTTCCCCTTGTTGTAACACATCAGGAGAAATAATAAATCATGTTAAGATGCTATTCCTTTAATTCTTCTACCCTCAGGTTCTATTTAAAAATTAAAATATCCTAATCCTTAGCCTGGCACACAATGCTTTCTGCAATGAGCCTCATCATAATAAATTCCTTTATGTGTCTACCTTCCCAAACTTATAGTTCACTTCTCTCACCTCCATTTATTAAAATTCTACTTATTCTTTTCAGATCTAGCTAAAATGCTCATCACAACTTGCACTATTCTCTCATATTTCTAAATTACTACAGCACTCCACAAAAGCTTACAATTTTAATTTTACAACCCTCCTTCTTACATATGATTTTAAAAATTATACAAAGTTAGAAATTAAGTGTTGCATGACCACATACAGGGATAGAAATTATGTTTTATTATAGACTTTTGTGTTTCTTTGAATTAGGGACATTTATCTTTCAGGATGGAAAGCAATGAGAGATGGAGATACTACAGGCTTACTAATAAGATTATGCTAAAAGACAGAAAAGAAAGAGGAATGTAGATGGCTAAAAAGAAGGTAAACTCTGCTAAAGGACAAGATTTGGCAGAATCTGTAAGGAGACAGTGGTTAAAGAGCCTTGTAAACAATAGGAACCCAGGCTCTAGGACTTCTCCAGGGTCCAGTGATATTTGAGGATTCCAGGACAGTAGCTACACGAAGTTATCTCAGAAGTTGGATGCTAAGCACCACAGCAACCAGCATTAGTAACAATCTCTAGGTGTAGACCTGGTTTCAGAAACCCATGCACACTGGGACATGCCAGTGAAGCTCACAGGAATAAAAATTAGTGGGTTTTCCTGAATGTTGTCCATTTTTAGGGTTTTCTAGAACCTCGGTTGAGAGTTGAGAGTAGGTAAGAAGAAGGAATCTGCTATTTGACTACAAAAATGGGAACCTAAGAGTCAGATTAAATAAAATTTTTTTAAAAAGTGCACAGACAAGTTTGTAAATAATGGTTTTGCTTGCTACTTATGTATTTTTGGATCAATCACAATGTCAAGCAACATAAGCATAACAGGTGACTAACTATTTGTTGATGTCATTAAAATAACGTGGATCTTGAAAAAAAGTAAGAAGGGAAAAAAAGACAAATCAAAATTAAATGATGTATAAAATGTTAAGCAAAATTTATAAGAAATTACATGTTAATTTATATATTATCCCAATAAAAGATAAACTTTTCCAGATGGATTTTAGAAAATAAAGTTTACAATGTTTTCAATAGACAAATCTTAAATACAAGTACACAGAGAACTGAAAATAAAAGGATTGAGAGACATATACCGCACCAAAAAAAAAAAACCAGCTGCAGCAAGAGTAACATCAAAAAAAGCATGTCTTAAGGAAGAAGTATTCCTAAGAGAGGCATTATGTAATGATACAATTATCAGTCTATTAGGAAAAAATATAACAATTCTAGTTTTGTATGCACCTAATAACATATCCTGAAAATATATATAACAAATAGTGACAAATCATGGGTAGATATTTTAATATAGCTCTCTCAATAACTGATGAAATAATCAGATGAAAAATCAAGAAAAAAACCTAGAATATTTGAAAAATGAAGTTAATAAACCAAATAAACAACATATGTTGAACACGTACAAACTACGACAAGATAAACATTCTTTTAAAGAACAATTACCAAAATTGATTACATACTACACCATAAAGCAAACAGTTAATTTTAAAAACTAAAATTATTCAAAGTGAATACTCTTTCAAGAGGGTTATTATGCCCAATTTCAATGTTTTACAAAATCCTAGAAAATACCTAAAGTTTGAAAATTTAACAATATATTCTTAAAAAATCCACAGGTAAATGAAAGTACAATAATATATTATCACACCATGTTAAAAATTATCTATGTATTCTTCTGAAGAGATGACAAGAAACAAATGAAACTTAAAGGAAAAGACACAAATAATAGGGAAAAAAATCAATGGAAAAGAAAAGAAATATATAGCGTAAAAAGTAAACAAATAAAAAGTTTGCTGTTTGAAAGACTAGTAGAATTGATAGTGCATCAGCAAATCTGACCAAGAAAAATAAAAGGAAAAGGAACAAATTACCAATATAAGGGAAAAGAGGACAGGACAACACATTCAATAGACATTAAATAGATAATAAGATGCTACTATGAACAAATGTAGTGCACATTTCTTTTTCAAAATTGGAGAAATATTCAAATTCCAAGAAGAATCCAACCTAACAAATCTGACACAAAAAAACATAAAATTTTGAATAGTTTTAAATCTAGTACAGAAACTGAAAATGTAATTCAGCACCTACAAAGAAACTGCCAATCCTCGTAATATAAATGATGAATACTTCTAAACATGTACAGGAAAAAAAATACCAATAATAATCATATTCTTTCAAACAACAGAAAATGAGGAACAATTTATGAAGCCAGAGAAGCACTGAAATAAAAGCTCGACAAGGATATTACAAAAAAGGAAAATAAAAGACATCAAATTAAAAAAAAAGTAAAATTTCCTAATGTTTTGTATGAACCCAGCAGCGGAATATGGATAACAAAAGCAAGTAAGATGTTACAAAAAGACAAAAAGCAAACTCTTTTCCTTTCTCTCTCTCAGGAATACAGATGCAAAAATTCTACACATATTAACAAGCTGAATCCAGAGACAGATAAAATGATAACACATCATGAGATACTTGGGTTTACTAAAGCAATGCAGGATAACTTTAACATTTAAAATCAATACAATTTACCAATTAGTAGAATAAAATTATATATCATTTAGTTTTATTCACATACACAGAATAACATATAATTCAAATCCATTCATGATTAAAAGTTTTCATCCAACGAGGAATTAAATAGAACTTCCAGAAGCTCCAAAAGTAGCCTAAAAATCTTATGAAAATATCAAGAAATATAAATGTAATATAAATATAAATAATCCCAAAGAAAAATGGGCAAGAAATTTGACTAGGTTTTCCATAAAAGAGGATATCTAAATAGTCAATTAACCTAAGAAACGTCTATTAGAGAAATATAAATTAAAGCCACAGTGAGGTAATACTACACACCCACCTGAATGAGTGAATGAAAAGAACTAAAAATACCGAGTATAAAGTAAGCATACAGGGAAACGCAAACCCTCATTCACTGCTGTAAGAAGTATACATTTGGATAGTTTGGGGAAACTGTAACACAATGTCTACAGCAATTGAATATATGTATAGTCTGTTACCTACCTACTCTATTCCTAGGTATATCCATAGCAAAAATAAACACATATGATTACCAAAAGGCATGTACAGTAAGCATGCTCAGAAATAGTCAAAATCTGAAAGCAAACTGCCAATCAACGGTAGGCTTTTTTAATTAAATAAACTATTTAATTCCCCAAACTAATGATTTTTAAATAAATGCCTTCACATTATAATCTTCTTAGAAGGCTGCTAATAAACAACAGTATATCAAAATTTGTAAATAGTTTAAATCACACTTTAGAGCCAAGATAAGCAATTCCTTTGTATAGTTATTACCTCTGACCAAAGCATAAGAATTCACTTAGACAAATAGCTTTCATAACCAATCTAAAAATAAGATATATTGGTGTATATTTAAAGAAAGAAATTGTATATGGCAATGAAAATGATAAACAACTTCAATTATATGCAACAATATTTATGAGTCATACAACATAGTGGTAAGGAAAAAAGTCACATATTATATATGTGATGCAATATATAAATATATTGTGTAATCTCATTTCTACAAAATTCATATATATGTGAGTATTCCATTTACCTGAAATTAAAAATAAGTGAAAGTATTTTATCATATGTTATCTTGACAGTGGGAATAATTACTGGAAGAGAGCAGGAGAGAGGCTGGAAGGATGCAGATGATGTTTTATTTCTTGATGTGGGTGCTAGTTACATGTTGTGGTTTCTTACTCAAAATTGATCCATGAGTATATTTATAATTTACACATATTTCTATATGAATTCTATACCCCAGTAAAAAGTCTACATAAAAATGTAGAGCTCTAGACTTATGGACACAGCAGAGGAAGGGGAGGGTGGGACGAATTGAGAGAGTAGCACTGAAATACACACATCACCATGTGTAAAATAGATAGCTAACGGGAAGTTGCTATACAATGCAGGGAGCTTAGCCCAGAGCTCTGTGACAACCTAGAAGGGTGGGATGGGGTGGGAGGTGAGAGGGACGTTCAAGAAGGAAGGGACATGTGTATTCCTATCGCTGATTCATGCCTATGTATGGCAGAAACTGACACAACATTTTAAAGCAATTATCCTCAAATTAAAAATAAAAATGTAGAGTTCTGCCTCTGAGAATAATAGAGTAGCTTATATCAAACTAACTCTCCGGTCAGTAACAATTCTAAACTCTGGAAAAATATTTTACTACAAAACTGTTTAAAGATATCTGAGAACAAACTCAGGCAGAAATTGGCAATATGACCCTTGAAATAAAAGAAAAAAAGTGAAGTCACTCAGTCGTGTCTGACTCTTTGTGACCCCATGCATTATGGACTCCATGGAATTCTCCAGGTCAGAATACTTGAGTGGGTAGCCTATCCCTTCGCCAGGGGATCTTCCCAACTCAGGGATCGAACTGGGGTCTTCTGCATTGCAGGAGGATTCTTTATCAGCTGAGCTACAGGGAAGTCAAAAAAAGAACCTATTTAACTAGTTTTCTCTTAATGGCCTTCCCCATATGGTTCACTGCAGAACAATTACAGCTCAGCAAAAAACCTCAGTTACAAGGCTGAGAAGTCATAGATCAGAATTCAGAATTGTGAGAGCAGCTATAATTGTACAGAAATCCTGGAATGGAGGGAGCCAGAGAAGGAGGAGACCAAAAACTTACACTTAATGGTCCCCAAAATTCTTGCCTAAAATTGTAAACTGCAGAGAGAAAAACAAAAAGAAACCTAGCAGAAAGCCACAGTTGAAAGGCTAAATGATCTGCAAGATTTCAGCAACTTCCTGATGTATAGGATACAGTTTGGAGTTTAAATCCTATTAATTATAGGTTTTGTCCAAAATCTTGAACTCTGTCTAGAGTTCAAAAGACATGAGAACCACAAATTAGACTTAGAACTATGCAAAGGATCAAAATAGAACAAAAATAAAAATGAAATACATCTTCCATAGATTTTAAGCGATCCTTCAATAATTTCACTGTCTACTAAAATAGAACACAATATTCTTCAAAATTCAGTCTCTAAAATATGTTAAACACAATGTCCAGTACACAAAACATTAGTAGATACATAAAACAATACAGAGTGTGATCCCTAGGCAAAGAAAGAAAGAAAAATATTAATAAGCCAACAGAAGACTAAGATGTTGAGATTAGTATACTTTAAAATAAATACAATTGATATATTAAAGAATTTATAGTATTATACATATGGATATAAATTATATTATATATTATATGTATATCACATGTATATTTATATCCACATATGTGTATATATAAAATAATCCTATAAATTCTTTAATATATCTACATACACCTATACATGGGCTTCACGGGTAGCTCAGTGGTAAAGAATCCGCCTGCCAATGCAGGAGATGCAGGTTCCATCTCTGGGTGGGGAAGATCCCCTGGAGAAGCAAAGGGCAACCTGCTCAGTGTCCTTGCCTGGGAAATCCCATGGACAGAGGAGCCTGGGGGGCTACAGTCCAAGGGGCTGCAAAGAGTCTGCTATGACTTAGCGACTAAGCATGCACACATCTACCTACACACATCTGTTTGTATATACACACACACATAATAAAACAAGGGGAACAGGAAAGATAGAGTAACTTCTAAGAAAATCAAATATAAAACTTAAAATGAAAAATATAATTATTTAAAAAGATAATTCACAGAAATTTTCTTTCTGGAAAATTGAACACTGTAGAACAAAATATCAGTCAACTTGAAGACAAATAAAAATAATTAAAACTGAGGAAGAGAGGAAAAAAATTATAAAACAACAACAACATAGACTCAGTAACCTGTGAAAAAACGTCAAAAATCTCTATATATGTAATTCTTATCCAAAAAGGAGAGCAGGGAAGCAATTGGGTAGAGAACGGAAAGAAATATTCACCCCAATGCCCCCAAAATAGTTGAAATCCTGAAAAACTTTAATTATAAAGTCATGTCTCTTTTATCTTATACCTTTCAACAGTATCATTTCAGTTTCTATGATTTGTTTGCATTCACTTTTACATGAAGACTTGTGGTCACGAAGGTGAATAAAAGTATAGTAGATACAATGTTTTCTTTTTTAAAGAGTGAAAGAGGTTTAACATTTGAGACATCAAAGAGAAGAATCTGGTTATTATGAGAGAAAAAGAAGAATGAAGTATCAAATTCAAGAAAACTCTGATTGGATCTTTATGGTTCAAATTGTGATAAGAAAAGATGTTAATAAGATATCTCAAGAAATAGATATGTAAAGGAAGATTTTTGCCTTAAGACACTATATAACTTTAAATAAGAGTAAAGAATATAACAATAAAATGTAACTATCAAAATATATTTTCCAAAACAATCTCTTTATGTTTCAAGAAAGTTATGAATAGTTTCTCATCAACGAATCAAAAATAAAATGATGTGAATATGAGAGCTATTTTGCCAACCTCATTTCTCTAGTGATGCATTTTAATTATTTGAACTCAAAGCTTCAGTCTTGCTGACACATTTTTAAAGATGCTTAATTAATCACTCTTTGATATATGTACTGCTCTTTTCCCCATTCTTTGGTGTTATCAAAACAACTGTCTGTGAAGGGAGTGGGCAACAGTAGGCTGAAGAAAAAGTGTTGTAAGAAATGTTAATTCCTCATCATTGAAGTTTTGACTCCTCCCGGCCTAATTTCATTAGACTTTTGAACAATGAGCATGTAACTATTGCTATAAATTTTCTAAAATACAACATTCTTATTTTGCAACATGCAGGGATACTGCTATAAAAGGTCATCTACTTCAAATACTTTCACCAATCATTTGTGAAATCACTTAAAGCTTACAATCAAAGTTGTCTGGACTGCATCTCAAAAATACTTTTTCAGAATATTTAAACTAACTACAAATGCATGAAACAATTATTTTTAGAAGAGCTTTGAGATATTTTAAAATATATTATTAAATGATAAATTACTAGTATCTTCTTAAAGAAATACTGCATTGAATAATCTGAATCTACAAATTTAAAATAGAAAATCATCAGAGGAAAGAACAGAATCCCAACATTATTATTTATTCACTTTAAATAACAAAAATGTCCAGGTACATTTAATAAATTCATAGCTTCAGAATGCTATTCATAAGCTTCAGAGATTGAATTACCAAAACTTTTACTATGTGGATGTAGGGAATAAATAAGGGCTTATTATACATTTTTGATGGCTAATTGTTCATACACATGTGCATGCATGCTCAGTCACTTCAGCTGTGTCGGAGTCCATGTGACCCTATGGACTATAGCCTGCAGGCTCCTCTGCCCATGATTCTCCAGGCAAGAATACGGGAGCAAGTTGGCATGCCTCCTCCACAGCATCTTCCCAACCCAAGAATCGAACCTATATCTCCTGTGTCTCCTGCATTACAGGCAGATTCTTTATCTGCTGAGCCACCTGGGAAGCCCATTCAAACATGTATGATCCCTCAAATAAGTTAATGATATGATCTTTGACAATTTAAACATACTTGTAAATAAATTCCATATAAACCTTTCCATGGAGAAAAAAACCTAAAGGAGGTTCTTTTCATCAGTAAAACCTTAAAATAATTAATATGCTTACTTACTAATACCCTAACTTGAACCTGTCATTGATGAGCAACATACACTTAGCCAATGGTAATATCTTTAACTTTCTGACTACCCCTGAGTGTTATCCCCTAATCTTCCTTTATCACATCATTTACCTATCTTTATGCCTAAACATTGCTAATAAATTATTATAATTTTAATGTAAAACACCAAATTCAGTCATATATTTGAATATTGAAAATTAACTTTATTAGAAGTTAATTGATAGTGGCAAGACTCATACAGTACAACAGGGAGTTATTATTTCACCCAGAGGTTTATTTAATATTATTAATGATTACTTAACAGAGAAGCCATTGTAAGGATGGAAAATATTAATATCTGCAAAATTGATTAAATTAATTTCAAGAATATCCATGATTTATACAGATAACTAGAAAGTCCTCTATTCTCACATACCTCACATACACTATTCTTAGCTAGGGAGGGAAAAAATGAAAATTATTTGTAGATTTAAGAGTTTCAGATACTAAGAGTCATCAAACCTACTCTTTATTACAGTAACAACTAGAGTAAATAGAGAAGAGGCCAGTGCTGCAAGAAAGGGCAATAGTAGCTAGCATTAATAACCTTTAAACCTAATCTACAGGAATTAGTACAAAACGAATTATACTAGCAACCTTCATATAGTAACGCACCAACCTACACTGTGATTTAGAGACAATGTACTGAGTAATTTACATGGTCAGAAAGAGCAGACACTCTAAATTTAGTCAACATAAATTTCATGATAATGTAGTTACAACAAACAATGTTGTGATGGCAACTGCAGATAAAGGTGTGTGGGTGTTCACTCTGGGGGGAGCAGAAAAAAGTGAGTGCTATAAAATTAGTGTTAAATTAATCCCCTCCAAGGGTAAGAGATTGTATCTAATGGGAATAAAATTCTAGTAATTAGATTATTTTAAAAAGAAATTAATACAAGTCTCTATGCCTTCCTATGACTAATTATTCCACAAATTCAATGCTTTGCTCTAATTCTCTATTCAACAAACAACCTTCTGATGTGCAATTTAACCCTCTATTCATCAGAAAGGCTGTGATCCATTTATATAAGAGTTATTTGTTATATGGTCAAGTATCTTTACCATGATTGATGTCATGATGACACAGCATTTATGCTTATAAATTTGTACCTCTGAAATTTAGTTAATCTCAATCAGTTCTCCATTATTTGACAAAAAAGCTGCTAAACCTGAAACATGATGGCTCCATAAATACTATCCAGAGCAGATACCTATCACAAAAATACCTATCACAAAGATTCATCAGAAAAAACAAACTTGAGCTGCAAGATCAACAAACCAACAACGCCATTTTCCATTTTCAATGTGGAAAATATTTGTGTGTTTCCTTTAAGATTCTCTGAATAACCTATTTTATAGTTTGGACTGTGCATAATTCAGCATAAAGTGCAAACCCTGATAACAATAGTATCAGATTATACTTTTGACATTAACTTTTAGAACCATCCTGTGACATATTATTTCCATTTTCTAAATGAAGAAAGTGAAACAGACAGAGATGACCTACCTCAAGTCATACAATTGTTAAATGAGAGAATTAAAACTTAAAGTTTATGAGTAATGTTCATAGCTAGATGCTATACTTTTATCCTATATATTCATAAAATATTTGGCTTAATGAAGGAAGAAATCATAATTTCAGATATCTATAGCTACATGACCAAATTCTACTACATTAACTATTTCATTCCTATATTTTAGATTCTAAGAGGCAAAGTTAAAATATTGTGAAGTTTTAACACAGTGAAGCACAGTATGTCATACTGCGATAAGTGAACACAACATGCATTCAGGTATGTATAAATTTAAAAGCTTTAAGAATAGCTATGAAAATACTAATAGATACCTGTTAATACCCATAATGGTATCCTTAAATTCTGTGCCACATATATCATTCAAGATATTTCAATAAATTTATGAAAAATTTTACTGAAAACTTACTTTGCAACCTCCGTGTTGGGCTCTCTCCATGGAGTTGTCGTCGTGGCATATATGGCGAAGGATGGGGAAGTGGCAATGAGGAAACATCATGAGTCTGAAGTTTGTACCAATGTGGCTCGTCATCTAATAATGCTGTTTCTAATTCAATTAAAATCTACAAAGCCAAGAGACAAAGGATTGTCATATGACAATAATATAGAAATTCTCTTAAATGGTTTCATTATAATAGTAATGTTGTTAGGTCAAAAGCAAGGTTATGCAGCAGAATTGCCCATATGCTTGCCACTAGTTAAATAGATAAATATTTATAACTTCTTATTGATTTAATAACTTTATATACCTAAAACATTTATTTTGTAGATCTTTGAACTACTGGAGGCTGCAGCAGATCCTCTACTAGAGGCTGCTAAATATGACATTGATGAGAAGTTTGGATGGCATCACCAACTCAATGGACACGAGTCTGGGTAAACTCCGGGAGCTGGTGATGGACAGGGAGGCCTGACATGCTGCAGTCCATGGGGTTGCAAAGAGTAGGACACGACTGAACCAATGAACTGAACTGAAAGAGAACCTGTTACTAAATGTTGGTAATTAAAACTAATATATGTATACTGTTTTATGGTTTAGAAAGCATTTCACTTACATTCATCAGCTTAACCTTTAAAAATTCTGAAATGGGGATATAAAAACAAACGAGAAATGCTTACTGTGTGTTAAGAACCTTGTCATACATTATCTTAATTCTTGGGTAAAAACTACTAGGTTGGTCTTATTAGTCAACTTTTCACAGATAAGCATACCAAGGTTTAAAAAGATGAAAAAAACTTGTTTAAGCCTCCATTGCTGGTAAGTGAAAGAGATGCAATATAAATCAAAGACTGTCTTACTTAAAACTTGGTTTAATGTATCATGATACTAAGGATTCAAAACAGGAAAGAAAAAAAGAATGGATTTTTAAGTGGCTCAGCAGTAAAGAATCTGTCTGCAATGCAGGAGATGCATGAGACATGGATGGGTTCGATCCCTTGGTTGGGAAGATTCCCTTGGAATAGGAAATGGCACCCACTCCAGAATTCTTGCCTGGAAAATTCCATGGACAGAGGAGCCTGGCAGGCTACAGTCCACGGAGTTGCAAAGAGTTGGACACAACTGAGCACACAAACACATCACATCATCACATATTATAACATGAATTTATAATAAATTTGAAAAGGAAATCAGTCCATAGGAATAAATGATTCTTTCTGTTATCTTTCAAAGTCATGCAAATATGACAATGTCTGTGTTTAAGGATATGAGAACTGTTAAATAGTGATAAATCACTATATAGCTATGGGAGGTAAAAAAGTAAAACAACTAAGGTACTCTTCATTCTTCCTAAATTGTCCCTAGTCATTTTCAAAATTATAGGGTGTTTTAAATGGTTACACATACATACACACACACATTTAATCCTCACTCTAGCTCTTCTCACTTGACTAAAGAGGAAACTAAAGTGCAAATATATTAAATAACTTGCTCAAGTACCAAAGTTAGGAAGTAGCAGTGTCAGGAACGCATGATCAGGCAGCAGAAGCTAGTCTCTGATTTTAGCAATTACGTTCCCCTTCTTTCCAACTCTTCGACTCCTTAGCTAACAACATTCAGTTCAATATTTCTATGGATTGTTGTTTTACCCATGATATTACCATTTAATTCACTCAGGAAGATCAACCACGCTGAAAAAAGCTGAAAGCAGTTATCTTAGTATGTTAATGGTGGGAGAACTGTCTCTCATCTGTTCCCTCTACCTTTCAGATAGAAATATTTCCTCAAGTATAAATGAAATCAAGTCATGCTCTTTCCAACCTGTCATTTGTTCCCATTATCTACAGGATAAAATCCAGCCTCATAATATGACATGTGAACGGATATAATCAGATGTCAGTTTAACTTTCAAGTCTCATTTCTTACCAGGTTGCTTTCAAATTTCAATGTAGTTGTCCAAGACACCCGTAACTCTAGTATCTCATATTCCCTCTGCAGGAACTTTACTCCCTTCCCTGGACCACTTATTTCTCTTTCCCTGCAAAGCAATTTTGTATTCCTACTGCACTTTCCCATAGAACATCTGTCATGCTATGTTATAATTGTTCATTCACTTATATGTATTTCAGTGAATTATAAATTTTTTAAAGAGAGGAATATACCTTGTCTACCTTTGAAACCTCAGTCCATAGCACATTACAGATACAGTACAGGGCTGAAAAAATGATCCATGGATAAACGATTGAATTACTAGTGGTACAACTGGTTTAGTAAACTAAAAGGATATACACATACTATAAAAGCATCAATGAATTATTTTCTTAAAACAGCAGCCAAATTCATTCTGTTAAATTATGTTTACTTTCTCAGGTATTCAAAATATACTACTGATAGTCATATAAACAAAAGTATTTGGGATAACATGAATAGTCTAAGCTTTGAAATAGTTCCAGATACCTCTCCTAAGAATTCACTTTCTTCCTCTCGAACTCGAGCTTGATCCCAAAGGGTAATCTCCAGCATTCGTTCCCGAAATTCTCTTCGGTGGACTGGAGAATAAATAAATGTTTGGTTCCATTTGGGTTCCAAAGTTTTCTTCACTGTTTTAGTTCTTCTCTTGTTTTTGTCACTATCAAGAAAACAAGAATATATGAACTTACATAAACCTTCATTTTAACTTTTGCCCTAAAATGTATAATTTTAAAATTTTGCAGGAAACAAGTGAAGTTTTCCCATAAATTTGTCATATTAAAAACGTTGTAAGCTTCAAAATTACTATTGAAATGTAAAAGGCATATCATTATGTAACTTGGATTTAATAACAGATTATAATAAATATGAAAATTTCCATGACAGATAATTAAGAATGGCCTTTCACAAATTCTAAATAAAACCAGACTAAAGAATCTTTAACTCTCATTTTCTTTTTAACACAGTGCCCTACTGGAAACCTTTAAAATGGAAATCAACTTCTTGGCTACATACACTATTACTTTGAGTATTTGTACATATGCAAATTCTATGCATGGTATTTGCAACCAATATACTATTCACTTAAACGACAGAAATTCTTTGTACAATATGTCTGATTGTTATGCTCAAATCTTTACTTCCATGCAGTTAAGCTAATGAGCAATTTATTTTCTTATATATATACACTTGCTCATTTGACATTTATCAGTTCAGCTCAGTTGCTCAGTCGTGTCCGACTCTTTGCGACCCCATGAATCGCAGCACGCCAGGCCTCCCTGTCCAACACCAACTCCCAGAGTTTACTCAAACTCATGCCCATCGAGTCAGTGATGCCATCCAGCCATCTCATCCTCTGTCTTCCCCTTCTCTTCCTGCCCCCAATCCCTCGCAGCATCACGGTCTTTTCCAATGAGTCAACTCTTCGCATGAGGTGGCCAAAGTACTGGAGTTTCAGCTTCAGCATCAGTCCTTCCAATGAACACCCAGGACTGATCTCCTTTAGGATGGACTGATTGGATCTCCTTGCAGTCCAAGGGACTCTCAGGAGTCTTCTCCAACACCACATTCAAATGCATCAATTCTTTGGCGTTCAGCTTTCTTCACTGTCCAACTCTCACATCCATACATGACCACTGGAAAAACCATAGCCTTGACTAGACAGACCTTTGTTGGCAAAGTAATGTCTCTGCTTTGTTATATGCTCTCTAGGTTGGTCATAACTTTCCTTCCAAGGAGTAAGTGTCTTTTAATTTCATGGCTGCAATCACCATCTAGTGATTTTGGAGCCCAAAAAAATAAAGTCTGACACTGTTTCTATTGTTTCCCCATCTATTTCCCATGAGGTGATGGGACCAGATGCCATGATCTTACTTTTCTGAATGTTGAGCTTTAAGCCAACTTTTTCACTCTCCTCTTTCTCTTACATCAAGAGGCTTTTTAGTTCCTCTTCACTTTCTGCCATAAGAGTGGTATCGTCTGCATATCTGAGGTTATTGATATTTCTCCCGGCAATCTTGATTCCAGCTTGTGCTTCTTCCAGCCCAGCGTTTCTCATGATGTACTCTGCATATAAGTTAAATAAGCAGGGTGACAATATAGAGCCTTGATGTACTCCTTTTCCTATTTGGAACCAGTCTGTGGTTCCATGTCCAGTTCTAACTGTTGCTTCCTGACCTGCATCAGGTTTCTCAAGAGGTGGGCCAGGTGGTCTGGTATTCCCATTTCTTTCAAAATTTTCCACAGTTTATTGTGATCCATACAGTCAAAGGCTTTGGTATAGTCAATAAAGCAGAAATAGATGTTTTTCTGGAACTCTCTTGCCTTTTTGATGATCCAGTGGATGTTGGCAATTTGATCTCTGGTTCCTCTGCCTTTTCTAAAACCAGCTTGAACATCTGGAAGTTCATGGTTCATGTATTTCTGAAGCCTGGCTTGGAGAACTTTGAGCATTACTTTACTAGCGTGTGAGATGAGTGCAACTGTGCGGTAGTTTGAGCATTCTTTGGGATTGCCTTTCTTTGGGGCTGGAATGAAAACTGACCTTTTCCAATCCTGTGGCCACTGCTGAGTCTTCCAAATTTGCTGGCATATTGATTGCAGCACTTTCACAAGATCATCTTTCAGGATTTGAAATTGCTCAACTGGAATTCCATCACCTCCACTAGCTTTGTTTGTAGTGATGCTTTCTAAGGCCCACTTGACTTCACATTCCAGGATGTCTGGCTTTAGGTGAGTGGTCACATCATAGTGATTATCTGGGTCATGAAAATCTTTTTTGTACAGTTCTTCTGTGTATTCTTGCCATCTCTTCTTAATAACTTCTGCTTCTGTTAGGTCAACACCATTTCTGTCCTTTATCAAACCCATCTTTGCATGACAAGTTCCCTTGGTATCTCTAATTTTCTTGAAGAGATCTCTAGTCTTTCCCGTTCTATTGTTTTCCTCTATTTCTTTGCATTGATCGCTGAGGAAGGCTTTCTTATCTCTCCTGGTTATTCTTTGGAACTCTGCGTTCAAATGGGAATATCTTTCCTTTTCTCCTTTGCTTTTCGCTTCTCTTCTTTTCACAGCTATTTGTAAAGCCTCCTCAGACAACCATTTTGCCTTTTTGCATTTCTTCTCCATGGGGATGGTCTTGATCCCTGCCTGTACAGTGTCACAAACCTCCGTCCATAGTTCATTAGGCACTCTGTCTATCAGATCTAGTCCCTTAAATCTATTTCTCACTTCCACTGTATAATCATAAGGGATTTGATTTATATCATACCTGAATGGTCTAGTGGTTTTCCCTACTTTCTTCAATTTAAGTCTGAATTTGGCAATAAGGAGTTCATGATTTGAGTCACAGTCAGCATCCAGTCTTGTTTTTGCTGACTGTATAGAGCTTCTCCATCTTTGGCTGCAAAGAATATAATCAATGTGATTTCAGTGTTGACCATCTGGTGATGTCCATGTGTAGAGTCTTCTCTTGTGTTGTAGGAAAAGGATGTTTGCTATGAGCAGTGTGTTCTCTTGGCAAAAGTCTACTAGCCTTTGCCCTGCTTCATTCTGTACTCCAAGACCAAATTTGCCTGTTACTCCAGGTGTTTCTTGACTTCCTACTTTTGCATTCCAGTCCCCTATAATGAAAAGGACATCTTTTGGGGGTGTTAGTTCTAAAAGGTCTTGTAGGTCTTCATAGAACCATTCAACTTCGGCTTCTTCAGCGTTACTGGTTGGGGTATAGGCTTGGATTACCATGATATTGAATGGTTTGTCTTGGAAACGAACAGAGATCATTGTGTCATTTTTGAGATTGCATCCAAGTACTGCATTTCGGACTCTTTTGTTGACCATGATGGCTACTCCATTTCTTTTAATGGATTCCTGCCCACAGTAGTAGATATAATTGTCATCTGAGTTAAATTCACCCATTCCAGTCCATTTCAGTTCGCTGATTCCTAGAATGTCGACATTCACTCTCGCCATCTTCTGTATGACCACTTCCAATTTGCCTTGATTCATAGACCTAACATTCCAGGTTCCTATGCAATATTGCTCTTTACAGCATCGGACCGTGCTTCTAGCACCAGTCACATCCACAACTGGGTATTGTTTCTGCTTTGGCTCCATCCCTTCATTCTTTCTGGAGTTATTTCTCCACTGATCTCCAGTAGCATACTGGGCACCTACCGACCTGGGGAGTTCCTCTTTTAGTATCCTATCATTTTGCCTTTTCATACTGTTCATGGGGTTCTCAAGGCAGGAATACTGAAATGGTTTGCCATTCCCTTCTCCAGTGGGCCACATTCTGTCAGACCTCTCCACCATGACCCATCCATCTTGGGTGGTCCCACACAGCATGGCTTAGTTTCACTGAGTTAGACAAGACTGTGGCCTAGTTTTCTGTTGACATTTATAGGTCTTTATAAACATAGTAAAATTATTTCTCTGTGATGTAGCTGCTATAGTCTGGGCTGGAAATGCAAGTTGGCCATCCTGATGGACAGAACTTCCAGTTCAGAGGCTTTCTTATTTTTTTCTGCTGCATGTTTCTATCAAATGAATGTTTTTGATTATGCATTCCATTATATACACATATATTTATAAATTATATGCATGTATTACTATACTGTTATACTAATATATTGCATTCATTGGCAAATATACAAAAATAGTAATCAAAAATAGATGAAAATAAAAATACACATATTTCTGAACTCCAATGAATTGTTTCTACATTCCATGGGTATATCCATTCTTTTTGGAGATCACTACTCTAGCTTATTAGAGAGGATCAATGGCTGAATAGGAACAAAGAAAATCATCAAGGAAGGCAATGTTAAGCTATCAGAGAAGGTTATTTGAAGTGAGAAGTGCCAATGAACAGAAAGTGGAACTGTATTAACTTCCTCAAATTCTCTCAGCACAGCACAGTTCTAAGAGTATTGGGAAACAGGAAGCAGTTTGAACTAAGAAGGGATAGAGTGCCTCTAAATGAGGGAGTCTATGTGACTTCTCCTAGGTGAAAGCAGAGCTTACTGTTTAATACAAGGGCTTCCCAGGGTGTGAGAGGTAAAGAATCCTCCTGCCAATGCAGGAGATGCAAGATATTTGACTTAATGTATCAAAAGCATGTATTTAATGTGGCCATTTAAAAGCAATGTATCTTTGTTAATTGCTATGGTTTCCCTAGGAAAATAACTTTGGAAACCCATGTAGGAAATCTTATCTCCACTCAAATTTATGAAAAAGAAGTGTCACTGTAAATTAGAACAACTAAATAATACAGAAATAATGACAAGGACTATGATTTATGATCATCACTTCCTCCTTCCAAAACTTTAACAAATATTTATAAAGCATCTACTTATATTCTATCCATAAAAGAATGAATTATGACACCCTGTCAGAGATAAAAATTCCTTCCACCAACATCAGAAAGAAAATATTTAGATGGAACCTTGCCATCTAATCCAAGAATGGTTTATACTGCTTCCTATGACCTGTGACTTTTCTTCCAAAAAACAAATAATTCAAACTAAAAGCACAATCCTTTATTCATGTGTAAAAACTTATGTCAACAGAATAAAAAAGGCTGAGGTAATAAAGTAGCTATGTGAGTTAACCAGAGAATTCTGTTTTCTACTACAGATAAAATCCTGACACAACTATTAATAAACTGAGTAACAAACTTGCCTAAATATTCTTCAAATTCCTGATAACTGACAAGAAAACTCAGCTGAGAGATAATCTGAGAAAAAAAATTTCAAAACTTTCTCGATTTTTTGCTGTTGAGAAAAGATAAAAATTCTATATTGGGGAATACAGAGGAGTCTTTAAAGGGACTTTCTCATCATTCTGAGCTCTGTCTGCTCAGAAAGTTGGAAGAGGCATGAAAAATAAACTAAAACTAAAAAGTCAACCAAAAAACAAATAATCTGAGAGACTTTTACTATCTTCAAAAATAAGCATTTTTCTTCAGAGCTCTGAATAAACAGAAACTTAAGACTCTTGCGACCTCACGGACTATGTCCATGGAATTCTCCAGGCCAGAATGTGGAGTGGGTGGCCTTTCCCTTCTCCAGGGGATCTTCCCAACCCAGGGATCAAACCCAGGTCTCATGCATTGCGGGCAGATTCTTTACCAGCTGAGCCACAAGGGAAGCCCAAGAATACTGAAGTGGGTAGCCTATCCCTTCTCCAGTGGATCTTCCCGACCTAGGAATCGAACCGCGGTCTCTTGCATTGCAGGCAGATTCTTTACCAACTGGGCTATGACTTGTTATGTGCTTGCATAAAAGCATATGTGGGAATGCATGACTTTCTGAAAGTTTTTATGATGGCAATCTAAGGATGCTTAGACTAGTAAACTCGCTGCACTCTGAGAAGCAAGTGACTTGTCCTCCCCCTAAGATGGTAGATAACATGACTGTGACATCTGTCATCCAACTGAAGTTTTAAGTTGGAGTTACCCTTTTAGTTATTGCATATCCTCATCTTCCCTTGCACTTCAAAGTGTATCCCTCCCCAAAAGACAATCTAAGTTGTTAGAGAACAATCTTCTCTAAGTAAACTTCATAAGATAAAATCATACAGCAGACAGTTTCTAGTAGTTTAGGAGGCTGTGGCAACCTCACATATTTTCTGAATAATTTGTTTATTTTTTTCCAAATATGTATCAAATGTTAACTGCTTACTTGTTATTATTTTTGTTGAGTCTGTTCTTCAGATGATACTGTGGCATTCAATACTGATGACTTTAACTTAAACCAAATAAGAGAGTGTGCAGAAGTATACAAATATGTTTAAAATCACATCTGTACCCCGATACTTACATCCTGAGAAAAATGACCAGACCAACCCTAGAAAACATCAATGCAGAAGAGCTAGGGAAGGGAAATTAGTGCACCACTTTTTTCCTTTTTCATGATGTTTATTGAATAATTTCTTTCACTTTGTATGTGTTTGAAATTGAGAATGATTAGATGATTTTTGATAAGTTATTTCTCCTATCCTGATTTCTCTATTTAAATCAGGGCAGATTAATAACATGCATACTGATCAGCATGGACACAAAGTAAGTGAGAGTTTAGGAAGCTAACTCTTGGCCCAGTGTTAGAGATTTCTTGATGATATTGGTAATTAAATATAAAGCATGTTCATTAATTTTACAGAATGTAGAGAAATAATATATTAGTAAGAAAAAGTAGAAATTGTAGAGGAACATGATGAATATCTTTTAGTACCATTTCCAGCTTTTTGTCTCTGTAGTTTATGTTTAAAATGTACTTGATTTAAAGGTGCACAATTTTTAATGAGTTTTATAAATAAAAACATACTTTATTTAAGAAGCAATCCACACAATATAAAATTGATATAGAATAAAATCATCTATACTATGAACATTTGAAATGGGTTTTAAAACAATATCAAAGCATTTACTGTCACTATTTAGATTCCTAGGAATCATTATGCCTATGTTAAACGTTGTAAGTATCTAACTGGTATGATATTTAAAAATAAATGACACAAAATCAAAACACTCCCTGCTATTAACATTTCTCATCTGTCTTCAAGAATATTTACTTTTGTTTCATATCCTTACCTTCTGTCTGGAAGAAAGTAAATTTTAACATAAGGATTCCTTGGCCTCCCATCTTCCCTGGAAGGGAGGTCCTTTGCTCCCAAAATTGTAACTATTAATTGGTGACCAACCTTGTCAAACCACAGTTTTATCTGAAAAGCAAAAATATTTATTAATCAGCTTAACCATTTACTAATATAGCTGAATGCTTACATTCCCAATCTTTGCCCCATTCTCTTATCCTGATATTAGCACAGAATATAAAATTCACTTAGTAAATTGCAGTTAACTTAAAAGGATATGCTATAATAACTTCAATGAATGGAGAATTTCATTCAGATATTTTAGTTTCACAAATTTCTTGAAATTTTTATAATCTAATTTTATAGCTTATTAACATGCACATAATAATTACACTGCCATAATAAGGACTTTATATAGGATCGTTCTGTGTCTACATTTATGCAGGAGTCTCCGTAGTTCATTTTGGTTCCCCTACAATACTGAGTTCAGAATAAATGCTCAAAATGAACTGAACAGATAAGTTGCTCATATGGCATTCATGGGAATATTTTCAGCAAATGTTTTATGTTATATCACAGCAAAGATCTTTCAAAGATTCTAAGTAACTAGGAATTACTAGGAGATTTAGTAAACAGGCTGCTTAAATTTGCATTTAAAACTATAATAAATTCATCTTTTAAAGTTTTTTATACATAGTCTCTTTTTCATTTGTGAAGCAAATGTACTCATCCTTAGAATAAAAGGGTATATTTTATAATTCAAGATAAGAAATTAGAATAATTTGCCTGTGTCATAATTAAGGATTAGATCTTCACATCCAGCTGTTGAATTCATTAGACTTAACAGCTGTCACTTCCCACACACATCTCACACTCCCACACCTAGTTATGATGACTATGATTCTGATTCACATTTGGTTCAGAATTCAGCACATCCCTGGCCACTATCTTCAAAATGAAATTGAATTGGAAATTTGGAGCTTGGGGAAAAGTTTTGTTTATGTAATATGCATATTTTATTTTCAATTGTTTGATTTTTTTCTTTTAATTTGGATGCACAATGTTTCCATTAGCTTGGAGGACTTAAATATATATCTCATGTCAGTCCCTTCCTCTCCGCTCCAAAGCAGACAGTCAATGCTGGGCCAAGCTCTAGGCTATATACATACAGACCATCCACATAAAAAAATATAAAGATAAATATATATATATGATATGTTAGTAGTTTAGTTCCAATTCTAACATGGTGTTGTTGAGTCCCCCACTCATCCTAAGAGGATGAGAGGCCAAGGAAGAATTTTGAGTCAGAAGACTAATGGCCCAGAAAGGTATATAAAATTATTTATACTTTTTTTTGGTTAAATGAAATTAACCCTCTTATAAGAGTAATTATTAGAAATGTTTAAATTTTACAAATGATAGTACTACTCTTTATATTAAGTCCTTATGTTTAATGCAGGTATTATCTTGAGGCTCTATAACAAAAACTTTTTTGAACTGACATGCTGAGTACTGACCCTAGTCAAGTGGTTTTCAAACTGTGGTTCATAAAACTCCTTCAACAGTATTATCTGACTCATCTGTTTAAAAATTACAAATTCCTGTGGCCCACCTTTCAGCTACAGAACCAGAATAGGGCTCAGAAAATTTGCATTTTAACAAATCCTCAGGTGATTCTCATTTCCATTAAAGCTTGAGAACCACTGCCTTAGACTAGGGAAGCAACAACCTGGAAAAAAAGCATCTGATATTTAAGTGGAAAAAAAAAAGTTTAGCACCTGAAACTAACTGCAACATTATAAACTATACTCCAATATAAAATTTTTAGAAATTACTATTAAAAAAAGAAAAAAGTTTAAGTATTTCTTGCCCAACAATATTAAAATAATGATATAGATGAGAAGAGATGGAAAAAAGAGACATTCAGGCAAAAGGTATGAGCAGGAAGAAAAAAGTAAGAAATACAAGAGTGTTTCATACATGAGATGAAACAGATGTCAGAAAGATTCGAAGTTCCTCTAAGTTTGTGACCAAATCACACTACTTTCTATATTCTTTATTTTCTATAGCAATAAGAGGTATGGCTTTATTTTCCATGAGGTTAAAAATCCTTCTCGGAACATCATGACATCACTATTAGACACTTCAAAAAAGAAAAAAATTCTGAAAGACTACAAAATTGTTTTCCAATAAACAGTGCATTTAAATAACAAAGGAAAATAATAAGTATTAGACTAAATTCATAATTATTTATTGGAGCAAATTGCAGACTTCTGTGAGTATTTTTTTAGGGATTGAGACTAATCCTTTGTTGTCATCTCCACAGGCAGTATTTTTGCTCTTTTAAAATCATTACAGCTAAATCTTAAGACATATATTTCAAATGTTTGATAAATAGTACTATTTTTAATGGAAATAAAATTTCCATTAATAAAAAATATCATTTATTAATAATATTCATTCTTCACACAAACAGATATTAGGTACTAGTTTTCATATTTTCACATTAATACTTTACAGTTTATTAAATTATACTTTACAAATATGTAAGTATTAAAATAATATAGATATGAAATAGGCATACTTTGTACTGATTTTTTGATGAAAATTATATGTTTTAATAAACTGTCAAACTGGGCATTTGATCAATAGCCCTAATTTTCATTTTAAATTATGGGACTTGCATTGAAGTTTTTAATAGATATTTAGTTCACAGTATCAAAACAAAATTATTTTATTTGCTAGATTATTACATTCTTAATTGTGCTTTTTAAATGAATCGTTGGAATATATCTGCTAATTCCTCAAAATAAAACAAACATACTTCCACAGTTCTAAATATGATATACTTATTTTACATCATTTTCATTAATAAAAATATTGATATCATTTTACTTTCTTTAATACACTTTTCATGTGCCACTTTTAAGTTTCCCAAGCAGAATCTGAGCAATCTAAGTAAATATTTTACACTAGATAGTGTTAACTAGAACAACTTCAGTTTTTTTTTATTTAAATTAAATTAGCATTATTGAAAACCAACAACAATAACCAAAAAAAAAACCAAAAATCCCATGCAGCAAAGCAAGAAAAGCATAATACTACTTTTTAAAAAACACTATATTGACATTACTTTTCCATATAAGTGTTTCCTAATGAAAAGAGGCAAAGAACTTGTACCCAAGTATTGCAGTAAAATAAATGGTATTATAATTACATAATGCAAACAAAATAAACCCAAGACATTTTATTTGGATTGTGATTTTGTTAAATCAAAGTCATATAGTTTTCAAAAGTTGAACTCTATATATAATATGCAGAAAATTCATATTTTAGATAAGGTACAAATTTATTTGCCAGTCTCCTCAAGGAGTAATTGCTTGGAAAATGCAAGAGAATGTAGATGTTAAGTGATATAATGAATGATTTAAAGAGACAGTAACCTTAGTGTAATAAAAATATCAACGGTATAAAATCAGCTATTTATGTCAATATTACAGATATAGGTGGAATCTACATTAAATGCCAACCTGAAACATGAGTTTTAGTATTCAGTCCATCATATAAAATTACTAACAAAGATTGTCTCTTTAAATTTTTACTTTATTTTAATCCCCATGCAGAATTTTACAAGCTGGCTCATAAAATGATTTGGAAGTCAATAATATGGTTTGGAGCAACATACCAAATTAAGTTTTCCTACTACGCATTTTCCAAAAACATACAAATAAGGGTTAAAACACAATTTTAGATTCTATCAGGCAGACAAGGCCTTTACCTGAACCCTAGGAACAAAAGGCGTTGTTCTTCTACTAAGGCTTTGGCTCTGGTAAGCAAAATTAAAGAAAAAAGCAATAAAACAAAACCAAAAAGGACAACACGCTGGAACTAAAAGACCAAAAGTAAAAAACACATACAACTATCCCTTAAATACATTTTTCCATGACAATATATATCTAAATTAAGTACTTCAACATAATGAATAATTTTCCCAAAGTTATAAAACAGATTAAGAACTATATGAAATCTGAGAAATTTTAAATCAGATTTTAAAATGTACCAACATAACAGGTATTAAGACTGAATGTAAAATAATATAATCGGGCTCATATATTATGAAAGAATGAGTGTAAACATAAAATACGAGAGTCAAGATATTTCAGATATCATCCTTAAACACACTACATAGAAAAAAATACAGTCCAAGAGGAAGTTAGACAAAAACACATTAAAGAACTATTAGTGAAAAGTCATCTGTAGAAGTAATTATATAACTTTCCAAAGGAATATGGCTAACAAAAGTCTAAAAAATATTAGCCAAGTGAGCTTTATCATTTCTTAAGAGAATAAACACAGAAAGATAAAAGTGTGCTGGAACACACTGGATAATTCATTGCTTCATACTTTAAGAATCTATACTAGGCACTAGTATTTAACCATCATTTTCAGACATTTATTGTGTACCACCTGAGATAACACTATTTAGAGCTAATCATACTTATTAATGACCATAATATTTTTCTTTTTGTTTATACAGTTCTTTATATACTTTCAAGCTTTCAATAACAGTTTATTGCAAGTTTATTGCCTAAAACAACACTAGGAAGTAGTTGTTGTTATCTCCAGTATGTAGATGAGGAAACAGATATTTAAAAAAGGCCTAGAGATACTTGTGCAATCTCAAACAGTAAGACAGTTTCAAAGGTAAATATTCTATGTCAAATTCATAGAATAAAATCAAAT